>NC_090938.1:809469449-810083524 GCF_040938575.1 Ambystoma mexicanum | reverse complement strand
ATGGAAAGTGAAAGTAGGAAATAACCTCGTCAAGTAATTAACTTTGAAATCCTGAATGGTTGAAGGGAAGAATAAATTGCAATCGAAGTGATCCTGCGAAGGTTTTTGTAAAACCCCTCGCACATTTGAAAGTATGACTAGAAGGTCCGAGGCTGACAGAGGGAGGCCTGTAACGAACGATGATAAAATTGCAAGTGGATGGTCTGAGCCCGGCCGAGGGAGAACTATTGTGAATTGTGAACCCTGAGAAATCCTGAAGAAATGTGACTGTATTGAATTTAGAAGGAGCTTTTCTTTTGTGTTAAAGAAGTCCAAGACATCCTGCGAATAAGAGACTTGGTGCGAACAAGAGGCTTTTTCATGGAAGGTCCAGGTCTCCTGAGCTGCATCCTCGTGCCAAAACAGCCACAGTGTGTTCTAAAGACCCGAGGCTGCCACTGTGTCCCGTGCTAAAACACATGTTGAAGGGAATTTGGTTGCTCAGCCACCCCAACATATTATTTTGAACACTGTTTTTCTTTACATATACCTTTTCCCATGCACCCATTTACTGTAGTAGCAGAAGGGCAGGCAATAGGTTTATTTAGTATAGGCCATTTTGTTTTGACTGACGTGACTGGGACTGTTTTATTTTTATTTGATGGTAGAGCGTGCTCCAATCTTTAGATATAGAGCCAGACAGGAGTTTTTACAACCCCTGTTGTTCAATAAACACCCTTGAACAGTGCATATCTTGTGTCTGTCTTGTGAGAAACTCATGGTGCCAACAAGACAGACACAAGCAATCACAGTTCATAGGTGTTTATTGAACAATGAATGCTGCCTAATCTAAACCTATATCTAAGATGGGAGCAAGCATCGACCATCAAATGAATATAAGGCAGTCCTGGTGCCGTTGTGTCAAAATAAAAGGACCTATACTAAGAAATCTATAGCCAAACCTCACAACTAATACAAAAAGGGATGTGGGCTAGTTATCCAGAAAAGAAAGAAGTCTAAGGATGCAGTGGGCTGGGTCTCCCTTCCCCACATTTTGTGTACGGGGTAAGATTGGAGCTTAGAGCACAGTACAGTCTCTGGCTTCTCCAGCACGAGACGACAGTTCCGAAGATGGTTCTTGGGCGCGTCGGTGCCAAGTCTCATTTCCTTTGAAAGTCTCTTGCCTCCGGGCATGACTTGTTCAAATAACAAAAACAAAAGTTTCTTTAACCAAATGCAAGTTTGTTCCCTTATCTTGCTTGGGGTGATCATTGTTCACCCCTGGGCCCCCCTCTTCTGGGTGTTGACCGTTCTCAATTGTTTATCACAGTTTCATGTAGGGTGTTGGCTTCACCCCTGCACCACTCTCTTCTGGATGCTGACCCTTCTCAATTGTTTATAACCACATTCAAGTAAGGTGATTGTTTCACTCCTGGGTCTCCCTCTACTGGGTAGTGACCCTTTAAGTATCGTACTTCAAAAATATATTATAGTTCCTATATAAATCAATTTTGGGTGATGGCTTCACCCCTAGATCTCCCTCGGTCAGGCTCGAACCCCTCTTGCCTTTTGCAGGATTTCTCCTCCCTCATTTTCTCAATGTATTTTGCTTGGGTGATGACTTCACCCCTGGATCTCCCTCGGTCGGGCTCGGACCCATCTTGCCTTTAGCGGGATTCAGTTCCCTTGATTTCTCAATGTTTACTCTTGCTGTGGGATTCACTTCCCGTTCTCTCACACTGCTTATAGATCAAAGTCTTTCGATTGTACAGGGATTTTGCTTGACCCTCTGTATGACCACGTTGACCTCCTATTTTGCAGGCCCTCCTACAGCCTTCTGGTATTTTTAGTTTCTCTCCTCTGGGGCTCGACTAGAGTCTCTTGAGTTAGCACCTACGTGGTGCCAGTTTCCCTCTACAGCTGGTCTCCCAATCACACTTTTAACAGTTCATTCAAAGTTCATCAGCTTTGTTTCAAAACTTGCCACTTTGTGATTCTCACTCAACACAGACCAGTTCTTATCGGTTCTCTCCTCGACTCACCAACTGTGATGAACCACTTGTTTTTTTGTCTTCTCTGGAGTCAAGGTCGGTAGAACGGGCGCGGGAACGTCCCTCGCTCTTGCTTATCGGCATAGGCTTGCCATGTGTACCGTTGACATCTGCTGCAGGACACTTGTGCTATTGTTCATGGTCTTAGGCTCTCTTCCACAAAGGTTCTACAGGCCTGGTATGAATAGGGCAAGGTCACCTCTCCTCTTGCCACCCTCTTGATTCCTGCCGCCTTTCTCCTTCGCTTGAATAGCTGTGCCTGTTTAGCCGTCTTGTCGTGCTGTCTGCCGTGCTTGCCTTGCTCATACTGCGCTCTCTTGCTTCACCTTTTATCCCTGTGGGAAAAGGAAGAGCCGCCAGGTGTGTGTGATTTGAGTCAGTTGCCTGACCCTCTGCTTGGGGCATGTCAGGTACACAGGTTTAACATTACAAGACTGTAAACCAGTGTTCATGTCGGAAAAGGAAGGGGTTGGAGTATCGGAAAAGGCGGTTGGTAGAGTTTCCAAACATCCTACAGAGTCGGAAGGGCAAGAGGTGATGCATGGAAATATAGCCTTCGCATTTGGGTTTGGGGTGCTCTTGGAAGGGTAGGTTTTGTTAAATGGACGAGAATGACCGGGATGGAGAACAGAACAGAGGGGATTGTGGGAATGGTAGTGTCCTGTCATAGTGTATTGGCTGTTCGGAAAATGACAATCAGTGGGACGGGATTGATAGGGTTTGTTGGGCAAATGGGACTAGCTGGGGCTGTGAAATAAACGAGAGGGATTGTGGGAGCTGTGGTATTTTTCCCCAAGTAGGTTGGGAGTGTGGAAGAAAGCAGTCAGAGGGACAGGAAGAAGAATGACTGTGAGTGTGCAGATGGGGAACAGTAACGCAAGGATTCTGAGAGAGGCATTTTTAATCCTAATTGGGGTTGTGCTCCTAGGGTATGTATCGGATGTGAATGGGTTGTTGTTGTTAACTTTTGGGTAAGGGAGATTCAATGGATGGAAGAGATGATGAGTGGGAATAGCTTATAAAAGCCTCAGGGACTTGGTGCCCCTCACCATCCTCCCTGTGATGGTACCGCATCTCACCTGGGGTATTCCCCCAAGCATAACCCCGGGTTCCCCTACCCAGGTGATACTCCCCTGCTTGTCCACCTCCAGGAACTGGATCCAACAACAATGGCCGTGTACTGACCACTTGGGATTTTCAAGATTTTGCTGCGGGAATACCCTCAGGTTTCTCAGTCTTCACTTGTGATACCATGCCTCCCTTACATGTGGTGTCAGAAGTGGGATGCAACTCAATTGAAACAAATTGAGGAACCCTGAAACATCAGAAGCGTAGCTACTGAGCCTCAGACACCTCTGTTGCCACTAAGGAATCCATTGGCTTTGATATATGTAGCATTAAGGAAACTACCATCCCTCCTGGGAAGAGAGGGTTAATTCCCACTGACTTAGTCCTAATACCCCCATCTGGTTGCTGTATTAGATTAGCCCCAAAATGTGGTTTGGCATGGAAATCTGGTCTGGATGTCCTGGCAGGAGTTATAGATCTAGACTTTAGGGGAGACATGAAAGTTCTTCTACAAAATCATAGCGAAAACCCTTTTATAATACAACCTGGGGATAAAATCGCCCAGGGAATACTTGAAAGGGCTCGAGTTCCCCGCTTTGAGGAGGAAAAGCAAATGGAGGAAACTGAGAGGGGTGACTTGGGTTTTGGAGAGGTTGACAAGGAGCTTAACATCAGCTCCACAAGGAACGATGAACCGTCCATCCTTCCTGACTTAGCCTTCGTATAGTGAAGTTATCCAATACTCATAGAGGCATTCTTGCAATTAATTCCCGAAGGAGAAGGCCAAGGAAAAGGTAGCCCTATTTTCTTTCTGAAACAAGGACTCCTATATAGGAGAGAAACGACTGTAGAAGGCCTGGTTAAGTGGGAAATTCTATTGGCCAGGTATGCATGTTCAGACATGTGAAATATGTCAAAAGACCAGTTCACAAATTCCTTTACCTGCCCTGTTAAACCCTCTGCCCATAATAGAAATTCCTTTCTCTAGAATAGGGATGGACATTATAGGACCCTTGGAAATCTCTAGGGTAATAAATGTATTCTTGTAGTTGTAGAATATGCCACCCGTTACCCAGAAGCCTTCCCTATGAGAAATAGCACCACTCGGCAGATCCTAAAGCATTTGTTACCCTTCTTTTCTAGGGTTGGCTTTCCCAAGGAAACGTTAACTGATCAGGGAATGAATTTCATAAGGAAGCTAAGCTGAAATAAAGGAATTACTACACATTACTACATTGAGAACTTCAGTTTACAACCCTTAGACAGACGGATTGGTGGAGAGATTTAATAAGACCCTCAAGACAATCTTGTGAAAGTTACTAGATGAGGATGGAAAGGATTGGGACTGCATGATCCCATGGGCCCTGTTTGCAGTGAGGAAAACTCCTCCAGCATTTACTGGATTCCCTCCCTTTGAACTACTGTACGGTAGAGAACCCAGCGATGCCTTAGACATGCTCAGGAAAACTTGAGAAGCACCAATACCCTTGTCCCAGACAGCTACCCGATTACGAGAACACATGAAGCTAGTTAGAACTCTAGTTCATACTCATATGGAGAAAGTTCAAACCCAACAAAAACAGGTCTATGTTAGAGAGTGAACCTCTGCTAATTTTCAGTGGGTCAGAAAGTGTTCGTTCTCTTACCCACCTCAGAGAATAAACTTCTTTCAAATCGCACGGACCTTATGAGATAATAGAACAAACAGGTACCTGTACCAATAGGGTAGCCCAACCTGATAGAAGAACAAATACCCATATGTATCATATAACCTCCTGAAAGAATGGAACGAAAATACAGCGGCCTCCACATCTTCCGTGCTATCCTGTCTGATATCGGAAGAGATTGATAACCTAGATCTCATTCCCCAAGACTTATCTAAGGATAAACAGAGAGATTGGACGATCTCATTTGTGCTTTCAATGATGTATTTAGTGAAAAACCTGGTAGGGTCCAAAAGGAAGGTAGTACATCTAACGCCCTACAGAATTCCAGAGGCTCGAAAGAAAATAGTGATTGAGGAGGTTAAGAACATGCTAAAATCCAATGTCATTGAACCCTCTTCAATCCTGTGGTCCTCCCCTGTTGTTTTGGTAACCAAAACTGACAGTTTTGCATATTTTGCAGGCTAGTAAAAGGCATCTCCGCCTTTGATGCTTATCCCATGCTTCAAATCGATGATTTGATAGACAAGCTGGGTATTGCGGTATTCTTATCAACCCGGGACCTAACAAGGGTATTGGCAGGTTCCCGGTACATGGACCTGATAAAGAAAATATGGCTTGTTCGACCCTAATAGGGCTATTCCAGTTTAAAGTCCTCCTTTCGGCTTACATGGGGCCCCAGCAACTTTTCAATGATTTACGGATAAGATACTCCAACCCTACTCTGATTTCTGTGGGGCTTACATTGACAACATTGTCATTTATAGCCTGACCTGGGAAGACCATCTCTCCCATCGTTACACTATCATGAGGGCACTCCGACAAGCCGGACTGATTGCCAATCCAAAGAAATGCAAATTAACTCAATCAGCAGTGAAATATCTAGGCTTCTTTGTTGGGAATGGCAGTGTACAGCCACAGCGAGGAAAGGTAAAAATTGCTCTAGATGCTCCCACACTTAAGACAAAGAGAGCTATTCCCTCATTCTTGGGGTTAATCGGGTATTACCGTAAGTTTATCCCCAGGATCTCTGACAAAACATCCAGATTGACTGATAAGCTAAAAATCGCAAAGACTCTGAACGTTTGCTGGACTGAGGAAGACGACATCTGTTATAATAACCTAAAGCTGACCCTATGTCAAAACCCCGTACTAAAAGGGGCAGACTTCTCCAAGGAATTCACCTTACAGACGGATTCCTCCCTGACAGGATTAGCAGCAGTATTATCCCAAGTGCATGATGGTCTAGAGCATCCCATCCTATTTGCCAGTCGTAAACCATTCCCCAGAGAAAGGAACGATTCTGTATTAGAATTAGAAGCCCTTGCCATCACATGGGCAGTCCTCTATCTCAGATATCTGCTGGGAAGGAAGTTTACATTGATCACTGACCACTCACCACCAAAACTCAGGACATTCTGTCCACCTTTTCTACACTCCCCCACAACCCATCCCACTCCACCAGATCCCCCTCCCTCATTCCTCCTCCTCTCCTGTCACGCCTGATGAAGTTACCAGAGTTGTACACTCCATGAAGGTCTCTTCTAAAAAGGTCTCCCCTTGCTCATACAGGACCATCAAGGATAACATTGGCTCTCTTCCCCCTGCTCTCGCTGATTTCTGACATCATTCTTTCTTCTCTGGATCTTTCCCCTTCCCCCTCAAGCACTCCCTTGTACGCCCACTGCTGAAAAAAACATCCTCTGACCGTAACTGCCCTGCCAGCTATTGCATCCATCAAGCTACTTGAGAAGCTGGCCTGGTCCCAACTTGTTGGTGGCCTCCATGATATGATATGATTGGTTATTTATACCCAGAGGTTTCTAAGCGTGGACCCGGGGATCAAACCTGTGTTGCTTCGTGTCGTCTTGCTTCCAAGGCGAGCACGTTGCCCCTGAGCTATCCTACCATGACTATCAATCTGGATTCCAAGCATCCAGAGGCACGGTAACTGCTCTTCTGAACACCCAGTAAGAACTGCTCACATCTCTGGACTCCAACTCCCCAGCTGTCCTAATCCTTCTCGATCTCTCCTCTGCATTTGACACAGTTAACCATTCCATCCTCATACAAAGGCTCCATGATGCACTTGGTATCTCGGAACGGGCACTGGATTGGCTGTCCTCCTTCCTCACTAACTGCTCCTCCCAATCATCCTAGGCCCCTTCTCCTCTCCTACTTCAATCGCCACCTGTGTTGTCCCTCAGGGCTCTATACTCTCCCCCTGGCTCTTTAACATCTACTTTGCTCTCCTTGCATGCCTCATCTCCACTTTCTCCTCCAACGTCCAGTGTTATGCAGATGACACACAGCTCTTCTTCAGACTCCCTGCTGACCCTCTTGCACCCTCGATCATCCCTGACTGCCTATCTGCCATCCAGTCCTGGTGCGCCTTCAATGATCTCTGTCTCGACGCCTGTAAAACTGAGATCCTTCCCATTGGGACCCCTGCTCCCTCCTTCTTCCATTCACTCTGGCCTGCCTCCTTGGGCACTACCCCTGCGCCTTCAACTGAATCCAGAAATCTTGGAGTCATCTTTGACTCCTCTCTTTCCTTCCTCGCTCACACTCAGGACATTGCCAAGAAGGCCAACTATCAGCTATTCCTTCTCAAAGGAATTCTACCTTTTCTCACTTTCCCACAGAGGCTCAATGTGACTCAAGCCCTGGTTCTCTCTAGACTTGACTACTCTTGCAGCCTTCTCCTGAATCTTCCTTCTTCCATTCTGCGACCCCTGCAGCTTATCTAGAATAGGCCAGCGAGACTTATCCTTGACCTTAAGCACAGGGACCGCATCTCTCCTGAACTAAAGTCTTCACTGGCTTCTGGTTGCTGCAAGGATTAAATTCAAATACATCTGCATCATCCACAAGGTTGTCTGGGCCTGGGGACCACACGAGTTCTATCTTAGTAAATACTCTCCCTCTAGACCACTATGTTCCTCTGGCACCAACTCTTTGTGTGTAAAGCGTTTTGCTAAACAGAGGACAGGGGGCCGCTCACTTTCCTCTGCGGGATCCCTCCGTTGGTATAGCCTCCCCCTGCGCCTTGAGCAGGATCTTCTCAAATTCCGGAAGCTCCTCAAGACTTTCCTCTTTTCCTCCTCCTTGTCTCCTCTGCCAATTCCACAGTTGATGAATCGGTGTCCTTGCCCCTTATGCATCCTTGGGGCCTTGAACTCCCAAACCAATTCTTCCCAGCTCCTGTCTTTCCACAGCACTTGCATCTGCACTCCCTCTGCTTTGGAGACTGGCATTTACACTTCCTGGGTCCCAGGCCGTGTAGCACTCAACATTCCTCGCACTTCACATGGGCTCGGACTCCCCATCACTTACCCCTTTTTCCTCTTCCACTCTGCACTTGCATGTTAGGAATACTCACAAGGCATAATAGGTGTGTCCCCCTCTGCTCTTAAATATTGTTTTATAATGTTATAATGTATTACCCACTCTCCCTCCCTGCCCTGTGGGTGCTTTGAAACAGTGTATTCTTATTGTATAATCGCCTAAAAAGCAAACATTAAATAAATAAATAATTTGGGACGAGGATGCTGCTTGGATGAGCAGGGTGACTGATGAGGGAACTGAGCTTCAGAAGGATGTTTCCTTGGAGGTTGGTGGTGTTCAGGAGAGAATATGGGGGGATGTGAAGTTGAGGGTGTTGCATCCACAGCAGTGTGTATTGTTGTGATGTGCAGCTGAGTGTGACCATTGCACTTGGAGGCATGTGCCGCGTGGAGCACGCTCAGTAAAGTGCCTGGTGGATGAGGAGCTCCCTTCATGAAGATGTGGGTACGAGTTTCAGCCATTCCCCTCAGGATGCAATGTGGACTTTACAGGGCACAGGGGCAATGTCATATGAAGGACTGGTCTGGACCAGCAAGGTGCGTCGAAGAGGGGTCCTCAATGGGGATATGGGGCGCTGGGAGGGGAAGCTGGAGGGTGTCAGAAGGGACAGTTCTGGTCATGAAGGATGTGATCTTTGGCATAGGAAAAGCAGCAAGAAAACCTTGTAATAGCTCAACAAAACTGCACCTCTCCTTATTGACCCCCTACTCAGCAATGCTCTCTCTCCCCCCTCCCAGAATCTGTCAAAGCAGGTACAGGAATCTCTGTCGAAGGCCAATCACGTGGCATCGGAGACATTCTCCAACATGAAGACGGTGAGGAGCTTTGCCAATGAGGACGGGGAAGCCGAGCGATATGCGGAGAAGCTGCACGAGACGTACCAACTCAACAAGATGGAGGCTGCAACATACGCAGGAGTCATGTGGACCAACAGTGTGAGTGGCTGCTGAGCGTTCCCTGTGCACCACTACAGCAATGAGGTGTAAGGTGTTCCCCGTCTCCTACAGTACCACTAGAGCAATGAGGCGTAGGGTGTTCCCCATGTCCTACACAAGGAGCACAGACGTAATGGGCTGTAGTATATCCACTTATGCTGACTTCTTATATGCTAGCAGTGTAACTGGCTGTAGTATATCCACTTATGCTGACTTCTTATGTGCTAGCAGTGTAATGGGCTGTAGGATATCCACTTATACTGACTTCTTATATGCTAGCAGTGTAACGGGCTGTAGTATATCCACTTATGCTGACTTCTTATATGCTAGCAGTGTAGCGGGCTGTAGTATATCCACTTATGCTGACGTCTTATATGCTAGCAGTGTAATGGGCTGTAGTATATCCACTTATGCTGACTTCTTATATGCTAGTAGTGTAATGGGCTGTAGTATATCCACTTATGCCGACTTCTTATATACTAGCAGTGTAACAGGCTGTAGTATATCCACTTATGCCGACTTCTTATATGCTAGCAGTGTAATGGGCTGTAGTATATCCACTTATGCTGACTTCTTCTATGCTAGCAGTGTAACGGGCTGTAGTATATCCACTTATGCCGACTTCTTATATGCTAGCAGTGTAATGGGCTGTAGTATATCCACTTATGCTGACTTCTTCTATGCTAGCAGTGTAACGGGCTGTAGTATATCCACTTATGCTGACTTCTTTTATGCTAGCAGTGTAACGGGCTGTAGTATATCCACTTATGCTGACTTCTGATATGCTAGCAGTGTAATGGGTTGTAGTATATCCACTTATGCTGACCTCTTATATGCTAGCAGTGTAACAGGCTGTAGTATATCCACTTATGCTGACTTCTGATATGCTAGCAGTGTAACGGGCTGTAGTATATCCACTTATGCCGACTTCTTCTATGCTAGCAGTGTAACGGGCTGTAGTATATCCACTTATGCTGACGTCTTATATGCTAGCAGTGTAATGGGTGTAATATATCCACTTATGCCGACCTCTTATATACTAGCAGTGTAACGGGCTGTAGTATATCCACTTATGCCGACTTCTTCTATACTAGCAGTGTAACGGGCTGTAGTATATCCACTTATGCCGACTTCTTCTATGCTAGCAGTGTAACGGGCTGTAGTATATCCACTTATGCTGACTTCTTCTATGCTAGCAGTGTAACGGGCTTTAGTTATCCACTTATGCTGACTTCTTCTATGCTAGCAGTGTAACGGGCTGTAGTATATCCACTTATGCCGACCTCTTATATGCTAGCAGTGTAACGGGCTGTAGTATATCCACTTATGCCGACTTCTTATATGCTAGCAGTGTAACGGGCTGTAGTATATCCACTTATGCCGACTTCTTTATGCTAGCAGTGTAACAGGCTGTAGTATATCCACTTATGCTGACTTCTTATATGCTAGCAGTGTAATGGGCTGTAGGATATCCACTTATGCTGACTTCTTATATGCTAGCAGTGCAATATACTAGCAGTGTAATGAGCTGGAGGATGTTCACAGATGCTGGCCTCGTGCTCATGCCGTGTAGTTCCCCCCCAGACCCCCCAGTAGGACCTAACTGCAAGCTCTGGGTGGGTGCACTGTCCTTTGCAACACCTGCAGTTTAGCAATTGTCTGGATGTGTGTGTGTATTCCTTGTGAACCCCAGATTTGAGGGAATGGTGCCTGGATGGAAGCGCACCCCCTGTCTACGTTAATGACAACTTGGATATGTGCACATTCCTGGTGAGTGGGGGCCAGTGTGGTGGATTTCATTTTGTCCTGTGGCTGTGTGCACTGTGTGCAAGGATCTTGAGACCTGTGGGAGACTCTGGGGAAAAACACCCAGGGATTGTGGGCCCTGCCCAATCGCATGATGAGCGCCAATGCCTGCCCCGACCGGCACTGCCGTGACAGGCAAACGTCCCAGCTGACCACCGAGCACAGCATTTGAGCAAGTTGAAGTTTGGTTTGAAACAGCCTGCCAACCACCATACCAAGGAAAGTGAAATGTGGGCCAGAGTCCTCCCTTCCCGTCCTCCCTTCCCAAGCTCTGAACCCAAGGTTCATGCCTTCCATATCCCCCAGCATGCAGCTCATGTTAATGAGTGGAGTTTCCACGCTACCTCCTTTGCTCATCTCCCAGATCCTTGTTGCACATGGGGGTTCAATGTATCTGTGTGAGAGAGGGTGGGGCGGGTAGAAAGCAAGAGTTTGGCAGTGGCAAAGTGAGAAAGCGAAATGGGAACGGTCTACAAGAAGTCAGTGGTAGGCGAGGTGGAGGGGGGGGGGGGGGGGGGGGGGGGGGGGGGGGGGGTGTGTGTGTGTGTGTGTGTGTGTGTGTGTGTGTGTGTGTGTGTGTGTGTGTGTGTGTGTGTGTGTGTGTGTGTGTGTGTGTGTGTGTGTGTGTGTGTGTGTGTGTGTGTGTGTGTGTGTGTGTGTGTGTGTGTGTGTGTGTGTGTGTGTGTGTGTGTGTGTGTGTGTGTGTGTGTGTGTGTGTGTGTGTGTGTGTGTGTGTGTGTGTGTGTGTGTGTGTGTGTGTGTGTGTGTGTGTGTGTGTGTGTGTGTTAGTTATATATATATATATATATATATATAAGGCAAGGACATCCTGGGCGTGTGTGTGCATCCCTCCTGTTTGAGGTGAGGGCTTGCACATCCCACTTTAGGTTCAGAACCACTGTAAAGTGGATGTTTTCTTTGCTGCTGTGACCTGCCCTCAGTTCTCAGGCTTGGCCCTCAAGGTGGGGATCCTCTACTACGGGGGGTGCCTAGTGACATCTGGCGCAGTCAGTGGAGGGGACCTTGTGGCTTTCATCCTGTACGAGCTGCAGTTCACCACAGCAGTGGAGGTGAGTGCTTAGAGATATTGCAGTTCTTAAAACTCAGACAGCCCCTCCCCCATATGTACACAAACTTAAGCAAGCCATACGTGAGGGCAGCAGAGGAGGACCCCACGAATAGATCCAGGGAGCAAACCTAATCCATGTTGAGGGCCGTATATAAATGCGTCTGCTTAAATTCTCACTGCAGGAAAAAGTTTTACTAAGGAACGCCACCCCTCCATTCCAAAATGTACCGTACGCCCAGCTCTGACTGCACAGGGTGGGTGATACAAAGATCCAACACCGCCCCTCCTCCATTCCATTAATGAGCCGTGCACCCCGTTCTAACTGCACAGGGCGGGTGGGACACAAATCTGACGACCCCCTCCCTCCATTCCAAAATGAGCCATACACCCAGATCTGCCTGCACAGGGTGGGTGGGACACAGACCTGACACCCCCTTCCATTCCAAGACTTCATCAAGAACTTGAATACCTTGTTCCTAAATACGAAAATACTGGGACGAAATAGATGAGCTGAGTAATGAAGATCAATGGAGGCCAAGAGCACAAGCTGCGCTCTAGTTGTTGCAGGAAAAGGCAAGCTGCTGGGAGATTTAAACTGGCAGACCAGCTGACAGGGAGACGCTGGCTCGACTCTAGTCCTCTCTGTTGATTTAGGGACTGCAGTGCTGGTTTGAGGTGTGTGGCGCCAACTGGCTCACCGAAGGAAATGAGGGGTGCTAACTGCAGAGGACGGCACACTGCGAGGATGCCAGAAGCAGACGAGAAGCTTCAGGGCGTTCGCAGGTACCGAAAGACAACTTCCACACCGCCGTAGACCGGAGAGATGCAGAACGGAAGAGCGGGAGCCGCGAGAGGCACAGAAGCTGTGAAGCAGAGGCAGTGAGAGGAAACAAAATGCTGATGAGCCACAGGCTTACTGCAGGAGAACCTATATACACCATCAAGAGCCAGTGAGTCCACCCAAGGGAAGTAGGGACACTGGGCGTGTTGGAAACCCTCCCGAAAGCAAATAACATGAAACGAAGTGTATGAGAAAGAGCGAACCAGTCAATATTACTTAAAGAGACAGAACGAAGAGCTATAAGAGACGGTCAAGTTTGTCAGTGTATACTACATATAAGGAATGCCCTGGCAGGATAGTGTACCAGGCAGAGTCAAGATAGAACAGAACAAACAAGAGAGACTATTAAATCTGTAAGTGTGCACAGTGCACATATGAGGAAAGCCTTGGCGGGAGAGAATATCAGGCAGATTCAAGCCACAAGAGAAAGGCCCTGGCAAGGGAGTATACCAGGCAGATGCAGCCCACAAGAGAAAGGCCCTGGCAGGAGAGTATACCAGGCAGAGTCAAGATAGAACAGAACAAACAAGAGAGACTATTAAATCTGTAAGTGTGCACAGTGCACATATGAGGAAAGCCTTGGCAGGAGAGAATATCATGCAGATTCAAGCCACAAGAGAAAGGCCCTGGCAAGGGAGTATACCAGGCAGATGCAGCCCACAAGAGAAAGGCCCTGGCAGGAGAGTATACCAGGCAGAGTCAAGATAGAACAGAACAAACAAGAGAGACTATTAAATCTGTAAGTGTGCACAGTGCACATATGAGGAAACCCTTGGCAGGAGAGAATATCATGCAGATTCAAGCCACAAGAGAAGGGCCCTGGCAGGAGAGTCTACCAGGCAGATGCAGGCTGCAAACTTATTCATTGTCGCAATCCTGGTAAGGAAGCATATCAGACATGTCATGTTGAACAGTGTGTAAAATGCATCACCTAAGGAAGGCCAGAGAAGGATCCATCGGGACTAGCAAAAAGCTGTGTTAAAGCATATTGAAAAGGAGTGAAAACCTTGCAGGAGAGTACACCAGGTATCCTACCAAGATACAGACTAACAGCCAAACTGTTTTGTGTGTCAGTTGTGTTGTTGATCGAGAGAAACTTAAGCAACTGTTATCCTTTTGAAGTATAAAACAAAGTGAAGAGAAATCAAGGTGCAGGGAACCACCCTCTGGAACAAGGAACTCTCTCCTTCTGGAACCTTTGTGTTGAAGTTACACATTTTCTTTTTGAACATTTGTACACTACTCGAGGCCAAAGACATTTTCCCTTTCACCTTGGAGTTGATTTTTAGAATTTGAGGGCCAGGATAGTACTTTGGACACAGGACGTTTTGCTTTGGACATTCTGACCTTTGACAGACCCTTAGTTTTTTAGTCAGGCAAATGGTAGGTAGGGAAATGGCTCTTAAAATAGGGACATAGAGGTATTTTTCAACCCCTTTTTATTTTAATAAATGTTTTGGGTCCAAACCATGATTCCCCTGTGTCTGCATCTCACTCCTGGCTCCTCACAGTGCCCATCGTGAATAGATCTCTCCATCTGCCTCCAGTGCTGTGCAGGGGTAGATAGCTACCCCTGCACAGCACTGGAGGCGCATTGTGATATCACCCAGCACTTCCTGTGCTTCCTGGGGGTAGATAGCTACTCCTGCTCGCCACTGGAGGCACATGGTGATATCACCCAGCGCTTGCTGGGGTTAGATAGCTACGCCTGTTCGGCACTGGAGGCACGGGGTGATATCAGCGAGCACTTCCTGTGCTTCCCGGGGGTAGATGGCTACCCCTGCTCGGCACTGGAGGCTTCTTCCTCTCAAGCCCTGATATTCCTCTCCCTGTCTCTGAATGGAACACTCTACCAGGCTCTGTCTTCTTCCTCTCATGCCCTGATATTCCTCTCCCTGTCTCTGAATGTAACACTCTACCAGGCTCGGTCTTCTCCCTCTCATGCCCTGATATTCCTCTCCATGTCTCTGAATGTAACACTCTACCAGGCTCTGGCTTCTTCCTCTCATGCCCTGATCTCCATGTCTCTGAATGTAACACTCTACTAGGCTCTGGCTTCTCTCTAGGCTGGACCTCCCTGCTTCTGCCCTGCGCCCTCTGCAACTCATCCAGAACAGAACCACGAGACTTATCCTTGGCCTCAAGCCCAGGGACTACATCTTTCCGGCACTGAAATCCCTCCTCTGGCTCCCCGTGGCTGCAAGGGTCAAATTCAAGACCCTTTGCATTGTCCACAAGGCTTTCTGGGGCCTGAGACCTACCTACCTGCAACACTGCCTACCTAAATACTGCCCCTCACGAGCCCTCTGCTCATCTACCTCCAACCTTCTGCGAGTGAGCCGGTTCTCCAAGCAGAGATTTGGTGGGAGATCCTTATCCACAGCAGGCACCTCCCTCTGGAATAGCCTCCCTACCGCCCTGCGTCTTGAGCCGGATCGCCCTAAATTCCGGAAACTCCTCAAGACCTTCCTCTTCTCCTCTTCCTTATCTCTCCCTCTACCCTGCTAACCTAGTTCTCTGTCTTTATCCTCTCTCCCTCCTCTTCCTTACAGCATGCCGACTGGCTGCCTGGTGTATCTCAGAGTCTCACTGGTCCCTGGCACCCACGCCAGTCTTCTCTCGCACTTGCCTCAGAGCCCTAAACCCTACCCACACTCAACGCACTGAGAAATTAACCCAAGAGAGTGGCTCTCTCTGCACTTACCCCAGCCTCCACCGACTGGGTGCACTTGACCCACCCCTCCCTGTGACCCTCTGTGCACTTGTTCGATCCTTATGCACCATGCCTGAAGATCGTCTGTCTGTTTCTCCCCTGTCCTCACCCCTAATTGTACTGTTAAAATTGCAGAATCGCCGTCAGGCCTATTTGCTATAGCCCTACTGTTAAATATATTTTATGCACTTACTCTGTCGGTGCAGACTATTATCGTCTCAGATTTTCAAGGGCTCTGAGCGACTGTATTTTCCCTGTGTTCCCACCCTCCTTGAGCGCTTTGAAACACTTGCCTGTGTATAGGCGCTGTATAAATAAACAATACCATACCGTATCATACCAAACCCACATAATCACTTGAGAACAAGTAACAGGAGTAAACCCCCGTGCCCTTTCTGGCGCTCCAGCATAACCCCTCGATGGGGCAGAGTTGGAGCAGCCTTTTATGTCGTATGTTGGGATTGTTTTGGGAGAGAACCAGGAGGATGGAGCGGGGGAGGAGTCCGATCAGAATAACCCTGCTGGATACTCTGAAGCAGGGACCTTTGCTACTGACCAGCGAAGCAAGGTCCTGGATGGAAATAGGAGCCACTGTCCCTGGAAGGTAGTCAATCAGGCAACAGTGAAAGCTGGCACTGGCCACACCGTCCAATTCCGTAGAAAGTCTGTGTACAGGTTTTTAGAAGGGTCTCTGTTGAAGCAAGGTCAACCCTTTGAAGCTTGGAAAGCTTAAAAATGGCTTGTGAGGCTTCCAGGAAGACGAAGAGGTAAATGGTGTTGAGGGATTTCTACACAACAACCACAGCTTCGCCGGTGTTGAACACCTTATCAGTGATGTGAGCAAGAAGAGGTTTGCCATCAAATAGGAAATATAGCACCTTTTCCAGAACCTCAGGCTATAAACTGGAAGCGTCCAGCCAAGACTGTTTTCTCGTCTCAACACAGAATTACGGTCTCGATAGGCAGAGCCTTAAATCTTTAGACCTCTGGAGATACCAAAAAGGCAAACTCATCCCCTGTGTCTGCAAGTCATCAGTCCACAAACCTACCACAATTATCCTAATTCTGTAAAGAGGTCATGCCATAACCAAGGCTTATTTTGAGTGGAGTATAGAGTTTATGTGGCCACCTGCCATGACATACACTGCTCCCCCGCGACAAGCAAAGCAGCACGGAGTCTCCGGAGAGAAATTACGCGGCCACCTGCCATGATATCCACTGCTCCCCCGCGACAAGCAAAGTAGCACGTATTCTCCGGAGAGAAATTACGCGGCTGCCTGGAGACGCTGCCGGCACCCTAAACCACCAGGGACATGATTTGGCACGGCAAACGTTCAGGAAATCTGCACTTAACTTGGGGGAAGCCACGCCATGGCTCACGAAAATGAACTTGAACACTATACAACCCGAACTGCCAGTACTGTTCCATGAAGACCCTGCGTGGAGAAAAGTGGCAGGGCTTAACTGGCTACATCAACCATTTGTTGTATGTAACCGCTCCCGGCGGGGAAGACCGAGCCGGATTGGCCGGGGCCAGACAACCAACCAGAGGACAGGGAGGTGGTTGAAAGAGACCCTAGGAAACAGGAAGTTGTGGGTTGTTTGGGTGAGAGAATCTTGGGCCTGTTCTCTTGTGTTCACACATAGAAACAAATGATTCTGACACAGAGAACGCCTGTAGGCGACTTATCCTTCCAAATAAAAAATTCCACTGTGTGCGCGAGGTCCTTAAGAGAAGCTTTGTGCATTGGTTTAAATAAAGGGCCCATTAGTTTACATAGCACAGTGATCCCAACCCGGGTACAAATCCCGATGCGCTCTAGTGGATGAGCTCCCGCTGGATACACGCATGTTACCCCTTCCATGAAAGCTTTAACAACTAGTACCTTCGACCAAGTTATCTTGTGTTTTGATGTAAGGCTGCTAGAAGCACCTTTAGTGAATTGTAAACTAGAGCTGTATCTATTAATGACGCAGGTAAGACTGTGTGTTGGCGAGCAGTTAATCTAATATGCTCTTTTGTGTACACCAGATTACAGGTCACGTTCATTTATTGAAGTAACAATGTCTAGGCTTTCTTGCCTCCTCCAATATTTCCATACATTGTGCAGGAAGTTGTAAATGGACAAATTATAGAACCTTGAGCCACGCTGTCATTTGAGGGTTCGGGGTGTGTTTTCTGCTGTTGTCCCAGCAGGTTGCGTAAGGTTGTAAGTCTGATTGGTGGGCATAGAGAGGTTCAGCAGGTGGGAGTGCCACTGCTGTTTCGCCCACATTCACACAATGCGTATCATTATTATGTGTTCTTGTTGTCCTGTTGCAACGTGTGTGCTAGCTTGTGCAGCAGTGGCACTGGAGGAAGTGTATGCAAATATCCCAGACCAACTCATCCATGGTGCATTGCCTGGTGACCCCTGTTATGGGTACCTGGATGTGAAGTTTGGGCATTTTGCATTATCCGCTGTAGCAAAAACGTCAACTGTTGGCTTACCCCATTGTGCGATAATCTGTTTGTTTGTACTATTGTTGAGTTCCCACGCATTATCTTTTACCAGGACTCTGCGTGAAATGTCGGCCAGACAATTGCGGGCCCTTGGAACATGTTGTGCTATAATGTGAAGGTGTCTCTTGAAACCCTGTTGCCAAAGGTCCTGTGTGAGTAGAGACAACACGATTGAGAATGTCCCACCTGGTTTGTGATATAGAACATAGCTGTAGTCTTGATAGTATTGAGGAGGATACTTTCTCCAGAGCACGGATGACACTATTGAGTGTGTCCCGCCTGGTTTGTTGATATAGAACATAGGTGTAGTCTTGATAGTATTGAGGAGGATACTTTCTCCAGAGCACGGATGACACTATTGAGTGTGTCCCGTCTGGTTTGTTGATATAGAACATAGGTGTAGTCTTGTCAGTGTTGAGGAGGATACTTTCTCCAGAGCACGGATGACACTATTGAGTGTGTCCCGCCTGGTTTGTTGATATAGAACATAGGTGTAGTCTTGATAGTATTGAGGAGGATACTTTCTCCAGAGCGCGGATGACACTATTGAGTGTGTCCCGCCTGGTTTGTTGATATAGAACATAGGTGTAGTCTTGATAGTATTGAGGAGGATACTTTCTCCAGAGCGCGGATGACACTATTGAGTGTGTCCCGCCTGGTTTGTTGATATAGAACATAGGTGTAGTCTTGTCAGTGTTGAGGAGGATACTTTCTCCAGAGCACGGATGACACTATTGAGTGTGTCCCGCCTGGTTTGTTGATATAGAACATAGGTGTAGTCTTGTCAGTGTTGAGGAGGATACTTTCTCCAGAGCACGGATGACACTATTGAGTGTGTCCCGCCTGGTTTGTCGATATAGAACATAGGTGCAGTCTTGTCAGTGTTGATGAGGATACTTTCTCCAGAGCACGGATGACACTATTGAGTGTGTCCCACCTGGTTTGTCGATATAGAACATAGGTGTAGTCTTGTCAGTGTTGAGGAGGATACTTTCTCCAGAGCACGGATGACACTATTGAGTGTGTCCCTCCTGGTTTGTTGATATAGAACATAGGTGTAGTCTTGTCAGTGTTGAGGAGGATACTTTCACCCAGCAGAACATTTTGAAAACGCACATCGCCATCTCAATAGCAAGTAGTTGCAGCATGTTTATGTGTTTTGCTTGCTGTGCTGACATCCTTTATTCTGTGCTCCGAAACGCTGATGTGGGATTTGGTCCTCTGAAGAGCCAGGAATGAGACGCGGACACAGAGGACTCATGGTGTTTGCCATAAACTTTATTTAAATAACAAAGGGGTTGGAAAATGCCTCACTGTCCCTAACCTAGGAGGTATTTCCCTACCTCAACCAAAACAAAGTGCCTGTCCTATGTCAATAGGTCCAAAGCAAACAATTCCTGTGTCCAAAATCCTATCCTAGCTCTCACACTCTAAGATTAACTCTAACGTGCTAAGGACTTGCAAAGTGCGCAAATGTTCAAGTTCACCAAAAAGGCATAAATCCAACAAAAGTTCCAAATGAATAATGTTCACAGTTGCAGGGAATTACCCCCTTCCCCAGGTTTCTCACTACCTAAACAAAAGTTCAAAAGAATAACCCAGTTCTTTGTAGCTCAAGAGGATAACTCCCCTCCTTTTGATTTTGCAACTTATTTCAGGGGAAATGTCTCCCTTCCTCAAGTCCTTCTCACATTCAATGTAATCCAAAAATCCTAAAGACATGCATTTTTCTTGAGATTCTCTGACTCGCACAACAACATCACCTGGTATACTCCCATGCCAGGCTTTCTCATATAATTCCTTGGTATAATTTGGGTGCGGGTCCCAGACCCGCAAAACACCTGGCATACTTTACTCCCAGGTTCCTTTTCACATTCACTAGTTCACTACATCCACTTGGCTTTGCCTGATATACTCTCCTGCCAAGACTTTCAATATGTAATTCACTTTATATACACTTGGCTCCATCTGGAATACTCTACTGCTAGGTCTTTTAACATTAATTTCATTTCAGTCTTTTCTGCTACACTGTTTTCCCCACGTGTATTTTATAATGCGGCTACGGGTCTCAGGCCCTTTTCCATGGACTTCTTATCTTGTAATCAAATGTCATAGGGGCCCTATAATCCTGCTCAGACTTCTCCCAGCTCTCACACTGCGTTTCCTTCGGTATGCGGTACACCTGCCAAAGCACCCCGGTGGCCCCGTCCCTCTCAGCAGGCTCACCAGTTATTAGCACCGGCTTTGGGGTCCCTTGCGTCTCCAGTGTCAGTCTGCGGTTTGTCGTTAGGTCTGTGGAGCGATTCGTTCGCTCGTCCACTTCCACCACGCATCTGGCACCTCTTGGCAGCAGCTTCTCTTCTCTGCATCTCGTTGGCAGTGCTTCGACCCTTGAGCTTCTCTGGACAATGTTCCCTGGCCTTCCACGATTGGCCAGACCACGTGCTTCTTCTGGCTGTTCTGACCCACGTCAGAAGCAGTGAATCTCTTACGCCACCAGCCACCGGACTCCCAGTCTCTCTCCTCGGCTGTCCTCACCACAGTTGGGTAAGGAGATGAACTCCATGCTTCTTTTCCCAGCAAGGTTTTAAACCATGTCAGGCCAATCGCATTCTTTCAGCTAGTAGACTGCTGGCGTTGGTTCACATTAGGAGTAATCATCATTGCTCCTTGCCTCTTCCTCGTCTCAGTTTTTGTTCCTTTATTTGCTCTCCGATATTGAGGAATACTGTCAGTAAAATTGTCAAGTTGTTGAAGGGGATGATGGCAGTATGTCATTAGGGCATGAGGGATGGAGGGAATATCCCTAAAAGGGAAAGGGGGAATATTGTATTTTACTTGGCCTATCAACTCACTCCCACAGTGGCTGTCTCTCTTCCTGTGGTCCATTTTCAGAAGACTAACCCCAGGGTCAGGATCGGACAGCATTTTCCCCACCCTGGCCACCTGAGGGGAGGTTCTCCCAAAGGAAACAGCGATGGCATTGCCAGATTCATCACAGTGCTCTATCCCCTTGCTCTTCCAGTCTTCCCTCATCACCATTTTAGGAAAATAATTACACCTTGCATTGTTGTTGAGGGGAGGTCTATGGGCATCGTTTGACAAGCTTGTGGGGCCGACCTTTACAGCACACAGCCACTATACCGAAAATTCAACTGGGATCTCTGTTCTCAAAGTGTCTGGAAGAGAACTCAAAATGGCGCAAAGGCCCGTCTCCTGTCTGTCAAAATTCACAGATCGAATACACAGTTCTAGTGCTTAGCTCGCTTCTTGGTTCAGAACTCAAGTCCCTGTGACATAGCGCCTAGCTCACTTCTTCACTTAGTCTCTGCAAGTGCTGCCTTGTTTCCTTGGTACAGATCATTTCACCCTTTGGCCGCAGGACTCCTTCCTAGGCTCCTTGACGTGATGTTAGACACACTCTTGCTAGGAAATATCCTCCTCTCTTGGGTGATGGTCAGGCTATGTAAATCGAAACCAGAAGCCGGGCTTCACTGCACAGGCCAAAGCTTCAAACCTAAACAGGTTCCGGGTGTCCCTTTTGCCTGCCTTTCTCACTCTTTCTTTTTCCTCTGGCCTTGACTGGCGTTCACTGCTACCAGCTGGACTTTAATACAAGGCCTCTGCTTCTAGCTGGGTTTGTATACAGTGCTTCAGTCTATCCGGATCAATCAAAATACCTGTTTGATCTAGGACCATCATTCCTAGTTAATTCCTGGATTGGTCCTTGTCCTGCTCCAGTCTCTCCCTGTTTAGTCCAGTATTTCACCTTTCTCCATGAAGGTACTTGGCCTTCATCTTCCCTCCCATCTTATTGGCTGCGTAAATACCCCTTCGGGCGGTGACCGTGGTACACCAGGTGAGCAGAGCGAATGGTCAGCAGCGTTCTGCCTTAGAGAGGGTCTGATGGAATATGTTAGCAATGTGTCTTTTCTTTCCAGATATCTCTGGTTTGGACAGGAGGAGGGATTGGGCAGTGTGTAGGGACTTTGATGTACACTCGATGTATCCCCCATTGGCAGCACCTCACAGAGTGTGGGGCAGCCCTGGCCTAAGAGACCAACTACCCTTTAGTTAGTCCACTGAATGCAATATCATCACACGGGGGTCTCTGCAGAGACTGAAGTAACTCTGGACAGAATATCTGAAGGCTTAGAGGTGTTGACGTTGGGACTGGCAGCAGAGCCATGAAGTGACCCTGCAGTAGGTTGCTGGGAACTCAGGGGTCCAGAGGTGATGATGGTGGGACTGGCGGCTGAACCAGGGAGTGACCGTGGTGTAGGATGCTGGGAACTCATAAATCCAGAGGGGAGGACAGTGGGACTGGTAGCAGAGCCAGGAAGTGACCCTGCTGTAGGTTGCTGGGAACCCAGGGTCCAGAGGTGAGGATGGTGGGACTGGCGGCTGAGCCAGGGAGTGACCCTGCTGTAGGATGCTGGGAACCCAGGGGTCCAGAGGTGATGCCGGTGGGACTGGCGGCTGAGCCATGGAGTATACAGGGAACTGACGATTCGCTAGGTATCGTCATTTCTCCCCAGGGGAATACCTTTCCCATGAGGCTAGGGAGGTGCAGCTGTGATGCTAGACATGCATTGGAGGGACAGGGCCTCCATGTCCTTGTCCTGTACTCCCTTATCATGTGTGGTCTGTGTTATTTTCTGCACAGGAGTCCAGTGTACCCCTCGCAGTGCAGCTCTTCCTCTTTTTGGTTGTGGTGAAAGAGACCCTTGGGATACCCATGGGTGGGGGGTACAACCCTGTACCCCTAGTGTATGTGTTTGGGCACCTGTGGGTGGCCCACAGAGCAGGGTATGGGTTGGTGGCAGCTCCATGCTGAATTTGACAGGTGCTCCGAGTATCCTCAATTTTGGGATACCCAGGCCCTGCCATTGGAATCAGTTGATTCCTGACAGGAGACAAGATGGCCCCTGTGGCCTCTTGCTTTCTATTGCCCGTTACCTTGTTTTCCCAAAGTCCTGGGAAGCCCTGACTCTGTCCCTTCCCCCTGACCGGCTGTTGGGTGGAAGAATCATATATGGTATTGTGGGGAAGTCCAGGCCAGACTGGCTGGAGCCTTCCCAGTGACTGTATGTTGTGGGTACACCCTTTGGGTGGGACCTATGTGGTATGAATGCAGTGTGAAGTGCTGAAAGGCTGGGTGCTTGCCCCAATCCACATTCCTTGTTATGGGTGTCTGGGTGTAGGTGAATGGCCTGAATGGATGTGAGCCTGATTGGCTGCCTGCCTGCATGAATACCCTTCTCTGTGATTGGCTGACTGAGTCTGGCTCGGGCAAAGTGAGTGAGGGACAGATCTGGGGACCTCTCACTTACCAATTTGTTCAGAAGCTGAAGTTGAAACTGGAAGCTGCTCATCCTTGAAGTCCAGCTGGAAGAAGAAGGATTTCTGCTGTTTTCCTTCAATGAAATCTAAAAGCTGTTGAGTCTGTTGAGGACTGATCCGAGAAAGGACCTGGCTAGGAGACCTCTCCTCAAGTTACGAGGGAACATCGTGCAAAAGCTGATCTTCATCGAGGTATCCTGGAAGCCAGTACTGAAAGGCTGTTGACCGGAGAAGGGGTCCCCCAAGAATGTTGAAGTGAAGCACCCAGACATCGAGGACAAAGCATTCTGCCATTGTGTAACCTACCTTGCCTTCCTTCCTATGACCTATGCTGTTACACCTTGCTGCATGATTTGTATGCCATTATAACTGTCAGAGGTTGATGCCTTTTAAAGGAATCTGAAACTAAGTGTGGTACCACTTAGACATTGTATATATTTGCAATATTAGAATTTCAAGAGTGCAAATTGTGTTATTAATGTATGTATATACCTTGAACCTTATTTTTATATAAAAAAAACTATTATCACATAACAGTGTGTGGAGAGTCCTTTGTGGGGGCTTGGGGACTAAAAATGCTTGAGACAAACCGGGAGAGGCAGTAGTGGTGGAATCTGCAGTGCAGGAGTTTAAAACCCTAACGGCGAAACCGAGCAAGAGAAGAACAGAGGACGCTGGTGAGCCGCTGAAAGAGTTCTCCAGGGGTCCTGCTTGAACAAACCCAGGCATGAAACCGAGGAGAAGCAGAGGCAAGCGGAGCTCCTTGCTGAGATGCACCTCTGTAGCAAGAGTGGAGGAGTGAAGCCCGAAGAGCCGGAGAGACAGACCCCAGTCCCAGGATGACCCGGTAACATATCAAACCCCTAGTGAAGGTAACGGATGGTACAGGAGACCCAGAGGCGACACGGGGCGCAAGCAGGACAGGATCAGGAGAATCGTGATACGACTGTTGGGCCTAAGAAGGGTCATCAGAGAAGGGGATGGGACCCCAACACAAGTGAATCAGTCATCAGAGGAAATCATCCTCGTAGCAGTGGCCGAGATAAGCCCACTGACCACCAGAGAAGGGTCTGGGACCTCAAGACAAGTGAAACAAATAGAGGAAGTCATCTTCTCAGCAGTGGCAGGAGTAAGGCCACTGAGGACCAGAGAGGGGCCTAGGACCCCGACGCCAGTGAAGCAGGCATTTCAGGGAAATCGTCCTCTTTGCGTCCACTAAAACCCAGAGAAGGACTTGGGACTTTGTTGATACCGGGAGACCGTGGCAATGTAAACCTCAAGCCTTTTGGGAAACAGACTGTTTACAATTGGTGTATCAAACACCAGGGGAATGGAGTCATTCCCCCTAGCCTTGTTGTGAACTATATTGAAAAGGACCGACTGATACCAGGGGAAGGGAGTCATTCTCCTGATCCAGGAGGTTGACCTGCACATGAACTGTATGAAATATATGCCCGGGGCAGGGAGGCATCCCTCCAACATCCTCTTTCAAGAAAACACATGGGAACGATACCCGCAAACCATGAGAAGGGAGTCATTCTCCTGATCCAGGAGGTTGACCTGCACAAGAACTGTATGAAACATATGCCTGGGGCAGGGAGGCATCCCTCCAACATCCTCTTTCAAGAAAATACATGGGAACGATACCCGCAAACCAGGAGAAGGGAGTCATTCACCTGGAGAAGGAACGTTCTGTTGGATTATGTAAGTCCTTGGTTGTAGTGTAAGGGATAGAAGTAGGTTGTGACACAGGACGGTGGAGTTTGATTTTGACTGACATTCTGACAGATCCTTTCATTTTAGTTTGAGGAAGGGAAACCCCCCATAGAGGTAGGGATAGTGAGGGTTATTTTTGCTACAAAGAAACATTTATAACAACCAACATGCCACCCTTGTGTCAGAACCCTTCTTACACACCCTTACATAATTCAGGGGTCCAGACATGATGATGGTGGGATTGGAGGCACAGCCAGGGAGTGACCCTGCTGCACTATGCTGGGAACCCAGGGGTCCAGGGTGATTAGTCTCTCAGTCCAACTAATAAACGTAGGGCTTCTGCCCACTCGCGTATTCCCCGCTTCCCAGTAGGCTTGACTAACCTTGTTTCAGAGTATTCATACTCCTTTCCCTCTATTCCACGTAGGAGGCAGTTTTGTCCGATTTGATCAGTTTTCACATGCTGATCAGCTTTCTCAGCCTTTACAGAATGGACACACATTTCTTTTGGTTCTGTCCCCATAGGGCGTGTGCCCGTTCAGTTCTCTTTGGCTCTCGTACGGTTGGAGGCTTCTCCCCCCTTGATGTACGACGTTCACCCTTCTTCCACACCACCAATGGTTCTGCAGCTTGGCATAGCTCCGCCCCTCCAGGACATCTGCCTGTCCCTGGTCTCGGCGTTGGTTGTCGGGCAACAGGCCCACCACTTTTTCCTCTGGTGGCGCCACCAGGGAAGACAGGTTTCTTTCCGTCTCTGTTCCTCACCGTACCAGAGCCTCTTGCTCAGTCAGAGCACCACTTCTCAGCTTAAAGCTCAGGGGTCTCGCTTCTCCCAAGCCACCTGTGGCTCGGCAGCTTGGTGTAGCTCCGCCCCTCCAGGACCACTGTGCTACAGAGGCTCGCCTCTGCGTAGCGACGATTCTCCTCCCTCCGTAGGATTCTCTCTTCCATTCAGTGTTCATGCTGCTCTTAAGCATGTCACCAGAATGGGGAGGATTGTGTCCATCTTCTTTGTTTATAGCCTCCAGATCATATTCAGCATTACCTGAAGCCAATAGAGTGAATGAAGGGTATGTGTTGCTTATAGTCACAGCAGGAAATATCAATGCCTTTCCAACACCCATATATGCAGAAAGTGTGTTTCGGACTGGGAGTTCCTTATCGGAATGGGAGTTCTTGTCCCCAAGAGGGGAGTCACTCCCAGTGAGGTCCCACTTGCCCAGACCCCAAGGGAGGGACTTGCTTAGCAGGCTCACCTCACTAGCCTCAAAGGTGGTGGCTCCCCTCTGGGGAGAAGGGACGAATTGTCCAGATTCATCACACTTCCAAGCGACCCGCTTTGGCTGGACGAATCTCCCCCACTCCAGGGAGGTATCCCCTCCACCCATGTAACGACTGCCCCAGGCGTGAGCGGGAAGGACTGTTGCTTTCTGCCAGAGTCTTGTTTTAAAAAGGCCTTCTCTCGACGACTAGGGGCGAGGGTAGGGTTGGAAGTGACTCTACGGCGAAATGCCTTGCATGGAAGGCTTTGTCCCGTTTGCTACAACCTGGCTGTTGTCCTTTTCTTTGGCACGAGTGGTCTGCATCTCCTGTGGGTCTGTAAGTGCTTTTTCCATCAACCCTGGCACTCTGTGAAAGGAAAAGCTCCAGCTAATGCTTTCGAACTCTGGGTGTGGATTGCATCCAGGGGTGTTGCTAGGTCTGGAAAGGATCGGGGGCTACACTAATGTCGGGACTCGGGGCTAGCTAGCCTTTTGGTAGTAGCACCTGAGTTTCTATCCAGGGCTACAACCAAAAGACCTTGGGCTATAGCTCCCCCACCCACTCCCTAGCAACGCCTCTGATTGCACCTGTTTTGCCTCTGGTGACTAGTTTCACATGCTCTTTCTGGGGAGCTGAACTTTTAATGTTGAACCTTGACTTAACTCCTGAAAACAAGCGCTCTCTCCGCACTACGACTTAACTCTCTGGTAGAACTAGTTTGGAATTGTGCTACAAGTGGTTGACTGTCCACTGTGCCTCATTGTGTGCCAACGTTGATGCTCTTCACCACTAACGTCACTGCGTTCAATACCACTTGCCACGACTATGAAGGACCTAGCATCCATCCTAAGCCGTACTACAAGAATAGCTTGTATTCTTGTAGTATCCTTGTATCCGAGGAAACTGCTGAGACGAGCAAAAAAACACACACTAAACATCCTGCGAGACATTATATTGGAACAAAATAGCAGACCCGCCCATGACCAACGGATTATTGCAGTATTGAGCCCTTCACCTCAACTCAATAAAATCAGGAAGGACATCCTAAAATGGTGGCCTCTATAAAATGTGGGCATGACAGAATTGCTGACACCACGGTTTGCCATATAACGAAGGAGGAATATACGAGATTCACTGGTAAGGTCGTACCAACCTGGCCCTGCACCAACTGCACAACCAACTGCGTGGAACATGACATGCCTGCTTGGGCATGCCCCATGCGGACAATGCTCAATTAGGGTCTCAACAATAGATCTGGGCCTCAAAAACAGTTTGGAGACAACAGAGTTTCACAAATTGGAATTAATGCGATGTAATTTATCTCAACACATGCCCGTGCAATTTGAAGTATATTGGAATGACGAGCAGACCAATCAAGAAGAGAATCCAGGAGCATAAATCCTGTATACGCACAAAAATAGCAAATGCACCTTTGGTGGATCACTTTCTGGAGAAATTACACAAGGACAGTAATTGCACTTGGACCATCGTTGAAAAAGTGATACGCCCATCAACACTTGTGAATAGGCGTGTTATAAATGTCATATCATATAAAGGGGTGGGGATATGCAGTCCACTTTATTAAAAAGAGAACAGAGATGGACGTTTCGGCAAAAAACATACCAAAAAGGGCTGAATGAGTTGATAATGTGGCAAACACTAGCCACTTTATAATCGGGTACCATTCATTAGAACCGCTTGACACCGGGTTAAGAAAAAACTTGTTTCAAGATGTCATCCTGATGAGACCTGGGACGCTGGCAATCTCAATAGACCAGACAAACGCCACACACACTGGAAGAAAAGCAACCCGGGTAACCCCAGCATAAGCTTTCCGAAATTAGAACGGATGCGAGTGAGGCATCCCAGAGACACTGCGATGCATACGGGTGAGCGATTAAGTGCAGCATGATGAAATGAATGAATTGCGGAGTGCCACAAGGCTCATGTGTCTCACCAACACTATACAATATCTTTACTAAGCCCCTATTTGACCTCCTAGACGATTTGGGCGTCACCTACACCAACTATGCTGTTGAAATCCTCCCACCTATCTCTGGCAACTATGACACCGACTCCAACGCACAGAGCAATATATACCATAGAATCGAGGGCTGGATGGCACGACACAAATGATGAGAAAAATGAACTGCTCTACATTGGCACAAAATCCTGCCTAAACAAACTCAATGACTCCTACAAATCCTTCCCCATCGATGGGAACATGACCACCGTCGCTAAAGAGGTGAAAACTTTAGGCATATACTTAGACTCTGTGCCATCCTTAACCAAACAGGTAAACTATCCCTTCTGCGTCAGCTTACATCGCTAAACTGATCCACGCCTGCAGGCCCTTCCTGACCGCCGATAGCTGCATCACATTTGCCAGAGCTCTTATACCATTCAGGATTGACTATTGCCACTCCCTTTGCGCAGGCTCCAACTCCAGCCACATACAAAAAACTACAGGTCATCCCAAACAACGCTGTAAGAGCCGCGCTAAACATCTCTAAAAAAAGACCACATCTCCACAGCTAAACAAAACATCCACTGACTCCCGGTCAAAGAACGTATCGTGTTCAAAATGCTCTCTTTGACCCACAAATGTTTATGAAACACTGCCCCGATTTACCTGTCCAGAGAATTCTCCAAAGCCCAATTCACCAGACCCACGCAGGCTGCCTACTCACACCTGCTCGCCATTCCCAGATACAGGCGTCAGAAGGCAGCAGCTTCCCTGTGATCGCTGCCAAACACTGGAGCTCCTTGCCTCTTACTCTAAGATCAGATGTCTCCTACTGGTCCCTCAAAACATGGCTCTTCTCCCAAGACCTCCTCAAGTAACTGAATTAGAATAACTCTATAAACACGTGGCAATTACTACTGCCACATAGACCAGGAACGTGGACATTTGCACTCCATTGTACCACCTATGCCCATAACTATGCGTGTAACTATGCCTGTAACCTTCTGTAACCACTATTCTCATGTAAATCCAGTGCCCAGATGCCCCTGGGTTTGGTGCGCATTACAAATGACAAAATAAATAAATGTACAAAATAGACCCTGGCAATAAGACGCCAGCCACTGCATGCTGCTCATTTACTAATGAACACGATCGGATGTTTTAACTATTTACGCTTTATGAAATCAGAACGTATGCGAGTGAGGCTCACAGAGCACTCATTTCTGAAAAAGTACCATTCCACCATGTCCACACGAGCGTACAGGGGTATATATAAAAGTGAAAATCTATATCTATGTTTGAGCTACCTCACTAGACTGGTGAGCGAGTATGAATGAACATAGTGCTCAGTACTTAACATCGGGTAAGTCAGCCCCTAGTTACCAATGTAGCTAAGCATGGCGCCTGACATAAGACACACACAGCTAAATGTTTTGGTTGCTATTTCAGGTTTCCACGCATGAGTAAACCGATTCAGCCAAACATTATTACTCTCCCAACAAATTGGGTACCTCGGAGATCCGTGATCTGTGAGTAATACTTCTCAATATATACAAATATTAGAGTAAACTAAACTCAATGAAAACAGAATTGTGTCTGTTAACTATCAAGAGAAATCAGTGATATTTATTTTGATTTTTGATTCTAGGGTCAAAAACATATCGTACGGATTCCAAAATGGCTGCCATATAGTGACGACGTGTTGCAAAGCTCTCCGTCTTCATACTGAAAAATCCACCCAGAAATCACTTTAGAAATATTCCCCAGCCCCTGGGAAACTATAGCAGGGGTTACCTACTAGCCCATCCAACTAGGGGGCAAAACAGCAGACAGTAGCAGATAGCATCCAGATAACCCACCATCGAGGATCGACCACGCCCGTGAACGTAGGTCCCTGCGACCATACCTTCAGCCCGAAATAGACGTGGGCGCTCCGATCGGAGCCGGGTGGCATGATCAAGGTATTATCCCTCACAGCCCGAGACGTACAGGCATTCGATAGACAAAGAGGGACGACTGCAGATAAAGGCGATCACAGTGCGGGTACTGTGACAGCAACAAGCTTCGAGGGCACAGAGCTCAGCTAAGGTTTCCTGGGGGTAGCACAAAGCCACCGCAAGCAAGGAGACTGCGGCCCTGGGATTGGTTTGTTTTCTAAGTGTATTAAGAACTTTCCGGGGTAAGCAGAGGAAGGTGATCTATGCGGCCTGCAGTTTACACCAAAAGCAGTGCTTGGAAACCGCCATTAGCTACTTGTAACTACAGGTGACTTCTCCAGCTGATCTTCCATTGGAAACCCCAGGGAAATCGGGCGACGTGAATAGCTCCCCTGCTTGCTTCTACTTGTAGCGGGAAGCATAGACTTACTTGCATAAGCGCGAGCCGCAGAACGCAAAGCAACGACAGCTTCACACGGAACTAACTTTCAGTAAGTAGCTGCATTTCCCAACAAGCCCCACTAACAAGAACACACAGAATTCTCTCCAATGAGGGAGAAGTTCCTGCTCCTTACCAAATGGTCACTTCTTGCCAGCGACCCCTTAAAAGCAAGGCTCTATCCTGTGCCAAAAACACAGCTGCACAACCTGCTACACGGAATAAACGTGCTGGTGCATACTTGGGAAGAGGGTACGCTACCAAAACAATTAGGACCATAAGGGTGCCCCACAGCTGGTCCTGGGTGTGATGCTGGAAATGCATCGGCGGGACAGGTCCTCCGTATCCTTGTCCTTTACTGCTTTTTATCGTGTGCTCTGTCGTGTTTTCCGTGCAGGAGTTCATGTGGGACTCCTGGCGGTGCAGCTCTCTCTCTTTTGGTTTGGTGAACAGACCCATGGGGTACCCTTATGGCACCCATGGGTAGGGGTACAACCCTGTGCCCCTAGTGTATGTTTTTGGCCACCTGTGTGTGACCCACAGAGCAGGGTACGGGCTGGTGGCAGCCTCGTGCTGAAATGACTGGGGCCCTGAGCGTCCTCCATTTTGGGATGCCCAGGCCATATTGTTGGAATCGGAAGATTCCGGATGGAGACAAAATGGCCCCCATGGCCTCTTGCCTTCCATCACCTGTTACCTTGATCTTCCCGAAGTCCCGGGAAGCCCTGCCTCTGTCCCTTCCCCCTGACTGGTTGTTGGGTGGAAGTTCCATATATGGTAGTGTGGGGGAAGTGCCGACCAGACTAGCTGGAGCTTTCTCAACGACCGTATGTTGTGGGTACGCCTGTGGGTGGGACCTGGGTGAGAGTGTGTGACGAATATGCATTCTATGTTGTGGCTGTCTAGTATCTGGTAGTTGACACAATGGTTGAGACAGCCCTGCCCGAAAATTGTATGAATGCAGCTTCGAGTGTTGAATGGCTCGGTACTTGTCCCAATACACATAACTTGTGAGTGTCTGGAGAGAAGTGAAAGGCCTGAATGCCCAGTGTGCCTGATTGGCTGCCTGCCTGCATGAATGCCCTTAGTTGTGATTGGATGCTGGAGTGTGACCCAGCGGAATGAATGGGAGATCAACAGTATATCTGGGGACCTCTGACTGCTAGGAATCGTGTTCAGAAACTGAAGTCCACTACGACGAGTAACTGGAGTAACTGAAGCTTGATCTTCAAACCCTGTTGGACAAGAAGAATTGCTGTTGCTCTCCTTCACAATCTGAAAGCTGCTGTGCTTCAAGAACTGACCCACAGAGGACCTGGTAAGGCGCCCTCTTCCCGAACTACGAGGGACCATCGTGCACAGCTGATCTCTGCCTAAGCTCCCTGGTAGACAGACCTTTGACAGGCTGCCGACCCAATACGGGGACTGCTGCGGAACTCCAAAGAGAAGCACCCGGACAGTTGTCCGCCACTGTCGACGACCGCCGTCGCCGACTGGAGCCGCCATGCTCCCGTTGCCTAAGAACTTCATTGATCCAAGGATGCTTTCGTCCGCATCGTTGCTGCTGTATCCTGCTGGAGAAGGCCTGACCGTCGACGTGCCGAGGAGCTTCCACCGGTGGGTTTCCCGCCACCCAAAGACCACAGAGACGCCGATGACTCGACGCCCTTGCTGGGCCACAGTTCTTCAACTCGGTCTAGAACTATCAACACTGAGGTGCCCCGCACGCCTCTTCCTGGCAGGACGTTTACGCTTCCCCGTCAATGAGCACCGCTAGGAACGACGCAGCCACTTCACCGTCGCAGCTTGACCTGTTCTCCGTCAGACGTTCGACGACCCATGACTCCTGCCTGAAAGGGAGGACACTCAAGAAGGGCCGTCGATTCCCCGACGCGGAACGCTACAACGCCAAGGTACTTTGGGGTTGCAGAACTATTGGAAAGTCTAGTGTGAACAATATATGGACTGGGCTTGTATCTTTCTTCTACAGGTTGCCCAGGTGGGGGGGGGGGATCTCCACACAGAACTGTGTCTAGGTAACCGGGCCGGTATTCTGCCTATTGCTCAACCATCTTGCTTTCCTTCCTCTCTCTACTGCTGGTTTCCTCTTTATTTTGATCTGTGTGTCATTCTGACCGTATGCACTTTAATGAGATCTAATAATGTTAGTGGTACCACTTTAGAGTTGTACATATTTGCCATTGTTGATTTTCGGAGTACAAAGTGAGTTATCGTGATCGTGTATATGACCTTGAATATTAATTATATGAAGACTATTGTAACCGGTACAGTGTGTGGACATTCCTTTGTGGGGGCTTGGGGACTACACTGTACTTAAGAACCAGCCTGCATCACCTCCTGAGAAGCTAGGCCTTGATTGCTCGACCACAACTACCAGTGTTAGTGAATCTTGGCAGGGGTCTCTGTGCCTCCCCTCTACCATATAGAGAGCGTAATTGCAGACCCCCCTCCGGTCTTTACACTGGGCTTATCGGCATACACCTCTACTGGCATTCAGGTCAGTCATAATAGCCCTCGGGAGGGGACAGGCAACATACTCACAAACTAAGCATAAGCGAAAATACCTCCAAGAATCTTACGCCAGCTGATGCAAGTCGGGGAGCGGTGATAAACGAAGTCAAGCTGGGCAATCCCAACCTCTGCCAAAATCACAAAAACTGCTGGAAAAACTTTGGGGAAGTAATAAAACCATCCCTGGACCCACTGCCACGCCAAAGAACCCCTCCTCACCAACACAGCAACAAGCACCCTCCAATATGGCGGCTTCCAGGGAAGACGTTACTAAATGTTTTCAAGAGTTTCAAGATCGGTTCACCTTCAACTTTCAATCACAATTCATGGCATTCACGGCTGATAAGGAACTCACTGGCTGAAGTCAGTAAAGAAATTACATCCTTAGCTGAATGAGTTGATCTGAACAAACAAGCCATTCAAACTTTGGACACAGACTGTAAACAAACAGATGTTGCAATTGAAGAATTTTCCAGAACTACACAATACCTAAAACTTCAATATGAGGACCTTGAAAATAGATCATGTCGATCCAATATCCGGATCAGGAATCTTCCGGAAACAATCCCGGACTCAGAACTAAAAGAAGCCATGGTCTGGATATTCGTAAACTTCATAGCCGGAGAAGAACCTATAGACATACCGCTTGACAAGGTCCATAGGGTCAGACCGAAGAGAACTGAACCCGGCTCCCGCCCCCGAGATGTTCTGGCAGCCTGTACACTATACCCTCAAAAAGAACTAATTCTCAAAGAGACGAGGGCCTCTGTGACAATCTCATATAATGGAACAGCAATTCAATTATATCAAGATCTCTCAAGGATAACCCTTCAGAAATGCAGAGATATCCAGGAAGTGGCGAGAGCCCTTCAAACCTGGGGTATAAGATACAGATGGACATTTCCTTTCAGACTATCATTTATCCTGGATGGCCGGCAGCAAAGCATAACATCCAGGGAGGCAGGATTGACTCTGTTACAAATAGAAGAAGACCCCACTGAGGTGTCATCGGAAAGAGCCCAATTTAACTTAGCAACAAAATGTACAAAATCTAAGACTGGGGAATGGCAACTAAGCACACGGCAAAAAACGAACTGCATGGATCTACAAAATGAGGAATGGCGTACGCGACTGCGAGGCCCGATCCCTAAATCATCATCTTAATGGCTACAACTCGCCAGCTCCCACTGTGAACTTCTTCTGGATGGAACTATCATGGATCAGAGGATCCCCGATACGCAGTAAGACAGAGCGTGACTTAGATTCCAAAAAAGTCACGCTCCGTCTTACTATCTGTTCTTGGTAACAGATGGGGGAGCTAGGACTTCCCGCACTTTTTCCTGGGTTTAAAGATGGATCAAAGTCAGGTGAGTTTGTCACACCTGGGAATTCTTGGGAGGGGGCGGCGTTAGGGGGTCGGGGAATGGACATAGCAGATAGCAGTTAATTTAAGGAGCCATTAGGGGGTGGGTGGGTGGAATTTAGTTGGGGGGTGGATCTCACCTGCAGCGCAGACGTATGCTCCTTACTTATGTATAATATCAGGAATGTACCAATATCTATTACCCCTTTAGAATAGATCATTCACAACCAAAATTCAAGTGTTTTACATGATTCCATGTAAGTGGGCTTAACACGCCACAGAAACGTAGGACGGTCGAGCCCTTCTTGAGGTGCACCAACCGGATTTGAAAGAAACCCATATCTGTAAAACTGACAGAAAACAACTCTGCCTATGCTACTACCCTACAATAATACAGGCATGCGCTGAGAGCAAAACAGCAGGGGTGCTGATCGCAGTAAAGGAGGGATGTGGTCTTCAGGAAATCCGTACTAAACACACAGGGAGGGCAGATGTGTTTTTGCGGTCTTTAAGGTATCCTCCATCAAACTAACAGTAGCGTCAATATATGTCCCCAGTACAGGTCAAGATGGGTTCCTGGAACATGTGATGGGATTATTGGAGCTATTCATGGATGGAGATCTACTAATAATGGGGGACTTTAATTTGATATGGGTTCCGGCACGGGACAGAAGCAGGGTAACTCGTTGGGCTCCACCCTCCCCCTCGAGTGGGCTGCAACGTACATTCACGGATCTATCTTTAGTAGATATTTGGCTTGCCTTGAAGGAGGGGAGAAGAAAGGGATATTCTTTCTATTCACATGTGCATAGGTAATTCTCCCGTAGAGATAACGCATGGCCCTCCACTCCACTGTTGGGAATAATAACACAAATTACTACACATCCCATCACCCTCTCAGACCACGCACCAATCACACTAACAATAGACATCACAAATGACAACCAGCAGCTCTGGTCTTTGAAATTCCCGCTCGCCTTACTGCAAGATCAAGTTGTCAGAGAGGAAGTTGTGGCACACATTACTGAATACTTCGACCTAATTCTACAGGGAAGGGGAGACCTCCCTAAATATCATCTGGGATGCGTTTAAAGCAACAATGAGGGGTATCCTTTTAGCCGCAGAAGTTAAAAGAGGCAAACAGCTCATATTTTGAAACCAATGGAAACCAATATAGGCCCAGGAATGCAGAAAGCATTCAGGGCTGCGTCTGCCAGGTTAAATCTTCACCCAACAAAAAAAGCAGAAAAAGCCCTCCTATTACTTGAACAGAGGTACTATATAAAAGCTTACGGACCGCCTTCTGACAGCTAAACTTCATCAAAGGACGGCCTTTAGTGTTATTCAACTAATTATGTTGCCCTCGGGGAGATGACCTCTGAAACCACTGGTATCCTCAATCAATTTCATATAATTTACTCCAATTTATACAAATCCGATATGCCGGATTCCCTTACATATATATCTGAATCTGCAGTCGGTTGAACTGCCCAGACTTACGTTGACAGACGGCCAAAGTTTAGAAAAATCTATCACGTCAGACGAGGTGCTGCGGATTATCCGTGAGCTTGCACTAAATAAGTCACCTGGTCTGGATGGAATTCCGGCCAGGTTCTATAAAACATACAGTATATTTTAGCTCACATCCTAAACAAATTGTTCAACGCCTTTTCGCACATGAGACAAATATCACCCGTGATGGAGGAATCAAAAATAATCCTGTTCCCTAAACCAGGCAAAGACCCAACAATCTGTGGGTCCTATCGTCCAATCGCTCTTATCAACATAGATGCAAAACGGTTCACCAAGGTGTTGGCTAACCGGAATGTACATCTTCAACCATTATTAATATATACGGATCAGACTGGTTTTATATTAAGTCTAGGCAAACACATGACAATATACATAGAGTATGCCAAATCTTGGTGTAAATTGCATGCCACATAGATCACCTTCCTCTGCTTACCCCGGAAAGTTCTTAATACACTTAGAAAACAAACCAATCCCAGGGCCGGAGTTTCCTTGCTTGCGGCGGCTTTGTGCTACCCCCAGGAAACCTTAGCTGAGCTATGTGCCCTCGAAGCTTGTTGCTGTCACAGTACCCGCACTGTGATTGCCTTTATCTGCAGTCGTCCCTCTTTGTCTATCGAATGCTGGTACGTCTCGGGCTAGGGGAGGGATAATACCTTGATCGTGCCACCCGGCTCCGATCGGAGCACCCACGTCTATTCCGGGCTGAAGGTATGGTTGTTCTTGGTTGTCGTATTACTACGTGGAATTTAGCACGAGCTTAGAATCCGGCGTGGTGTGGAAAGAAAGCCTCTACCTGCGTCCAGTAGAAACCAATGGGGCTTCACGGGACCCCGCCCTGCTCCACCCAGCACTGCAGGAATTTCCAGCAATGCAAACGCTTGGGGCCAGCACCTCACGAGTCTCCACCCACTGCTGTGAATCTCCTTCAGGGCCAGGCTGCTGGAGAAGAGAAGGGTGCAGAGAGTGCAGTAGGTGGGGGGCTGGGAGAGACAGCTGAAAGAGCAGGTGATAGGTTGTGTGAGATGAGATTGCTGGACAAGAGAGAGTTTGGTGATGTAGATGGTATGTGTACTAGGGAAAAAGTTTTGAGGAGTGCTTGAGCGCTGGATGCAAAGGTTGCGTCATGGAGTGGGACGTAACCACTTGGGGCAGGAGGCTGCATTTTTGTAGACGGCCCGGGCAACATATTGCCTAGAAACTGCCATTTTCTGCTGTGTCTCGTGCACAGCTTCTCGCCCCTTCCATACAGAGCCCCTCCCACTCCTGCATGCCCCATGCACAGCTCCTCACTTCTCCATGCACAGCTCCTCCGCCTCCATGCACAGCTCCTCGCAAGCTCTCCTCCTGGCTCATGTACGGCTCAGTCTCCACGCAGAGCCCCCCCTCCATGCAGGGTTCCTCCCCATCCAGGCCCAGCCCCCCTCACCTCTCCTGAGAAGGCTCTCCTCCCCTACCCCTATGCAGGGCTCCTTACCTCTCCTGAGCAGGCTCTCCTCCCCTACCCCTATGCAGGGCTCCTCACCTCTCCTGAGCAGGCTCTCCTCCCCTACCCCTATGCAGGGCTTCTCACCTCTCCTGAGCAGGATCTCCTCCCCTATGCAGGACTCCTCACCTCTCATGAGCAGGCTCCCCTCCCCATGCAGGGCTCCTCACCTCTCCTGAGCAGGCTCTCCTCCCCTTCCCCCCATGCAGGGCTCCTCACCTCTCCTGAGCAGGCTCCCCTCCCCCATGCAGGGCTCCTCACCTCTCCTGAGCAGGCTCTCCTCCCGCATGCAGGGCTCCTCACCTCTCCTGAGCAGGGTCTCCTCCCCTTCCCCCATGCAGGGCTCCTCACCTCTCCTGAGCAGGCTCTCCTCCCCTCCCCCATGCAGGGCTCCTCACCTCTCTTGCGCAGGCTCTCCTCCCCCATGCAGGGCGCCTCACCTCTCCTGAGCAGGCTCTCCCCTCCCCATGCAGGGCTCCTCGCCTCTCCTGAGCAGGCTCCCCTCCCCCATACAGGGCTCCTCACCTCTCCTGAGCAGCCTCTCCTCCCCTCCCCCATGCAGGGCTCCTCACCTCTCCTGAGCAGGGTCTCCTCCCCTCCCCCATGCCGGGCTCCTCACCTCTCCTGAGCAGGCTCTCCTCCCCCATGCAGGGCTCCTCACCTCTCCTGAGCAGGGTCTCCTCCCCTCCCCCATGCAGGGCTCCTCACCTCTCCTGAGCAGGGTCTCCTTCCCGTGATGCAGGTATTTCCGCAGCCACTCAATGCACGTCCCCTCCAGGTAGGCCTTTTCTCGCTGAGCTTGAATCTTGTCCAAGTTCCAGTGATCTGCAGAGATCTGGGCTGGGGCCGCGGTAGCTCTGAACCGCATCTCGTCCTTATCGAAGCTGAGATAGTCCCCCCCGTCATAGGCGTATTCATAGAACCCCCCGATGGCGCCGTCCCCAAGGAGCTCACAGCCGTACATCTCCTGGAGCGTGTGCAGACCTGGGGTGGTAGGGAGAGAAGAGAGGATCAGGGCGCGTGACCTCTCTACAGGAGAGCAGTGCTGAGTGGGCATTTACAGGTTTTGGGTGGGCCTTGCCCGCTCAGACGCGACCTGGTCTATGCGCCCAGGTGACCGGGTTTCCCCATGGGAAATTCTGCCTTGATTACAATTCTTTACAAAATCATTGCATGTGTTGGGCACTCAGTTACAAACAAAAAAAACAGAAGACAATTAATCTGAATTTTAGAAACTAGAACAATTGCTTGAAATGTGCATTGCTTATACGTGCGAGTAAACAAAGCTTGTGCACTTCTAGATCATTGCCCTCTCGGTTTTAATAGAAAGCATAGTTTTACTCATAAGCACAACAGCAGGATATGCGTTTTTTACTGCATGCGATGTGATACGCAGGGTCGACATGTGACTCACAGCAAAGTGCACGGAAAGCATGCATTCGAAGCATGCATTCGAAGAAATGCACACGTTTGAAAATCAAAATGAAGCTAGACGTAACAAGGCATAAAATAGTTTTCAAAAATTGATTAGGAGAGTTTGCTAATTACCATTTTATTGATTAGCAACCATCTGTACATACAGAGTGGATGGAACTATTGATCACTTCTTGCGTAAACATCTAGTTAGCTTTGTGTAATCATTATGTAACAGGAAAGAAAGTAAGAGACTAATCAGAGTGGAGGGTGCAGCAGGCAGAGAACTGGGAAAATTAGGTGGAATATAGCGGTTTTCGGCCATCGCACTTTCAGGGGAGATGGTATAAAGAAACAGGGTGATAAGATGGAATGTCAATGAGTATGGGGATCAGCTCATGGGTTGAGCACCAGTTGCACAGATGTACGCAACAAGCACGTCACAGACCTAGGCGTCATATCAAAGCATTGGTGTGTGATCATGTACATTTTCAAAAGTGTTCACTCGTCAATATGACACATCTTCCCCAATTAACTGAAGTATAGTTGAAACTAGGAGATGTAGATGCACTAACCTACATTTTATTGTAAAGCTTGGAGAAAAAAGTGGTTTACAGCAGCAATACTGTAATTATGTAACAATGAACGTTTTTAAAAAAGGAGTTACAGGACTGTCCTGTAAAAAAAAAAAAAAAAAAAATATTACACATACTGGTCTTTGCCAGACAGGATATAGTTAGCTTAATAAAAGTATCATCCCAATTGAATTCTAGTTAACAATTATTTGAAAAAGGAAAAATAAATCTGACCTAGCATTCCCACGCAGGCCTTTGCCACTTAAGATTGGAGGAGAGGGTTGCTGCTGGACTCTCTCTACATTAGCCCCTTTGAACTTGCAGTGAACAGAGAAAAGAGGGTGGAGGGAGACGGGGCAAAAGAGGAATGTAGGGCGAGCTGTGCCTTCATTGAACAGGGTGACTTAAATAGTTAGCTTCGCTACACAAGTGTCAATTTAATTAGTAAACCTACATAATTGCATAGCAAATTGGTATGTGACACTGTTTATGCCTTGCTTACTGTTGTAAAGAGATCAATACAGAAAAGTATTTATTTAATGTTTGATTAGGCTGTGCCCATTAACAAACAAGGAGTACGTTTGGGAACCCATGCATCAAGTTGCATGCAGAGATCTGTGAACTGACTGCCTCTACTGGATTTAAACTTGTAGCTGAGCTATGTGTATTTTCTTACACAGATTATCTCTCAAGAGGACCAGAGTGCAGAGGTGAGAAGGACAAAGGGGCACGGCAGGAGGTCTGTCTGAACAGGCATGAGGGACGTCCGCCTGTAAATGCTGCGGCTGGCACTGCCTTTGTTTTACCGACCTGTGAAGAAGACCGACAGGGCTTTCGATGACGAAGGGGTCATGGAGTCATGATGGAATGAGCACAGCTTCACAGCAAAGGCTGTGGGAGCTATTGCGTTTACACTTTAGGAACATTTTCGTTCTCACCATTACTCTATATTGGTAACAATTAGAAGTGCCAGTGAACAGTCATGTCATTTTTTTCCTACCCATCAGAAATTCCTACCTGCAGGAAAATGTGAAAAATACAGGAGGAAGGAACATTTGACAGGGTAGGAAGACCTGACAGCAGAGGCCTGGTGGGAAAGAGAGCAGCATTGCAGGACCCACATTGGCATCCACCAAGAAGTTGGTGCCCCACCAGAGGTGTGTTCAATCCGAGACCACCAGGGACATGAAAGAGGGGCCGGCATCTTCCAGAGCCTATATTGGCCAGGGAGAATGGTCGACATGGAAACCCCGACACAGACTGGGACTCTGAGCTCACAGACCCGCCATGGACAAACTGTGGTGGCTCCTTGTGGATAAAGTGTGTGGGGCTTCAACCCTATTTTTTTAATTTAATACCTTCAAAGCGAGGCTTAAGCCCCTTGCAAAGACTTCCCCTTTCACATATAACTCCCACGAGAGAAAGATAGATCAAGATTTGGTAGGAAAAGCTGGTCAAGCAGGGCAGAGGGAGGGATATTTAAGCATGGCACATGGAACAGGAAGTGAGGTCAGAGGAGGAGAAAGAGGCAGAAGCGGCAGAGTGTGAAGGCAGTTATTGGAGAAAAGTGAGGGATTGGCAAGTGGGTGCAAGGGTACTGCAGAGTGAATATTCAGGTTTATGTGGCAGATGGATAGAGGCTATTCTAAGGAGTGGATGGGACGTGAATGTTACTGCCTGAAAGGAGAGTGATTGTGTAGTGGAGTGGCAGGCGAGGAGTAGTAGTGGAATGAGGGGAGCAGCAGCACTAGTGGGAGGATGTTATGGGTAGTGGTAGTAAAAAGAGGATTATTAGTTATGAGAGGAAGAGGAGTGGTAAGAGGAAGGGTAGTAGTAGTGAAGGAGTAACAGTTGTGAGAAGAGGATGAGTAGTAGTGAGAAGAGAAGTGGTCATAGTGAGAGGGGTAATAAACATAGTAGCAGTAGGAGGAGGAGGGGGAGAGTGGTAGCAGGAGCAGTTATAGTAGTAGTGGTGGTGGTTCAGGAGCAGTTGTAGTAGTAATGGTGGTGGTTCAGGAGGAGGGGGAGTGGTAGCAGGAGCAGTTATAGTAGTGGTGGTGGTGGTTCAGGAGGAGGGGGAGTGGTAGCAGGAGCAGTTATAGTAGTGGTGGTGGTGGTTCAGGAGGAGGGGGAGTGGTAGCAGGAGCAGTTATAGTAGTGGTGGTGGTGGTTCAGGAGGAGGGGGAGTGGTAGCAGGAGCAGTTATAGTAGTAGTGGTGGTTCAGGAGGAGGGGGAGTGGTAGCAGGAGCAGTTATAGTAGTAGTGGTGGTTCAGGAGGAGGGGGAGTGGTAGCAGGAGCAGTTATTTGTTTATGTTTGTTTGTTTGTTTATTAGATTATGCGCACAAAACCCAGGGGTAGCCGGGCGCAGCAGGTACAAGGTTACTTGAGCTTAGATTACATACACAGGATAAGAAGCATAACAGTACAGTGCATGCATGTCCATACAAGCAGTTGGAAATGAAAAACTAACATGTTACAGTATTAGAGGTGTGTACAAAAAGGTAAGAGGGTAAAATCAGAATAGTCATAGACTAGGTTTCAGGAGTATCATGGCCATAGGTACCGCACAAATTAGTTGTCGTTGGACCAGAGCCCGTTTTTTACCTTACATCTGAAGTTGGTGTAGGGTAGGTTAGCCCTTAATGCAGTAGGCAATGCGTTCCACGCCTGGGCAGCTCTGACAGGGAAGCTTGCTCCGCCCGCTTTGGATCGTCTAAATCTAGGGGTTTCAAGCAGGAAGTGGTTGGTAGCCCTAGTGTGGTGTCTGGACGATTTTCTGGTCAGTCTGGCCGAGATGTAGGGGGGTGCTGTGTTGTTAAGCCCTTTGTGGGTGAGCGATAGTAGTTATAATAGTAGTTGTGGTGGTGGTTCAGGAGGAGGAGCTGGGGGTGGGAGCAGGAGCAGTTATATTAGTGGTGGTTCAGGAGGAGGAGGGGGAGTGGTAGCAGGAGCAGTTATATTGTGGTGGTGGTTCAGGATGATGAGGGGGAGTGGTAGCAGGAGCAGTTATAGTAGGGGGGGTGGTGGTGGTGGTTCAGGATGAGGAGGGGGAGTGGTAGCAGGAGCAGTTATAGTAGTAATGGTGGTGGTTCAGGAGGAGGGGAGTGGTAGCAGGAGCAGTTATAGTAGTTGTGGTTCAGGAGGAGGAGGGGGAGTGGTAGCAGGAGTAGTAATAGTAGTGGTGTGGTTCAGGAGGAGGGGGAGTGGTAGCAGGAACAGTTATAGTAGTAGTAGTAGTGGAGGTGGTGGTTCAAGATGAGGAGGGGGGAGTGGTGGCAGGAGCAGTTATAGTAGTAGTGGTGGTGGTTCAGGAGGAGGAGGGGGGGTGGTAGCAGGAGCAGTTATAGTAGTAGTAGTAGTAGTAGTGGTGGTGGTGGTTCAGGATGAGGAGGGGGGAGTGGTAGTAGGAGCAGTTATAGTAGTAGTGGTGGTGGTTCAGGAGGAGGGGGAGTGGTAGCAGGAACAGTTATAGTAGTAGTGGTGGTGGTGGTTCAGGAGGAGGGGGAGTGGTAGCAGGAGCAGTTATAGTAGTAGTAGTGGTGGTGGTTCAGGAGGAGGGGGAGTGGTAGCAGGAGCAGTTATAGTAGTAGTGGTGGTGGTTCAGGAGGAGGAGGAGGGGGGGTGGGAGCAGGAACAGTTATAGTAGTAATGGTGGTGGTTCAGGAGGAGGAGGGGGAGTGGTATCAGGAGCAGTTATAGTAGTAGTGGTGGTGGTTCAGGAGGAGGGGGAGTGGTAGCAGGAGCAGTTATAGTAGTAGTAGTGGTGGTGGTTCAGGAGGAGGGGGAGTGGTAGCAGGAGCAGTTATAGTAGTAGTGGTGGTGGTTCAGGAGGAGGAGGAGGGGGGGTGGGAGCAGGAGCAGTTATAGTAGTAATGGTGGTGGTTCAGGAGGAGGAGGGGGAGTGCTAGCTGAAGCAGTTATAGTAGTGGTGGTGGTTCAGGAGGAGGAGGGGGAGGAGTGGTAGCAGAAGCAGTTATAACAGTAGTTGTGGTGGTGATTCAGGAGGAGGAGGGGGAGTGGGGGCAGGAGCAGTTATAGTAGTAGTGGTGGTGGTTCAGGAGGGGGAGTGATAGCAGGAGCAGTTATAGTAGTAGTGGTGGTGGTTCAGGAGGGGGAGGGGTAGTGGTTTAGAAGGGGCGGTAGGCCGTGTGGTTACTAGTGCTCCTGGCTGAGAGGCTGTGTGGTTACTAGCTCTCTTGGTTGAGACACCGTGTGGTTACTAGCACTCTTGGCTGGGAGGCCGTGTGGTTACTAGCACTCTTGGCTGGGAGGCCGTGTGGTTACTAGCACTCTTGGCTGGGAGGCCGTGTGGTTACTAGCACTCTTGGCTGGGAGGCCGTGTGGTTACTAGCACTCTTGGCTGTGAGGCTGTGTGGTTACTAGCGCTCTTGGCTGGGAGTCCCTGTGGTTACTAGCGCTCTTGGCTGGGAGTCCCTGTGGTTAGGGGGCCGTGTGGTTACCAGTGCTCTTGGCTGGGAGTCCCTGTGGTTACTAGCGCTCTTGGCTGGGAGTCCCTGTGGTTACTAGCGCTCTTGGCTGGGAGGCCCTGTGGTTAGGAGGCCGTGTGGTTACTAGCGTTCAGGTCTGCGAGGCTGTGTGGTTACTAGCGTTCTTGGCTGCGAGGCCATGTGGTTACTAGCGCTCTTGGCTGTGAGGCCGTGTGGTTACTAGCGCTATTGGCTGTGAGGCCGTGTGGTTACTAGCGCTCTTGGCTTTGAGGCCGTGTGGTTTCTAGCGCTCTTGGCTGGGAGTCCCTGTGGTTAGGGGGCCGTGTGGTTACCAGTGCTCTTGGCTGGGAGTCCCTGTGGTTACTAGTGCTCTTGGCTGGGAGTCCCTGTGGTTACTAGCGCTCTTGGCTGGGAGGCCATGTGGTTAGGAGGCCGTGTGGTTACTAGCGTTCTTGGCTGCGAGGCGGTGTGGTTATTAGCGTTCTTGGCTGCGAGGCCATGTGGTTACTAGCGCTCTTGGCTACGAGGCCATGTGGTTACTAGCGCTCTTGGCTGGGAGGCCGTGTGGTTACTACCGCTCTTGGCTGGGAGGCCGTGTGGTTACTAGCGCTCTTGGCTGGGAGGCCGTGCGGTTCCTAGCGCTCTTGGCTGGGAAGCTGAGTGGTTAGGAGGCCGTGTGGTTATTAGTGCTCTTGGCTGGGAGGCTGTGTGGTTAGGAGGCCGTGTGGTTACTAGTGCTCTTGGCTGGGAGGCTGCTGTGTGGTTACTAGCGCTCTTGGCTGGGAGGCCGTGTGGTTAATAGCGCTCTTGGCTGGGAGGCCGTGTGGTTAGGAGGCTGTGTGGTTAGTAGCACTCTTGGCTGGGAGGCCGTGTGGTTAGGAGGCTGTGTGATTACTAGCGCTATTGGCTGGGAGGCTGTGTGGTTACTAGTGCTCTTGGCTGGGAGACTGTGTGGTTACTAGCACTCTTGGCTGGGAGGCCGTGTGGTTAGGAGGCTGTGTGGTTACTTGCACTCTTGTCTGGGAGGCTATGTGGTTACTAGCGCTCTTGGCTAGGAGGCTGTGTGGTTACTAGTGCTCTTGGCTGGGAGACTGTGTGGTTACTAGCGCTCTTGGCTGGGAGGCCGTGTGGTTAGGAGGCTGTGTGGTTACTTGCACTCTTGTCTGGGAGGCTATGTGGTTACTAGCACTCTTGGCTGGGAGGCCGTGTGGTTACTAGCGCTCTTGGCTGGGAGGCCGTGTGGTTAGGGGGCTGTGTTGTTACTAGCACTCTTGGCTAGCTGGCTGTGTGGTTACTAGCACTCTTGGCTGGGAGGCCATGTGGTTACTAGCACTCTTGGCTGGGAGGCCGTGTGGTTAGGAGGCTGTGTGGTTACTAGCACTATTGGCTGGAAGGCCGTGTGGTTACTAGCGCTCTTGGATGGAAGGCTGTGTGGTTACTAGCGCTCTTGGCTGGGAGGCCGTGTGGTTACTAGTGCTCTTGGTTGGGAGGCCGTGTGGTTACTAGCGCTCTTGGCTGGGAGGCCGTGTGGTTAGGAGGCTGTGTTGTTACTAGCACTCTTGGCTGGGAGGCTGTGTGGTTACTAGCGCTCTTGGCTGGGAGGCTGTGTGGTTACTAACACTATTGGCTGGGAGGCTGTGTGGTTACTAGCGCTCTTGGCTGGGAGGCTGTGTGGTTACTAGCGCTCTTGGCTGTGAGGCTGTGTGGTTACTAGTGCTCTTGGATGGGAGGCCATGTGGTTACAGGCGCTCTTGGCTGGGAGGCTGTGTGGTTACTAGCACTATTGGCTGGGAGGCCGTGTGGTTACTAGTGCTCTTGGCTGTGAGGTTACTAGTGCTCTTGGCTGTGAGGCTGTGTGGTTACTAGCACTCTTGGCTGTGAGGCTGTGTGGTTACTAGCGCTCTTGGCTGTGAGGCTGTGTGGTTACTAGCGCTCTTGGCTGTGAGGCTGTGTGGTTACTAGCGCTCTTGGCTGTGAGGCTGTGAGGTTACTAGTGCTCTTGGATGGGAGGCCATGTGGTTACTGGCGCTCTTGGCTGGGATTGGAACTCTGATGAGAGACCCCTCTTCCTGGTGCAAGGCTGCTGCTCACCACAGTAGGTGCAAGGCTGCCGCTCACCACAGTAGGTGCAAGGCTGCCGCTCACCACGGTAGTGTCCTGGTGCAAGGCTGCCGCTCACCACAGTAGTGTCCTAGTGCAAGGCTGCCGCTCACCACGGTAGTGTCTGCTGGGTTCGTTTTCTTTCCGTGCCTTTTGGAGCCGCTCGTGACTGGCTTCACTCAGATGTTTTGCAGTCCGCGCCTGAGGCTCAATGCACCCCCGGGGGGCCAAGAAGACAGGCACCACTATCCTGTTCATTCATTACGGGGCAGGGGCCCTGGAAGCGAGTGAAGCACGAGTCCAGGTGCAATGGAATAAAGCTTCATATTAAAAATGGAGAGCTCAGAATAATGGGGGCAAGCTGTTCCCCCTCCTAAAATAACACCCAAACTTGTGTATGGGGACTTATCACTCGCCTTCTGGCCCCGCCTGTGCGTGCTTTGCAATCACTCACTCCTGTCCGGTACGTGCTTGGCTATCACTCACCACGGTTTTGTGTGTGCTTTGCAATGACTCACTCCTGTCCTGTGCGTGCTTTGCATTCACTCACCGATGTCCTGTGCCTGCTTTGCATCACTCACCCCTGTCCTGTGCGTGCTTTGCAACCACTCACCTGTGTCTTGTGCGTGCTTTGCTATCACCCACCTCGGGTCTCTGCATGCTCCCGCTTCACTCACCCGGGTCTCTGCGTGCTCCCCCATCACTCACCCGGGTCTGTGCGTGCTCCTCTATCACTCACCCCAGGTCTGTGCATACTCTGCATCACTCACCCCAGGCCTGAGCGTGATTTGCCATCACTCACCCCGGGTCTCTGCGTGCTCCCCAATCACTCACCCCAGGTCTGTGCGTGCTCCCATCACTCACCCCTGTCCTGTGCCTGCTCCCCATCACTCACCCGGGCCTATGCGTGCTCTGCATCACTCACCCCGGGTTTGGTTGGCTCGGTCCATCGCGATCAGCACTTTGTTCTTCATGAGGGTCTCCCATCCTCTGGAGATCTCCGTCTCCTTCTCCCAGTACTGGGGGTCCACGGCCTTCTTCACCCAGGGGGCCCGGGGCTCCATCCTGCGGGTGTCGCTGCTGTACCCCTCGATGGGGACGTCATCCACGAACCCCACTATGGAGAAGCGGGGGACCCCGGGGACCTCCTCCGACAGGGACGAGAGGAAGTAGAGGAGAGAGTGCGAACCTGGGGGAGAAAGACACAGGGGGGGGTCAGAGAGCGAGGATTTCCGGGTGCAAGCCCCATCCCCCGCCCCCTTCCCAAGTCACTCACCTGCCTGCGAAGGCTGCAGCCAGAGCGCCCCCAGGAGCAGGAACCGGTTGTACAGTACATCCATGCGGAGACCCCGGCACGCTTTATAATGTCCTGGGTGGTGGGCAGTTACAGCCCCTTGAGTCCTCAGCACTCGCTGTCCCGGGAGTTCTGAACTCACTTAGCCTCACCCCAGCCCTGCACTGGGGCCGCCTGCACCAATCAGAACGCAGAGTCCCGCCGCGTCACCAGTCTCCAGGCAGTGCCTCCCCAGCACCCCCTCACTCAGTCTCACTCAGTCTCACCCCAGCCCTGCACAGGGGCCGCCTATACCAATCAGAACGCAGAGTCGAAACGCGTCACCAGTCTCCAGGTGGAGCCTGTGCCAGAGAGAGAAATGAAAGTGAAAGAGGTTGTTTTAGACGCTGCTTAGCCCTATCCCAGAGGTGGGAGTGCAGTATAAACCATTGGGACGCCGTAACGCGCACGCACACACACGCACACACACACACTTACTTGTGAAGTGCGTGCGGTTTGTTGTGTGAGAGATGGTTGTGTGAGTTTTTGAGTGAGATAAGTATGCGGAGTTTGAGCTTATTGGTTACCTGACCTTTACCAATGCTAGTACTCGCGGTTCTGGGGAGAGTGGCACTTGTTGGCCCTCGCATTCCCATCTAGGCGCAGCGCAGGCCAATGATTGGGGCTCCATACTGGTGTGATCATGCCAACATTCACACTTTTATCTGGTCGCGGCGCAGGCTAGTGTTTAGAGATCGGTCCAGGAGTGGGCAAGCTAGCGTTCACAACTCCATCCGAACGCCACGCAGGTTGGTGTTCACGGCTTTGATTGTGGCATAAGCTAGCATTCACGTTTCCTAGGCGCGGGCGTGTTATCCTTCGAACAGTCCTATCCACATGCGACGCAGGCCAACGTCTATCTAGATGCGTCTGCCAGTCTGGCTGTGTTCGTCCGGTGCGTAAGAACGGGAGAGTGTAGGTCTAGGTTTCGTCTGGGTCTAGTTAGGTGGTCACTCTCTGTAGCCTTCCTTTGCGGCTGTCTTCCATGATGTCTTATTCTCTGTCGAGTGGTTGGTTCTTTGGCTTGAGCGTTTGTTCAATTTGAGAGTGGCCGAAGTTGGGGTTATTTTCATCATTGTTTTAGTGTATGGGCATTCCGGTGCGTCTCCGTGGTGGTTACGCTTTGAAGAGCCATGATTTGAGGAGTTTCCTGAATGCTAGGTGGTTTGTTGTATTCCGTATATTCTTAGGTAGGTCGTTCCAAGTTTTGGGTGCCTGGTGAGAGAAAGACGATCCTCTGAATTTTTTCCTGTTGTAGGGTTTTGGTTCCAGGCGTATGTCTGCGCTTGATTTTAGTGTTCTTGTCGGTTGATGTAGGCGCAGTTTTGTGTTTAGGAATTCTGCGCCTTGTTTGTGTATTGCTCTGTGCGTGATGCACATGGCTTTGAACTTTATTCGCTGTTTCAGCGGTAGCCAGTGTAGTATTTTTAGCGCGGGTGTGATGTGTTCTCTTCTGGGTAGCTTGAGGAGGAGTCTGGCTGCTGCATTTTGTATGCGTTGCAATTTTTTTAGAAGTCGTTCGGGCATGCCCATGTATAAGCTATTGGCATAGTCTACTCTGGACATGATCAGAACGATGATGGTAAGTGTTTTGTTGGTGAACGACAGGAACGGTAGGATCCTTTTTGCTGCTCGCAGGAGGAAGAAACATTTCTTGATTACTGAGTTTACTTGTGGCTCCAGGGTGAGGTTGTTATCCATCAGGACCCCCAGGTTTTTTACCGTAGATGAAGGTTCTGGTGTGGTGCCGAGCTCTCTTGGCCATGGGATGTAGTTGATGTCTCCTCCCTTTTTTGAAACAATCATTATCTCTGTTTTACCTGGGTTGATTTTGAGATGGTTGAGGTTCATCCAGTTGAATATGTCTCAAAGGCAATTCTCTAGTGGGGTGCTTTCTTCTCGGGTGTCTTGTATGTTGAAGATTATTTGCGTATCGTCGGCGTAGTTGTAGCATGTGAGGCCGTGTTTTTTGATGAGTTTGATTAATAGGTACATGTAGATGTTGAATAGAAGTGGGGAGAAGGATGATCCTTGTGGTACTCCGCACGTGGAGACTCTGGGTTTGGATTTACAAGGTTTCATCCATATTGTTTCTGTTTTGTTTGTTAGGAAGGATTTGATCCATAGTAGGGCAGTGTCCGTTATCCCTAGTCCTTCTAATCTCTTTATGAGGATGGCGTGGTTGACGGTGTCGAAGGCTGCAGACAGGTCAAGGAGAATCAGGGTGGTGCTGTTGTTTGAGTCTGCGTTTGTTTTTAGGTCGTCCCATATTGAGAGGAGAGCCGATTCTGTTCCTCTCATGGGTCTAAAGCCAACTTGTGCCTGGTCTAGTAGGCAGTGCTCTTCTATGAATTCTTGGGTTATTTGGTAGACGTACGTTTCTAGCAGTTTGGCTGTGTAGGGTATGTTGGAGATGGGTCTGTAGTTAGATGGGTCCTCAACGTTTCCTGTTGAGTCTTTAAGTAGTGGCTTGATGTAAGCCGTTTTGAAAGCCTGCTGTACTTTGCCTGTTGAGATTGAGAGGTTGAGGAGATTCCTGTGGTATTCCATGGGGGTTCCTTGTTTGAGAATTGTTTTGTATATGTCCGGAGGGCAAGGGTCTTCAGGAGAGCCTGATTTGTTGCTTCGGTTTACCAGTTTGACGAAAGCCTCAACTGATATTTCTGGGAAGTTTCGTAGCTTGTTTGTGTGTTCCTCGTCTGTGTCGGTGGGGTTTGAGTTGTGGACGCTCGGATTGTTTCGTATGGTGTGTTGGATGGAGGTTATTTTGTTTTTGAAGTGGTCTCCGAGGTCCTCGCAGAGTTTCGTCGATGGGATTGGCATGTTGTTGCAGGCCGGCGGGTTTTTTATTTCGTTTATGATTTTGAATAGTTCTTTTTGAGCATTTGGTGCTCTGGTGATTCGGTTGTCGTAATGTTTCCTGTTTGCTTTTTGTATTTCCTTTTTATATGCGCGGATCTGTTGTAGGAATTTCATTTTGTTTGCAGTGGTGTTGTTGGTCCTCCATTCAGCTTCTAGTTTTCGGTTTTTCCTTTTCATGGCGTTGAGTAGTGGGGTGAACCATTTTGCTGATGTTTTCTTGCGTGATGGGGTGAAAGGCTTTTCTTTGGCGATGTCGTCAAGGGTTGTTGTGATCCAGGTATGAAGTAGGGCAACTTTTTTGTCTAGGTCTGCTTCTTCCATTGTTGATGCTTGTGGTTTGCTTAGTTCTAGGAGCTCGGTTAGGTTGGAGTTTTTTATGGTTCTCCAGTTTCTTTCCATCACGATGGGTTGTTTTTCTTGTTCCTTTTTCGTCGGAGCGGCCGTTGTGATTATGAACGGAATAATTAGGTGGTCGCTCCAAAGTGTTTGAATTGGGGGTGCCGTGGTGATGAGATCCTTGTTGACGAAAATTGCGTCAAGTGTGTGCCCTGTTGAGTGGGTTGCTCCTTTGACTAGTTGTTGCAGGTTCATGGTTGCTAGTTGGGCGGTTAATGATTTTTGTGTGGTTGTGATTTCTTCGTCGAACCAAATGTTGAAATCTCCAAGGATGATCAGATGGTCGTGCTTGATGGCTAGGGTAGTGATTGCTTCCGTGAAGGCGTCTATGAAAGTCACATCGTAGGTTGGTGGTCTGTATATCAGTATGAATTTCAGGTTGGTTTTGTGGTTTACTGAAAGTCGTAGTATTAGGGATTCGCATTTGTCGATGTTTAGTGGGTCTTCCATTTTGATGGTCAGTTGTTCCTTGTGGATGATCACTAGTCCCCCCCCTCTTTTGGATTTCCTGTTTGTTTGGATGCATTTGAAGTCTTCCGGCAGGCAGTTGTTGAGGGTGATCTTGTAGTTGTCGTCTAGCCATGTTTCGGTTACAAATAGGATGTCTATGCCTCCTTCTGACAGCAGGTCGTATATTTCCGTTGAGTGTTTGGCCATTGACCTTGCGTTTATTAGGTTAAGTGGATTCTCTGGCTGAGGTTCTGTTTTGAGGTTATATGTTGTTCGATTCTGTAATTGTATGTTCGTGGAGTTTCTGCATTGATGTTGCTAGGATGAAGAACGGCGACAGCTGCTTCTTCATTGAAGCGGTCTAGTAAATTGATAACAGGGCTGATTAATCTTGGCGTTTCTGCTGTGATGCTACTCGGATGAAGATCAGCAGTGGTTTCTTCTTTGGGTTCGATTGTTGGGTGGGGAGTGGCGTTGCTGGTTGTTGGTACTTCGCCGTGTTGTGCAGGGCGTGGTGGGAATTGGTGTTGTCCCTATGTTCTTGTAATGTAAGGGGTAACGGGGTCGGAGCCTTCCCATTCTCTTGTTGATTGCCCCCGTCTTTTTCCGGCATCTGTCAGGAAATTCTTTGCATGTTTCGAGGTTTCCGTGTTGGGGTGTCGGTGTACCGTAGTTGTTGCGAGGTAAGGTGTGAGGTATAGGGATTTTTCTCTTGTGGATTTTGTTCCGGTTGTGTCTGCTTTAGGCGTGTTTTCTTGCAATGGGGCTGTTTCTTGTGGGTTCTGTCGGTGTTGTGTGTTTGCCTCTCTTGTTGCTCGGTCTTGTTCTCTTTCTCAGCGTCCTTTTCTGGTACTGGCCATTTTCCAGTCTAGATGCAGGCGTAGTGGGTAGTTGGTCCTCTATGCTGTGTTGTGCGGTCGCCGTGACCTCGGTTTCCTTCTCTGGGTACGCTGGGGTGTTCTCTGGCTCAGTGTTGCTTTCTGTCGGTGGGTGGGGGGTGTTTCCTAAGGGTAAACTGTCGAGGGGTGTGGGGGGTTAGGGTGTTAGTGGTCTGTGGGTATGGAATTTAGTTGAGTTAGGTAGTGGCGGGTTTTCGGGATTAGTGGGTCATGAACTAAGCGCGGTTAGATTATTTGAGAGACCTGTATAGTGGGAGGGAGGCCTATCAGTGCAGTCTAGATATCATACAGTGCAATTAGGAGACAGAGCCCTGCTAAATTTGAGAGACCTGTATAGTGGGAGAGAGGCCTATCAATGCAGTCTAGATATCATACAGTGCAATTAGGAGACAGAGCCCTGCTAAATTTGAGAGACCTGTATAGTGGGAGAGAGGCCTATCAGTGCAGTCTAGATATCATACAGTGCAATTAGGAGACAGAACCCTGCTAAATTTGAGAGACCTGTATAGTGGGAGAGAGGCCTATCAATGCAGTCTAGATATCATACAGTGCAATTAGGAGACAGAGCCCTGCTAAATTTGAGAGACCTGTATAGTGGGAGAGAGGCCTATCAATGCAGTCTAGATATCATACAGTGCAATTAGGAGACAGAGCCCTGCTAAATTTGAGAGACCTGTATAGTGGGAGAGAGGCCTATCAATGCAGTCTAGATATCATACAGTGCAATTAGGAGACAGAGCCCTGCTAAATTTGAGAGACCTGTATAGTTGGAGAGAGGCCCATCAATGCAGTCTAAGCATCATACATTGCAGTCGGCTTCTTTGCTTTGGGTTTGGTAAGTGGCTCAGGATCTGGAGCAGAGTAGTTGCTCTACTCCTGATCCAGGCCACTCCTACCTTACTGGTCCCCGTAGGTGATGGTTGACGGCCGGCCCCTGCTTCCCCTGCAGACACCGGCTGACACTCCCTGGAGTCGCCTCTGTTGGCTGTTAAGATTGCAACACGATGCGCACTAACCCACTTGGCCATTTTGCCAGATCTTTTAATTTCTGAAAATGTTATTAATTTTAAAATCAGCTGTAAAATCATTCCTTTAAGAATTGTTTTAAGCATTGAAAGTCACGGAATACTTGGAATAGCTCAGTGGGTTAAGAACCTGCTGCAGAGCTCAAGCTGCAGGTTTCACGTAAATCACTTCTGTGGGCACGTTAACCCACCAAGCAAACATTCCAATAGACTCTCCCAGGGAGAAAGGGCGAGAGTGCTTCTTTAACCATTTTATAAAGTGCACTGTTGCACTTTTTAAGAAACTTTGCCACTATTGCCCAACCAAATTAATTAGATATGGGCACGGAAGTTTAAAACCTAGCATAAGTAAATCCTGCATTAAGATGGTTCTTCCCAATGACTACCAGGCCTCTGGACACAGAGGCCAGTCATAAAATCCAACCGCAAAATATTTTCCCCCAGAACCGCATTCCTTTTGTCAGATGAGATAAGAGGCTGGGCCAGGTTTATTGACTTAAGACTGACCTTTCCCCGCTCCTCCTGGCCTTTCAAAGATACTGGCCTGTTACAAATCTCCCCATGTTATCTTTGTTGTTTCACTTGTTAAGCATATCATATTGCAGTACCATAGATATCGTGCGTCCTTACACCATGATCAGAACCCCCCCCAGCTTATGACGATTTCGCAATCATTTAAAGTACCACAAAATCAGGTTTTGCAAAAACACCCGCAAAATCAGCCGTTTTTTAAAAAACACACAAAGACAGCAGTTTTTGCAAAAATGGAAATTTTTGACAAAAAAGAACCAATCAGCGTTTAAGAAAAATTCCAAAACTAGTCACCATATGAGGGTATCCGTGGGACAGACGAGGAGCGGTGAGCCAGAGGGGGAGCAGCGGGACTGAAAGCACAAAGGGGGAGCGGTGGGCCAGAGGGGGAGCAGCGGGACTGAAAGCACAAAGGGGAAGCGGTGGAACGGTGGGCCAGAAAGCAGAGAACGAGCAGTGGGCCAGAGGGGGAGTGGTGGGCCACAGGGGGAACGGTGGGCCAGAGGGGGGGCAGCGGGACTGAAAGCACAGGGAGTGGTGGGCCAGAGGTTGGAACGGTGCGCCAGAGGTTGGAACGGTGACTCAGAAAGCAGAGAACGAGCAGTGTGCTAGAGGGGGAGCGGTGGGCTTAGGGCGAGTGGTGGGCCAGGGGGAGAACGGTGGGCCAGAGGGGGAGCAGTGGGGCAGAGGGGGAGCAGTGCGCCAGGGGGGGAACGGTGGGCCAGAGGGGGAACGGTGGGCTTAGGGGGAGTGATGGGCCACAAAGCACAGAGGGGGAGAGGTGGGCCAGAAAGCAGGGAGGGGTGGGTCAGCGGTTGAGCAGTGGGTGTGAAAGAGGGAGCGTGCAACAGAAGTAGCGAGCAAGCTGCAGATTGGGACAAAAGATGGGTAAGAGCATGATAGACTCAGAGGAAAGTTGCGAGGTGGAGAAGGAGTTAGAAAGAGTGAAGGACTGTAGACTGCGGGAGGAACTGTCAGGTGTGAGTTCAGAGCACGATGGAGAGTGCAGCAGGGACTAGGGACTGTGATAGTGGCTTGGCAGTGTGACAGAGCAAGTACGTATGCACATGATTGGCAGAGTGAGTGGTTTAGGAGTGTAAGTTATGATGGAGAACTGGTGGGTGTGAGAGGTGTTGGTGAGTGGGGAGCGCCAGTGCTTGAGGGATTGGAGAACATGGAAGGGAGATGTTTGCACCATTAGCAATGATAACGATATATACAGTTATTAATATAAAATAGGCTCCTACAATAAACCATAGAAGTAGAGCAAAACAAACTCTGTTCAGTCAAGCCTGGGACATCTGGGACTCTATTAGCTTGAAACACAAAAGGTGCAAATAATGACAATCTGCCTTTTTTGCAGCTTCACACACAGACAACCTCTTTTGCAATCTAGTTCTCTAGCACACTCCCATCAATACAAAAATGCTAATCACAAATATTGTAACAAATACAAATTTGAAAAACAAACTTTGCCATTTAATGTCGTAAAATGTTCAATTTAATCCCAGAAAATCCTGGCGAGTCTGAGTAATGAAGTTTACTTTTTCCCGGTGGAAAGGCAGACCTACAAACAGCAGAGTCGACGGTTGATAACGCCTGGAGGTCACGAATGCAGCAACTCTCACTAGAAATTGGTTATCTAGATGGATCTGAGAGGGGGCTGCATTCCCAAAAAACGTTCAATATAGAGAAGTGTTTGCATAGCATGTCTGACACCTCCCATCCAGCCCTGGCTGTTCATTCAACTTCAGGTGTAATTCTGGGACTTGTGGTCCAGCTTTTCCCAAATGTGTGCACTGCAAAGCAAACGCAGATTGGCAAACACGGACCACTAGTCACCTCCTTCCACACCACGGCCTCCTTCCTCTGGTGGTTGTGAAGCAGAGATGTATGTTCCCTGCCTCCATGTCAGTCAGGTGTGACCTCCTTCCTCTGGTGGCTGTGAAGCAGGGATGTATGTTCCCTGCCTCCATGTCAGTCAGGTGTGACCTCCTTCCTCTGGTGGCTGTGAAGCAGGGATGTATGTTCCCTGCCTCCATGTCAGTCAGGTGTGACCTCCTTCCTCTGGTGGCTGTGATGCAGGGATGTATGTTCCCTGCCTCCATCTCAGTCAGGTGTGACCTCCTTCCTCTGGTGGCTGTGGAGCAGGGATGTATGTTCCCTGCCTCCATGTCAGTCAGGTGTGACCTCCTTCCTCTGGTGGCTGTGGAGCAGGGATGTATGTTCCCTGCCTCCATGTCAGTCAGGTGTGACCTCCTTCCTCTGGTGGCTGTGAAGCAGAGATGTATGTTCCCTGCCTCCATGTCAGTCAGGTGTGACCTCCTTCCTCTGGTGGCTGTGAAGCAGAGATGTATGTTCCCTGCCTCCATGTCAGTCAGGTGTGACCTCCTTCCTCTGGTGGCTGTGAAGCAGAGATGTATGTTCCCTGCCTCCATGTCAGTCAGGTGTGACCTCCTTCCTCTGGTGGCTGTGAAGCAGAGATGTATGTTCCCTGCCTCCATGTCAGTCAGGTGTGACCTCCTTCCTCTGGTGGCTGTGAAGCAGAGATGTATGTTCCCTGCCTCCATGTCAGTCAGGTGTGACCTCCTTCCTCTGGTGGCTGTGAAGCAGGGATGTATGTTCCCTGGTGGCTGTGAAGCAGGGATGTATGTTCCCTGCCTCCATGTCAGTCAGGTGTGACCTCCTTCCTCTGGTGGCTGTGGAGCAGGGATGTATGTTCCCTGCCTCCATGTCAGTCAGGTGTGACCTCCTTCCTCTGGTGGCTGTGAAGCAGGGATGTATGTTCCCTGGTGGCTGTGAAGCAGGGATGTATGTTCCCTGCCTCCATGTCAGTCAGGTGTGACCTCATTCCTCTGGTGGCTGTGAAGCAGGGATGTATGTTCCCTGCCTCCATGTCAGTCAGGTGTGACCTCCTTCCTCTGGTGGCTGTGAAGCAGGGATGTATGTTCCCTGGTGGCTGTGAAGCAGGGATGTATGTTCCCTGCCTCCATGTCAGTCAGGTGTGACCTCCTTCCTCTGGTGGCTGTGGAGCAGGGATGTATGTTCCCTGCCTCCATGTCAGTCAGGTGTGACCTCCTTCCTCTGGTGGCTGTGAAGCAGGGATGTATGTTCCCTGGTGGCTGTGAAGCAGGGATGTATGTTCCCTGCCTCCATGTCAGTCAGGTGTGACCTCATTCCTCTGGTGGCTGTGAAGCAGGGATGTATGTTCCCTGCCTCCATGTCAGTCAGGTGTGACCTCATTCCTCTGGTGGCTGTGAAGCAGAGATGTATGTTCCCTGCCTCCATGTCAGTCAGGTGTGACCTCCTTCCTCTGGTGGCTGTGAAGCAGGGATGTATGTTCCCTGGTGGCTGTGAAGCAGGGATGTATGTTCCCTGCCTCCATGTCAGTCAGGTGTGACCTCCTTCCTCTGGTGGCTGTGGAGCAGGGATGTATGTTCCCTGCCTCCATGTCAGTCAGGTGTGACCTCCTTCCTCTGGTGGCTGTGAAGCAGGGATGTATGTTCCCTGGTGGCTGTGAAGCAGGGATGTATGTTCCCTGCCTCCATGTCAGTCAGGTGTGACCTCCTTCCTCTGGTGGCTGTGGAGCAGGGATGTATGTTCCCTGCCTCCATGTCAGTCAGGTGTGACCTCCTTCCTCTGGTGGCTGTGAAGCAGGGATGTATGTTCCCTGGTGGCTGTGAAGCAGGGATGTATGTTCCCTGCCTCCATGTCAGTCAGGTGTGACCTCCTTCCTCTGGTGGCTGTGAAGCAGGGATGTATGTTCCCTGGTGGCTGTGAAGCAGGGATGTATGTTCCCTGCCTCCATGTCAGTCAGGTGTGACCTCCTTCCTCTGGTGGCTGTGGAGCAGGGATGTATGTTCCCTGCCTCCATGTCAGTCAGGTGTGACCTCCTTCCTCTGGTGGCTGTGAAGCAGAGATGTATGTTCCCTGCCTCCATGTCAGTCAGGTGTGACCTCCTTCCTCTGGTGGCTGTGAAGCAGGGATGTATGTTCCCTGGTGGCTGTGAAGCAGGGATGTATGTTCCCTGCCTCCATGTCAGTCAGGTGTGACCTCCTTCCTCTGGTGGCTGTGGAGCAGGGATGTATGTTCCCTGCCTCCATGTCAGTCAGGTGTGACCTCCTTCCTCTGGTGGCTGTGAAGCAGGGATGTATGTTCCCTGGTGGCTGTGAAGCAGGGATGTATGTTCCCTGCCTCCATGTCAGTCAGGTGTGACCTCCTTCCTCTGGTGGCTGTGAAGCAGGGATGTATGTTCCCTGGTGGCTGTGAAGCAGGGATGTATGTTCCCTGCCTCCATGTCAGTCAGGTGTGACCTCCTTCCTCTGGTGGCTGTGGAGCGGGGATGTATGTTCCCTGCCTCCATGTCAGTCAGGTGTGACCTCCTTCCTCTGGTGGCTGTGAAGCAGAGATGTATGTTCCCTGCCTCCATGTCAGTCAGGTGTGACCTCCTTCCTCTGGTGGCTGTGAAGCAGGGATGTATGTTCCCTGGTGGCTGTGAAGCAGGGATGTATGTTCCCTGCCTCCATGTCAGTCAGGTGTGAGTGGTTCACCCTGCGCCGAGTGTTTCTCTGCATTCTAGCATTCATACTCTTGCTTTTCATTCACCATTTCAGGCAGAACAAAGGAGGCTTGAATGCCCTCTGCACACGTGACACTAGAACTTCACGTGTCTGAGGTCTGCCGTGGGTTGGTTGTATTATTAATAAGCAGAGGTTGCGTTTTGCATTATTGAAAACAGGCATCCACTATATTGTTGTGTACACTTGTGTATAGGCGCACGTTATAAATGCCATATCATATCATATCATATAGGTATAAATAAAATGTGCCGTTTTGCAAAAAAGTACTTCTTTGCTTTCAAACAAGCAGCACCTTTGTACATTTCTTTAAGTAAGCAGTTTACCTTTTCTTTCACAAATACATCAACCAGCTGGTGGGACCAGGTGTGGGACTAGCTGGTGGGACCAGGTGTGGGACTAGCTGGTGGGACTAGCTGCTTGGACCAGGTGTGGGACTAACTGGTGGAACCAGGTGTGGGACTAGCTGTTGGGAGCAGGTGTGGGACTAGCTAGTTGGACTAGCTGGTGGAACCAGGTGTGGGACTAGCTGGTGGGACCAGGTGTGGGACTAGCTGGTGGAACCAGGTGTGGGACTAGCTGGTGGGCTGGTGGGACTAGGTGTGGGACTAGCTGGTGGGATCAGCTGGTGAGACCAGGTGTGGGACTAGCTGTTGGGACCAGGTGTGGGACTAGCTGATGGGACCAGGTGTGGGACTAGCTGGTGGGACTAGCTGGTGAGACCAGGTGTGGGACTAGCTGGTGGGACCAGGTGTGGGATTAGCTGGTGGGACCAGGTGTGGGACTAGCTGGTGGGACTAGCTGGTGAGACCAGGTGTGGGACTAGCTGGTGGGACCAGGAGTGGGACTAGCTGCTGGGACCAGGTGTGGGACTAGCTGGTGGGACTAGCTGGTGAGACCAGGTGTGGGACTAGCTGGTGGGACCAGGAGTGGGACTAACTGCTGGGAGCAGGTGTGGGACCACCTGCTGGGACTAGCTGGTGAGACCAGGTGTGGGACTAGTTGGTCGGACCAGGTGTGGGACTAGCTGGTGGGACTAGCTGGTGGTAGCAGGTCTGGGACTAGCTGGTGGGACCAGGTGTGGGACTAGCTGGTGGGACTAGCTGGTGGGACCAGGTGTGGGACTAGCTGCTGGGACTAGCTACTGGGACCAGGTGTGGGACTAGCTGCTGGGACCAGGTGTGGGACTAGGTGCTGGGACCAGGTGTCTGGACTTTGCACATGGGCCATCGGAATGAATAGCCCTAACATTAGCAAGTTGCACATGAAAGGGTCATGAAGGGTAATCTGCCCCGTGACTCATCATCCATGAATTGCCGTCTACAGGGCAGCCCAAATCAGACCGTAGAGCTGTACATCACAGCTCCCCGGGAGACTGCAGGAAGCCCGTATCAGGCAATGGAGTTCCCTGGGAGACTGCAGGAAGCTCGTATCAGGCAATAGAGTTCCCTGGGAGACTGCAGGAAGCCCGTATCAGACAATAGAGCTGTACATCACAGCTCCCTGGGAGACTGCAGGAAGCCCATATCAGACAATAGAGCTGTACATCACAGCTCCCTGGGAGACTGCAGGAAGCCCATATCAGACAATAGAGCTGTACATCACAGCTCCCTGGGAGACTGTAGGAAGCCCATATCAGACAATAGAGCTGTACATCACAGCTCCCCGGGAGACTGCAGGAAGCCCGTATCAGGCAATAAAGTTCCCTGGGAGACGGCAGGAAGCCTGTTTCAGGCAATAGAGCTGTACATCACAGCTCCCCGGGAAACTGCAGGAAGCCCATTGATGGGGAGAATTCTCATACTATGGCTAATTTCCCTTACCTATAGAGTCCCCCAGTGGCTTTGCTGGATTTGAAGGGTTTGTTTCTTTTTACCTGCTAAGAGAGAAACTCTTTTTCCCACTCTTAGGCATTTCTGCTATGTGTGTTCTCGGCTATTTTTGTGTTTAATGCCTATGGGATCTTCTCTCCCCCATAGGAACCATTTTTATTCACATGTGTTACACAGCACCCTCAGTGCAGTGACACAGGGGCTTAGTACCGACCCCCAAACATAGACTCCATGCCCTGGGACTGTCTACTGTCTCCCAGGGCATGTAAAGTCCCCATTGACTTTACTAGTCCATTTTTATGAACTTAACCAGTACAACCCATCTTACTATGGTGGTACTGGAAGGGGTTAATAGTTTTTCCCCTATGTTCATTTTCGAGGGGGTACCTTAAAGTCCCTCTCTCTAAAGTTTCTGGCTGGTGGCAGTGGTTCCTACCATAAATATTCAACCGCAAATATTTCCCTATGGGATTTTCCCATTGTGATGCTGGAAATGCATCGGAGGGACAGGGCCTCCGTATCCTTGTCCTTTACTGCCTTTTTATCGTGTGTTCTGTCATATTTTCCACGCAGGAGTTCACGTGGGACTCCTGGCGGTGCAGCTCTCTCTCTTTTGGTTTGGTGAACAGACCCGTGGGATACCCTTACAGCACCCGTGGGTGGGGGTACAACCCTGTGCCCCTAGTGTATGTTTTTGGGCACCTGTGGGTGGCCCACCGAGCAGGGTATGGGCTGGTGGCAGCTCCATGCTGACTTTGACGGTGCGCTGAGTATCCTCCATTTTGGGGATACCCCGGCCCAGCCATTGGAATCAGTTGATTCCTGATGGAAAACAAGATGGCCCGTGTGGCCTCTTGCTTTCTATTGCCTATTACCTTGTTTTCCCAAAGTCCTGGGAAGCCCTGTCTCTGTCCCTTCCCCCTGACTGGCTGTTGGGTGGAAGTTCCATTTATGGTGTTGTTGTGAAGTCCAGTCCAGACTGACTGGAGCCTTCCCAGTGACTGTATGTTGTGGGTACCTCTTGTGGGTGGGACCTGGGTGAATGGAGTGTGTGACCAATATGCACTTCTTGTTGTGGCTGTCTGGTTTCTGGTATGAGAGACAAAGACTGAGACAGCCCTGCCCGAAACTGGCCTGAATGCAGTGTGTAGTGTTGAATGGCTGAGAACTTGTCCCAATCCACATTTCTTGTTGTGAGTGTCTGAGAGGGAGGAGGGTGGCCTGAATGCACTGTATGCCTGATTGGCTGACTGACTGCATGAATGCCCTTCTGTATGATTGGCTGCTGAGAGTGACCCAGCAGTGTGGATGAGAGACAAGATAGTATATCTGGGGACCTCTCACCACTGGAAAGCGTTCAGAAGCGTTCAGAAGCTGTGTCTACACTTGAAGAGTAACTGGAACTGCAGATCCTCGATGCCTAGCTGGAAGACAAAGACTTGCTGTTGCATTTGCTTCGACCTGATCTGAAAGCTGCCAAATTCGTCGAAGACTGATCCGAGAGAGGACCTGGTAAGGCGCCCTCTTCCCGTGCTCCGAGGGACCATCGAGTACCGCTAACCTTCGCCGAAGATCCCTGAAAGTCAGACCCTCGAAAGGCTGCCGACCCGAGACCGCTGAGGAGAACGAAGCAAAGCACCCGGACTTCGCCGCTGTCGAAGTCTATTGCCGTCGACCAGAGTTCGCAGGTTTGTGTAACCGCTGGAGGCCCGTCGAAGTTGTGTTGCCGAGCCGTGGGGAACACTTGACGCTGTGCCGCCGACAACCAGAGCCTCCTGCTCCTTTGCCTAAGAACATTTGAATCCAAGGGCTCCCTTGTCCGCAACGTCGACCGCTTTGTCCCGCCGGAAAAAGTCGAGGATGACCAACGCGCCGAGGAGAATCTGCTGGTGGGTTTCCCGCTACCTGAAGGCCACAAAGACTTCGACGACTTGACGCCCTTGTTGGGCCACAATTCTTCTGAAACTCTTTGCGGTCTTGAACAATCCATCACCGAGGTGCCCCGCACACCTCATCCTCGCAGGACGTCACTGATGAGCACCGCCTGGATCGACATCGGGGTCTCGGCACCCTTGAACTTCTCATCGCCGCCGTCGACGCCAAGTTCATCATCTTCGACACCTATCGACGATCCGTGGCTCCTGCTTTAAAGGGAGTCACTCAAGAAGGATCCGTCAACGCGTCTTCGAAGAATTCTACTCCACCAGGTACATAGGGGGGGTAAAACATTTATAGGAGGAAATAAGGCTATTGAACAATATATGGACTGAGCTTGTGCTAGATATCTTTATTTTACAGGTTGCCCAGGTGGGGGGATCTCCACACAGAACTGTGTCTATCGGTAGGGGCCAGTATTCTGCCTATTGTTTCAACCATTTTACGTTCCTTCCTATCTCTATTGCTGGTTTCTGCGTTATTGATCTGTGTGACATTTTAACCGTACAGTTGATGCACTTTAATGAGATTCGATAACATTGGTGGTACCACTTTAGAATTGTATATATTTATCATTGTTGATTTCCGAGTACAAAGTGCGTTATTGTGATCGTGTACATACCTTTGAATATTAATTATATAAAGACTGTGTTTTCAGTAATACAGTGTGCGGACATTCCTTTGTGGGGGTTCGGGGACTACCCTGTACTTAAGAACCAGCCTGCATCACCTCCTGAGAAGCCAGGCCTTGATTGCTCGACTACCTTACCAATAATAGAGAAGCTTGGCTGGGGTCCTCTGTACCTCTCCTCTACCATATAGAGAGCGGAAGTACAGACACCCCCCTCCAGTCTTTACACTGGTGGCAGGGGTGGGATGCTTATGGTTTTAAGAATCAGTGTATAACCGTGCCACTTACGAAATATCTGAACTTTATTAAATTAAGGTTTGGTTGTGTACAAAATAACTGCATTACAAGCAATGGAGTCTATTGCAAATGGTAAATTGACTAGGATGAGCTTAGAGGCTCTCCAGAGTGCTTGTGAAGCCAGGGAGTTAGACTTTGTGGATAAGTCTAGGGCTGAGCTGATAGCTGCCCTGGTGGACTACCAGACTGATGGTGAAACTCTTGATGAGGGGGGAATGCAACCAATGAGGACTCTGCCCCTGGGGTTTCTGCTGAATCTGTTTCTGGGAATGCCACCATTCCTGCTGCCTCTGATCCGAACCCCAGCAAGTCTATAGAACTTGAGTTATTAAGGATGAAATTGGCCTTTGAATACCACAAGTTGGAGATAGAAGCTGAGCTTAAGAAAGAGGAGCTGGCACAGCAAGTGGAACTCAAGAATAGGGATCTTGAGCTCAAAGACAAGGGCACTAAATGTCAGAGAATCCAGCTAGAGAAAGCTAGAGTGGAGACTTCAGCGAAACCCAGTGAGAGTGTCAGGTCCCCAGCAACTAAATTTATGAAAGATTTGGTTGGTGTGTTTGTGGAGGGTTCTGATATCCTCCAATGGATTGAAGTGTTTGAAATGGCTTGTGCAATTCATGATGTTGATAAGAGAGATTGGGCTAAGTGTTTGTTAAGCAGAGTGCCTCAGACTGGGTATGACTGTATTCTAAAGCTGAGTGTGGAAGACAGGGGTCAGAATGAGTGTATGAAGTCTGCTTTGATTGCCAAGTTTGGCAAGACACCTACCCAATACCTTAAAAGGTTCAGGGATTTTAAGAAAAGAGAGAATGTGTCTTGGGTTGACTGGGTGAGTGCTGCACACATGAACATGATGGGGTTGATTGATGGTTACAAGGTGAAAACTTTTGTTGAATTGTCCCATCTGTTGTTTTTTGAGCATTTTTCTGAAGCCTGTTCACCGGAGCTGCGTCAGTATGTTGCTGACCAGAACATTTTGGATCCCTTTAAGCTGGCTAGGCTGGCTGACAAGTGGGTCTCCCACCGGGTGTCCCCTAAGGACTCCAGTGGGAAGTACAAGAACAAAGAAAAGGGGGCCTCTCAGAAAGCTGAGGAGTCCCAAAAGCAGTCACAGTCGGGTAAACCTAAACCCTCCTCTCCGAAGACCCAAAAATCTAGTGGGGATAAGTCATCTGTGGGTGGGAATAAGAGTAGTGGTCTACCTGCTGCAAAGCAGGCTCCCGGTGGTTCCAGTACCGTACCCCGCACTCCCGGCACTTGTTGGGATTGTGGGGCTCTGGATCACAAGAGGGGTGACTCCAAGTGTAAAGGTAAGGCACTTGGAGTACAGGCTGTCAGCCTGACCTGCCCTTACCCCGTGTCTGAGGTGGAGGCCACTGTCCTCCCCTCCTCTACAGGAATCACCTTTGGTGCTCCCGTAGAGATTTCCTTAGTGTCCCTTGGGGCATGGGACCAGTACGCAGAAGTACTGGCGACTATCCCGCAGAACACCCGTAGGTTTTTGAGAAGTGTCCTCTTGAATGGCCAGCCTTCTACTGGTTTGAGAGACACTGGGGCAAGCATGACAGTGGTGGACAGGACCCTGCTCAAGCCAGAGGACTATGTAGGTGCTCCTCTGAGAACCACCAGGTTAGCTGGTGGGCCTCCCAAATTATCGCTTGTAGCCTTAGTCACACTCCTGATTGGAGACAAGACAGCAAAGCTTCCTGTCCTGGTTCAGGAAAATGTCCCTGCTAACATTCTGTTAGGTAATGATCTAGTCGAGTTGGGATTGATCTCGGATGGTCTTCCCATGACTGCTGCTGCGGTCAATAGGTCACAGGTGACACCGGGTCTGGCTGTGAGTCAGGTACCCGAGCCAAAGGTGCAGCCTAAGGCAAGACGAAGGAAGAGCAAGAAGGCCACCTCTGTGGAGGGAGCTCCTTCTCTTCCTGCTGTTCCTACAGCACCCATTGGGATCCATGCTCCGGACGGGCTGGGTCCAGTGGTAAACCCTGTCTCAACTCCTGTGGGAGAAGAGCCAGAAGACTCTCGGGTGGGAGAGGTTCTCAACCCGGAGGATCATCCCGATCTTCAATGCTTGATAGCTGAAGGGGGACCCTCCCGGGCAGAATTCTGTAAAGGACAGAGACAGTGCCACTCTCTCGAGGGTCTGAGGAAACAGGCCCTGTCCCAGGCACAAGGAGAAGTGCCTAGGACATTCCGGATTTATTGGAAGGGTGAGCTCCTTGTTAGTGAGCCCACTAAGCCTGAACCTGGTGCCCTCAAGAGGTTGGTGGTACCCCAGGTTTACAGGCCCTTCCTACTGCAGTTGCAGTTGGCGCATGAGGTGCCCTTAGCTGGTCATCTTGGTACCAAGAAGACTAAGCAGAGGCTCTCTGCCCATTTCTACTGGCCTCGGATGGGAGTAGAAGTGGAGTCCCACTGCAGGACCTGCCCCACTTGTCAGTTGTCTGGCAAGACTGGAGGCAGTGTCATCGCCCCACTGCAGCCATTGCCAGTGGTTGGCACACCATTTGAGAGGGTGGGCATCGACATTGTCGGTCCTCTGGACCCTCCCACTTCAGGTGGACGTCGGTTCATCCTGGTTTTGGTAGATCATGCCACCAGGTACCCTGAGGCTATACCCCTTCGGACTGTAACGGCCAAGGTGGTTGTTAGGGCTCTCCTGGGCATTTTCACCCATGTTGGATTCCCCAAGGAGGGTGTCTCTGACAGAGGATCCAACTTCATGTCTAGTTACATGAAGATCATGTGGAAAGAGTGCGGAGTAACCTATAAGTTCTCCACCTCTTACCACCCCCAGACCAGTGGTCTGGTTGAGAGATTTAATAAAACTCTCAAGGGCATGATAGGTGCTTTGGAAGAGCCCCTGCCATGCCTGCTGTTTGCTTACAGAGAGGTACCTCAAGAGGGTGTTGGTTTCAGCCCCTTTGAGTTGCTCTTTGGACATCCCGTGAGGGGGCCCCTCGCCTTGATCAGAGAAGGCTTGGAAGCCACCCCTCCCGGTCCCGCCAAGCAAGTGGGGGACTATGTGTTAGGCCTCAGACGGAGGATGACACAGATGATGGGTCAAGCAACAGCGAATCTCAAGGCCAGCCAGGAATTGAACAAATACTGGCATGACCTTAAAGCATCGTAAGTGGATTGGACTCCGGGACAGGAGGTCCTCGTGATGGAGCCTACCAAGCCTCGGGCATTGGCAGATAAATGGACTGGACCCTTCAGGATTATCTCCAAGATGGGCAAGGTCAATTATCTGGTTGACATGGGAATCCCAGGGGTAGCCCCTCAGGTATTCCATGTTAATAGGCTCAAGCCTTTCCACAGGCGAGCCAAAGTCTCATGTCTCTTGCTGGCTTCAGAGCAAGAAGAGGTTGAGAGTGAGCCCCTTCCTGATTTGGTGTATAGCAACCCTCAGGACGGCTCAGTGGAGGGAGTGCATCTCTCTCCAGATTTGACAACAGAGCAGTAGAGGGCCTGCAGGACTTTGCTCCAGCAGAATGCCTTTCTGTTTTCGCGGACGCCAGGCCTTACACCATGGTGTAAGCACGAAATTGACACTGGTGACAGTGTACCTGTCAAGAGCAGGAGCTACCGTATGTCCGACACTGTTAAGAACCACATCCAGGCTGAGGCCGCCAAGATGATGGATCTGGGTGTTATTGAACCCTCAACCAGTCCCTGGTCCAGTCCCATGGTCCTTGTCCCCAAGGCAAGTTCCCAGGCAGGTACCAAGGATTGCAGGTTCTGTGTGGACTACAGAGGAGTCAATGCTGTCACCAAAACTGACGCGCACCCATTGCCCCGGGCTGATGAGCTCGTGGACACCATAGGTGCTGCCAAATTTGTGAGCACCTTTGACCTCACCTCAGGCTATTGGCAAATAGCTTTGACTGACCATGCAAAGGAAAAGACGGCAATCTCAACACCAGAGGGACTCTACCAGTTTAGGGTCACGCCTTTTGGGTTGAAGAATGCCCCTGCCACCTTCCAGAGGTTGGTCAATCATGCTCTCAGTGGGCTGGAAGCCTTTTGTGTGGCTTATTTAGACGACATTGCCGTCTACAGTTCCACTTGGGAAGAGCATTTGACACATCTGGGTAAGGTGTTGCAGGCCTTGAAAAGGGCTAACCTCACTATCAAGGCCACCAAGTGCCAGATAGCTCAGGGGAAAGTCACATATCTTGGTCATGAGGTAGGAGGGGGTCCAATCCAACCTCTCCCCAGTAAGGTACAGGATGTACAGGACTGGGAGACTCCCACTACTCAAACCCAGGTGAGAGCCTTTTTGGGCCTCAATGGGTATTATCGCAATTTCATGGCGGACTATCGAACCATAGCTGCACCACTGACAGCTCTGATTTCCCCCAAACAACCTAGGAAGGTTAATTGGACGGAAGACTGTCAGAGGGCCTTTGATGGCTTCAAAGAAAGTCTGTGTAGGGCACCTGTGTTGTGTGCGCCTGACTACAGCCGACCCTTTATCGTCCAGACGATGCCTGCGACACCGGAATTGGAGCTGTTTTGTCCCAATTAGATGACAAAGGGAGGGAACATCCTATCATCTTCATCAGTAGACAACTTAAGGCTAGAGAACTTAGGTGGGCTACTGTTGAGAAGGAGTGTTTCAGTATAGTTTGGAGCCTTAGGCATTTTAGGCCCTACCTTGCGGGGTCTAACTTCAAGGTCCAAACAGATCATAAGCCCCTGAAGTGGCTTATGCAGATGAAGGGTGAAAATCCGAAACTGCTCAGGTGGTCCATTAGCCTGCAAGGGCTAGACTTCACCATAGAGCACAGACCAGGGAAGAGTCACAATAACGCAGATGGCCTTTCCAGAAGGTATGTTGACCATCTGGATGAGGGTGTCTATCCCGTGGGAGATTAGGCACCCTAACCTCATTCTGGGGGTGGCGACTGTGATGCTGGAAATGCATCGGAGGGACAGGGCCTCTGTATCCTTATCCTTTAATGCCTTTTTATCGTGTGTTCTGTCGTGTTTTATGCGCAGGAGTTCACGTGGGACTCCTGGCGGTGCAGCTCTCTCACTTTTGGTTTGGTGAACAGACCGGTGGGATACCCTTACGGCACCCATGGGTGGGGGCACAACCCTGTGCCCCTAGTGTATGTTTTTGGGCACCTGTGGGTGGCCTGCAGAGCAGGGTATGGGCTGGTGGCAGCTCCATGCTGACTTTGACAGGTGCGCTGAGTATCCTCCATTTTGGGGATACCCCGGCCCTGCCATTGGAATCAGTTGATTCCTGATGGAAAACAAGATGGCCCCTGTGGCCTCCTGCTTTCTATTACCTATTACCTTGTTTTCCCAAAGTCCTGGGAAGCCCTGACTCTGTCCCATCCCCCTGACTGGCTGTTGGGTGGAAGTTCCATACATGGCGTTGTTGTGAAGTCCAGTCCAGACTGACTGGAGCCTTCCCAGTGACTGTATGTTGTGGGTACCTCCTGTGGGTGGGACCTGGGTGAATGGAGTGTGTGACCAATATGCACTTCTTGTTGTGGCTGTCTGGTTTCTGGTATGAGAGACAAAGACTGAGAAAGCCCTGCCCGAAACTGGCCTGAATGCAGTGTGTAGTGTTGAATGGCTGAGTACTTGTCCCAATCCACATTCCTTGTTGTGAGTGTCTGAGAGGGAGGAGGGTGGCCTGAATGCACTGTATGCCTGATTGGCTGACTGACTGCATGAATGCCCTTCTGTATGATTGGCTGCTGAGAGTGACCCAGCAGTGTGGATGAGAGACAAGATAGTATATCTGGGGACCTCTCACCACTGGAAAGCGTTCAGAAGCGTTCAGAAGCTGTGTCTACACTTGAAGAGTAACTGGAACTGCTGATCCTCGACGCCCAGCTGGAAGACGAAGACTTGCTGTTGCATTTGCTTCGACCTGATCTGAAAGCTGCCGAATTCGTAGAAGACTGATCCGAGAGAGGACCTGGTAAGGCACCCTCTTCCCGTGCTCCGAGGGACCATTGAGCACCGCTAACCTTCGCCGAAGCTCCATGGAAGTCAGACGCTCGAAAGGCTGCCGACCCGAGACGGGACCACTGAGGAGAACGAAGCAAAGCACCCGGATTTCGCCGCTGTCGAAGTCTATTGCCGTCAACCAGGGTTCGCAGGTTTGTGTAACCGCTGGAGGCCCGTCGAAGTTGTGTTGCCCAGCTGTGGGGACCACTTGACGCCGCGCCGCCGACGACCAGAGCCACCCGCTCCTTTGCCTAAGAACATTTGAATCCAAGGGCTCCCTTGTCCGCAACGTCGACCGCTTTGTCTCGCCGGAGAAAGTCGAGGACGACCAACGCGCTGAAGAGAATCCGCCGGTGGGTGTCCCGCCACCTGAAAGCCACAAAGACTTTGACGACTCGACGCCCTTGCGGTCCTGAACAATCCATCGCCGAGGTGCTCCGCACACCTCATCCTCGCAGGACGTCGCTGACGAGCACCGCCTTGATCAACATCGGGGTCTCGGCACCCTTGAACTTCTCATCGCCGTCGTCAACGCCAAGTTCATCATCTTCGACGCCTCTCGATGATCCGTGGCTCCTGCTTTAAAGGGAGTCACTCAAGAAGGATCTGTCGACGCGTCTTCGAAGAATTCTACTCCACCAGGTTCATTGGGGGGGGGTAAAACATTTATAGGAGGAAATAAGGCTATTGAACAATATATGGACTGGGCTTGTGCTATATATCTTTATTTTACAGGTTGCCCAGGTGGGGGGGATCTCCACACAGAACTGTGTCCATCGGTAGGGGCCAGTATTCTGCCTATTGTTTCAACCATCTTACGTTCCGTCCTATCTCTATTGCTGGTTTCCGCGTTATTGATCTGTGTGACATTTTAACCGTACAGTTGATGCACTTTAATGAGATTCGATAACATTGGTGGTACCACTTTAGAATTGTATATATTTATCATTGTTGATTTCCGAGTACAAAGTGCGTTATTGTGATCGTGTACATACCTTTGAATATTAATTATATAAAGACTGTGTTTTCAGTAATACAGTGTGCGGACATTCCTTTGTGGGGGTTCGGGGACTACCCTGTACTTAAGAACCAGCCTGCATCACCTCCTGAGAAGCTAGGTCTTGATTGCTCGACTATGTTACCAATAATAGAGAATCTTGGCTGGGGTCCTCTGTGCCTCTCCTCTACCATATAGAGAGCGGAAGTACAGACACCCCCCTCCAGTCTTTACACCCATTGTTCGAGACTACCACTTTTTCTGACAGCCTCTAACATACCGCCGGTGCATTTTAAAATTAACTTTACTCCGGTAGGTTTTATTTGCCAGAACTTTAAAATAGCTTCTTTCTCGTGTCTTTCTCTACGATCCTAACCCAGGTTGGGGATCCTTTGTTCGTCCGTTTGGCACGCTTCTGCCCAGAAGCCCTCCTTCCAGCGCCACTGAGGCTGGGGTGGGTCCATTGTGTGGGAAGGGGAGTAGGACCCCTGGACAGGGTTGCCTCAGCAACCCATGTCACACTCTATCCTGATAGGCTGCAGGGTCTCCCGCCAAGATGACCACTCCACTGTGTGAGTGACAGCTAGGCTGCATGAATGGGGATCTCTTTGCATAAAAGCAGGGTCCTGAGGACTGGAAGAGTAAGACGTCACCACTGGAACTACAGAACCTAAGAGGAGAGAAGCCAAAGACACCTGCAGCGACTACCACCACCGGTGAAGCCCTGCTGCAGCGTCTCACCACTTTTCTCCACAGGACGAGAGGAGATCTTAATCTGAAAGAGCCTTGTTCCCTTGAGCTGGTGGGGCCAACCAGTTTGCCCATCGCCTTCCTGAACCTGCTGTGGTCGAATCGCCAGTTCCCTGCACTTGGAGACCGGATAGCCAAGCAGCTATCGACCCGGACCTCGATTAAAAGGAGCGTACCTTTTAAACTTCGTTTGGCAACACCGCGGCTGGTTTCATCCCTGGGTAGTGCAGTACCTCGAACCTTCCTTCACGACGAGAGCCTCTCTTCCTCTGCTGGATCACCCGAACTGCAGGAACTACCAGGAACAACCGCCACCGCAGGAGCCACTTTCTCATTTTTAAGGTACATTGTTCCGGCAGGCCGCCCTTTCTTCGCGGTGGTGATAAAGTTGTTTTAAATCCTTTTCCTACCTGTTGGGTTGGCCGCCCCTCTCTCTTAATATTGTCTTTCGCTTTCTGCATCCACCTTTTCAACATTGTTAACCAAAGACTTGACTGCAGCTACACGAACATTGTGCTCCTGGGCCCTTGCCCTGTACACTAACTCTGGCACAGGCCTACTGACTCTGGTCACATTTGTTAGACCTGCTTTCTCGATATTGATTCTCCATTCGAACTGCGTGGTGCAACCCTTTCTTATAACTACTCCTTCCTTCCCACTGCATAATCATTGTCAAATGCCATTTTGCTCAGTTTTCATTTGAAGTATTGCCTATACTGATGCACTGTCTTGCTGATCTGGTTCACAACTGATGGGAAGTGTTGCTAGGGTGTATAAGAACCTATTTCTAGATAACTTGTGTTTTCCCTCCCTTGTGAGAAATTGCTAGAGGATCCCTTGTGTGTAGTTGTCACTGTGCCGTTTTGCTTAGTTTTCACTGTGGTTCACTTGGTCCACAATTTATATAAGGAGTGTGTATATTTTTCTATTGACTTAATTTAACTTGCTTGATACTTGTGATACATGTGTTTTCTAAGAGGTGTATAAAATAAATATATATCTGCTTTTTAACTACAAAGCTTTGTTCAGTGTTTCCTTGTGCCGTAGTGCAGTGGGCCTATTATGTAAACCCTGAGTAGTGCTCATCTCTCTCTTGAGATAGGTCTGACTGCTCAGCCACATCTACCAACTAAATCTTTGTGGTACGGACTGATACCAAAGGGGATTTATTGCTCTCACCTGTGGTCCTGATCTGGTGTAGTGCTCCCTAAGGGAACTGCACTGGATTCTGCCTAGCACTGGTGCACAGCGGTGAGGATAAAAATATTGGATTTACATTTTAGAGTTCTGCTAGTGCTTTGGTTCAGATAACCACAAGGCTAACAATCACAACAAGTTTATTTTAAACAAAAGTAAAAATTATGGAAAGTTACAGCCAGGAGACCCTCCTTACTAATACTGCTGATTATTTAAGGGATCTGCGTAGACAGAAAGGTCTTCCCTTCAAAGGCAAGAAACAAGAAATGATTGATAGACTGTTAGAGAAACAAAGTCTGGATAGTGGTGCCGTAGTGCCCACTACTCCAGCAAATGTAGCAAACAGTAATGAGGATAACGTTGAAGATGTTATTGTTGAGACAGATGAGGAAGAGGAGGATAACAATGTCACCCCTTCTGGTTCTCTGCCTGCTCAAAGGCCTCAGCCTGTGGCTACTGGACCCTTACCAGGTCCCACATTAAGTCCTGAATTTATCTCTCTAGAAAAAATGAGACTTGAACTTGAATTAAAAAGAATTAGTGCCCAAACTGAACAGAGACATCAAGAACTAAGGCTCAAAGAAATGGAGCTCAACCATGAGCTTGAAATGAAGAAATTGTCTTTGGAAAATGCTTCTCTCCCCGAATCCTCTAGATCTTCCAGTCCAAAAAGACCATAGATGCCTAAAGAGATTGTGTGTATGTATGAACCTAAGTTTGATGTATTAGATTGGCTTGCTATTTTTGAATATAATCATGGGCTCCAGGATATCACAGGGAATCAGCTGATCCCCTGGTTATTCTCTAGGCTCCCCCCTGTTGCATCTGATGTGGTAATGGAGTTGGGGGAGGTGGATAGGATGGATTATGAATGTGTAAAACTAGCTTTTATAGCTAGATTTGGGAAGACTCCTTCTCAGTACCTTAAGAGGTTTAGGAGCCTCAAAAAGCATGATAGTACCCATTGGGCTACTTGGGTGAATGAGTGTTGAAGAACTTAGAGGGAAGGATTAAGGGTTATAGAGTTAACACTTATGAAGGAATGAGAAATCTTGTTGTGATGGAGTCTATCTATGATGCCTGCTCTCCTGAGCTCAGACAGCACTTGGCTGATTCGAAAGAATCAGATTCTAAGAAACTAGCTAAGGCTGCTGACTTGTGGGTTGCCAACAGGGCTACTCACAAAGATTCAGGGTAATTCAGAAAAAGGATGAGGGAAAGCAGCCAAAGAAAGACAACTAAGAAAATTCAAATAATTCCAATTCCAAAAAGGGCCACAAACAAAATTCTAAGGGTAAGCCACAAGGGAAACCTAATCAGGCTAGTGTACCTTCTGGTTCCAGACCAGAAGGAGGTCAGAACAAGCCACCATTCATAAAGACATTTGAAAAATGTTATGTTTGTGGCTCTACTGATCATGTGAAAGTGGATCCCAGATGTAAGGGTAAACCTTCAGGGGTCCACACTGTCTCCTTAGCCTTCGCTCCAGAGGAGGAAGTACATATGGCCAGTGGAACTTTCAACTACTAGCTGATGATCCCATTGGCGTCTCAGCTAGTGTATCTTTAGTGTCTCTAGGGTTGTGGGAACAACAGAATTTAGATGTGTATATTTCTATCCCTCTTAATACTAAAGAGTATTATAAAGATAGTGTTCTTGTGAATGGTCAGGAGACCCCTGCCATCAGAGAAACTGGAGCCAGCATAACTGTGATAGATGAATCTTTTTTCAAGGTGGAGGATGTTGCTAAGGCACCCAAACGCCTCACCAAGTTAGCTGGAGGGCCTGTGCAGATGCTTCCCCATGTTCCAGCTCTCATCCAGTGCAATGAAATGACTGTCAGGATACCTGTGAGTGTACAATCTGAAGTACCAGGCGGAATGCTGTTGGGCAATTATCTGAAAGACCTGGGAGTAATGTCAAGTACTCCCAGACCTCTTAGTAAGAGATTACAGGAGCTTACCAGACCTGCAAGGTAGAGGACATTGAGGGGCTCTCCTGAGGAGATGATAGAAAAAGAAATCACTCCTACTCCACTGGAGTTACTAATTGCTATCTCAAAGCAACCAGAAGCAAAGGGGAAACCCAAGACTTCCAAAAAGAAACCAGCAGAAAGCACTCCAGTGCTTCCAACCAGGGAATCTCCTAGGTTGTCAAAAATCACACCTGTGATTCCTCCTCCAGCTGAGGCTGAGAGTGAGGTGAGGTACAACCCTATGTGGTTGAACTAGGGCCTGAAGATTCAGATCTAGTAGGAGGCCAGGAACTCATTGGAGATCTTGACCCTGTGGACCATCCTGAGCTGCAGTCTTTCCTGGCAGAAGGTGGACCCTAGGGGGCAGACTTCAATAAGGGAAAAAGAGAATTTCCAACTCTGGAAGGTCTTCGCCACCAGGCAGCTTCTCAGCTTGAAGGGCAAGAGCCTGGGAAGTATAGGTTAGACTGGGAAGATGGCCTCTTCTATAGTGAACCAACCGAGTCACTCCCTGGGGACTACAAGAGACGTGTAGTACCCCAAGCAAACCGACTCCAATTCTTGCAACTAGCCCATGAGATACCTTTGGCTGGTCACTTGAGCTTCAAGAAGGCAAGGAAAGGCTCTCTCTCTACTTTTATTGGCCTAAAATGGGGGCTGAGGTAGATAAGTATTGCAAGAGTTTCCACACTTGCCAAACCTCTGGTAAAAGTGGCTCCAAGAACGTGGCACCCTTAGTGCCTCTCCCTGTAGTGGGAGTACCATTTGAGAGGGCAAGAATCTACAATGTTGGTCCCCTTGATCCTCCAACTTCTTCAGGCAACAGGTTTATACTTGTTGTAGTAGACCATGCTAGTAGGTTCTCTGAAGTAATTCCTATGAGGACTGTTACAGCTCCGGCTGTGGCTAAGGCCCTCCTTGGTATTTTTACCAGGGTTGGGTTTCCTAAGGAGGTAATATCCGACAGGGGATCAAATTTTATGTCCCACTACAAGAAGGCCATGTGGAAAAACTGTGGAGTTACCTACAAGTTCTCAACAGCATACCACCCGCAGACAAATGGATTAGTAGAAAGGTTTAACAGAACCACGAAGAGCATGATAGGAGCTTTATAAAATCCTCTTAAGAAAAAGTGGGATATTTTACTGCCATGTCTTCTCTTTGCATATAGAGAAGTCCCTCAGGAGGGAGTGGGTTACAGTCCCTTTGAACTTCTCTATGGCCATCCAGTCAGAGGTCCATTGGCCCTGATCAAGGAGGGGTTGGAGAGAGTGCTCCTTCCCCCACGCCAGTCAGAGTCACTGACTATGTGATAGGACTCCGGAGGAGAATGTCACACATGATGGCTGAGGGAAGTGATAACTTGAAAGCAGGTCAGGCTCTGGTCAAGCATTGGCATGACCAGAAGGCCAACATGGTTGAGTTTGCTCAAGACCAGCTAGTTCTTGTTATGGTCCCAACAAGGCAGAGGGCCTTGCAGGACAAATGGACGGGACCCTTCAAGGTTGTGGGAAAGCCTGGAGAGGTGAACTATCTGGTGGACTTAGGCAATCCTAAGGAGGCTCCTAGAGTCTTTCACATCAACCGTCTAAAAGCTTATGTCTCGAGACCAGAACTGGGAGCTTTGCTTCTAGCTTCAGCTCAAGAGGAGGAGGAGAGTGAACCTCTACCTGACCTCCTCAGAGGCAAGCCTCTAGATGAGGAAATAGAAGGAGTATTAATCTCTCTTCTAATCTGACACCTGAGCAACAGGAGGAGTGCAAAGTTTTGTTGAATCAATTTGCCTCCCTGTTTTCTCTAGCACCAGGCTTGACCCCTTGGGGCCAGCATTATATTCTAACTGGTGACTGTTTACCTGTCAAAAGCAGGGGCTACAGGATGTCAGAAAATGTAAGAACCCACATCAAAGGAGAGGTCAAAAAGATGCTTTATCTAGGGGTATTAGAGCCCTCTACTAGTCCATGGTCTAGCCCAGTGGTGTTATTACCAAAAGCAGGATCCAAGGAGTTGAGATTCTGTGTGGACTATAGCGCTCTAAATGCAGTCACTAAGACTGATGCCCATCCTTTGCCAAGGACAGATGAGCTGGTGGATAGACTTGGTTCAGCCAAGTTCCTCAGCACATTTGATCTCACGTCAGGCTATTGGCAAATAGCCCTGACTGACCATGCCAAGGAGAAAACTGCATTCTCCACCCCAGTTGGCTTATACCAATTTAAGGTTATGCCTTTTGGATTAAAGAATGCACCTGCTACATTCCAAAGGATGGTTAATCAGGTGCTGAATGGGATGGAGGACGTCTGCATGGCATACTTGGATGACATTGCTGTGTGCAGCCCTACTTGGAAAGAACATGTTGACCACCTAGGATATGTTTTGCAGGCTCTGCAACAGGCCCATCTGACCTTAAAGGCAAGCAAATGTCAAATTGGTCAGAGTAAAGTGGTCTACCTTGGGCATGAGGTAGGAGGTGGTGAAATAAGGCATTTGCTCAGCAAAATTGAAGCTGTGCAAAATTGGACAACCCCTTCTACACAAACCCAAGTGAGAGCCTTCCTAGGCCTCACTGGGTATTACAGGAATTTCATTGAGAACTATGGATCCATAGCTTCTTCACTGAATGTAATCTCTTCTCCTAAATTCCCTAAAAAGGTAATATGGAATGAGGAGTGCAATCAGGCCTTTGAAAGCCTGAATAAAGCCCTTTGTCAAGCTCCAGTTCTCAGAGCTCCTGACTACCACCAATCCTTCATTCTACAGACAGATGCTTCCAATATAGGTATAGGTGCAGTACTCCGTCAACTGGATGAGAAAGGTAGGGAGCACCCCATTTGCTTCATCAGTAGGAAACTGAAGGAACCTGAGACAAGGTGGGCAACTATTGAGAGAGAATGTCTTGCCATTGTGTGGGCTTTGAAGAAGTTTAGACCATACTTGTATGGATCTACTTTCATCATTCAAACAGACCACCAACCCTTGAGATGGTTAGTGCAAATGAAAGGGGAAAACCCAAAACAGCTAAGATGGTCAATCTGCCTCCAAGGGTTTGATTTTACCATTGAGCACAGGTCAGGATGTCACTGTGAAATCAAAAAGAAGATAATGAGGCTGAGTACCCCAAAAGGAAATACACCAAACGCGGGTTACAAAGAAAGATACAAAGATCTTTAATCTATACTGAACAGTTTCAAAGGACAAAGCAACAGATAGCTATCGGCCCTCAGTACAACACAACGAATTCCAGCCCTGTTCGGTGTGCTCAGTGAGTGGGGCTGTACATTAGAATAGTCGCACCTTTTATACAGTCCAAAACATGATGTTCAGCCCTCCTACAAGTTAATACAAGTTAATACATCACGGATCTAGGGTTCATGTCGAGTTCATGCATCTATGTATTTAGAGTTTACCATTAATATATTCACCAACAAGTTACAATGGCAACAGTGTGTCTTTGGATCTCTTGTTGAGCCTTCTCATACATCTTTATACAATGCAGTTAAACAAGTGTTCATGTTTCAGTATTTGAATATATTATGTTTAACATGTGCTCGTGGATTAGTTTTGTTGGCGCAGGTAATCCTCTACACACAGGTCAACGAAGGACAGGGTCTCAGTTCATGACCCTAACATGTGGCCTGCGGGACAGTTACATATTAGTTTGTACACAGAGGTCAAGACGGCCATGTTACATTCGGAATGACACTGTCCACCATCTTAGAACACAGGGTGACTTTAGAGAGAGAATCTAAAATGGCGGATGGACCTAAAATGGCAGCTTACTCAGATCTAAGGTCAAGACCTTGCAACGTGGATTTCTTCGCAAAGCGGCTTGGCGTAGGCCAATATACATATATTCATACAGTATAGGAGGCACGATATGTTTTCCTGTTTGACAAACCCTCCTTTTGGCCTATGCCAAGCGCTAAAACTACTTCTGATCACTTTACGAACAACCCCACGTCTCAACGTCCATACACCCTGAATCACTATCGGAAATATCTATTGCCATTAGATCAGTTATCAAAATTTCTTTCAGCAAATACTCATTGGAGTTCTTGTCTGGGGCGTGTACCTTGCGTCCTAATGTACCTATCGCCTGTGCGCAACATACCCCTAACATCGAACATATACTAGGTAGACACTGTATACAGCAGCAAAGGAACAACAGAATTCCAAAAATGATCAGTAAGACCGAAAGTACCTTCCAACCCCAAGATCACAAGAAGTCCCAGAACCAAGCGCTAAGATCCCATTTTCCCTCGGGAACGTGCACTTCTGAATTTAGGACATGCAGGTTTTGTATTGCCTTGAAGATGGTTGGCGAGGAATCTGGCACGAAAACACAGCAAGCGGACCCCACCAATTTACACACTCCACCACGTTCAGCCAGAATGACATCTAATGCCATACGGTTCTGAAGTGCCACTAATCTTATTGCTTTCTGTTCTAATGTCATATTATAGAGTATGTCCGTGGTCCGTTGATGGTTCTCTCCAGTACTCTCGCTAGTCTCCTAATATCCTCAGAGTTCATTATTTGTCCCCAAAATGGCACAAAGGATTTCGCTACGTCTCCCAGAACCTGTGTTCTAGTGTCACCATTCTCGTCCCGCCGTGGACGAGCCTTTGAAACCTCTACAGTACTGGCTATGACTACCCCGGGTAACATGATCCCTAAATAACAGTTCCCTGCCAATCCCTGGGTAACCATGGAATGGCTACATTAACGCAAACAAAGTAGACAGGTTCGCCTACATACAAAGGTCTGTCTTCCTCAGTCAAATTCGCAACATTGCGGCTACCTTTCAAATCTCCCATTGACTAAGTGCCATTCCTCTGTATGCAGAAAGAAACTGAATCGGGGCTATGGTTAACAGCGTAAGAAGGAGGCATGGCATCCTTATTGCCTATAGTAGCCATCTTGAAAGAAATCAAAGATTGAAAAGGACGAGAGAGTCTATCCGAAGGCCTAATAGAAGCGACATTAAGCTTGCGCCTATTTGCAAAAAGTGAGCATCCCAGGGGCGTAAGAACACGCTTCTCAAAATTATTCAAATTATTACTGTCAAAATTCCCCGAGATGCTATCGTTCCATCGGCCAAAGAACAGTGCTCTAAGAGAAGCATAACAAGCAGTTGTCAAAGGTAAAGGATGAATATACCAACCTAGCCACTTATCCCCATGTTGCGGTAAATGTGAGCAGACCCAACAGTTAGACTTATTAAAAATGGCATGTGTAGCATTCATGATGAGTAATAATGTATTATTGTGGTATCTCTGTCTATGCTGAGAGTCTTGAGAAGACAAAGTGTGCAGATGCACGAAAGGAGTAGAAACAGTGGGTATATTTTCAGTTGGTAACACTGTTTCAAGTGGATGTACTTCTTCTAGATACCAGAAGCTTAAAACAACTACTATTATAAAACCAATTGACATTATAAAAAAACAGCATTACGTTTTTGGGGCCCAAACAGTTTGTCCATTTTCACAGCTGGTCACACGTTCATTTATAAGTCCTGTACCAGCGGTAGCGGTTGCAGCCATTGCAGTCTTCAAACGGAAAACCCCAGTGTTTTTAGCTGGCGACCTCCTGGCCGAGCAACTTCTTAGTCCTTCCACAACCCTAGCCAACAGATTACAATTACTTGGGCCAAAACCAAGCCCTTGATGAGTTTTCCTTTTTCTTCTCCGAATGCACAGCAGAACCGTGCCGTAAATCTATTTCCTTGGATGCAGGTTATACCTCGTTGTCCCTGGTACTGATTGATCCGAGAACAACGTGTCATCACTTCCCGTTGGAAGCGACGTATCAAGAGCAAGCAAAGATGCAAGATCTGTAATAACAATTTCCGGAAGCAAAACCTTTGGAGTGTGTGGAGGCAATATGGCTGTTTCCCCAGTCCTCACGGACTCAAGGAGAATCTCCAATGCACTCTCGATGCTGTTTAATGCCTCGGGATCGTTGGTTGCAGTATTGGTGAGGGGTTCTGTTTCTTCTGTATCATATGGCACCGGGTGTGGAATCCTTTTGACGTGGGTCGCGTGGATCCAATTTTTCCTGCCTGCCACCCGCACCGCAGTCTGTGTGACCAGCAGGACCTGGAAAGGGCCCCGCCACCGAGGTGCAAGGCAAGAGTATCGCTCAAATGCCTTTGTCAAAACCCAGTCACCGGGCCGAATGCTATGACCTGGGCCCTCGTATCATACAGGTAAAGCCTCTCACACCTGGTGATAAATCAAATAAAAGTTTTTAGTCAACTGGCTACAGTAATCTGAAAGAAGTACATGTTCAACATTTCTCAAAGAACGACATTTTGGAAGTTCCAGATATTAGCAGGTCTCCCCATTACCACCTCAAATGGAGAGAGCCCAGGCTTAGTTTGAGGGGTTGTACGCATGGCTAGCAACACGATCGGTAAGGCGTCCGGCCATTTTAGTTTGGTGCCGGGACACAGCTTAGCGAGCTTTTTCTTGATAATGCTGTTGTGTCTTTCTACTAGTCCGGCATTCTGAGCATGTCTGGCCGAATGGAACCGTCTGTCGATCTGTAGTCCCACACATATCTGCAGAATTACAGCAGCAACAAAATGTGGATCATTGTCCGACCAGATGACTCTTGGTAGCCCGAACCTCGGGAAATACTCGTTTAGCATAGTTTTTGCAGTAGCAATGGCTGTAGCATCTTTAACAGGAAAAGCCTCAACCCATTTGCTGAAAGCACAGATAACAACTAACACATATTTCAAGTTATTACACCGTTCCATTTTGATAAAATCAAAATGTATGACCTCAAAGGGGACAGAAGGTGGACCAAAACTTCCCCTGGGAGTTGATGTTCCCTTTCCCACATTATGCTGTAAACAGATCATACAGTCCTGAACATATGGCTCAGCTATATTAGAGATTTTGTCATTTGCCCAAACTTTCTCCAACATTTTTGTAATCTTGCGGGCTCATATATGTGTAGGGCCATGAGCCATGATGACCATCATCATGATGTACGCGTCAGGAAGTAACCATTTCCCTTCAGTTATGTCCACCCAACACCCATCATCATCAAGTTTCCCCAAGCCCTCAGCCCATTTCTTGGACTCTTCTAATGTAGCATCGGCTTGGATATCCCTTACAGAATCAGCACCCTCATTCATTGCATAGGCATTTACGGTCTCCCTCGAAATGTATATGTCTGCAGAGAGATCGGTGGCAGTCTGTTTAGCTATCTGATCAGTAAAAGCATTCCCTTTTCCTATATCATCTACAATCTTTTGATGTGCTGCACATTTTACGACAGCTAACTGAGTAGGGAGTGCAAGCGCTGAGAGCAGTTGTACTATTAGGGAGCCATGCTGAATCTTTGTACCATGTGAAGTTAAGAACCCTCTTTCTGATCAAAGTCTCCCAAAGTTGTGAACCACCCCAAAGGCATACTGACTATCAGTGTATATATTCACAGTAAGCCCTTCGGAAAGTTCACAAGCTCGGGTCAATGCTATAATCTATGCGGCCTGCGCTGAGTTATGCGTGATTCTCTTGGTTTGAACGGCCGTGCTCAATGTGGTGATTGCATAAGCAGCTGTGGATGTACCATCCGGAAGTTTGAAGCAGAAGCCATCGCAAAATAGCTCCTCTTGTGGATTATTCAAAGGAGTATCTTTTAGATCAATTCTACCCTTTGTCTCTTGTTCGGTAGTGTAAAGGCAGTCATGTGACTCTTCGTCACTGCAAGCAGTACCTTGCGGGAAAGGTAAGAGTTCAGCCGGATTAAGGACACAACACCTCTTAATTTGTATGTGTGGTGCAAACAAGATCAATTCATATCTCGTCAACCGTGCGGAAGTGAGGTGTTGCGTTTGAGTTCTATTCAGTAGAACATCTACAGAGTGAGGCACCATCAGGGTTAGATCATGGCCTAGGACCATTCCCTGAGTCTGTTTTACAGACGCAGCACAGCAGCGACAGCTCGCAAACATCTTGACAAAGGGCATGCTACAGGATCAAGGGCGGAAGAAAAGTAACCGCATGGCCTATTCTTCCCTCCATGCTCCTGCATTAATACAGCCAAAGCACATCCATCAAATTCATGTACAAACAACACAAAGGCCTTTTCATAATTTGGTGTGCCCAAAATTGGTACCAAGCACAATGCAGTCTTGAGCAAATCAAATGCACGCTGGTGCTCCATGTTCCACGGCAATGGCAAAGAAATGCCCTTCTTCGTCAGAGCCAACATCGTCTTAATCGTTAACGAGAAATTGGGGATCCACTGCCTACAGTAAGAAGCCATACCTATCAAGGCTCTAACTTCTTTCTGTGTATTTGGGACAGACATGCTAGAAATTAGTTTTATCCATTCAGGCGTCAATCCTCTTCCCTCCTTTGACAGGAGATAGCCTAAATAGGCAACCTCCTGGCAACAATATTGACATTTTTTAAGCTAAGCTTTGTGTCCATGTTTAGCCAGGTGTATAAGTAATAACACAGTGCCCTCCTTACAAGCGCTCTCTGAGTCAGCAGCTAAAAGTAAGTCATCAACATATTTAAGCAGCATACAAGTAGAGGGCAATTCAAGGGTATCAAGCTGTTCTTTCAAAGCCCTACTATAGATACTGGGACTTTCCGTGTAACCTTGCGGTGCACACAGTGGTCGAAGTGTACCAAAAGAAGTAGTGGAACTATGTTACCTGCTGGCCTGCACCCACTCCCCACAAACCCCATCATCACGTCTCCTCCCACACACAATACACACCACCAAACGCTTGCACCTGCTGTTAAGGGAACGTTCAGTACAGTGCAGTGAAAGGGCAAGTTTCAACTTCTTCCTACACTTTTATTGTAAAACGAAACCTTTCCGGAACGGTTTCTTTTTAAAATAAAAGTATAGGAGCTGTAAAAGGACATTTAAAAAAGTAGAGGAGCACCGATCCCGACCGCTCCTGCTCACTTCGACCACTGGGTGCATGGGTAAAGGTGAACGAGCGTTCCCCTAAGGTGAACGCGAACAAATATCTGCTGTCCTTGTGTATAGGAATACTAAAGAAAGCATTCTTCAGATCCACAACACTAAAGTAAGTAGCTGAAGCCGGGATCATAGTCAATATTGTCGTCACATCAGGCACAATTGGAAATTGTGGAGCAACGATCTTATTGATGGCACGTAAATCAATTATGAAACGAAAAAGAATTGCATTATCGCCTTTTTTGTACATGGGTAAAATCGGACCATTGCACAAACTACCGGCAATCTCCTCAATCACCCCCGATGCACAAAATCAGAGACGATGCATCCCAAAGCTTGCTCACCCTCGACTGAAATCTTATATTGTGGAATACGTGGCAACTTTACTCCATGTTTCAAGATTTTTCTAACAGGCTCGATCTGCAAAACGCTGACGTCATTGTCGTCAATTGCCCATAAACACTCCGGAACATCACTAAATTCCGGCGGCAAAGGTCGAATCAAGAATTAAGGGACAGAAATTTGCTGTGGTGAAATCGTCAAACGCACTCTATCAGAAGAACAATGAATTATCGCATTTAATTCCTTCAACAGATTCAACCCCAGCAGATTCTCTCCACAATTCGAAGTCAAAAGGAATGGACAGTGGTCCGTAAACGGACCCAAAGAAATAGGTACCGGCGAAGAAACTGGACAGACAACTGGTGTGCCAGAAAACCCTACACAAACGTTAGTTTGACCTGACAGTGGAATGTTTGGAACCCGAGAATGATCAATGGAACACTTTTGTGCCCGTGTATCTATCAAGAATACATGCTTCCTATTTCCCACTATCATTTCAACGGAGGGACCTTTCGGATTAACGGGAATATGCATAGGTTCCAAACCCTGCGTCAGGAAATCCTAACGAAACAAAATGTCATCAAAAGGAAGTTCTTCAGAGAGGTAAGCGGCCGAAGGATGATCGAATATGTTTCTAGTATCCACACTTGGTGTCTGATTATCCTGCGAAAAAGGTTGCTGCGGATCCTGTGCAAACTGACCTCTACCAGGGCCCCCTACACCCGGGCGACCTCTGGATCGTCCACCCATATTTCCAAATGTGTTATTCGACCTTTGTCGAAGGACGGGGCATTGTGCACGTCAATGACCCTCTTGCCTACAATAGGCACACTGGTTAATGTTTACAGGACCCAAGGGCACATTTCCTTGTGGAACATACTGACCTCTAATTTGCAAACTACCCCCTCTAACAATTTGCTGTAATAATACTTTTGTCTTCAAATCACCTTTTCTCTTTTCGACTGTTTCCTTTTCATTATTGACACGATTCTCATAGTACTGAGCCATGTGCAGTACTTCTGATTGAGACTTCGCTTGCCAAGCGCTCTCAGAAGACATAATTTGCGATTGGATGTCAGGCAACAATCCACGCACAAATTTGTCTACGAATAACCTTTTCCCAGACTCTGTGCCTAAGTCTTGTCCACTGAAATCCGAGAGTACCTGTTCAAACCGATTAAAGAACTCGGTAGCACCCTCAGACTTCCCTTGGACACAGGCCGTAAGCTTGTCCCAAATAATTCTCTTTTCGGGAATTATAGTTTTTAATTTCGCAACGATTCTGTCAGGTAAAGTTAGTATCACCTGAGGCAGTCTTTCACCAGCTGGCCTTTCTCCATCGAGTCTAATTATGTTAGCCCATGTATCTCCTAACCCTGCTACATCATCTATAGTCCTAACCTGTTTCCAAAAATCTACAGGCAGGAGTACAGGAAATAACAAATTGATATCGCTTAAAGTGAATACTGAGGATTGCAAAACAGACTCCATTTCTTTATAGAACCCTGTCGGATTTTTCCTAATGTCGGGAATAGATTGTCTAATAGTGTTCACTTCCTGTCTTGAGAACGGGACGTGAACGAACTGCGACACATAATGTGCAGGAATATCCTGAGCAGCTGCATCCGTTGCAGGATTAGCCACAATCTCAACCTTTGGCACAAATGTTGGAGGAACCTCTCTCATAGGCAACTGAGAAGTAGGCAACTCCGAACGCTTACTAAGCAACAGAGCCAAATTGAGCGCTAAAGCAGCCAAAGAAGTGTCAAGTGAAAAAGCTCTCTTGTAAATACTTAATAGCCTTGCGGGACAACCAATCTTTCTTTTTACACACTCATCCTGTAGGTACTCTACCATTACCTGTATCACTTTCCTCTGCATTTCTGGTGTATACTGACTATATGTGTCATATACTTCAACTGGAGTTATCAACGTGTCGGAGATCCATCTAATCATGTCTTTCGTGCAAATTCGCATTTCCTCACATGTCGATTTACGACAAGGGAGAAATCGCTTCTGTACACACATAATGTCCAAACTATCTTCATCTCCGTCCTCATTCTGTTACCTTTCCAACTCCTTTCTATACTCAAATACCCTCTCAACATGCTCTTGTACTTTCTCTGCAGTGTCTCTAGAAAACGCTAAAGTGTTCAGATCCCTCAACCCTTGTGGGAGATCTGTATTGTTTAATCTGTCCCACATTACGCATAAGTGAATCCCTAATCCTTCAATAAAAAATATTTTTCTCAGGAAAATTGTCCATATTAGAAAGTGTGGCAAAAACATTAGCTCGATCATCCCTCTCCATTCAATGTTTAGCCCACGCAATCAAGTCACGTTTCTTCTCTGGAGGGACAGTATTGCGAGTGACAACCCTTGATCACGCTCCCTGATCGACTACAAGCAGTGCAGGACCACTTGGAAGAGGGAGAGCAGGCAAGTTCAACGGAGGTACTATCGCTGGTGCAATAGGAAAAGGTGGAGGAGCAGGTGAAGGAGCAGCAACAAAAGGAGGAACAACGACTGGAGGAAAGGGAACAGGAGGAATGGTAGGAACAGCAGGAGGAGCAGGAATAACAGCAGGAAGAGGCAAACGAGCAGTAAGAGGACCATACGGAGGTGGCGCAGTGGCACCAGACCTTCGTTCATTTAACAATTTATCGATAAGTTCGTCGGAAACATGAAAGCCTTTAGAAGGATAGATTTTCTGAATGCCAAGTGAGAAAGCCCTATCCATATTCCTAGCTGACTCAGACTGTTTATCTTGGTCATATAACAATGCTTTTTCGGCATTCGTCTTATGACGGCGTGCATGTTTTTCCCTACTCTTAAGCTGCTTTAAAGCTTCTTTTTTCCGATTCTGTAATACATCAAATGCTGCAGGTCTAGCCTTTTTCTTTAACAAAATTGACTCTAAATACTCAATACGAGGGATTTCAAAACTACCATTGATTAGCCACTGAAGTTCCGAAGCATATCTAGTTTGTCTGTGCCAAATATCATTAAACACTATACTACCAATGCCATGCTTACAGTACATAGTACAGGCCGGCGACCCCTCCTGTGGTGCCGGACGGCTAAATTCCAAAGATTGTCTATCACTGCAGAATTACGCCCTGAAGCAGGTAGACAATTTCAAAGGCATATCAGAATACTGGTGTTACCTGGTCAATAATTCTATTTGCAGATACAATGCGCCAAAACAAATTACCAGGATACTTAAGAATTGGGTCACAACTCACCTGATCAATCCTAAGGAGGCCTGATCGGATTACAAAGTTCTTTTCTAACGAATTTTACCTCGTGTTTGGTGATTTCGGCAAATGTGCCCGCCTCGATAAGTGGACCCTCGTCAAGATGCCGACTCGGACCATGAGCTCACCATCCAGGGATCGGGCCGTGCAGCGCTGTTGAGGTGTCGCGTCTCATTCAGAAAGGGGCACCTTTTTTCTTACACCGTCCGATCCCGGTCCGATAGCTTGCGTCAACCTTCAACGAGCTGGCATCAATCTTGAGGGTCCCTATTCGGACGCCATCTGTGAAATCAAAAGAAAAGATAATGAGGCTGAGTACCCCAAAAGGAAATACACCAAACGCGGGTTACAAAGAAAGATACAAAGATCTTTATTTTATACTGAACAGTTTCGAAGGACAAAGCAACAGATAGCTATCGCCCCTCAGTACAACACAGCGAACTCCAGCCCTGTTCGGTGTGCTCAGTGAGTGGGGCTGTACATTAGAATAGTCGCATCTTTTATATAGTCCAAAACATGATGTTCAGCCTCCTACAAGTTAATACATCATGGATCTAGGGTTCATGCCGAGTTCATGCATCTATACATTTAGAGTTTACCATTAATATATTCACCAACAAGTTACAATGGCAACAGTGTGTCTGTGGATCTCTTGTTGAGCCTTCTCAAACATCTTTATACAATGCAGTTAAACAAGTGTTCACATTTCAGTATTTGAATATATTATGTTTAACATGGGCTCGCAGATTAGTTTAGTTGGTGCAGGTAATCCTCTACACACAGGTCAACGAAGGACAGGGTCTCAGTTCATGACCCTAACATGTGGCCTGCGGGCCAGTTACATATAAGTTTGTACACAGAGGTCAAGACCGCCATGTTACATTCGGATTGACACTGTCCACCATCTTAGAACACAGGGTGACTTTAGAGAGAGAATCTAAAATGGCGGATGGACCTAAAATGGCGGCTTAGTCAGATCTAAGGTCAAGACCTTGCAACGTGGATTTCCTTTGTTCGTCCGTTTGGCGGGCTTCTGCCCAGAAGCCCTCTTTCCGGCACCACTGAGTCTGGGGTGGGTCCACTGTGTAGGAGGGGGAGTAGGACCCCTGGACAGGGTTGCTTCAGCAACCCATGTCACACTCTATCCTGATAGGCTGGAGGGTCTCCCACCAAGATGACCACTCCACTGTGTGAGTGACAGCTAGGCTGTATGAATGGGGATCTATTTGCATAAAAGCAGGGTCCTGAGGACTGGAAGAGCAAGACGTCGCCACTGGAACTATGGAACTGAAGAGGAGAGAAGCCAAAGACATCTGCAACGACTTAACCACTGGTGAAGCCCTGCTGCAGCGTCTCACCACTTTTCTCCACACAACGAGAGAAGATCTTCATCTGAAAGAGCCTTCTTCCCTTGAGGCCGTGGGGCCAACCAGTTTGCCAATCGCCTTCCCGAACCTGCTGTGGTTGAATCGCCAGTGCCCTGCACTTGGAGACCGGATAGCCAAGCAGCTATCGACCCGGACCGCGATTAAGTGTAGCGTACCTTTTAAACTTCGATTGGCAGCACCGCGGCTGGTTTCATCCCTGGGTAGTGCAGTACCTCGAACCTTCCTCCACGACGAGAGACTCTCTTCCTCTGCTGGATCACCCGAACTGCAGGAACTACCAGGAACAACCACCACCGCAGGAGCCACTTCTTCATTTTTAAGGTACATTGTTCCACCAGGCAGCCCTTTCTTCGTGGTAGTGCTAAATGTGTTTTAAATCCTTTTCCTACCTGTTGGGTAGGCCGCCCCTCTCTCTTAACAATGTCTTTCGCTTTCTGCATCCACCTTTTCAACATCGTTAACCAATTACTTGACTGCAGCTACAAGAACATTTTGCTCCCAGGCCCTTTACCTGTACCACTAACTCTGGCACAGGCCTACTGACTCTGGTCACATTTGTTAGACCTGCTTTCTCGAGATTGATTCTCCATTTGAACGGTGTGGTGCAACCCTTTCTTATAACTACCCCTTCCTTCCCACTGCATAATCATTGTCAAATGCCATTTTGCTCAGTTTTCATTTGAAGTATTGCCTATACTGATGCACTGTCTTGCTTAACTGGTTCACAACTGAAGGGAAGTGTTGCTAGGGTGTATAAGAACCTATTTCTAGATAACTTGTGTTTTCCCTCCCTTGTGAGAAATTGCTAGAGGATCCCTTGTGTGTAGTTGTCACTGTGCGGTTTTGCTCAGTTTTCACTCTGGTTCACTTGGTCTACAATTTATATAGGAAGTGTGTATATTTTTCTATTGACTTAATTTACCTTGCTTGATACTTGTGATACATGTGTTTTCTAAGAGGTGTATACAATAAATATATATCTGCTTTTTAACTACAAAGCTTTGGTCAGTGTTTCCTTGTGCCGTAGTGCAGTAGGCCTATTATGTAAACCCTGAGTACTGCTCATCTCCCTCTTGAGATAAGTCTGACTGCTCAGCCACATCTACCAACTAAATCTTTGTGGTACAGACTGATTCCAAAGGGGATTTATTGCTCTCACCTGTGGTCCTGATCTGGTGTAGTGCTCCCTAAGGGAACTGCACTGGATTCTGCCTAGCACCCATATCACGCAATAGAGCTGTAAATCACAGCTCGCGGGAGACTGCAGGAAGCCCGTATCAGACAATAGAGCTGTAAATCACAGCTCCCGGGTCAGGCCATAGAGATCACTGCTCCCTGGGAGACTGCAGGAAGCCTGTGTCAGGCAATAGAGCTGCACATCACGGCTCCCCGGGAGACTGCAGGAAGCCCGTGTCAGGCAATAGAGCAGCACATCACGGCTCCCCGGGAGACAGCAGGAAGCCCGTGTCAGGCAATAGAGCTGCACATCACAGCTCACCGGGAGACTGCAGGGAGCCCGTATCAGGCCATAGAGCTGCACATCATAGCTCCCCCAGAGACTGCAGGGAGCCCGTTTCAGACCATAGAGCTGTATCACAGCTCCCCGGGAGACTGCAGGGAGCCCGTATCAGACCATAGAGCTGTACATCACAGCTCCCCGGGAGACTGCAGGAAGCCCGTATCAGGCAATAGAGCTGTACATCACAGCTCCCCGGGAGACTGCAGGAAGCCTGTATCAGGCAATAGAGCTGTACATCACAGCTCCCCGGGAGACTGCAGGAAGCCCGTATCAGGCAATAGAGCTGTACATCACAGCTCCCCAGGAGACTGCAGGAAGCCCGTATCAGGCAATAGAGCTGGACATCACAGCTCCCCGGGAGGCTGCAGGGAGCCCGTACCAGGCATTAGAGCTGTACATCACAGCTCCCCGGGAGGCTGCAGGGAGCCCGTATCAGACAATAGAGCTGAAAATCACAGCTCCCCGGGAGGCTGCAGGGAGCCCGTATCAGACTATTGAACTGTACATCACAGCTCCCCGGGAGGCTGCAGGGAGCCCACATCAGACCATAGAGCAGTACACCACAGCTCCACGGGAGGCTTCAGGGAGCCCACATCAGACCATAGAGCTGTACACCACAGCTCCCCGGGAGGCTGCAGGGAGCCCACCTCAGACCATAGATCTGTATATCACAGCTCCCCAGCAGGCTGCAGGGAGCCCACATCAGACCATAGAGCTGTACACCACAGCTCCCTGGGAGTCTGCAGTGAGCCCACATCAGACCCTAGAGCTGTACACCACAGCTCCCCGGTAGGCTGCAGGGAGCCCACATCAGACCATAGAGCTGTACACCACAGCTCCCTGGGAGACTGCAGGAAGCCCAGATCAGACTATAGAGCTGCACACCAAAGCTCCCTGGGTACGTCACAGCTCCCCGGGAGACTGCAGGACGCCCAGATTAGACCATAGCGCTGTACATCACAGCTCCCGGGAGGCTGCAGGGAGCCCATATCAGACAATAGAGCTGAAAATCACAGCTCCCCGGGAGGCTGCAGGAAGCCTGTATCAGACTATAGAGCTGTACATCACAGCTCCCCGGGAGGCTGCAGGAGGCCCACATCAAACCATAGAGCAGTACACCACAGCTCCCAGGGAGGCTGCAGGGAGCCCACATCAGACCATAGAGCTGTACACCACACCTCCCCAGGAGGCTGCAGGGAGCCCACATCAGACAATAGAGCTGTACACCACAGCTCCCCAGTAGGCTGCAGGGAGCCCACATCAGACCATAGAGCTGTACACCACAGCTCCCTGGGAGACTGCAGGAAGCCCAGATCAGAGCATAGAGCTGCACACCACAGCTCTCTGGGTACGTCACAGCTCACCGGGAGACTGCAGGACGCCCAGATCAGACGATAGAGCTGTACATCACAGTCCCCCGGGAGACTATAGGAGGCCCATATCCGGCAATAGAGCTGTACATCACAGCCCACCGGGAGACTGCAGGCAGCTCGTATCAGACCATGGAGCTGTACATCACAGCTCCCCAGGAGACAGCAGGAAGCCCATATCAGGCAATAGAGCTGTACATCACAGCCCACCGTGAGACTGCAGGCAGCCAGTATCAGACCATGGAGCTGTACAGCACAGCTCCCCGGGAGACTGCAGGAAGCCCGTATCAGGCAATAGAGTTGTACATCACAGCTCCCCGGGAGACTGCAGGAAGCCTGTATCAGGCAATAGAGCTGTACATCACAGCCCACCGGGAGACTGCAGGCAGCCCGTATCAGACCATGGAGCTGTACAGCACAGCTCCCCGGGAGACTGCGGGAAGCCCATATCAGGCAATAGAGCTGTACATCACAGCTCCCCGGGAGACTGCAGGAAGCCTGTATCAGGCAATAGAGCTGTAAATCACAGCTCCCTGGGAGAATGCAGGAAGCCTGTATCAGGCAATAGAGCTGTACATCACAGCTCCCCGGGAGACTGCAGGACGCCCACATCAGACCATAGAGCAGTACATCACAGCTCCCCGGGAGACTGCAGGAAGCCCGTATCAGACCATAGAGCTGAAAATCACAGCTCACTGGCCGACTGCAGGAAGCCTGTATCAGGCAATAGAGTTGTACATCACAGCTCCCCAGGAGGCTGCAGGAAGCCCGTATCAGACAATAGAGCTGAAAATCACAGCTCCCCGGGAGGCTGCATGGAGCCCGTATCAGACTATAGAGCTGTACATCACAGCTCCTCGGGAGGCTGCAGGGAGCCCACATCAGATTATAGAACTGTACACCACAGCTCCCCGGGAGGCTACAGGGAGCCCACATCAGACAATAGAGCTGTACACCACAGCTCCCCAGGAGGCTGCACGGAGCCCACATCAGACCTCAGAGCTGTACACCACAGCTCCCCGGGAGGCTGCAGGGAGCCCACATCAGACCATAGAGCTGTACACCACAGCTCCCCGGTAGGCTGCAGGGAGCCCACATCAGACCATAGAGCTGTACGCCACAGCTCCCCGGGAGACTGCAGGGAGCCCACATCAGACCATAGAGCTGTACACCACAGCTCCCTGGGAGACTGCAGGAAGCCCAGATCAGACCTTAGAGCTGCACACCACAGCTCCCTGGGTACATCACAGCTCCCCGGGAGACTGCAGGAAGCCCAGATCAGACCTTAGAGCTGTACATCACAGCCCACCGGGAGACTGCAGCCAGCCCGTATCAGACCATGGAGCTGTACATCACAGCTCCTCGGAGACTGCAGGAAGCCCATATCAGGCAATAGAGCTGTACATCACAGCCCACCGGGAGACTGCAGGCAGCCCGTATCCGACCATGGAGCTGTATATCACAGCTCCCCGGGAGCCTGCAGGAAGCCCATATCAGGCAATAGAGCTGTACATCACAGCTCCCCGGGAGACTGCAGGAAACCTGTATCAGACAATAGAGCTGTACATCACAGCTCCCCAGGAGACTGCAGGACGCCCACATCAGACCATAGAGCTGAAAATCACAGCTCACTGGCAGACTGCAGGAAGCCCGTATCAGGCAATAGAGTTGTACATCACAGCTCCCCGGGAGACTGCAGGAAGCCCGTATCAGACAATAGAGCTGAAAATCACAGCTCCCCGGGAGGCTGCAGTGAGCCCGTATCAGACTATAGAGCTGTACATCACAGCTCCCCGGTAGGCTGCATGGAGCCCACATCAGACCATAGAGCTGTACACCACAGCTCCCCGGGAGGCTGCAGGGAGCCCACATCAGACAATAGAGCTGTACACCACAGCTCCCCAGGAGACTGCAGGAGACCTGTATCAGACCATAGAGCTGTACATCACAGCTCCCCAGGAGAGTGCAGGACGCCCACATCAGACCATAGAGCTGAAAATCACAGCTCACTGGCAGACTGCAGGAAGCCCGTATCAGGCAATAGAGTTGTACGTCACAGCTCCCCGGGAGACTGCAGGAAGCCCGTATCAGACAATAGAGCTGAAAATCACAGCTCCCCGGGAGGCTGCAGTGAGCCCGTATCAGACTATAGAGCTGTATATCACAGCTCCCCGGGAGGCTGCATGGAGCCCACATCAGACCATAGAGCAGTACACCACAGCTCCCGGGAGGCTGCCGGGAGCCCACATCAGACCATAGAGCTGTACACCACAGCTCCCCGGGAGGCTGCAGGGAGCCCACATCACACAATAGAGCTGTACACCACAGCTCCCCAGGAGGCTGCAGGGAGCCCACATCAGACCACAGAACTGTACACCAAAGCTCCCCGGGAGGCTGCAGGGAGCCCACATCAGACCACAGAGCCGTACACCACAGCTCCCCGGGAGGCTGCAGGGAGCCCACATCAGACCATAGAGCTGTACATCACAGCTCCCTGGGAGGCTGCAGGGAGCCCATATCAGACCATAGAGCCGTACACCACAGCTCCCTGGGAGACTGCAGGAAGCCCGTATCAGGCAATAGAGCTCTACACCACAGCTCCCCAGGAGGCTGCAGGGAGCCCACATCAGACCACAGAGCCGTACACCACAGCTCCCCGGGAGGCTGCAGGGAGTCCACATCAGACCATAGAGCTGTACACCACAGCTCCGCGGCAGACTGCAGGAAGCCCAGATCAGACCATAGAGCTGCACACCACAGCTCCCTGGGTACATCACAGCTCCCAGGGAGACTGCAGGACGCCCAGATCAGACCATAGAGCTGTACATCACAGCCCCCCAGGAGACTGTAGGAGGCCCATATTAGGCAATAGAGCTGTACATCACAGCCCACCGGGAGACTGCAGGCAGCCGGTATCAGACCACGGAGCTGTACATCACAGCCCCCCGGGAGACTGCAGGAAGCCCATATCAAGCAATAGAGCTGTACATCACAGCCCACCGGGAGACTGCAGGCAGCCCGTATCCGACCATGGAGCTGTACATCACAGCTCCCGGGAGCCTGCAGGAAGCCCATATCAGGCAATAGAGCTGTACATCACAGCTCCCCGGGAGACTGCAGGAAACCTGTATCAGACAATAGAGCTGTACATCACAGCTCCCCAGGAGACTGCAGGACGCCCACATCAGACCATAGAGCAGTACATCACAGCTCCCCGGGAGACTGCAGGAAGCCCGTATCAGACCATAGAGCTGAAAATCACAGCTCACTGGCAGACTGCAGGAAGCCTGTATCAGGCAATAGAGTTGTACATCACAGCTCCCCGGGAGACTGCAGGAAGCCCGTATCAGACAATAGAGCTGAAAATCACAGCTCCCCGGGAGGCTGCAGTGAGCCCGTATCAGACTATAGAGATGTACATCACAGCTCCCCGGGAGGCTGCATGGAGCCCACATCAGACCATAGAGCAGTACACCACGGCTCCCCGGGAGGCTGTCGGGAGCCCACATCAGACCATAGAGCTGCACACCACAGCTCCCCGGGAGGCTGCAGGGAGCCCACATCAGACCATAGAGCTGTACACCACAGCTCCCCAGGAGGCTGCAGGGAGCCCACATCAGACCACAGAGCTGTACACCAAAGCTCCCCGGGAGGCTGCAGGGAGCCCACATCAGACCACAGAGCTGTACATCACAGCTCCCTGGGAGGCTGCAGGGAGCCCATATCAGACCATAGAGCCGTACACCACAGCTCCCTGGGAGACTGCAGGAAGCCCGTATCAGGCAATAGAGCTGTACACCACAGCTCCCCAGGAGGCTGCAGGGAGCCCACATCAGACCACAGAGCCGTACACCACAGCTCCCCGGGAGGCTGCAGAGAGTCCACATCAGACCATAGAGCTGTACACCACAGCTCCCCGCCAGACTGCAGGAAGCCCAGATCAGACCATAGAGCTGCACACCACAGCTCCCTGGGTACATCACAGCTCCCCGGGAGACTGCAGGACGCCCAGATCAGACCATAGAGCTGTACATCACAGCCCCCCAGGAGACTGTAGGAGGCCCATATTAGGCAATAGAGCTGTACATCACAGCCCACCGGGAGACTGCAGGCAGCCTGTATCAGACCACGGAGCTGTACATCACAGCTCCCCGGGAGACAGCAGGAAGTCCGTATCAGGCAATAGAGCTGTACATCGCAGCCCACTGTGAGACTGCAGGCAGCCAGTATCAGACCATGGAGCTGTACATCACAGCTCCCCGGAGACAGCAGGAAGCCCATATCAGGCAATAGAGCTGAAAATCACAGCTCCCGGGAGACTGCAGGACGCCCATATCAGACAATAGAGCTGTACATCACAGCTTCCCGGCAGACTGCAGGAAGCCCATATCAGACAATAGAGCTGAAAATCACAGCTCCCCGGGAGACTGCAGGACGCCCATATCAGACAATAGAGCTGAAAATCACAGCTCCCCGGGAGACTGCAGGACGCCCCTATCAGACAATAGAGCTGTACATCGCAGCCCCCCGGGAGACTGTAGGAGGCCCATATTAGGCAATAGAGCTGTACATCACAACTCCCCAGGAGACAGCAGGAAGTCCGTATCAGGCAATAGAGCTGTACATCACAGCCCACCGTGAGACTGCAGGCAGCCAGTATCAGACCATGGAGCTGTACATCACAGCTCCCCAGGAGACAGCAGGAAGCCCATATCAGGCAATAGAGCTGAAAATCAAAGCTCCCTGGGAGACTGCAGGATGCCCATATCAGATAATAGAGCTGTACATCACAGCTCCCCCGGAGACTGCAGGGAGCCCATATCAGGCAATAGAGCTGTACATCACAGCTCCCCGGGAGACTGCAGGACGCCCGTATCAGACAATAGAGCTGTACACCACAGCTCCCCGGGAGACTGCAGGAAGCCCAGATCAGACCATAGAGCTGTACATCACAGCTCCCCAGGAGACTGCAGGAAGCCCAGATCAGACCATAGAGCTGTACATCACAGCTCCCCAGGAGACTGCAGGAAACCTGTATCAGACAATAGAGCTGTACACCACAGCTCCGCGGGAGACTGCAGGAAGCCCAGATCAGACCATAGAGCTGCACACCACAGCTCCCTGGGTACATCACAGCTCCCCGGGAGACTGCAGGACGCCCAGATCAGACCATAGAGCTGTACATCACAGCTCCCCGGGAGACTGCAGGACGCCCGTATCAGACCATGGAGCTGTACATCACAGCTCCCCGGGAGACTGCAGGACGCCCATATCAGCAGGAAGCCCAGACTCCTGAAAACGCCACAGGCCGAGCACCCCTGGCTTCTGAGTCTTGAAACTCAGCCTGCCTTCCCACGGGAGACATCAACTCGGACAACTGGACAAAGCTCGGGAAATGAGGTCCATCTGGTCTAAATCTGGATGGGCGGCAACTCTAACAGGAGTCCTGCTTCTGGACTCACTGAACCCCAGACCAACCCTGCATAGGATTGCCACCTTTGTTTGAAGCAAAAACTTGACTTTTAGCCACGCCCACATTTCAAAAGCCCCGCCCATTGACACACCCCTTTCATCGATTTGTAAACTGCAAAGGGAAAGAAATGATGCTAGCAGTTTCGTTTTTAACTAACCTATATTTGTTTTTTAAAGCAATCTGCATTATTAAAATAAAAAAGAATCATGTATGGCTAAAATTACATTTCACAAAATTATATACCATACATTTTTACCTTGCAATGATGAAAAGCTGAACTGGTTCTGACAAAAATGGATCCGCTGATGTCAAGCCAGACCTGCCTGCAGTTGAAATCAAAATCTCAGCAAGGATTGGTATTGGTGGCGTGCGCCTAACACTGCTCCTAGTTATTAGACATTCTGCTATTGCCATATCTCAGGGTAAAACAGGTGTGTATAATAGCACGCGCACACACTCATGCCAGCATGTGGGTGTAATAACACGCGCACACACTCATGCCAGCATGTGGGTGTAATAACACGCCCACACACTCATGCCAGCATGTGGGTGTAATCATGACAGCATGTGGGTGTACTAACACGTGCACACACTCATGCCAGCATGTGGGTGTAATAACACGCGCACACACTCATGTCAGCATGTGGGTGTAATCATGCCAGCATGTGGGTGTAATAACACGCGCACACACTCATGCCAGCATGTGGGTGTAATCATGACAGCATGTGGGTGTACTAACACGCGCACATACTCATGCCAGCATGTGGGTGTAATAACACGCGCACACACTCATGCCAGCATGTGGGTGTAATCATGACAGCATGTGGGTGTAATAACACACGCACACACTCATGCCAGCATGTGGGTGTAATCATGACAGCATGTGGGTGTACTAACACGTGCACACACTCATGCCAGCATGTGGGTGTAATCATGCCAGCATGTGGGTGTAATAACACGCGCACACACTCATGCCAGCATGTGGGTATAACAATGACAGCATGTGGGTGTACTAACACGTGCACACACTCATGCCAGCATGTGGGTTTAATAACACGCGCACACCCTCATGCCAGCATGTGGGTGTAATAACACGCCCACACACTCATGCCAGCATGTGGGTATAATCATGACAGCATGTGGGTGTACTAACACGTGCACACACTCATGCCAGCATGTGGGTGTAATAACACGTGCACACACTCATGCCAGCATGTGGGTATGAGCGCACACACTCATGCCAGCATGTGGGTGTAATCATAACAGCATGTGGGTGTACTAACACGTGCACACACTCATGCCAGCATGTGGGTGTAATAACACGCGCACACACTCCTGCCAGCATGTGGGTATAAGCGCACACACTCATGCCAGCATGTGGGTGTAATCATGACAGCATGTGGGTGTACTAACACGTGCACACACTCATGCCAGCATGTGGGTGTAATAACACGCGCACACACTCATGCCAGCATGTGGGTATAAGCGCACACACTCATGCCAGCATGTGGGTGTAATCATGCCAGCATGTGGGTGTAATAACACGCGCACACACTCATGCCAGCATGTGGGTATAAGCGCACACACCCATGCCAGCATGTGGGTATAGCAACACACACACACTCATGCCAGCATGTGGGTGTAATACCACATGCATACACTCATGCCAGCATGTGGGTGTAATAACACGCGCACACACTCATGCCAGCATGTGGGTGTAATCTAATAACACGCGCACACACTCATGCCAGCATGTGGGTGTAATAACACGTGCACACACTCATGCCAGCATGTGGGTGTAATCAACCCAGCATATGGGTGTAATAACACGCGCACACACTCATGCCAGCATGTGGGTATAAGTGCACACACTCATGCCAGCATGTGGGTGTAATCATGCCAGCATGTGGGTGTAATAACACGTGCACACACTCATGCCAGCATGTGGGTGTAATCATGCCAGCATGTGGGTGTAATAGCACGCACATACACTCATGCCAGCATGTGGGTGTAATCATGACAGCATGTGGGTGTACTAACACGTGCACACACTCATGCCAGCATGTGGGTGTAATAACACGCGCACACACTCATGCCAGCATGTGGGTATAAGCGCACACACTCATGCCAGCATGTGGGTGTAATCATGCCAGCATGTGGGTGTAATAACACGCGCACACACTCATGCCAGCATGTGGGTATAAGCGCACACACTCATGCCAGTATGTGGGTATAATAGCACGCACATACACTCATGCCAGCATGTGGGTATAGCAACACACACACACTCATGCCAGCATGTGGGTGTAATACCACATGCACACACTCATGCCAGCATGTGGGTGTAATCTAATAACACGTGCACACACTCATGCCAGCATGTGGGTGTAATATTTTACAAAAAAAGGGGGGGCCCTTGCGTGTTCAGTGAGAGTTTGGGGCAAAGCACAAAGTAAACACAGGGTTGTAACTCTCACTATGCATTGACCAAACAACTATGGTCTAAGTTAAGGTTCAATTTTCCCAACCAATGAATGTTCTGCTTCTTAAGAAGTCAGAAAGAAATAGGGAAATACCAAGGAAAACAAGTAGGGCAAACACGAAAAATATATTCAGTCATACATATTATTTATTGGTATAAACAGAAATGAAGACTGGTTAAAATGTTTTCATTGTTCATAAAGTCTGCATAAAGTGAACAATGCTATGAGGATTTGCAAACAAAATGTTCAGTGAAATTTTTAGACACAAGGAACAAAAAATGACCACTTAAATGGTTAACATTTACAGACAGGATAATCCAAAGAATGGACATAATAAAAGGAAAAGAAGAAAAACAAATAATTACACATTAGAGTAAACAAAGTACACAATTAAATACGATTTTTAAAGTATTAAATCAAACTTTCTTATGAGCAAAGGTACTTATCCTTTGTGTATACTCATGATCAAAATCTGATCATGCTGGGTAAAGCTGCGGGTGTAATAACACGTGCACAGACTCATGCCAGCATGTCCGTGTAATCAACCCAGCATGTGGGTGTAATAACATGCGCACACACTCATGCCAGCATGTGGGTGTAATAACACACGCACACACTCATGCCAGCATGTGGGTGTAATCATGCCAGCATGTGGGTGTAATAACACGCGCACACACTCATGCCAGCATGTGGGTGTAATCATGCCAGCATGTGGATGTAATAACATGCACACACGCTCATGCCAGCATGTGGGTATAAGCACACACACTCATGCCAGCATGTGGGTATAATAGCACGCACATACACTCATGCCAGCATGTGGGTATAAGCACACACACTCATGCCAGCATGCAGGTGTAATAACACGCGCACACACTCATGCCAGCATGCAGGTGTAATAACACGCGCACACACTCATGCCAGCATGTGGGTGTAATCATGCCAGCATGTGGGTGTAATAACACGCGCACAAACTCATGCCAGCATGTGGGTGTAATCATGCCAGCATGTGGATGTAATAACATGCACACACGCTCATGCCAGCATGTGGGTATAAGCACACACACTCATGCCAGCATGTGGGTATAATAGCACGCACATACACTCATGCCAGCATGTGGGTATATCAACACACACTCATGCCAGCATGTGGGTGTAATAACACGTGCACACACTCATGCCAGCATGTGGGTGTAATAACACACGCACACACTCATGCCAGCATGTGGGTGTAATCATGCCAGCATGTGGGTGTAATAACACGTGCACACACTCAAGCCAGCATGTGGGTGTAATAACACGTGCACACACTCATGCCAGCATGTGGGTGTAATAACATGCACACACGCTCATGCCAGCATTTGGGTATAAGCGCACACACTCATGCCAGCATGTGGGTATAGCAACACACACACACTCATGCCAGCATGTGGGTGTAATACCACGTGCACACACTCATGCCAGCATGTGGGTGTAATAACACGCGCACACACTCATGCCAGCATGTGGGTGTAATCATGCCAGCATGTGGGTGTAATAATGCGCGCACACACTCATGCCAGCATGTGGGTGTAATAACACACGCACACACTCATGCCAGCATGTGGGTGTAATCATGCCAGCATGTGGGTGTAAAAACACACGCACACACTCATACCAGCATGTGGGTGTAATAACACTCGCAAAACACGCGTACACACTCATGCCAGCATGTGGGTGTAATCATGCCAGCATGTGGGTGTAATAACACGCACATACACTCATGCCAGCATGTGGGTGTAATAACACGCACACACACTCATGCCAGCATGTGGGTGTAATCATGCCAGCATGTGGGTGTAAAAACACGCACACACACTCATGCCAGCATGTGGGTGTAATAACACGTGCACACACTCATGCCAGCATGTGGGCATAAGCGCACACACTCATGCCAGCATGTGGGTGTAAAAACACGCACACACAATCATTCCAGCATGTGGGTGTAATAACACGCGCACACACTCATGCCAGCATGTGGGTATAAGCGCACACACTCATGCCAGCATGTGGGTATAATAGCACGCACATACACTCATGCCAGCATGTGGGTATAGCAACACACACACACTCATGCCAACATTGTGGGTGTAATACCATGTGCACACACTTATGCCAGCATGTGGGTGTAATAACACGTGCACACACTCATGCCAGCATGTGGGTGTAATCATGCCAGCATGTGGGTGTAATAACATGCACACACGCTCATGCCAGCATTTGGGTATAAGCGCACACACTCATGCCAGCATGTGGGTATAGCAACACACACACACTCATGCCAGCATGTGGGTGTAATAACACGCACACACACTCATGCCAGGATGTGGGTGTAATCATGCCAGCATGTGGGTGTAATAACACACACACACACACACCAGCATGTAGGTGTAATCATGCCAGCATGTGGGTGTAAAAACACGCACACACACTCATGCCAGCATGTGGGTGTAATAACACGCACACACACTCATGCCAGCATGTTTCACTATGTAGAAAAAAAGGAAGCTCCACCACATTGCAACCAAAAACACACTGCCGCCGACTCCACTTCACGGCTGATTTTCTGCAGGAGGGGTCGAGTTTCTGCCACTGTTTATCTAGCTCGCTGGTCTTTTATTCCAGTGTGAATGATCTCGCTCTAGCTGGACCACTCTCTCAGACCATTGTCGAACTTGCCTTCCATCCGTGACATCGACTGCTCTATCGGACCCAGCGCTGCCATGACAGGGTCCTGGGGTGCGGGCTTGTCCTGACTGCATTGCTGCCCACTGCAATGCGCCAAAAAAGGTCAGCATCCTCCACAATGTTTTTTATCATCGACTGCAAGCAGCCATGTATTTCATGAAGTTCCCACCAACACGCATTCAGAGCACTGCACAGCGCCCCGATCGCCTTCTCCCTGTCTCGATCGACCACGTCTTGCAGAAGCCCTTCAGTGAGCAGCACACTGTTTGTTATCCATTTTCAACTTTGATGCTCGAGATATGGGCATAGACCCACATCCCGATGCACTCCACTGTGGCGCTGCTGCCCATTATGTATTGTGAGAAACCTGAAGGTGCCTCCCTGGCTAGTCCCCGGGGGTCTGTCATCCAGGTGGCCATGACACTGCATCGCTATTGGATCCAGTTGCTGGGGTTGGACTAGTGAAGGAGGATCACCTGGACGGGGGTTCCTCGGGGAGTGGGACTGGGACACCGACAGGTGAGGCGTGGTATCCCCCTTTCTTTAATACCTTTTCCCCATCCTCTCACATAGGACATTAAAAAACACTGCCCGCCCCCTTTTCAGACACAAACACTTTCGCACAACACAAAACACAAGAGACTAACACCAGAGTCGTTTACCTGACATGTCCCAAAACAAGGGTCTGGCAAAGTCAGGCAATTGATCAAAATCACACACACCTGACGGCCCTTTCCCTTCCCGACAGGGATAAAAGGTGGAGCAAGAGAGAACAGCACGAGCAAGGCAGACTACATGAGGAGACAGCTATCCAGGCCAGGCAGTTCAAGAGGAGGAGAAAGGCAACGAATATTGAGAGGCTGACAAGGAGAGACACGGACTTGCCCTTTTCGGTGCAGACCCACGAAACCTCTGCAGAGGGAATCGTAAGACCGAGGACAATAGACCAAGTGTGTTGCAGCAGATTCTGACGGTACACGGACCCTGTCTATGCTGAAAAGCAGGAGCAAGGGAAACTCCTGCTACCGTGGTACCCACTCCAGATATAAGAAAAGCGAAGCGCTTCATCACAGCCGGTGAGTCGAAGGGAGAACCGATAAGAACTGTGCTGTGTTGAATGAAAGTCGCAAAGTGGCATGTTGAAAGAAGTTCAAAGAACTGTAACATTGTTAGGGGAAGACCAGCTGCAGAGGGGACTGGCACCATGGGGGTGCTACTCCAAGAGACTCTGGTCGACCCAGTGTTGTTTGAAACTACAGATACCAGAAGGCCATAGGAGAGCCACCAATATAGGTCAAAGTGGTCATACAGGAGGTCTTGCAAAATCCCTGTACAGTCGAAAGCCTTTGATCGACAAACTGCAGAGAAAGTAAGGGAAGTGAATCCCGCAATCAGTGAAGGTAAAAGGAAGTGTGAAATGGCAAGAGGAAACCGACATAGGGATGTCAGTAAAGTGGGGCAAAGTCTAAGGTCCCAAGAAACAGTGTGTTGACAAACGTGAACCCGGCAGAGGAATGACCACAGAGAACTGTTTAAAAAGACATTAAGATTTGTGAAAAGCAGAAAAGCCATAGTTAACCGGGCAGAGGGAGGCTGAGATTCGAGAAGGGGTCTGCACCCAGAAGAAGGGGACCCATGGGTGAACCACTATCACCCTAACGATTGTGGAAAATGAACTTTTGTTTTTTATTATCGGAGTCTATCAGGCTTTCAGAAGGAAGAGTCCACCACCGAATGGTCCTGATATCGATAGAATCTATTTTGGGATCCTAGCACGCAAGAGGGGGATTCAGGGTTGGAAAGCCATCACCCTAAAAAAAGTGGTAAAGAAAATCCATAGTGAACCCGACGGAGGGAAGCTGAAAGATTTGAGAGGGGTCAAGGCCCAGTAGAGTGGGACCCAGGGGTGAGGAAGCCCCATCCTAAATAACACTAGGAAAATGACTATTATTTGTTAAAGGAACTTTCTTTTTGTTATTTTGAGTACATCAGGTCCTCGAAGGCAAGAGACTTTCAAAGGAAACGAGACTTGGCCATCAACGGCCCTGATAGCTGAAACGGAACAGCCATCTCGTGCTGGGGAAGCTCGAGAAAGTACTGTGCTCCAAACCCACCTTACCCCATGCTCAAAACCTGTGGAAGGGAGACCCAAGCTACTGCATCCTGACATATCATTTGAGAACACTTCCTTCTTGCCCTTAAATACTATCCCTCACTCTTTTGTATTAGTTGCAAGGTTTGGCAACAGGTTTCTTAGTGTAGGCCCTTTTATTTGACAACACGCCACTATTTTTCATTTGATGGTCGAAGCTTGCTCCCAACTTAGATTTAGGTTTAGATTAGGTGTTTTTCCACCCTGTATTAATTGTTCAATAAACACCCTTGAACTGTGATCACTTTTGTCTGTCTTTACTGTTGCCACCATGAGTTGCTTACAGTATGCACAGGAGCTCACTGTGTTTCCTCTGTCTCCCGGCGGCAGCCATTTTTTGCTTGAGCCGAGCTCCGTTCTCTCTGGCTGTTCAGAGCGGTTCCTATACATAGCAGCGGTGAGTGTGCCATGTGGCAAGGGACCCGTCGCTCACCATGAGTCGGTCCTCTCCCGACTCTCCCGGCACACACCCATGGTCAGCCCCGCTGTTCTTGCCGCCTTGCCTCACAATCGCTCCCAGCCCTATGCACCATACCTGAAATCTCCACTCGGGGGACCAACAGATCTGTAATTTCAGCAACCGCTGCACAACAGGTTGTTTAGTGTCTGGAGCAAAACTTTCCACACCATGTTGCTGTACAACGGTCTGTGAGGGTTCAGAAATGTGTGACAGACAACTTTGTGAGGGTATTTGTTGAGATGCCATTTTATCAACTTAACAAGGTTGGATAAACGCCTTGCTATCCCTACCCTAACAAGGATTTCCCTGCCTATCAAAATAAACGAAAGGAAACACTCTAACAAGGATTCTGTCCCTTACACTAGTACATATAACAAACAGTTCAAATATAACAGAATTAACAGTTATGTTCAAAAACGAATAACTGTTTCTTCTTGTAACCTGGGTGAATTCCCCTTCCCCAGATATCAAACAGGATTTCAATCAACATCCCGCCAGAATAAGGAAATCCCGTCTTGCAACAAAGTTCCAATAAAGTTCCTCTTGTTCCAGCGAGTCTCTCACTTGGACTAGTCCAGCAGTTCAAAATGTTCAACAAGTATTTTATCTCTCCATTTGTGGTAGAGAGTCCCACACAACTTCTTCTCAGTACACAACTGCTTCTCAGTAAATAGGTAAACGTCCACAGTTCATCAGTGTAAATACAAGTTGCTTCTGTCAAGATAATTCTGTAACAGTTCACAGAATACTTGCATTTGGTGTATTGACTTGTAAAGATGATTCTGCAACAGTTCACAGAATACTTGCATTTGGTGAATTGACTTGTCAGGATGATTCTGCAACAGTTCACAGAATACTTGCACTTGGGGAATTGACTTGTCAGGATGATTCTGCAACAGTTCACAGAATACTTGCATTCGGTGTATTGACTTGTCAGGATGATTCTGCAACAGTTCACAGAATACTTGCATTCAGTGTATTGACGGTTAAGGATGATTCTGCAACAGTTCACAGAATACTTGCATTTGGTGTATTGATTTGTCAGGATGATTCTGCAACAGTTCACAGAATACTTACATTCAGTGTATTGACTTGTAAGGATGATTCTGCAACAGTTCACAGAATACTTGCATTTGGTGAATTGACTTGTCAGGATGATTCTACAATTATTCACAATGCACTGTTGTGGTTTTACCACTTCTTCTTCAACACTTTTAACCAAACCACAGTCCTTCAATGGCTTCCAACTGGTCCACTCACCTGCCAGGTGTACAACTACAAAGCCCCTTGCCCTGGTGTACTCACCTGCTAGGACTAACGAAACTTCTAACACTACCAATAAATAAATTAAACAAATAAATAAATGCTAAAAGTACTTTGGTGGCACAGTTTTATGTCATTCGACTTATAAAGTATTTTGGCTTTCCACAACATCATTTTAACTTCTTCTGGGAAAACATGAGACACATTGGTGCTGTTTGTTCTACACTTATGATTGCCATGTACAGTGCAGGGTATGCTCCTCTCCTTCTGAACACCTATCAGAAGGGCAGCCTTCCTGCCACTCCTGTTTTCCCACTCTTGTATTAACCAACTGCGGACAATGGTTTTCTCTCACTCTTTCTCCTCATTGGCTTAGGCATTGCTTGTTTAAGTCAGTTCCCCACATTGCTTTTCCTTCCTTCTGACAATAGGGTATATAAATAATGTGTTTCTCAATTGCCCTCTCTTGGCTTTGGCAATAATTGTTGGTGTTGGTTTCTAGTATTATTGCCCTCTCGTGTTGTTGGCAATTATTCATACTTTCAAAAACACTGAGTGGAAGGAGGGGGTCTTTTGAGCCCCCCCCATTCCTACATTTCCTGGGTAGGCCCAGTTGTGGCTGCTTTGGGTTCAGGGCCCCTACCCCGGAGCACTCGTGCGGGAATACCCCTAGGAACTGTGTCCCCCGCTTAAGACAGCATGAGACCAGAATTGAACAAGACTCCATTTTGTAAGCTACCGACTCCATTTTGTAAAGACAAGACAGTTGTGAAATTAAAACGCAGGCCTGCAGTTCTTTCAGCCAGGCGCACACAGCGAGTGAGCTACTCCCCCCCCCTTCCCCCCTTTTGCCACCTCTGCAGTTGTTCGCTTCTCATGAGAGACTAGTCGCGAGAATGCAACAAACTTTACACTGTATCTTCTGCCTTCCATCTCACTTCATTGACCATGATATGGCCCTGAGCAGGGGCCAGCGCAAAAACCATCCGTCTCTATAAACCTGCCCCCACACCCAACGGACCCTGGCCTTAAAAGAACGGCATCCCCATATTTTTAAAAACAGGGTCAACAGTTAGAAGCGACTCTCGAGTCGGTTTGAGTGTTCGCGCCTTAATGAGGAGAGAGCCAACATGCCTTTTGCATGCAAGATAGTGTAAGAATAATAGTGGGACAATAAGCATACTAGCACACGATACAATATATGCATAATCAAAAGTTCTCACGGTAAAGCTCAGTTATGAAAGTGTGATGTACATTAACATATGGTATAACGTTGCTAATAGAAATAGATTGCAAGAACGAGATGCATAATCAGCATAACACTGTACACGCCTGCACTAAGCAACCTCATTTTTTAAGTTCAAATGTAAATATATGTATGATATTGTGTAAACGTAATGCAGCAACCAATCACCTTGACCAGAATGCAATATGTGTTAAGGTCGTATGTGCAGACCCCGAGCCATGAATTGTTTTAATGTAATATGAACACTAGCTCAAGTATACGTCTAGTTTCCTAATGAGTTTTGTTACAATGAGAATATCTAGCCAGCTAGAAAATATAGCATATTATAAACAAGTATAACCTGAATGTAATATAGTAGGCCGCATGTAAAAGCCTGTATGTAAAAACTATCGCTGAAGGTCCTGTTTCTTTGTGCAACGCGGAACTATACTGCAAAGGTGTTTCGATTCTTCTACACTCCTCATGGTGTCAAAGCAGATTAGCAGAGATTTAATGATGTTTGAACAACCGACCACTAACCCCCCACAATGAGACTTAAGACCGAGATGGTATGTGCCTCTTGTGACCTATTCTTTAATGTGTGACTCCAGTTGTAGATGTAGAGCCCTCTTTGTTGTTTATCAGATGGACATTCCAGACCACACAGTGACCTCCAGTTTCACCTTTGTTGCCACTATCAAATTGTATCAACACACAGTTAGGACTGTATTTTAACCTATGCCCAATAATAAATGAACCTGTACTTGAAACCCGTTTTTCTAAGTGTCTGAGCGCACAGGCCTCTGAGCTCGCTGGACAAGCAGATTATGGTAGTGAATGAAAGGGAATGTGTGGCCACAAGGGCAGATGTCAAATGGCTATTTAATATGTAACAGCACAACAAGTTGCCGATTCCACATGCCAATTCAATGAGCCCAGCTGACCGATTGACCCGAGAAGCACCATCCCAACACCACGTGTTCCTGAACCACCCACAGCCCTCCGACCCTATGGCACCTATAGGTGTTCACCCTTAGTGACCAATCCCGACTGATCATGTGCCCCTTAGGCCTTCCCTCTGTTCGATGACGATATTGCTGTATAAAAGTAATTTGTACCATGTTTTCTGCAGAGCGCTCTTGGCGTGAGCAAAGTAGATTCTGCTTGGCCTATTTTAGATAAAGCTTTCGTTACCTCCAGCACTTGGTCTTGGTCTCATTCCCTCCAGGGATGTGTCTTGATTGACTTCATTGAGAGAATTAGTTGTATTTTGGGGGCCTCTCACTTTCAACACAATGACCCTTTGATGGCCTATTCACCAAGTTCTTATGTTGCCACTTCCTCCACTTCGTATCAGCTTGGTATTCAAAATAGTCATTAGTCTGCTTTAATTCAGTTCTGTATTAAAAATACTTCTGCTTCTGTCACTTTACTCTGTTTACATCAGTTTGGTGTTTAAAATACCGGCCAGCCAGCGATTATGGAGCGCTCCGTGGTCACAATATGCTAGTAAACTCACCGGGTTTGGCATGCGTGTCCACTTGCTCTCCTGGATTCGGGTCATCTGCTTCTTCTGTCCCGCTCGGCATGACAAACTGCATCTTTTTGGTTTTCCCACTCTTAAGCCTCTCTGGTGCTCGCCTGCCACCGGAGACCAACTTGTTGTGGGGAAGGCTTCTTGACTTCACGCTTCCCGCAGGCCGACCTCTGCAACCGCGGGCTTCGGGGGAAAGCTTTTCAAATTAACGCTTCCCGCTGCACAGCCTCTGCAACCAAGGTCTTTGAAGGAAGAGACCCTTTCAGAACCGGCACCTGGTCTGTCCATAGACACCTCTCGAAAGCTTCCAAACACAGATAAACTCTGGCTAGATTATAACCCCCACTACCTGCTGGGCATATACCCTGCAGGTTACCTGACCAAAAATGCCCAAATGTTTGGCTTGACTTCAGAGAAGCCCCAAGTTATCTCAAAATCCATTCAACATTGAGTTTATAGAAAAGATGCATTGATGACATCTTAGAAATCTGGAAAGGTCCTAAAGATGAATTGGAAATATTCTTGAAGTATCTTAATGAGCAATATCCACGTATTAAATTCACATTGGAAATTGGAACACCCAGCAAACGTTTTTTTGTTTCCTCATAACACAGAGTGGGAACAAACTCACCACCTCTATTTACCAGAAACCTACTTCTGTGAACAATACATTACATTACGCAAGCTATGATCCGGAACATCTGAAGACTAACTCACTGTTGAGCCAGTACATGGGAACGCAAACAATCATCTCAGAAGATCAGACGTACTGCGAAGCCACAGAAAATGTGTCAAACAGATTCAGATCTAGAGGCTATCCCGACACCATATAAGACAAAGCCAAAAGGAGATGTGAATCCCTAAGTAGAAAAAACCTCCTTACACCCAAACCACGACTGAACGAACCACTGTCATACACCTGATGAAGTTCTCCTAACAGAGTTGGCAGATTAATCGTATTCTAAAGGAAAACTGGGAGATAGCGAGGTTGGACCCCCAACGTTGTAAATTATTCCCCAAACCCCCTATGATAGCTTATATCAGAGGTAGGTGTCACGGATGGCACTCTGTTAAGAGTGGCACCGGGCACCCAGATAGGATATGGGTGGTTGTGCTAAAGTAAGGTGGACAGATAAGTACAGACACAGGAGAAAGTGAAGAGAACAAAGAGTAGGCAAGTGTAACAAGGGAATCCCTCTTGGGATGTATGCAGAAATGGGAAAGAGTGTTCCACGAACCTTAGGAAAAACTTCAGCCTTCTGCACAGATTGCTATAACAGAGGCCCACTCTGTTTGCTCATGGCTGGGAACAACAGCTATGGGTGTCTGTAATGCAGAAACGAGACAAGGGAAGGGGCAGAGGTTGCTTGCCGGAAACCAACAGACAGGCTCTGTACAAAGGGGTCTACAAACGATTGGGCCTCATTACGACCCTGGCGGTAAGTTACCGCCAGGGCCGTGACTTTACCGCCATGGTGCTAACTACGTTAACGCCATGGCGGTAAGGGGATTTACCGCCCCATTCCGACCTTGGCGGGGCGGTAAATCCCCAATCCCCATTTACCCTTCCCCATTCCCATTTTTGCCCCATAGGGCATAATGGGAGTGGGGAAGGCGTTAATTACGCCACCGTAAATTACGGTGGCGTAGTTAACACCAAGTTCCCTTACCGCCATGGTTTTTTACACCCGCTAAAAGCAGGTGTAAAAACCGCCATGGCGGAAAGGGAACTCGTAATTGGCGGAAAGGGGTTGGCGCAGCTAACGCTGCCGCAAACCCCTTTCCGCCAGGGTCGTAATGAGGCCCAATAACAGACAAATCCAGGAAAAAGAAAGTCGATGAGCAAACTAGCAGAAGGAAATTAAGGGAAAGCAGTATAACAGAATTGGATAGGGATAAGAACAGAGGGTAGAAAACTAGGAAGGAAGCAAGGGAGCAGCAGTCAGGAAACAGGGGGACTGCAATAACTGAAAGTAATAAATGCAGGTAAACTGTTGTGGATTGCAGAGCACTGTAGTGTGCAAGGTAGAGAGCTCAGAGGAGCAGGACAGCAAAGAGCAAGCCCAAAGGAGCAGGGCTGTAAGGAAGGGAGCCCAAAGGGAAAGGGCTTAGGGCAGCGAGTGAGCCCAGAGGAGCAGGGCTGACTGTAGAAGGCTGCAGAGGACCGTAGTGGGCTGCCAGACTGGAAGTCCAGCGGACAAAGGCTTTAGGTAGGAAGCAGAGGAGCGTGATCGGCTGCAAGGCAGGAAGCCTCGAGGACAAGGGCTGTTGACAGCGGAGTGAAGCAGGCTGCGCGGCAAGGAGCCAGAAGGGCCGGGCAGCAAAGAGTGAGCCCAGAGGAGCAGGGCCGATGACTGTAAGCCTCGAGGACAAGGGCTGTTGGCAGCGGAGTGAAGCAGGCTGCGCGGCAAGAAGCCAGAAGGGCCGGGCAGTAAGGAGTGAGCCCAGAGGAGCAGGGCCGATAACTGTAGAAGGCTGCTGAGGACTGAAGTAGGCTGCAAGGCTGGAACCCGGAAGACAAGGGCGGAAGGTAGAAGGCAGCAGAGCGTGATCGGCTGCAATGCAGAGAGCCCGGCAGGGCACTGGATCAAAAGCAGAAGTGAGCAGGAACAGCATACAAAAATACGTAGCTTGAAGCAAAAAGGTGCTGGAAGGACTCTTAATGCAAGAGACTGAGCCCCTGCAGGCAGCAGCTTTTATACCGCCCTGCCCAGCACAGAGGCAGGCTAATTGGCCGCACCTGGATCAGCACACTTGAATACAATCTGCCTCCTCCCTCTCTGTTCCTGAGCTGGTGGAAGCAGAGCTGATCCGTAGGGCTTCTGGGGATTGTAGTTCCGATGATGACGAATAGGAATGGCCAGAAATAGATAGTTATGGCAGAGTGCATTGTGGTACTTGTAGTTAGTTGGGTAAAATAAAAAAGCACCAAAGTCTTGCAAATGGGAAATAAGTTCCAAAAAGTGAATAGAGGTTGATCCAAGAGTTTTCTGTAGATAAATGAATAACAATTAGTCCATAATGATCGCCAATGTATGCGCCCATGGCGCAGGCATGACAGAATGCCCCTCTCCAGGCCCCTCTCCAGGCTCCCTGAAGACTGACCAACAGGAAGAATGTCTGTCACACAGTGAAAGAGTCTCATACCAAAAAGGCACATCATGAGGCACCAAAAACTGTTTAAGGCTGCAAGGTGGGAGTCTTGAAGGACGGAGACAGTACTGATGTTCTGAACCTTTGAGGTAGAATTCAGAATGGACAAAGTCTTTGGAGCACAAAACCCAACAGTGTGTTCATGAACTGAGGAACTGTGAAAATCTGCTGCAGGCTGCATGGCAAATTTTGCTTTGAAAGTAGTGGTCTTCCTAAGGGCCGGCAACAGTATAGTGTTGAAAGGTGGAGCCAGAGATACAGCTGAGTTGGTTGCTCTAGGAAGATTTTCCAAGGAGCCAGAAGCAGCAATGGCAAAGTCAAGAGTAGCCGCAGAGAATTCAGGAGTCACAGCGGCGGGTTCTCCATGATTTGTAGGAAGTTCAGAAGCCACAGCAGCAGGGAGATCATGAATGGCTGTTGATAGTTCCGGTGCTGTAGCAGCTGGGAGTGTAGGTGCCATAGGAGAACCAGCGGGCAGGGACGCACCTGAGACTGGTAGAGTAGAGTCTGGTAGTTTAAGTGCTGCAGAGGCACCAGCAGGAACAACCGGAGCTGTAGCCTTAATAGAAGAGCTGTTAACTGGCTTAGAAACAGGTACTGTCCTTGCAGGCAGAGAGGAAGGGGGGTGCTTCTACTGCAGTAAGAGTGATGTGAGATGCTTCATCAGTGGCAGATTCAGAAGTACTAGCAGGAGGAGCAGCAGAGATTGGGCTAGCAGATACAGTAACAGGTAGCATGACAGATGTGGGATCAAGATAGGCTAGGACTTCAGATGGCTGGCCTTCAAATGGTGGGCTCAGGTTGCTAGGTGGGTCTGGGGTATTGTTTGTTGGCAAAGCTGAAATCCAGACAGGTACTGGGTATTGTTCAGAATCTGACTCATGGTCTCATGTACAAAAACCCCTAGAAGCAGAGTACATTTCTGATTTGGTCACTTCAGTAGAGGCTGTAAGTGTGAGTAAAGGACAGTAATCAAGGGTAAGTGCGGAACAATCCTGTGACTCAGAAGGATCTCCAATCATAAGATTACACTTGATTTGTGGTTTAATGGCAGTGTGAGTGATTTGGCCCACCAAAGGAGTTAATTTTTTACTATCTGTACAACAACCTGAGTTACTGTGGCTGAAATGTGAAAGAGCTGTGTCAAGCTTTAGAAGGGATGCATATGCTAAATTTAGGTCTTCCATCTGCTTGGTATAAGTCTGTATCTTTTTCTGCGTAGCAATTCCAGGCCTTATCATGTCGATCTCTAAAGACAGAATGTCGGGTGTTGGACATAGTGTCAGATGGTCTGGTAAATTGTGTCCCTTCGTTCAAATTCTTACTATGCAAATAAACAAATTCATCATAGAGGTCTTTGTTTTTGTCTTTTCAGACGTAAGAGTTGTTCTTGTAACAGGTATGTTCCATTAGCCTGATCTAAAGCTTCAGAATCTGGTGTAGCAGAAGATTCGGGTGTTGCAATAGGAAGACTGACCTTAGAGTTCTCATGGCTAGTAGATACTGGGGAAGCATTAAGACAACCGATGGTCAGTATTGGTCTTTTGTACCCAGGACCAGCTGCACTAACCTCAGGATACAGAATGCCTTGTCCTGTTAAATGAGGGTTTCCAACAGTCTGGGGAGCTTGCCAAGCTGATCTTGAGCATATGACTCTGGCAACAGCGTACTCTGGTTGAGAGTCTCCCACAATGAGTGCAATATCCTTGGCTGTAGCAGTGTTAGAAGAAATGTCAGAAGGCGCAGGGGTGTTTTTCACTGTTTGGTTTAACAAGATCTGTAAGAATTCATTATTTTGCTGTAGCTCTTCAACAGATAAGGACTGCGGTTCATAGTCGCAAATGTCATAATAATTATACATGGAAGAAGGGTCAGCAAGCCAGTGAGTGTAGTACTGTGCTTGTAAATGTTTGTTTACTAAGGCGAGACTGTCTTTTAAACTAAGGTTTTTTCTTGCTGTCTTTAGGGAAACTTTAGATTTTTGCAAAGGTTTCTTAACCCGAAAGGAAAGCATCCTTGGTCTGTGTGTGCCTTTCCTGCCTATGGAACAAGACATTTTTGGCTCTTGCATTCTGTCACGGATGGCACTCTGTTAAGAGTGGCACAGGGCACCCAGATAGGATATGGGTGGTTGTGCTGAAGTAAGGTGGACAGATAAGTACACACACAGGAGAAAGTAAAGAGAACAAAGAGTAGGCAAGTGTAACAGGGGAATCCCTCTTGGGGTGTATGCAGAAATGGGAAAGAGTGTTCCACGAACCTTAGGAAAAACTCCAGCCTTCTGCACAGATTGCTATAACAGAGGCCCACGCTGTATGCTCATGGCTGGGAACAACAGCTATGGGTGTCTGTAACGCAGAAACGAGACAAGGGAAGGGGAAGAGGTTGCTTGCCGGAAACCAACAGACAGGCTCTGTACAAAGGGGTCTACAAACGATACAAGAGAAGACAATAACAGACAAATACAGGAAAAAGGAAGTCGATGAGCAAACTAGCAGAAGGAAATGAAGGGAAAGCCGTATAACAGAATTGGATAGGGATAAGAACAGAGGGTTGAAAACTAGGAAGGAAGCAAGGGAGCAGCAGTCAGGAAACAGGGGGACTGCAATAACTGAAAGTAATAAATGCAGGTAAACTGTTGTGGATTGCAGAGGACTGTAGGGTGCAAGGTAGAGAGCTCAGAGGAGCAGGACAGCAAAGAGCAAGCCCAAAGGAGCAGGGCTGTAAGGAAGGGAGCCCAGAGGGAAAGGGCTTGGGGCAGCGGAGTGAAGTAGGCTGCACGGCATGGAGTGAGCCCAGAGGAGCAGGGCTGACTGTAGAAGGCTGCAGAGGACTGTAGTGGGCTGCTAGACTGGAAGTCCAGCGGGCAAAGGCTGTAGGTAGAAAGCAGAGGAGCGTGATCGGCGGCAAGGCAGGAAGCCTCGAGGACAAGGGCTGTTGACAGCGGAGTGAAGCAGGCTGGGCGGCAAGGAGCCAGAAGGGCCAGGCAGCAAGGAGTGAGCCCAGAGGAGCAGGGCCGATGACTGTAGAAGGCTGCTGAGGACTGAAGTAGGCTATAAGGCTGGAACCCGGAAGACAAGGGCGGAAGGTAGAAGGCAGCGGAGCGCGATCGGCTGCAATGCAGAGAGCCCGGCAGGGCACTGGATCAAAAGCAGAAGTGAGCAGGAACAGCATACAAAAATACGTAGCTCGAAGCAAAAAGGTGCTGGAAGGACTCTTAATGCAAGAGACTGAGCCCCTGCAGGCAGCAGCTTTTATACCGCCCTGCCCAGCACAGAGGCAGGCTAATTGGCCGCACCTGGATCAGCACACTTGAATACAATCTGCCTCCTCCCTCTCTGTTCCTGAGCTGGTGGAAGCAGAGCTGATCCCTAGGGCCTCTGGGGATTGTAGTTCCGATGATGACGAATGGAATGGCCAGAAATAGATAGTTATGTACTTGTAGTTAGTTGGGTAAAATAAAAAAGCACCAAAGTCTCGCAAATGGGAAATAAGGTCCAAAAAGTGAATAGAGGTTGATCCAAGGGTTTTCTGTAGATAAATGAATAACAATTAGTCCATAATGATCGCCAATGTATGCGCCCATGGCGCAGGCATGACAGTAGGAGTCTGAGAGATTACCTGGTGAAGGCCCAAAAAAGAGACCAAGACAAACAAACATTCATGGTTTATGGGAGGAAAGGTCGTTTAGGCCCCCTCCCCTCCATTCCTGTCCATGTGCACACTATGCTCATCCCACGGCTACCCACGCGCCTGTGGCCAGAGGTGCCGGACAGCCTCGGAATGACACATACAGGTGCAACATCCATACAGGGCTGAAGAGGGCTGATTACTGACATTTTGTACTGAACCTTGACTCCATTTTGTATATGCGAAAGCAGGCTGTACAGCAAAGCCAGCCTGCAGCCCTGCAGCTCTCCCCTGGAGCTGCGCACAGTTAGCCAGCTACTCCCCCTACCTCCTCCCCTCTGCTGTCCCTGCAGCTGCCCTGTTCTCATGGAAGACTGGGCATGAACAGTTACAAACTGAACATTGTGGCCCTCATTACGAGTTTGGCGGTAGCCATGCCGCTATTGGCGGCATGGCTGCCGCCGAAATCACGTCCGGATCCGGGTCCTCAGAATGAGGAATAACCGGGCCATTCCGAGTTCGGAAGGCCCGGATATTCCTCCCTCCAAGGACACGGACCCGGTCCTTCCCCATTCCCATTTCAGCCCCCATAGGGCTGAATGGGAATGGGAGAGGGAGCAAACAACGGGCCATTACGAGTTGGCCTGTTGTTTGCTCCCTCTTCCCCTCGCGGGACCCGGTAAGCACACCTGGTTTGACCAGGCGTTGCTTCCTGGGTGCCGTGAGGGGACCTCGTAATGAGGCGGTACGGGGTAAACGGTGCCAGCACCTTTTACAGTGCCGTTTACCCCATACTGCCAGGGTCATAATGAGGCCCTGTATCTCTCGCCTTCCTTCTTACCTCACTGCCCTGTAAATGACCGGGCCAGAGCCTGGGCCTGGAAGAAACCATTCATCTCCACAAACATGCCTCCTTATTTACAGACGCGGGCCATAAGATATATAACGTGTATAACCCCCCAACCTCCCACCCCTGTTTCACCCACAACGCTAACCCCATCCGAGCCTATACATTCTCTCCTGTGTTAACGTTTAGTGAAGCTGTCCCTATGAGATGTAACAGAACGATCACCAAATAGCCCATCTAAAATGGACTGTGATGAAGGTACTATCATGATCCACAGGCTTGGGTTCCACGATACGAGTTACCTGTCTTCCAGTACCAGATACCTTTGCAGATGTATTCGATACTAGGCGACTCATGTGTTATGATATCAAATGTATGGACCACACGCTTAGTTATTTTCTTAGGATTGTATATTCTTGCAAATATGTTGAAATGTTTAGAGACTCATGTGCACACCATAAAAAGTGCGGCCTCAGGGCTAATGGAGATAAGAGCAATTCTGTAGCACGGTGACCATTGCAAAAGTGAAAACATAGCCCGCGATGTAAGCAGAACCTGCTTTCTATTTGTTATAAATGAAGTGAGAGTAAACATGTTCGAGCCCCATTCTAATGGTCTGCTTATAACTCCACTAATCGAGCTGAGCAAAACCCAAAGAGCCAAAGGGCCTCCTCTCCCCTCTCCAGCAGCGCCGCGCACATCGAGCGCCCAGCCCCCACCTCTCTCTCCCTCATGATGGAGTATGGCTAAAGGCCCATTTCTCACTGAGGCCTTAAGTCAACAAATGTAGCCTCTCATCCTTCCACTAAGCCCGCACAGAACGTTCACCACCATGCCCCCTGATACAAGATGACCCCCATACAATTTCCCCTTCCAGGGGCACATGACAAATGTATGTACATATAACAGGAGAAATATATGATTCTCCCCCCAACTGTCATGATGTCAATGGTTATTTTTTATGGATGTTTTTATTACATGCTTTGTGTTTACATTAGAGAGTTAGTATCCATCACCTTATCCGGAGTCACATAACCTTCACCTCACACTGACCAGCCCGGCTGAGGCACGTGATGTCCGTCTTCCTGCCAAGCAACTATCCAATCATCAGGAGGCCGCGCCTACACAACCATACTGGATCTGTGACTCCACCAATGAAAATATAGCTTTTGTACATTATGGAATGTCGACATCTATGATGCTGTAACCCTTTTTAAAGTAATGTCTGAGTAACGTAGAGCAGAGCGCTCTTGGAGTTTGCAGATGTCTCCGCTGGCCGTATTTTGGTTTTAGATTAACTTTACCTTTACTTTCACCCGCACTTGGTCTTGGTCTCATTCCCTCCTGGGGTGTGTCCATTATTGACTCTCACTGGGGAGTTTGAATTGCATATTTGGGGACTACTCACCTTCAACAGCCCAAACTCAGACAATGAAATGGTGCAACGCTGTTTATATGTCTCGTGCTTTGCTCACCAGGACAGCCCAAACTCAGACAATGAAATGGTGCAACGCTGTTTATACGTCTCGTGCTTTGCTCACCAGGACAGCCCAAACTCAGACAATGAAATGGTGCAACGCTGTTGATACGTCTCGTGCTTTGCTCGCCCGGACAGCCCAAACTCAGACAATGAAATGGTGCAACGCTGTTTATATGTCTCGTGCTTTGCTCACCAGGACAGCTCAAACTCAGACAATGAAATGGTGCAACGCTGTTTATATGTCTCGTGCTTTGCTCACCAAGACAGCTCAAACTCAGACAATGAAATGGTGCAACGCTGTTTATATGTCTCGTGCTTTGCTCACCAGGACAGCCCAAACTCAGACAATGAAATGGTGCAACGCTGTTTATATGTCTCGTGCTTTGCTCACCCCGACAGCTCAAACTCAGACAATGAAATGGTGCAACGCTGTTTATATGTCTCGTGCTTTGCTCACCAGGACAGCTCAAACTCAGACAATGAAATGATGCAACGCTGTTTATATGTCTCTTGCTTTGCTCACCAGGACAGCCCAAACTCAGACAATGAAATGGTGCAACGCTGTTTATATGTCTCGTGCTTTGCTCACCAGGACAGCCCAAACTCAGACAATGAAATGGTGCAACGCTGTTTATATGTCTCGTGCTTTGCTCACCAGGACAGCCCAAACTCAGACAATGAAATGGTGCAACGCTGTTTATATGTCTCGTGCTTTGCTCACCAGGACAGCTCAAACTCAGACAATGAAATGGTGCAACGCTGTTTATATGTCTCGTGCTTTGCTCACCCGGACAGCCCAAACTCAGACAATGAAATGGTGCAACGCTGTTTATATGTCTCGTGCTTTGCTCACCAGGACAGCCCAAACTCAGACAATGAAATGGTGCAACGCTGTTTATATGTCTCGTGCTTTGCTCACCAGGACAGCCCAAACTCAGACAATGAAATGGTGCAACGCTGTTTATATGTCTCTTGCTTTGCTCACCCGGACAGCTCAAACTCAGACAATGAAATGGTGCAACGCTGTTTATATGTCTCGTGCTTTGCTCACCAGGACAGCTCAAACTCAGACAATGAAATGGTGCAACGCTGTTTATATGTCTCGTGCTTTGCTCACCCGGACAGCTCAAACTCAGACAATGAAATGGTGCAACGCTGTTTATATGTCTCGTGCTTTGCTCACCAGGACAGCTCAAACTCAGACAATGAAATGGTGCAACGCTGTTTATATGTCTCGTGCTTTGCTCACCAGGACAGCCCAGACTCAGACAATGAAATGGTGCAACGCTGTTTATATGTCTCGTGCTTTGCTCACCAGGACAGCCCAAACTCAGACAATGAAATGGTGCAACGCTGTTTATATGTCTCGTGCTTTTCTCACCAGGACAGCCCAAACTCAGACAATGAAATGGTGCAACGCTGTTTATATGTCTCGTGCTTTTCTCACCCCGACAGCTCAAACTCAGACAATGAAATGGTGCAAAGCTGTTTATATGTCTCGTGCTTTGCTCACCAGGACAGCTCAAACTCAGACAATGAAATGGTGCAACGCTGTTTATATGTCTCGTGCTTTGCTCACCAGGACAGCCCAAACTCAGACAATGAAATGGTGCAACGCTGTTTATATGTCTCGTGCTTTGCTCACCAGGACAGCCCAAACTCAGACAATGAAATGGTGCAACGCTGTTTATATGTCTCGTGCTTTGCTCACCAGGACAGCTCAAACTCAGACAATGAAATGGTGCAACGCTGTTTATATGTCTCGTGCTTTGCTCACCCCGACAGCTCAAACTCAGACAATGAAATGGTGCAACGCTGTTTATATGTCTCGTGCTTTGCTCACCAGGACAGCTCAAACTCAGACAATGAAATGGTGCAACGCTGTTTATATGTCTCGTGCTTTGCTCACCAGGACAGCCCAAACTCAGACAATGAAATGGTGCAACACTGTTTATATGTCTCGTGCTTTGCTCACCCCGACAGCTCAAACTCAGACAATGAAATGGTGCAACGCTGTTTATATGTCTCGTGCTTTGCTCACCAGGACAGCTCAAACTCAGACAATGAAATGTTGCAACGCTGTTTATATGTCTCGTGCTTTGCTCACCAGGACAGCCCAAACTCAGACAATGAAATGGTGCAACGCTGTTTATATGTCTCGTGCTTTGCTCACCAGGACAGCCCAAACACAGAAAATGAAATGGTGCAACGCTGTTTATATGTCTCGTGCTTTGCTCACCAGGACAGCCCAAACTCAGACAATGAAATGGTGCAACGCTGTTTATATGTCTCGTGCTTTGCTCACCAGGACAGCCCAAACTCAGACAATGAAATGGTGCAACGCTGTTTATATGTCTCGTGCTTTGCTCACCAGGACAGCCCAAACTCAGACAATGAAATGGTGCAACGCTGTTTATATGTCTCGTGCTTTGCTCACCAGGACAGCTCAAACTCAGACAATGAAATGGTGCAACGCTGTTTATATGTCTCGTGCTTTGCTCACCAGGACAGCCCAAACTCAGACAATGAAATGTTGCAACGCTGTTTATATGTCTCGTGCTTTGCTCACCAGGACAGCCCAAACTCAGACAATGAAATGGTGCAACGCTGTTTATACGTCTCGTGCTTTGCTCACCAGGACAGCTCAAACTCAGACAATGAAATGGTGCAACGCTGTTTATATGTCTCGTGCTTTGCTCACCAGGACAGCTCAAACTCAGACAATGAAATGGTGCAACGCTGTTTATATGTCTCGTGCTTTGCTCACCAGGACAGCCCAAACTCAGACAATGAAATGGTGCAACGCTGTTTATATGTCTCGTGCTTTGCTCACCAGGACAGCCCAAACACAGACAATGAAATGGTGCAACGCTGTTTATATGTCTCGTGCTTTGCTCACCAGGACAGCTCAAACTCAGACAATGAAATGGTGCAACGCTGTTTATATGTCTCGTGCTTTTCTCACCCCGACAGCTCAAACTCAGACAATGAAATGGTGCAAAGCTGTTTATATGTCTCGTGCTTTGCTCACCAGGACAGCTCAAACTCAGACAATGAAATGGTGCAAAGCTGTTTATATGTCTTGTACTTTGCACATATTTTATTGTCATGGTGAGTATTCTGACAGATGAAATACCCAGTGTGCATTGCATGCTCAGAAGGAATGCACGCTTGAATTACTATCACAAACATGTTTGATAAATTGGTGGTCATTTTTATGTCCTCAAAATACACTTTGTTTTTATGCAAAGCAGCCAGCATCCAATATTCAGGGCACCCACATTAGATCCACCTCTCAGTTCAGTGAACACCATTGACAATCCGCCTCCACCAGCCACCGCTCCCCCATGTGCAAAGAGGCGAGGGAGTTCCCCCAGTAAATTGTGCGAATTTCCAGCACTGGGCCATCTAATACAATAAGGGCAATGCCTGACAAATGCCCATCCCATGTGTACAGAAAAGCTGATACTGTTGGCTTTGGCAATGTTTGATTTGACTTGCTCTGGCTGTGGCTCTCTTGGGTTCAGACTTTCTAAGTGCCAAGATGCCAGTGCAGTGCGGGTTCCAGTCTCCGGCACCCTGTCCCCACCCTCTCTGGTGCTGCTCTTGGTCCTGTGTGTTGGCTTTGCCAATGCTTGCTCTCACTTGCTGGCGCTGCTCTTGGCCCCTGTGTTGGCTTTGCCAATGCTTGCTCTCACTTGCTGGTGCTGCTCTTGGGTCCTGTGTTGGCTTTGCCAATGCTTGCTTTCACTTGTTGGTGCTGCTCTTGGCCCCTGTGTTGGCTTTGCCAATGCTTGCTTTCACTTGCTGGTGCTGCTCTTGGCTCCTGTGTTGGCTTTGCCAATTCTTGCTCTCACTTGTTGGTGTTGCGCTTGGCTCCTATGTTGGCTTTGCCAATGTTTGCTTTCACTTCCGGGTGCTGCTCTTGGCCCCTGTGTTGGCTTTGGCAATGATTGCTTTCACTTGCTGGTGCTGCTCTTGGCCCTGTGTGTTGGCTTTGCCAATGCTTGCTATCACTTGCTGGTGCTGCTCTTGGCTCCTGTGTTGGCTTTGCCAATGCTTGCTTTCACTTGCTGGTGTTGCTCGCGGCTCCTGTGTTGGCTTTGACAATGCTTGCTTTCACTTGCTGGTGCTGCTCTTGGCTATGGTGTTGGCTTTGCCAATGCTTGATCTCACTTGCTGGTGTTGCTCTCGGCCCCTGTGTTGGCTTTGCCAATGCTTGCTTTCACTTGCTGGTGCTGCTCTTGGCTCCTGTGTTGGCTTTGCCAATGCTTGCTTTCACTTGCTGGTGCTGCTCTTGGCTATGGTATTGGCTTTGCCAATGCTTGCTCTCACTTGCTGGTGTTGCTCTCGGCCCCTGTGTTGGCTTTGCCAATGCTTGCTTTCACTTGCTGGTGCTGCTCTTGGCTCCTAAATTGGCTTTGCCAATGCTTGGTCTCACTTGCTGGTGCTGCTCTTGGCCCCTGTGTTGGCTTTGCCAATGCTTGCTCTCACTTGCTGGTGTTGCTTCTGGCTCCTGTGTTGGATTTGCCAATGCTTGCTTTCACTTGCTGGTGCTGCACTTGGCTCCTGTGTTGGCTTTGCCAATGCTTGCTCTCACTTGCTGGTGTTGCTCCTGGCTCCTCTGTTGGCTTTGCCAATGGTTGCTTTCGTTTGATGGTGTTGCTCTTGGCTCCTGTGTTGTCTTTGCCCATGCTTGGTCTCACTTGCTGGTGCTGCTCTTGGCCCCTGTGTTGGCTTTGCCAATGCTTGCTCTCAGTTGCTGGTGTTGCTCCTGGCCCCTGTGTTGGCTTTGCCAATGCTTGTTCTCACTTACTGGTGTTGCTGTTGGGACCTGTGTTGGCTTTGCCAATGCTTGCTCTCACTTGAAGGTGCTGCTCTTGGTCCCTGTGTTGGCTTTACCAATGCTTGCTCTCACTTGCTGGTGCTGCTCTTGGCCCCTGTGTTGTCTTTGCAATGCTTCCTCTCACTTGCTGGTGCTCCTCTTGGCCACTGTATTGGCTTTGCCAATGCTTGCTTTCACTTGCTGGTGCTGCTCGTGGCCCTGTGGGTTGTGCTTGCTGTCACTTGCTGGTGCTGTTCTAGGCCCTTGTGTTGGCTTTGGCAATGCTTGCTTTTACTTGCTGGTTTTCCTCCCTGCCCTGCGTTGGCTTTGCCAATGCTTGCTCTCACTTGCTGGTGCTGTTCTAGGCCCGTGTGTTGGCTTTGCAATGCTTGCTTTTACTTGCTGGTGTTGCTCTTGGCCCTGTGTGTAGGCTTTGCCAATGCTTGCTTTCTCTTGCTGGTGCTGCTCTTGGCTCCTTTGTTGGCTTTGCCAATGCTTGCTTTCACTTGCTGGTGTTGCTTTTTGCTCCGGTTTTGGCTTTGCCAATGCTTGCTCTCACTTGCTGGTGTTGCTCAAGGCTCCTGTGTTGGCTTTGCCAATGCTTGCTTTCACTTGCTGGTGCTGCTTTTGGCTCCGGTTTTGGCTTTGCCAATGCTTGCTCTCACTTGTTGGTGTTGCTCTTGGCCCCTGTGTTGGCTTTGCCAATGCTTGCTTTCACTTGCTGGTGCTGCTCTTGGCAATGGTGTTGGCTTTGCCAATGCTTGCTCTCACTTGCTGGTGTTGCTCTCGGCCCCTGTGTTGGCTTTGCCAATGCTTGCTTTCACTTGCTGGTGCTGCTCTTGGCTCTTAAATTGGCTTTGCCAATGCTTGCTTTCACTTGCTGGTGCTGCAATTGGCACCTGTGTTGGCATTGCCAATGCTTGCTTTCGTTTGATGGTGTTGCTCTTGGCTCCTGTGTTGGCTTTGCCCATGCTTGGTCTCACTTGCTGGTGCTGCTCTTGGCCCCTGTGTTGGCTTTGCCAGTGCTTGCTGTCACTTGCTGGTTCTGCTCTTGGCCCCTGTGTTGGCTTTGCCAATGCTTGCTCGCAGTTGCTGGTGTTGCTCCTGGCCCCTGTGTTGGCTTTGCCAATGCTTGCTTTCACTTGCTGGTGCTGCACTTGGCTCCTGTGTTGGCATTGCCAATGCTTGCTTTTTTTGATGGTGTTGCTCTTGGCTCCTGTGTTGGCTTTGCCCATGCTTGGTCTCACTTGCTGGTGCTGCTCTTGGCCCCTCTGTTGGCTTTGCCAATGCTTACTCTCAGTTGCTGGTGTTGCCCCTGGCCCCTGTGTTGGCTTTGCCAATGCTTGTTCTCACTTACTGGTGTTGCTGTTGGGCCCTGTGTTGGCTTTGCCAGTGCTTCCTCTCCCTTGCTGGTGCTGCTTTTGGCCACTGTGTTGGCTTTGCCAATGCTTGCTTTCGCTTGCTGGTGCTGCTCGTGGCCCTGTGTGTTGTGCTTGCTCTCACTTGCTGGTGCTGCTCTTGGCCCCTGTGTTGGCTTTGCCAATGCTTGTTTCACTTGCTGGTGCTACTCGTGGCCCTGTGTGTTGTGCTTGCTGCCACTTGCTGGTGCTGTTCTAGGCCCTTGTGTTGGCTTTGACAATGATTGCTTTTACTTGCTGGTGTTGCTCCCTGCCCTGCGTTGGCTTTGCCAATACTTGCTCTCATTTGCTGGTGCTGCTCTTGGCCCCTGTGTTGGCTTTGCGAATGCTTGCTGTCGCTTGCTGGTGCTGTTCTAGGCCCGTGTATTGGCTTTGACAATGCTTGCTTTCACTTGCTGGTGTTGCTCTTGGCCCTGTGTGTAGGCTTTGGCAATGATTGCTTTCACTTGCTGGTGCTGCTCTTGGCCCTGTGTGTTGGCTTTGCCAATGCTTGCTCTCACTTGCTGGTGCTGCTCTTGGCTCCTGTGTTGGCTTTGCCAATGCCTGCTTTCACTTGCTGGTGTTGCTCCCGGCTCCTGTGTTGGCTTTGCAAATGCTTGCTTTCACTTGCTGGTGCTGCTCTTGGCTCCTGTGTTGGCTTTGCCAATGCTTGCTTTCACTTGCTGGTGCTGCTCTTGGCTATGGTGTTGGCTTTGCCAATGCTTGCTCACACTTGCTGGTGTTGCTCTCGGCCCCTGTGTTGGCTTTGCCAATGCTTGCTTTCACTTGCTGGTGCTGCTCTTGGCTCCTGTGTTGGCTTTGCCAATGCTTGCTTTCACTTGCTGGTGCTGCTCTTGGCTATGGTGTTGGCTTTGCCAATGCTTGCTCTCACTTGCTGGTGTTGCTCTCGGCCCCTGTGTTGGCTTTGCCAATGCTTGCTTTCACTTGCTGGTGCTTCTCTTGGCTCCTAAATTGGCTTTGCCAATGCTTGGTCTCACTTGCTGGTGCTGCTCTTGGCCCCTGTGTTGGCTTTGCCAATGCTTGCTCTCACTTGCTGGTGTTGCTCCTGGCTACTGTGTTGGCTTTGCCAATGCTTGCTTTCGCTTGCTGGTGCTGCACTTGGCTCCTGTGTTGGCTTTGTCAATGCTTGCTATCACTTGCTGGTGCTGCTCTTGGCCCCTGTGTTGTCTTTGCCAATGCTTCCTCTCACTTGCTGGTGCTGCTCTATTGGCTTTGCCAATTCTTGCTTTCACTTGCTGGTGCTGCTCGTGGCCCTGTGTGTTGTGCTTGCTGTCACTTGCTGGTGCTGTTCTATGCACTTGTGTTGGCTTTGGCAATGCTTGCTTTTACTTGCTGGTGTTCCTGCCTGCCCTGCGTTGGCTTTGCCAATGCTTGCTCTCACTTGCTGGTGCTGTTCTAGGCCCGTGTGTTGGCTTTGCAATGCTTGCTTTTACTTGCTGGTGTTGCTCTTGGCCCTGTGTGTAGGCTTTGGCAATGTTTGCTTTCTCTTGCTGGTGCTGCTCTTGGCTCCTTTGTTGGCTTTGCCAATGCTTGCTTTCACTTGCTGGTGCTGCTTTTTGCTCCGGTTTTGGCTTTGCCAATGCTTGCTCTCACTTGCTGGTGTTGCTCCAGGCTCCTGTGTTGGCTTTGCCAATGCATGCTTTCACTTGCTGGTGCTGCTTTTGGCTCCGGTTTTGGCTTTGCCAATGCTTGCTCTCACTTGCTGGTGTTGCTCTTGGCCCCTGTGTTGGCTTTGCCAATGCTTGCTTTCACTTGCTGGTGTTGCTCGTGGCCCATTGTGTTGTGCTTGCTGTCACTTGCTGGTGCTGTTCTAGGCCCGTGTTTTGGCTTTGCAATGCTTGCTCTCACTTGCTTGTGCTGCTCTTGGCTCCTGTGTTGGCTTTGCCAATGCTTGCTTTCATTTGCTGGTTTTGCTCCTGGCTCCTGTGTTGGCTTTGCCAATGCTTGCTTTCACTTGCTGGTGCTGCTCTTGGCAATGGTGTTGGCGTTGCCAATGCTTGCTCTCACTTGCTGGTGTTGCTCTCGGCCCCTGTGTTGGCTTTTCCAATGCTTGCTTGCACTTGCTGGTGCTGCTCTGGGCTCTTAAATTGGCTTTGCCAATGCTTGGTCTCACTTGCTGGTGCTGCTCTTGGCCCCTGTGTTGGCTTTGCCAATGCTTGCTCGCAGTTGCTGGTGTTGCTCCTGGCCCCTGTGTTGGATTTGCCAGTGCTTGCTTTCACTTGCTGGTGCTGCACTTGGCTCCTGTGTTGGCACTGCCAATGCTTGCTTTCGTTTGATGGTGTTGCTCCTGGCTCTTGTGTTGGCTTTGCCCATGTTTGGTCTCATTTGCTGGTGCTGCTCTTGGCCCCTGTGTTGGCTTTGCCAATGCTTGCTCTCAGTTGCTGGTGTTGCTCCTGGCCCCTGTGTTGGCTTTGCCAATGCTTGTTCTCACTTACTGGTGTTGCTATTGGGCCCTGTGTTGGCTTTGCCAATGCTTCCTCTCCCTTGCTGGTGCTGCTCTTGGCCACTGTGTTGGCTTTGCCAATGCTTGCTTTCACTTGCTGGTGCTGCTCTTGGCCCCTGTGTTGGCTTTGCCAATGCTTGTTTCACTTGCTGGTGCTACTCGTGGCCCTGTGTGTTGTGCTTGCTGTCACTTGCTGGTGCTGTTCTAGGCCCTTGTGTTGGCTTTGGCAATGCTGGCTTTTCCTTGCTGGTGTTGCTCTCTGCCCTGCGTTGGCTTTCCCAATGCTTGCTCTCATTTGCTGGTGCTTTTCTAGGCCCCTGTGTTGGCTTTGCCAATGCATGGTTTCACTTGCTGGTGTTGCTCTTGGCCCTGTGTGTAGGCTTTGCCAATGCTTGCTCTCATTTGCTGGTGCTGCTCTTGGCTATGGTGTTGGCTTTGCCAATGCTTGCTCTCACTTGCTGGTGCTGCTCTTGGCCCCTGTGTTGGCTTTGCCAATGCTTACTTTCACTTGCTGGTGCTGCTCTTGGCTCCTAAATCGGCTTTGCCAATGCTTGGTCTCACTTGCTGGTGCTGCTCTTGGCCCCTGTGTTGGCTTTGCCAATGCTTGCTCGCAGTTGCTGGTGTTGCTCCTGGCCCCTGTTTTGGCTTTGCCAATGCTTGCTTTCACTTGCTGGTGCTGCAATTGGCTCCTGTGTTGGCACTGCCAATGCTTGCTTTCGTTTGATGGTGTTGCTCTTGGCTCCTGTGTTGGCTTTGCCCATGCTTGGTCTCACTTGCTGGTGCTGCTCTTGGCCCCTGTGTTGGCTTTGCCAGTGCTTGCTCTCACTTGCTGGTTCTGCTCTTGTCCCCTGTGTTGGGTTTGCCAATGCTTGCTCACAGTTGCTGGTGTTGCTCCTGGCCCCTGTGTTGGCTTTGCCAATGCTTGCTTTCACTTGCTAGTGCTGCACTTGGCTCCTGTGTTGGCATTGCCAATGCTTGCTTTCGTTTGATGGTGTTGCTCCTGGCTCTTGTGTTGGCTTTGCCCATGCTTGGTCTCACTTGCTGGTGCTGCTCTTGGCCCCTGTGTTGGCTTTGCCAATGCTTGTTCTCACTTACTGTTGTTGCTGTTGAGCCCTGTGTTTGGCTTTGCCAATGCTTGCTTTCACTTGCTGGTGCTGCTCGTGGCCCTGTGTGTTGTGCTTGCTCTCACTTGCTGGTGCTGCTCTTGGCCCCTGTGTTGGCTTTGCCAATGCTTTCTCGCAGTTGCTGGTGTTGCTCCTGGCCCCTGTGTTGGCTTTGCCAATGCTTGCTTTCACTTGCTGGTGCTGCACTTGGCTCCTGTGTTGGCATTGCCAATGCTTGCTTTTTTTGATTGTGTTGCTCCTGGCTCTTGTGTTGGCTTTGCCCATGCTTGGTTTCACTTGCTGGTGCTGCTCTTGGCCCCTGTGTTGGCTTTGCCAATGCTTGCTCTCAGTTGCTGGTGTTGCTCCTAGCCCCTGTTTTGGCTTTACCAATGCTTGCTTTCACTTGCTGGTGCTGCACTTGGCTCCTGTGTTGGTATTGCCAATGCTTGCTTTTGTTTAATGGTGTTGCTCCTGGCTCTTGTGTTGGCTTTGCCCATGCTTGGTTTCACTTGCTGGTGCTGCTCTTGGCCCCTGTGTTGGCTTTGCCAATGCTTGCTCTCAGTTGCTGGTGTTGCTCCTAGCCCCTGTGTTGGCCTTGCCAATGCTTGTTCTCACTTACTGTTGTTGCTGTTGAGCCCTGTGTTGGCTTTGCCCATGCTTGGTCTCCCTTGCTGGTGCTGCTCTTGGCCACTGTGTTGGCTTTGCCAGTGCTTGCTTTCACTTGCTGCTGCTGCTCGTGGCCCTGTGTGTTGTGCTTGCTCTCACTTGCTGGTGCTGCTCTTGGCCCCTGTGTTGGCTTTGCCAATGCTTGCTCGCAGTTGCTGGTGTTGCTCCTGGCCCCTGTGTTGGCTTTGCCAATGCTTGCTTTCACTTGCTGGTGCTGCACTTGGCTCCTGTGTTGGCATTGCCAATGCTTGATTTCGATTGATGGTGTTGCTCCTGGCTCTTGTGTTGGCTTTGCCCATGCTTGGTCTCAGTTGCTGGTGCTGCTCTTGGCCCCTGTGTTGGCTTTGCCAATGCTTGCTCTCAGTTGCTGGTGTTGCTCCTGGCCCCTGTGTTGGCTTTGCCAATGCTTGTTCTCAGTTACTGGTGTTGCTGTTGGGCCCTGTGTTGGCTTTGCCAATGCTTCCTCTCCCTTGCTGGTGCTGCTCTTGGCCACTGTGTTGGCTTTGCCAATCCTTGCTTTCACTTGCTGGTGCTGCACGTGGCCCTGTGTGTTGTGCTTGCTCTCACTTGCTGGTGCTGCTCTTGGCCCCTGTGTTGGCTTTGCAAATGCTTGCTGTCGCTTGCTGGTGCTGTTCTAGGCCTGTGTGTTGGCTTTGCCAATGCTTGCTTTCACTTGCTGGTGTTGCTCTTGGCCCTGTGTGTAGGCTTTGCCAATGCTTGCTCTCACTTGCTGGTGCTGCTCTTGGCTCCTGTGTTGGCTTTGCCAATGCTTGATCTCAATTGCTGGTGCTGCTTTTGGCTATGGTGTTGGCTTTGCCAATGCTTGCTCTCACTTGCTGGTGCTGCTCTTGGCCCCTGTGTTGGCTTTGCCAATGCTTACTTTCACTTGCTGGTGCTGCTCTTGGCTCATATGTTGTCTTTGCCAATGCTTGGTCTCACTTGCTGGTGCTGCTCTTGGCCCCTGTGTTGGCTTTGCCAATGCTTGCTCGCAGTTGCTGGTGTTGCTCCTGGCCCCTGTGTTGGCTTTGCCAATGCTTGCTTTCACTTGCTGGTGCTGCAATTGGCACCTGTGTTGGCATTGCCAATGCTTGCTTTCGTTTGATGGTGTTGCTCTTGGCTCCTGTGTTGGCTTTGCCCATGCTTGGTCTCACTTGCTGGTGCTGCTCTTGGCCCCTGTGTTGGCTTTGCCAGTGCTTGCTGTCACTTGCTGGTTCTGCTCTTGGCCCCTGTGTTGGCTTTGCCAATGCTTGCTCGCAGTTGCTGGTGTTGCTCCTGGCCCCTGTGTTGGCTTTGCCAATGCTTGCTTTCACTTGCTGGTGCTGCACTTGGCTCCTGTGTTGGATTTGCCAATGCTTGCTTTCGTTTGATGGTGTTGCTCCTGGCTCTTGTGTTGGCTTTGCCAATGCTTGCTCTCAGTTGCTGGTGTTGCTCCTAGCCCGTGTTGGCTTTGCCAATGCTTGTTCTCACTTACTGTTGTTGCTGTTGACCCTGTGTTGGCTTTGCCAATGCTTCCTCTCCCTTGCTGGTGTTGCTCCTGGCCCCTGTGTTGGCTTTGCCAATGCTTGGTCTCACTTGCTGGTGCTGCTCTTGGCACCTGTGTTGGCTTTGCCAATGCTTGCTCTCAGTTGCTTGTGTTTCTCCTTGCCCCTGTGTTGGCTTCGCCAATGCTTGTTCTCAGTTACTGTTGTTGCTGTTGAGCCCTGTGTTGGCTTTGCCCATGCTTGGTCTCACTTGCTGGTGTTGCTCTTGGCCCCTGTGTTGGCTTTGCCAATGCTTGGTCTCACTTGCGGGTGCTGCTCTTGGCTCTGTGTGTTGGCTTTGCCAATGCTTCCTCTCACTTGCTGGTTCTGCTCTTGGCCCCTGTGTTGGCTTTGCCAATGCTAGCTCTCTTGCTGGTGCTGCTCTTGGCCCCTGTGTTGGCTTTGCCAATGCTTGTTTCACCTGCTGGTGCTACTCGTGGCCCTGTGTGTTGTGCTTGCTGTCAATTGCTGGTGCTGTTCTAGGCCCTTGTGTTGGCTTTGGCAATGCTTGCTTTTACTTGCTGGTGTTGCTCTCTGCCCTGCGTTGGCTTTGCCAATGCTTGCTCTCATTTGCTGGTTTTGCTCTTGGCCCCTGTGTTGCCTTTGCCAATGCTTGCTTTCACTTGCTGGTGCTGCTCTTGGCCCCTGTGTTGGCTTTGCAATGCTTGCTTTTACTTGCTGGTGTTGCTCTTGGCCCTGTGTGTAGGCTTTGCCAATGCTTGCTCTCACTTGCTGGTGCTGCTCTTGGCTCCTGTGTTGGCTTTGCTAACGTTTGTTTTCACTTGCTGGTTCTGCTTTTTGCTCCGGTTTTGGCTTTACCAATGTTTGCTTTCACTTGCTGGTTCTGCTCTTGGCCCCTGTGCTGGCTTTGCCAATGCTTGCTCTCAGTTGCTGGTATTGCTCCTGGCCCCTGTGTTGGCTTTGCCAATGCTTGCTTTCACTTGCTGGTGCTGCTCCTGGCTCCTGTGTTGGCTTTACCAATGCTTGCTTTCGCTTGCTGGTCTTGCTCTTGGCTCCTGTGTTGGCTTTGCCAATGCTTGGTGTCACTTGCTGGTGCTGCTCTCGGCCCCTGTGTTGGCTTTGCCAATGCTTGCTCTCAGTTGCTGGTGTTGCTCCTGGCCCCTGTTTTGGCTTTGCCAATGCTTGCTCTCACTTGCTGGTGCTGCTCTTGGCTCCTGTGTTGGCTTTACCAATGCTTAGTCTCACTTGCTGGTGCTGCTCTTGGCCGCTGTGTTGGCTTTGCCAATGCTTGCTTTCACTTGCTGGTGCTCCTCTTGGCTCCTGTATTGGCTTTGCCAATGCTTGCTTTCACTCGCTGGTGCTGCTCTTGGCCCCTGTGTTGGCTTTGCCAATGCTTGCTCTCAGTTGCTCGTGTTGCTCCTGGCCCCTGCGTTGGCTTTGTCAATGCTTGCTCTCACTTGTTGTTGTTGCTCTTGGCCCCTGTGTTGGCTTTGCCAATGCTTGCTTTCACTTGCTGGTGCTGCTTTTTGCTCCGGTTTTGGCTTTGCCAATGCTTGCTCTCACTTGCTGGTGTTGCTCTTGGCCCCTGCGTTGGCTTTGCCAATGCTTGCTGTCACTTGATGGTGCTGCTCTTCACCCTGTGTTGGCTTTGCCAATGCTTGATCTCACTTGCTCATGTTGCTCCTGGCCCCTGTGTTGGCTTTGCCAATGCTTGCTCTCACTTGCTGGTGCTTCTTTTGGCCCTGTGTTGGCTTTGCCAAGGCTTGCTCTCACTTGCTGGTGCAGCTCTTTACTGTGTGTGTTGGCTTTGCCAATGTTTGCTCTCTTGCTGGTGCTGCTCTTGGCTCTTGTGTTTCCTTTCCCAATGCTTGCTCTCACTTGCTGGTGCTGTACTTGGCTCGTGTGTTGGCTTTGCCAATGCTTCCTTTCACATGCTGGTGCTGCTCTTGGCTCCTGTTTTGGCTTTGCCAATGCTTGCTCTCACTTGCTGGTGCTGCTCTTGGCTCCTGTGCTGGCTTTGCCAATGCTTGCTTTCACTTGCTGGTGCTGCTCTTGGCCCGTGTGTTGGCTTTGCCAATGCTTCCTTTCACTTGCTGGTGCTGCTCTTGGCTCCTGTTTTGGCTTTGCCAATGCTTGCTCTCACTTGCTGGTGCTGCTCTTGGCTCCTGTGCTGGCTTTGCCAATGATTGCTTTCACTTGCTGGTGCTGCTCCTGGCTCCTTTGTTGGCTTTGCTAATGCTTGATCTCACTTGCTGGTGCTGCTCTTGGCCTCTGTGTTGGCTTTGCCAATGCTTCCTCTCACTTGCAGGTGCTGCTCTTGGCTCCTGTGCTGGCTTTGCCAATGCTTGCTTTCACTTGCTGGTGCTGCTCTTGGCCCGTGTGTTGGCTTTGCCAATGCTTCCTTTCACTTGCTGGTGCTGCTCTTGGCTCCTGTTTTGGCTTTGCCAATGCTTGCTCTCACTTTCTGGTGCTGCTCTTGGCCCGTGTGTTGGCTTTGCCAATGCTTGCTCTCACTTGCTGCTGTTGCTCTTTGCGCCTGTGTTGGCTTTGCCAATGCTTGCTCTCACTTGCTGCTGTTGCTCTTGGCCCCCGTGTTGGCTTTGCCAATGCTTGCTTTCACTTGCTGGTGTTACTCTTGGCCCTGTGTTTTGGCTTTGCCAATGCTTGCTCTCACTTGCTGGTGCTGCTCTTGGCTACTGTGTTGGCTTTGCCAATGCTTGCTTTCACTTGCTGGTGTTGCACTTGGCTCCTGTGTTGGCTTTGCCAATGCTTGCTTTCACTTGCTGGTGCTGCTCTTGGGTCCTGTGTTGGCTTTGCCAATGCTTGCTTTCACTTGCTGGTGCTGCTCTTGGCCCTGTGTGTTGGCTTTGCCAATGCTTGCTTTCACTTGCTGGTGTTGCTCTTGATTCCTGTGTTGGCTTTGCCAATGCTTGCTTTCACTTGCTGGTGCTGCTCTTGGCCCTGTGTGTTGGCTTTGCCAATGCTTGCTTTCACTTGCTGGTGTTGCTCTTGGCGCCTGTGTTGGCTTTGCCAATGCTTGCTTTCACTTGCAGGTGCTGCTCTTGGCCCTGTGTGTTGCCTTTGCCAATGCTTGCTTTCACTTGCTGGTGTTGCACTTGGCTCCTGTGTTGGCTTTGCCAATGCTTGCTTTCACTTGCTGGTGCTGCTCTTGGCTCCTGTGTTAGCTTTTCCAATGCTTGCTTTCACTTGCTGGTGTTGCTCTTGGCCCCTGTGTTGGCTTTGCCAATGCTTGCTTTCACTTGCTGGTGTTACTCTTGGCCCTGTGTGTTGGCTTTGCCAATGCTTGCTTTCACTTGCTGGTGTTGCTCTTGGCTCCTTTGTTGGCTTTGCCAATGCTTGCTTTCACTTGCTGGTGTTCCTCTTGGCCCCTGTGTTGGCTTTGCCAATGCTTGCTTTCACTTGCTGGTGTTGCTCTTGGCCCTGTGTTGGCTTTGCCAATGCTTGCTCTCACTTGCTGGTGTTGCTCTTGGCGCCTGTGTTGGCTTTGCCAATCCTTGCTTTCACTTGCTGGTGCTGCTCTTGGCCCTGTGTGTTGGCTTTGCCAATGCTTGCTTTCACTTGCTAGTGTTGCTCTTGGCTCCTGTGCTGGCTTTGCCAATGCTTGCTTTCACTTGCTGGTGCTGCTCTTGGCCCCTGTGTTGGCTTTGCCAGTGCTTGCTTTCACTTGCTGGTGCTGCTCTTGGCCCTGTGTGTTGCCTTTGCCAATGCTTGCTTTCACTTGCTGGTGTTGCTCTTGATTCCTGTGTTGGCTTTGCCAATGCTTGCTTTCACTTGCTGGTGCTGCTCTTGGCCCTGTGTGTTGGCTTTGCCAATGCTTGCTTTCACTTGCTGGTGTTGCTCTTGGCGCCTGTGTTGGCTTTGCCAATACTTGCTTTCACTTGCTGGTGTTGCTCTTGGCCCTGTGTGTTGGCTTTGCCAATGCTTGCTTTCACTTGCTGGTGTTGCTCTTGGCTCCTGTGTTGGCTTTGCCAATGCTTGCTTTCACTTGCTGGTGCTGCTGTTGGCTCCTGTGTTAGCTTTTCCACTGCGTGCTTTCACTTGCTGGTGTTGCTCTTGGCCCCTGTGTTGGCTTTGCCAATGCTTGCTTTCACTTGCTGGTGTTACTCTTGGCCCTGTGTGTTGGCTTTGCCAATGCTTGCTTTCACTTGCTGGTGTTGCTCTTGGCTCCTGTGTTGGCTTTGCCAATGCTTGCTTTCACTTGCTGGTGCTGCTATTGGCCCTGTGTGTTGGCTTTGCCAATGCTTGCTTTCACTTGCTGGTGCTGCTCTTGGCCCTGTGTGTTGGCAATGCTTACTTTCACTTGCTGGTGCTGCTCTCGGCCCCTGTGCTGGCTTTGCCAATGCTTGCTTTCACTTGCTGGTGCTGCTCTTGGGTCCTGTGTTGGCTTTGCCAATGCTTGCTTTCACTTGCTGGTGTTGCTCTTGGCTCCTGTGCTGGCTTTGCCAATGCTTGCTTTCACTTGCTGGTGCTGCTCTTGGCCCCTGTGTTGGCTTTGCCAGTGCTTGCTTTCACTTGCTGGTGCTGCTCCTGGCGCCTGTGTTGGCTTTGCCAATGCTTGCTTTCACTTGCTGTGTTGCTCTTGGCTCCTGTGTTGGCTTTGCCAATGCTTGCTCTCACCTGCTGGTGCTGCTCTTGGCTCCTGTGTTGGCTTTGCCAATGCTTGCTTTCACTTGCTGGTGTTGCACTTGGCTCCTGTGTTGGCTTTGCCAATGCTTGCTTTCACTTGCTGGTGCTGCTCTTGGGTCCTGTGTTGGCTTTGCCAATGCTTGCTCTCACTTGCTGGTGCTGCTCTTGGCCGCTGTGTGTTGGCTTTGCCAATGCTTGCTTTCACTTGCTGGTGTTGCTCTTGATTCCTGTGTTGGCTTTGCCAATGCTTGCTTTCACTTGCTGGTGCTGCTCTTGGCCCTGTGTGTTGGCAATGCTTACTTTCACTTGCTGGTGCTGCTCTCGGCCCCTGTGCTGGCTTTGCCAATGCTTGCTTTCACTTGCTGGTGCTGCTCTTGGGTCCTGTGTTGGCTTTGCCAATGCTTGCTTTCACTTGCTGGTGTTGCTCTTGGCTCCTGTGCTGGCTTTGCCAATGCTTGCTTTCACTTGCTGGTGCTGCTCTTGGCCCCTGTGTTGGCTTTGCCAATGCTTGCTTTCACTTGCTGTTGTTGCTCTTGGCGCCTGTGTTGGCTTTGCCAATGCTTGCTTTCACTTGCTGTGTTGCTCTTGGCTCCTGTGTTGGCTTTGCCAATGCTTGCTCTCACCTGCTGGTGCTGCTCTTGGCTCCTGTGTTGGCTTTGCCAATGCTTGCTTTCACTTGCTGGAGCTGCTCTTGGGTCCTGTGTTGGCTTTGCCAATGCTTGCTCTCACTTGCTGGTGCTGCTCTTGGCCGCTGTGTGTTGGCTTTGCCAATGCTTGCTTTCACTTGCTGGTGTTGCTCTTGATTCCTGTGTTGGCTTTGCCAATGCTTGCTTTCACTTGCTGGTGCTGCTCTTGGACCTGTGTATTGGCTTTGCCAATGCTTGCTTCACTTGCTGGTGTTGCTCTTGGCGCCTGTGTTGGCTTTGCCAATGCTTGCTTTCACTTGCTGGTGCTGCTCTTGGCGCCTGTGTTGGCTTTGCCAGTGCTTGCTCTCACTCGCTGGTGTTCCTCTTGGCCCCTGTGTTGGCTTTGCCAATGCTTGCTTTCACTTGCTGGTGTTACTCTTGGCCCTGTGTGTTGGCTTTGCCAATGCTTGCTTTCACTTGCTGGTGTTGCTCTTGGCTCCTGTGTTGGCTGTGCCAATGCTTGCTTTCACTTGCTGGTGTTCCTCTTGGCCCCTGTGCTGGCTTTGCCAATGCTTGCTCTCACTTGCTGGTGCTGCTCTTGGCTCCTGCGGTGGCTTTGCCAATGCTTGCTCTCACTTGCTGGTGCTGCTCTTGGCCCTGTGTGTTGGCTTTGGCAATGCTTGCTCTCACTCGCTGGTGCTGCTCTTGGCCCCTGCGGTGGCTTTGCCAATGCTTGCTCTCACTCGGTGGCGCTGCTCTTGGCCCCTGGGTTGGCTTTGCCAATGCTTGCTTTCACTTGCTGGCGCTGCTGTTGGTTCCTGTGTTGGCTTTGACAATGATTGCTTTCACTTGCTGGTGCTGCTCTTGGCCCTGTGTGTTGGCTTTGCCAATGCTTGCTTTCACTTGCTGGTGCTGCTCTTGGCCCCGTGTGTTGGCTTTGCCAATGCTTGCTGTCACTTGCTGGTGCTGCTCTTGGCCCCGTGTGTTGGCTTTGCCAATGCTTGCTCTCACTCGGTAGCGCTGCTCTTGGCCCCTGGGTTGGCTTTGCCAATGCTTGCTCTCACTTGCTGGTGCTGCTCTTGACCCCTGCGGTGGCTTTGCCAATGCTTGCTCTCACTCGGTGGCGCTGCTCTTGGCCCCTGGGTTGGCTTTGCCAATGCTTGCTCTCACTTGCTGGTGCTGGTCTGCAGGACTCTGCTGCCCTCTGTCGGACAGAACGCGATTCTCTGCCGGGAGATGGGCTGATTTCCGAGAAACAGCGTGATGGAGCGACGGGACGTAATAGTGGGCGGGGCGTAGGCAATCACGTGGGAGTTGCAGATGCCGGCTTGTAATTTTCTAGGCGGCGCGTGTCCGGACCCGGAAATGTAGTGCAGATCACTTTCAGTTTCACTTTTGATGCCTGGAGGAAAGGAGTTGTCACTGGTGAATCATTGCCTCTTGTGCTGCGTCATATCTGGCTGGTGAATCATTGCTTCTAGGACTGGTGGAAGGTGCTGCTGCCTGTGCACAGAGCCCCACGCCTAGAGATCCTATGCAAGGACTGCATGTGCACAGAGCACCGTGCCTATAGACCCTATGGAAGGATTACATGTGCACAGAGCATCGCGCCTATATACCTTATGCAGGGACTGCATGTGCACAGATCACCGCACCTGTAGACCCTTTGCAAGGATTTCATGTGCACAGAGCGCTGCGCCTATAGACCCTATGCAGGGATTGCATGTGCACAGAGTGCTGCACCTATAGACCCTATGCATGGATTGCCTCTGCACAGAGCACTGTGCCTATAGACTCTATGCATGGATTGCCTCTGCACAGAGCACCGCGCCTATAGACCCTATGCAAGGATTGCATGTGCACAGAGCGCTGCGCCTATAGACCCTATGCATGGACTGCATGTGCACAGAGCACCTCACCTATAGACCCTTTGCAAGGATTGCTTGTGCACAGCGCGCTGCGCCTATAGACCCTATGCAGGGATTGCATGTGCACAGAGTGCTGCTCCTATAGACCCTATGCAGGGATTGCATGTGCACAGAGCCCTGCACCTATAGACCCTATGCAAGGATTACATGTGCACAGAGCTTTGCACCTATAGACCCTATGCAGGGACTGCATGTGCACAGAGCACCGCACCTATAGACCCTTTGCAAGGATTGCATGTGCACAGAGCATCGCGCCTATAGTCCCCGGGAGACTGCAGGACGCCCGTATCAGACCATGGAGCTGTACATCACAGCTCCCCGGGAGACTGCAGGACGCCCGTATCAGACCATGGAGCTGTACATCACAGCTCCCCGGGAGACTGCAGGGAGCCCGTATCAGGCAATAGAGCTGTACACCACAGCTCCCCGGGAGACTGCAGGACGCCCGTATCAGACCATGGAGCTGTACATCACAGCTCCCCGGGAGACTGCAGGGAGCCCGTATCAGGCAATAGAGCTGTACATCACAGCTCCCCGGGAGACTGCAGGAAGCCCATATCAGATAATAGAGCTGTACATCACAGCTCCCCGGGAGACTGCAGGACGCCCGTATCAGACCATGGAGCGGTACATCACAGCTCCCCGGGAGACAGCAGGAAGCCCATATCAGGCAATAGAGCTGAAAATCAAAGCTCCCTGGGAGACTGCAGGATGCCCATATCAGACAATAGAGCTGTACATCACAGCTCCCCGGGAGACTGCAGGGAGCCCGTATCAGGCAATAGAGCTGTACATCACAGCTCCCCGGGAGACTGCAGGAAGCCCATATCAGATAATAGAGCTGTACATCACAGCTCCCCGGGAGACTACAGGGAGCCCGTATCAGGCAATAGAGCTGTACATCACAGCTCCCCGGGAGACTGCAGGAAGCCCGTATCAGGCAATAGAGCTGTAAATCACAGCTCACCGGGAGACTGCAGGACGCCCATATCAGCAGGAAGCCCAGACCCCTGAAAACGCCACAGGACCCCTGGCTTCTGAGTCTTGAAACTCAGCCTGCCTTCCCACGGGAGACATCAACTCGGACAACTGGACAAAGCTCGGAAAATGAGGTCCATCTGGTCTAAATCTGGATGGGCGGCAACTCTAACAGGAGTTCTGCTTCTGGACTCACTCAACCCCAGACCAACCCTGCATAGGATTGCCAGCCACCTTTGTTTGAAGCAAAAACTGGACTTTTAGCCACGCCCACATTTCAGACGCCCCGCCCACTGACACACCCCTTTCATCGATTTGCAAACTGCAAGGGGAAAGAAAGAAATGATGCTAGCAGTTTCGTTTTTAACTAACCTATATTTGTTTTTTAAAGCAATCTGCATTATTAAAATAAAAAAGAATTCTGTATGGCTAAAATTACATTTCACAAAATTATATACCATACATTTTTACCTTGCAATGATGAAAAGCTGAACTGGTTCTGACAAAAATGGATCCGCTGATGTCAAGCCAGACCTGCCTGCAGTTGAAATCAAAATCTCAGAAAGGATTGGTATTGGTGGCGTGCGCCTAACACTGCTCCTAGTTATTAGGCATTCTGCTATTGTCATATCTCAGGGTAAAACAGGTGTGTATAATAGCACGCGCACACACTCATGCCAGCATGTGGGTGTAATAACACGCGCACACACTCATGTCAGCATGTGGGTGTAATCATGCCAGCATGTGGGTGTAATAACACGCGCACACACTCATGCCAGCATGTGGGTGTAATCATGACAGCATGTGGGTGTACTAACACGCGCACACACTCATGCCAGCATGTGGGTGTAATAACACGCGCACACACTCATGCCAGCATGTGGGTGTAATCATGCCAGCATGTGGGTGTACTAACACGCGCACACACTCATGCCAGCATGTGGGTGTAATCATGACAGTATGTGGGTGTACTAACACGCGCACACACTCATGCCAGCATGTGGGTGTACTAACACGCGCACACACTCATGCCAGCATGTGGGTGTAATCATGACAGCATGTGGGTGTACTAACACACGCACACACTCATGCCAGCATGTGGGTGTAATAACATGCGCACACACTCATGCCAGCATGTGGGTGTAATCATGACAGCATGTGGGTGTAATAACACGTGCACACACTCATGCCAGCATGTGTGTGTAATAACACACGCACACACTCATGCCAGTATGTGGGTGTAATCATGACAGCATGTGGGTGTACTAACACGCGCACACACTCATGCCAGCATGTGGGTGTAATAACACGCGCACACACTCATGCCAGCATGTGGGTGTAATAACACGCGCACACACTCATGCCAGCATGTGGGTGTAATGACAGCATGTGGGTGTACTAACACGCGCACACACTCATGCCAGCATGTGGGTGTAATCATGACAGCATGTGGGTGTACTAACACGCGCACACACTCATGCCAGCATGTGGGTGTAATAACACGTGCACACACTCATGCCAGCATGTGGGTGTAATCATGCCAGCATGTGGGTGTAATAACATGCACACACGCTCATGCCAGCATTTGGGTATAAGTGCACACACTCATGCCAGCATGTGGGTATAGCAACACACACATACTCATGCCAGCATGTGGGTGTAATACCACGTGCACACACTCATGCCAGCATGTGGGTGTAATAACACGCGCACACACTCATGGCAGCATGTGGGTGTAATCATGCCAGCATGTGGGTGTAATAACACGCGCACACACTCATGCCAGCATGTGGGTGTAATAACACACGCACACACTCATGCCAGCATGTGGGTGTAATCATGCCAGCATGTGGGTGTAAAAACACGCGCACACACTCATGCCAGCATGTGGGTGTAATAACACGCGCAAAACACGCGCACACACTCATGCCAGCATGTGGGTGTAATCATGCCAGCATGTCGGTGTAATAACATGCACTCACACTCATGCCAGCATGTGGGTGTAATCATGCCAGCATGTGGGTGTAATAACACGTACACACACTCATGTCATGCCAGCATGTGGGTGTAATCATGCCAGCATGTGGGTGTAATAACACACGCACACACTCATGCCAGCATGTGGGTGTAATCATGCCAGCATGTGGGTGTAAAAACACGCACACACACTCATGCCAGCATGTTTCACTATGTAGAAAAAAAGGAAGCTCCACCACATTGCAACCAAAAACACATTGCCGCCGACTCCACTTCACGGCTGATTTTCTGCAGGAGGGGTCGAGTTTCTGCCACTGTTTATCTAGCTCGCTAGTCGCTGGTCTTTTATTCCAGTGTGAATGATCTCGCTCTAGCTGGACCACTCTCTCAGACCATTGTCGAACTTGCCTTGCATCCGTGACTCCTCTATCGGACCCAGCGCTGCCATGACAGGATCCTGGGGTGCGGGCTTGTCCTGACTGCATTGCTGCCCACTGCAATGCGCCAAAAAAGGTCAGCATCCTCCGCAATGTTTTTTATCATCGACTGCAAGCAGCCAGGTATTTCATGAAGTTCCCACCAACACGCATTCAGAGCACTGCACAGCGCCCCGATCGCCTCCTCCCTGTCTCGATCGACCACGTCTTGCAGAAGCCCTTCAGTGAGCAGCACACTGTTTGTTATCCATTTTCAACTTTGATGCTCGAGATATGGGCATAGACCCACATCCCGATGCACTCCACTGTGGCGCTGCTGCCCATTATGTATTGTGAGAAACCTGAAGGTGCGTCCCTGGCTAGTCCCCGGGGGTCTGTCATCCAGGTGGCCATGACACAGCATTGCTATTGGATCCAGTTGCTGGGGTTGGACTAGTGAAGGAGGATCACCTGGACGGGGGTTCCTCAGGGAGTGGGACTGGGACACCGACGGGTGAGGCGTGGTATCCCCCTTTCTTTAATACCTTTTCCCCATCCTCTCACATAGGACATTAAAAACACTGTCCCGCCCCCTTTTCAGACACAAACACTTTCGCACAACACAAAACACAAGAGACTAACACCAGAGTCGTTTACCTGACATGTCCCAAAACAAGGGTCTGGCAAAGTCAGGCAATTGATCAAAATCACACACACCTGACGGCCCTTTCCCTTCCCGACAAGGATAAAAGGTGGAGCAAGAGAGAACAGCACGAGCAAGGCAGACTACATGAGGAGACAGCTATCCAGGCCAGGTCTGGGTCTGCACCCAGAAGAAGGGGACCCATGGGTGAACCACTATCACCCTAACGATTGTGGAAAAGGAACTTTTGTTTTTTATTATCGGAATCTATCAGGCTTTCAGAAGGAAGAGTCCACCACCAAAGGTCCTGATATCGATAGAATCTATTTTGGGATCCTAGCTCGCAAGTGGGGGATCCAGGTGTGGAAAGCCATCACCCTAAAAAAGTGGTAAAGAAAAGCCATAGTGAACCCAACGGATGGAAGCTGAAAGATTTGAGAGGGGTCAAGGCCCAGAAGAGGGGGACCCAGGGGTGAGGAAGCCTCATCCTAAATAACACTAGGAAAATGACTATTATTTGTTAAAGGAACTTTCTTTTTGTTATTTTGAATACATCAGGTCCTCGAAGGCAAGAGACTTTCAAAGGAAACAAGACTTGGCTATCAATGGCCCTGATAGCTGAAACGGAACAGCCATCTCGTGCTGGGGAAGCTCGAGAAAGCACTGTGCTCCAAACCCACCTTACCCCATGCTCAAAACCTGGGGAAGGGAGACCCAAGCTACTGCATCCTGACATATCATTTGAGAACACGTCCTTCTTTCCCTTAAATACTATCCCTCACTCTTTTGTATTAGTTGCAAGGTTTGGCAACAGGTTTCTTAGTGTAGGCCCTTTTATTTGACAACACGTCACTATTTTTCATTTGATGGTCGAAGCTTGCTCCCAACTTAGATTTAGGTTTAGATTAGGTGTTTTTCCACCCTGTATTAATTGTTCAATAAACACCCTTGAACTGTGATCACTTTTGTCTGTCTTTACTGTTGCCACCATGAGTTGCTTACAGTATGCACAGGAGCTCACTGTGTTTCCTCTGTCTCCCGGCGGCAGCCATTTTTTGCTTGAGCTGAGCTCCGTTCTCTCTGGCTGTTCAGAGCGGTTCCTATACAGAGCAGCAGTGAGTGTGCCGTGTGGCAAGGGACCCGTCGCTCACCATGAGTCGGTCCTCTCCCGACTCTCCCGGCACACACCCATGGTCAGCCCCGCTGTTCTTGCCGCCTTGCCTCACAATCGTTCCCAGCCCTATGCACCATACCTGAAATCTCCACTCGGGGGACCAACAGATCTGGAATTTCGGCAACCGCTGCACAACAGGTTGTTTAGTGTCTGGAGCAAAACTTTCCACACCATGTTGCTGTACAACGGTCTGTGAGGGTTCAGAAATGTGTGACAGACAACTTTGTGAGGGTATTTGTTGAGATGCCATTTTATCAACTTAACAAGGTTGGATAAACGCCTTGCTATCCCTACCCTAACAAGGATTTCCCTGCCTATCAAAATAAACGAAAGGAAACACTCTAACAAGGATTCTGTCCCTTACACTAGTACATATAACAAACAGTTCAAATATAACAGAATTAACAGTTATGTTCAAAAACGAAAAACTGTTTCTTCTTGTAACCTGGGTGAATCCCCCTTCCCCAGATATCAAACAGGATTTGAATCAACATCCCGACAGAATAAGGAAATCCCGTCTTGCAACAAAGTTCCAATAAAGTTCCACTTGTTCCAGCGAGTCTCTCACTTGGACTAGTCCAGCAGTTCAAAATGTTCAACAAGTATTTTATCTCTCCATTTGTGGTAGAGAGTCCCACACAACTTCTTCTCAGTACACAACTGCTTCTCAGTAAATAGCTAAACGTCCACAGTTCATCAGTGTAAATACAAGTTGCTTCTGTCAAGATAATTCTGCAACAGTTCACAGAATACTTGCATTTGGTGAATTGACTTGTCAGGATGATTCTGCAACAGTTCACAGAATACTTGCCTTTGGGGAATTGACTTGTCAGGATGATTCTGCAACAGTTCACAGAATACTTGCATTCAGTGTATTGACTTGTCAGGATGATTCTGCAACAGTTCACAGAATACTTGCATTCAGTGTATTGACGTGTAAGGATGATTCTGCAACAGTTCACAGAATACTTGCATTTGGTGTATTGATTTGGCAGGATGATTCTGCAACAGTTCACAGAATACTTACATTCAGTGTATTGACTTGTAAGGATGATTCTGCAACAGTTCACAGAATACTTGCATTTGATGAATTGACTTGTCAGGATGATTCTACAATTATTCACAATGCACTGTTGTGGTTTTACCACTTCTTCTTCAACACTTTTAACCAAACCACAGTCCTTCAATGGCTTCCACCTGGTCCACTCACCTGCCAGGTGTACAACTACAAAGCCCCTTGCCCTGGTGTACTCACCTGCTAGGACTAATGAAACTTCTAACACTACCAATAAATAAATTAAACAAATAAATAAATACTAAAAGTACTTTTGTGGCACAGTTCTACGTCATTTAATTTATAAAGTATTTTGTCTTTCCACAACATCATTTTAACTTCTTCTGGGAAAACATGAGACACATTGGTGCTGTTTGTTCTACACTTATGATTGCCATGTACAGTGCAGGGTATGCTTCTCTCCTTCTGAACACCTATCAGAAGGGCAGCCTTCCTGCCACTCCTGTTTTCCCACTCTTGTATTAACCAACTGCGGACAATGGTTTTCTCTAACTCTTTCTCCTCATTGGCTTAGACATTGCTTGTTTAAGTCAGTTCCCCACATTGTTTTTCCTTCCTTCTGATAATAGGGTATATAAATAATGTGTTTCTCAATTGCCCTCTCTTGGCTTTGGCAATAATTGTCGGTGTTGGTTTCTAGTATTATTGCCCTCTCGTGCTGTTGGCAATTATTCATACTTTCAAAAACACTGAGTGGAAGGAGGGGGTCTTTTGAGCCCCCCCATTCCTACATTTCCTGGGTAGGCCCAGTTGTGGCTGCTTTGGGTTCAGGGCCCCTACCCCGGAGCACTCGGGCGGGAATACCCCTAGGAACTGTGTCCCCCCCTTAAAACAGCATGAGACCAGAATTGAACAAGACTCCATTTTGTAAACTACCGACTCCATTTTGTAAAGACAAGACAGTTGTGAAATTAAAACGCAGGCCTGCAGTTCTTTCAGCCAGGCCCACACAGCGAGTGAGCTACTCCCCCCGCTTCTCCCCCTTTTGCCACCTCTGCAGTTCGGTTCTCATGAGGGACTAGCCGCGAGAATGCAACAAACTTTACACTGTATCTTCTGCCTTCCATCTCACTTCATTGACCGTGATATGGCCCAGAGCAGGGGCCAGCGCAAAAACCATCCGTCTTTATAAACCTGCCCCCACACCCAACGGACCCTGGCCTTAAAAGAACGGCATCCCCATATTTTTAAAAACAGGGTCAACAGTTAGAAGCGACCCTCGAGTCGGTTTGATTGTTCGCGCCTTAATGAGGAGAGAGCTAACGTGCCTTTTGCATGCAAGATAGTGTAAGAATAATAGTGGGACAATAAGCATACTAGCACACGATACAATATATGCATAATCAAAGGTTCTCACGGTAAAGCTCAGTTATGAAAGTGTGATGTACATTAACATATGGTATAACGTTGCTAATAGAAATAGATTGCAAGAACGAGATGCATAATCAGCATAACACTGTACACGCCAGCACTAAGCAACCTCATTTTTTAAGTTCAAATGTAAATATATGTATGATATTGTGTAAACGTAATACAGCAACCAATCACCTTGACCAGAATGCAATATGTGTTAAGGTCGTATGTGCAGACCCCGAGCCATGAATTGTTTTAATGTAATATGAACACTAGCTCAAGTATATGTCTAGTTTCCTAATGAGTTTTGTTACAATGAGAATATCTAGCCAGCTAGAAAATATAGCATATTATAAACAAGTATAACCTGAATGTAATATAGTAGGCCGCATGTAAAAGCCTGTATGTAAAAACTATCGCTGAAGGTCCTGTTTCTTTGTGCAACGCGGAACTATACTGCAAAGGTGTTTCGATTCTTCTACACTCCTCATGGTGTCAAAGCAGATTAGCAGAGATTTAATGATGTTTGAACAACCGACCACTAACCCCCCACAATGAGACTTAAGACCGAGATGGTATGTGCCTCTTGTGACCTATTCTTTAATGTGTGACTCCAGTTGTAGATGTAGAGCCCTCTTTGTTGTTTATCAGATGGACATTCCAGACCACACAGTGACCTCCAGTTTCACCTTTGTTGCCACTATCAAATTGTATCAACACACAGTTAGGACTGTATTTTAACCTATGCCCAATAATAAATGAACCTGTACTTGAAACCCGTTTTTCTAAGTGTCTGAGCCCACAGGCCTCTGAGCTCGCTGGACAAGCAGATTATGGTAGTGAATGAAAAGGAATGTGTGGCCACAAGGGCAAATGTCAAATGGCTATTTAATATGTAACAGCACAACAAGTTGCCAATTCCACATGCCAATTCGATGAGCCCAGCTGACCGATTGACCCGAGAAGCACCATCCCAACACCACGTGTTCCTGAACCAACCACAGCCCTCCGACCCTATGGCACCTATAGGTGTTCACCCTTAGTGACCAATCCCGACTGATCATGTGCCCCTTAGGCCTTCCCTCTGTTCGATGACGATATTGCTGTATAAAAGTAATTTGTACCATGTTTTCTGCAGAGCGCTCTTGGCGTGAGCAAAGTAGATTCTGCTTGGCCTATTTTAGATAAAGCTTTCGTTACCTCCAGCACTTGGTCTTGGTCTCATTCTCTCCAGGGATGTTTCTTGATTGACTTCATTGAGAGAATTAGTTGTATTTTGGGGGCCTCTCACTTTCAACACAATGACCCTTTGATGGCCTATTCACCAAGTTCTTATGTTGCCACTTCCTCCACTTCGTATCAGCTTGGTATTCAAAATAGTCATTAGTCTGCTTTAATTCAGTTCTGTATTAAAAATACTTCTGCTTCTGTCACTTTACTCTGTTTACATCAGTTTGGTGTTTAAAATACCGGCCAGCCAGCGATTATGGAGCGCTCTGTGGTCATAATATACTAGTAAACTCACCGGGTTTGGCATGCGTGTCCACTTGCTCTGCTGGATTCGGGTCATCTGCTTCTTCTGTCCTGCTCGGCATGACAAACTGCATCTTTTTGGTTTTCCCACTCTTAAGCCTCTCTGGTGCTCGCCTGCCACCGGAGACCAACTTGTTGTGGGAAAGGCTTCTTGACTTCACGCTTCCCGCAGGCCGACCTCTGCAACCGCAGGCTTCGGGGGAAAGCTTTTCAAATTAACGCTTCCCGCTGCACAGCCTCTGCAACCAAGGTCTTTGAAGGAAGAGACCCTTTCAGAACCGGCACCTGGTCTGTCCATAGACACCTCTCGAAAGCTTCCAAACACAGATAAGCTCTGGCTAGATTACAACCCCCACTACCTGCTGGGCACATACCCTGCAGGTTACCTGACCAAAAATGCCCGAATGTTTGGCTTGACTTCAGAGAAGCCCCAAGTTATCTCAAAATCCATTAAACATTGAGTTTATAGAAAAGATGCATTGATGACATCTTAGAAATCTGGAAAGGTCCTAAAGATGAATTGGAAATATTCTTGAAGTATCTTAATGAGCAATATCCACGTATTAAATTCACATTGGAAATTGGAACACCCAGCAAACATTTTTTGTTTCCTCATAACACAGAGTGGGAACAAACTCACCACCTCTATTTACCAGAAACCTACTTCTGTGAACAATACATTACATTACGCAAGCTATGATCCGGAACATCTGAAGACTAACTCACTGTTGAGCCAGTACATGGGAACGCAAACAATCATCTCAGAAGATCAGACGTACTGCGAAGCCACAGAAAATGTGTCAAACAGATTCAGATCTAGAGGCTATCCCGACACCATATAAGACAAAGCCAAAAGGAGATGTGAATCCCAAAGTAGAAAAAACCTCCTTACACCCAAACCACGACTGAACGAACCACTGTTCATACACCTGATGAGGTTCTCCTAACAGAGTTGGCAGATTAATCGTATTCTAAAGGAAAACTGGGAGATAGCGAGGTTGGACCCCCAACGTTGTAAATTATTCCCCAAACCCCCTATGATAGCTTATACCAGAGGTAGGTGTCATGGATGGCACTCTGTTAAGAGTGGCACAGGGCACCCAGATAGGATATGGGTGGTTGTGCTAAAGTAAGGTGGACAGATAAGTACAGACACAGGAGAAAGTAAAGAGAACAAAGAGTAGGCAAGTGTAACAAGGGAATCCCTCTTGGGATGTATGCAGAAATGGGAAAGAGTGTTCCACGAACCTTAGGAAAAACTCCAGCCTTCTGCACAGATTGCTATAACAGAGGCCCACTCTGTTTGCTCATGGCTGGGAACAACAGCTATGGGTGTCTGTAATGCAGAAACGAGACAAGGGAAGGGGCAGAGGTTGCTTGCCGGAAACCAACAGACAGGCTCTGTACAAAGGGGTCTACAAACGATACAAGAGAAGACAATAACAGACAAATCCAGGAAAAAGGAAGTCGATGAGCAAACTAGCAGAAGGAAATTAAGCGAAAGCAGTATAACAGAATTGGATAGGGATAAGAACAGAGGGTAGAAAACTAGGAAGGAAGCAAGGGAGCAGCAGTCAGGAAACAGGGGGACTGCAATGACTGAAAGTAATAAATGCAGGTAAACTGTTGTGGATTGCAGAGGACTGTAGGGTGCAAGGTAGAGAGCTCAGAAGAGCAGGACAGCAAAGAGCAAGCCCAAAGGAGCAGGGCTGTAAGGAAGGGAGCCCAGAGGGAAAGGGCTTAGGGCAGCGAGTGAGCCCAGAGGAGCAGGGCTGACTGTAGAAGGCTGCAGAGGACCGTAGTGGGCTGCTAGACTGGAAGTCCAGCGGACAAAGGCTTTAGGTAGGAAGCAGAGGAGCGTGATCGGCTGCAAGGCAGGAAGCCTCGAGGACAAGGGCTGTTGACAGCGGAGTGAAGCAGGCTGCGTGGCAAGGAGCCAGAAGGGCAGGGCAGCAAAGAGTGAGCCAAGAGGAGCAGGGCCGATGACTGTAAGCCTCGAGGACAAGGGCTGTTGACAGCGGAGTGAAGCAGGCTGCGCGGCAAGAAGCCAGAAGGGCCGGGCAGTAAGGAGTGAGCCCAGAGGAGCAGGGCCGATAACTGTAGAAGGCTGCTGAGGACTGAAGTAGGCTGCAAGGCTGGAACCCGGAAGACAAGGGCGGAAGGTAGAAGGCAGCAGAGCGTGATCGGCTGCAATGCAGAGAGCCCGGCAGGGCACTGGATCAAAAGGAGAAGTGAGCAGGAACAGCATACAAAAATACGTAGCTTGAAGCAAAAAGGTGCTGGAAGGACTCTTAATGCAAGAGACTGAGCCCCTGCAGGCAGCAGCTTTTATACCGCCCTGCCCAGCACAGAGGCAAGCTAATTGGCTGCATCTGGATCAGCACACTTGAATACAATCTGCCTCCTCCCTCTCTGTTCCTGAGCTGGTGGAAGCAGAGCTGATCCGTAGGGCTTCTGGGGATTGTAGTTCCGATGATGACGAATAGGAATGGCCAGAAATAGATAGTTATGGCAGAGTGCATTGTGGTACTTGTAGTTAGTTGGGTAAAATAAAAAAGCACCAAAGTCTCGCAAATGGGAAATAAGTTCCAAAAAGTGAATAGAGGTTGATCCAAGAGTTTTCTGTAGATAAATGAATAACAATTAGTCCATAATGATCGCCAATGTATGCGCCCATGGCGCAGGCATGACAGAATGCCCCTCTCCAGGCTCCCTGAAGACTGACCAACAGGAAGAATGTCTGTCACACAGTGAAAGAGTCTCATACCAAAAAGGCACATCATGAGGCACCAAAAACTGTTTAAGGTTGCTAGGTGGGAGTCTTGAAGGACGGAGACAGTACTGATGTTCTGAACCTTTGAGGTAGAATTCAGAATGGACAAAGTCTTTGGAGCACAAAACCCAACAGTGTGTTCATGAACTGAGGAACTGTGAAAATCTGCTGCAGGCTGCATGGCAAATTTTGCTTTGAAAGTAGTGGTCTTCCTAAGGGCCGGCAACGGTATAGTGTTGAAAGGTGGAGCCAGAGATACAGCTGAGTTGGTTGCTCTAGGAAGATTTTCCAAGGAGCCAGAAGCAGCAATGGCAAAGTCAAGAGTAGCCGCAGAGAATTCAGGAGTCACAGCGGCGGGTTCTCCATGATTTGTAGGAAGTTCAGAAGCCACAGCAGCAGGGAGATCATGAATGGCTGTTGATAGTTCCGGTGCTGTAGCAACTGGGAGTGTAGGTGCCATAGGAGAACCAGCGGGCAGGGACGCACCTGAGACTGGTAGAGTAGAGTCTGGTAGTTTAAGTGCTGCAGAGGCACCAGCAGGAACAACCGGAGCTGTAGTCATAAAGGAAGAGTTGTTAACTGACTTAGCAACAGGTACTGTCCTTGCAGGCAGAGAGGAAGGGGGTGCTTCTACTGCAGTAAGAGTGATGTGAGATGCTGCCTCAGTAGCAGATTCAGGAGTACTAGCAGGAGGAGCAGCAGAGATTGGGCTAGCAGATACAGTAACAGGTAGCATGACAGATGTGGGATCAAGATAGGCTAGGACTTCAGATGGCTGGCCTTCAAATGGTGGGCTCAGGTTGCTAGATGGGTCTGGGGTATTGTTTGTTGGCAAAGCTGAAATCCAGACAGGTACTGGGTATTGTTCAGAATCTGACTCATGGTCTCATGTACAAAAACCCTTAGGAGCAGAGTACATTTCTGATTTGGTCACTTCAGTAGAGGCTGTAAGTGTGAGTAAAGGACAGTAATCAAGGGTAAGTGCGGAACAATCCTGTGACTCAGAAGGATCTCCAATCATAAGATTACACTTGATTTGTGTTTTAATGCCAGTGTGAGTGATTTGGCCCACCAAAGGAGTTAATTTTTTACTATCTGTACAACAACCTGAGTTACTGTGGCTGAAATGTGAAAGAGCTGTGTCAAGCTTTAGAAGGGATGCATATGCTAAATTTAGGTCTTCCATCTGCTTGGTATAAGTCTGTATCTTTTTCTGCGTAGCAATTCCAGGCCTTATCATGTCGATCTCTAAAGACAGAATGTCGGGTGTTGGACATAGTGTCAGATGGTCTGGTAAATTGTGTTCCTTCGTAAAATTCTTACTATGCAAATAAACAAATTCATCATAGAGGTCTTCGTTTTTGTCTTTTCAGACATAAGAGTTGTTCTTGTAACAGGTATGTTCCATTAGCCTGATCTAAAGCTTCAGAATCTGGTGTAGCAGAAGATTCGGGTGTTGCAATAGGAAGACTGACCTTAGAGTTCTCATGGTTAGTAGATACTGGGGAAGCATTAAGACAACCGATAGTCAGTATTGGTCTTTTGTACCCAAGACCAGCTGCACTAACCTCAGCATACAGAATGCCTTGTCCTGTTAAATGAGGGTTTCCAACAGTCTGGGGAGCTTGCCAAGCTGATCTTGAGCATATGACTCTGGCAACAGCGTACTCTGGTTGAGAGTCTCCCACAATGTGTGCAATATCCTTGGCTGTAGCAGTGTTAGAAGAAATGTCGGAAGGCGCAGGGGTGTTTTTCACTGTCTGGGCTAACACAATCTGTAAGAATTCATTATCTTGCTGTAGCTCTTCAACAGATAAGGACTGCGGATCATAGTCGCAAATGTCATAATAATTATACATGGAAGAAGGGTCAGCAAGCTAGTGAGTGTAGTACTGTGCTTGTAAATGTTTGTTTACTAAGGCGAGACTGTCTTTTAAACTAAGGTTTTTTCTTGCTGTCTTTAGGGAAACTTTAGATTTTTGCAAAGGTTTCTTAACCCGAAAGGAAAGCATCCTTGGTCTGTGTGTGCCTTTCCTGCCTATGGAACAAGACATTTTTGGCTCTTGCATTCTGTCACGGATGGCACTCTGTTAAGAGTGGCACAGGGCACCCAGATAGGATATGGGTGGTTGTGCTGAAGTAAGGTGGACAGATAAGTACACACACAGGAGAAAGTAAAGAGAACAAAGAGTAGGCAAGTGTAACAGGGGAATCCCTCTTGGGATGTATGCAGAAATGGGAAAGAGTGTTCCACGAACCTTAGGAAAAACTCCAGCCTTCTGCACAGATTGCTATAACAGAGGCCCACGCTGTTTGCTCATGGCTGGGAACAACAGCTATGGGTGTCTGTAATGCAGAAACGAGACAAGGGAAGGGGAAGAGGTTGCTTGCCGGAAACCAACAGACAGGCTCTGTACAAAGGGGTCTACAAACGATACAAGAGAAGACAATAACAGACAAATCCAGGAAAAAGGAAGTCGATGAGCAAACTAGCAGAAGGAAATGAAGGGAAAGCCGTATAACAGAATTGGATAGGGATAAGAACAGAGGGTTGAAAACTAGGAAGGAAGCAAGGGAGCAGCAGTCAGGAAACAGGGGGACTGCAATAACTGAAAGTAATAAATGCAGGTAAACTGTTGTGGATTGCAGAGGACTGTAGGGTGCAAGGTAGAGAGCTCAGAGGAGCAGGACAGCAAAGAGCAAGCCCAAAGGAGCAGGGCTGTAAGGAAGGGAGCCCAGAGGGAAAGGGCTTAGGGCAGCGGAGTGAAGTAGGCTGCACGGCACGGAGTGAGCCCAGAGGAGCAGGGCTGACTGTAGAAGGCTGCAGAGGACTGTAGTGGGCTGCTAGACTGGAAGTCCAGCGGGCAAAGGCTGTAGGTAGAAAGCAGAGGAGCGTGATCGGCTGCAAGGCAGGAAGCCTCGAGGACAAGGGCTGTTGACAGCGGAGTGAAGCAGGCTGCGCGGCAAGGAGCCAGAAGGGCCAGGCAGCAAGGAGTGAGCCCAGAGGAGCAGGGCCGATGACTGTAAGCCTCGAGGACAAGGGCTGTTGACAGCGGAGTGAAGCAGGCTGCGCGGCAAGGAGCCAGAAGGGCCGGGCAGTAAGGAGTGAGCCCAGAGGAGCAGGGCCGATGACTGTAGAAGGCTGCTGAGGACTGAAGTAGGCTGCAAGGCTGGAACCCGGAAGACAAGGGCGGAAGGTAGAAGGCAGCGGAGCGTGATCGGCTGCAATGCAGAGAGCCCGGCAGGGCACTGGATCAAAAGCAGAAGTGAGCAGGAACAGCATACAAAAATACATAGCTCGAAGCAAAAAGGTGCAGGAAGGACTCTTAATGCAAGAGACTGAGCCCCTGCAGGCAGTAGCTTTTATACCGCCCTGCCCAGCACAGAGGCAGGCTAATTGGCCGCACCTGGATCAGCACACTTGAATACAATCTGCCTCCTCCCTCTCTGTTCCCGAGCTGGTGGAAGGAGAGCTGATCCCTAGGGCTTCTGGGGATTGTAGTTCCGATGATGACGAATGGAATGGCCAGAAATAGATAGTTATGGCAGAGTGCATTGTGGTACTTGTAGTTAGTTGGGTAAAATAAAAAAGCACCAAAGTCTCGCAAATGGGAAATAAGGTCCAAAAAGTGAATAGAGGTTGATCCAAGAGTTTTCTGTAGATAAATGAATAACAATTAGTCCATAATGATCGCCAATGTATGCGCCCATGGCGCAGGCATGACAGTAGGAGTCTGAGAGATTACCTGGTGAAGGCCCAAAAAAGAGATCAAGACAAACAAACATTCATGGTTTATGGGAGGAAAGGTCGTTTAGGCCCCCTCCCCTCCATTCCTGTCCATGTGCACACTATGCTCATCCCACGGCTACCCACGCGCCTGTGGCCAGAGGTGCCGGACAGCCTCGGAACAACACATAGAGGTGCAGCATCCATAGAGGGCTGAAGAGGGCTGATTACTGACATTTTGTACTGAACCTTGACTCCATTTTGTATATGCGAAAGCAGGCTCTACAGCAAAGCCAGCCTGCAGCCCTGCAGCTCTCCCCTGGAGCTGCGCACAGTTAGCCAGCTACTCCCCCTACCTCCTCCCCTCTGCTGTCCCTGCAGCTGCCCTGTTCTCATGGAAGACTGGGCATGAACAGTTACAAACTGAACACTGTGGCCCTCATTACGAGTTTGGCGGTAGCCATGCTGCTATTGGCGGCATGGCTGCCGCTGAAATCGCGTCCGGATCCGGGTCCTCAGAATGAGGAATAACCGGGCCATTCCGAGTTCGGAAGGCCCGGATATTCCTCCCTCCAAGGACACGGACCCGGTCCTTCCCCATTCTCATTTCAGCCCCCATAGGGCTGAATGGGAATGGGAGAGGGAGCAAACAACGGGCCATTACGAGTTGGCCTGTTGTTTGCTGCCTCTTCCCCTCGCGGGACCCGGTAAGCACACCTGGTTTGACCAGGCGTTGCTTCCTGGGTGCCGCGAGGGGACCTCGTAATGAGGCGGTACGGGGTAAACGGTGCCAGCACCTTTTACAGTGCCGTTTACCCCATACTGCCAGGGTCATAATGAGGCCCTGTATCTCTCGCCTTCCTTCTTACCTCACTGCCCTGTAAATGACCGGGCCAGAGCCTGGGCCTGGAAGAAACCATTCATCTCCACGCACATGCCTCCTGATTTACAGACGCGGGCCATAAGATATATAACGTGTATAACCCCCCAACCTCCCACCCCTTTTGATGTGGCAGATGCATGCCCCCCAACTGTGTACCACCCTGTTTCACCCACAACGCTAACCCCATCCGAGCCTATACATTCTCTCCTGTGTTAACATGTAGTGAAGCTGTCCCTATGAGATGTAACAGAACGATCGCCAAATAGCCCATCTAAAATGGACTGTGATGAAGGTACTATCATGATCCACATGCTTGGGTTCCATGATACGAGTTACCTGTCTTCCAGTACCAGATACCTTTGCAGATGTATTCGATACTAGGCGACTCATGTGTTATGATATCAAATGTATGGACCACACGCTTAGTTATTTTCTTAGTATTGTATATTCTTGCAAATATGTTGAAATGTTTAGAGACTCATGTGTACACCATAAAAAGTGCGGCCTCAGGGCTAATTGAGATAAGAGCAATTCTGTAGCACGGTGACCATTGCAAAAGTGAAAATATAGCCCTCGATGTAAGCAGAACCTGCTTTCTATTTGTTATAAATGAAGTGAGAGTAAACATGGTCGAGCCCCATTCTAATGGTCTGCTTATAACTCCACTAATCGAGCTGAGCAAAACCCAAAGAGCCAAAGGGCCTCCTCTCCCCTCTCCAGCAGCGCCGCGCACATCGAGCGCCCAGCCCCCACCTCTCTCTCCCTCATGATGGAGTATGGCTAAAGGCCCATTTCTCACTGAGGCCTTAAGTCAACAAATGTAGCCTCTCATCCTTCCACTAAGCCCGCACAGAACGTTCACCACCATGCCCCCTGATACAAGATGACCCCCATACAATTTCCCCTTCCAGGGGCACATGACAAATGTATGTACATATAACAGGAGAAATATATGATTCTCCCCCCAACTGTCATGATGTCAATGGTTATTTTTTATGGATGTTTTTATTACATGCTTTGAAGTAGTGTTTACATTAGAGAGTTAGTATCCATCACCTTATCCGGAGTCACATAACCTTCACCTCACACTGACCAGCCCGGCTGAGGCACGTAATGTCCGCCTTCCCGCCAAGCAACTATCCAATCATCAGGAGGCGGCGCCTACACAACCATACTGGATCTGTGACTCCACCAATGAAAATATAGGTTTTGTACATTATGGAATGTCGACATCTATGATGCTGTAACCCTTTTTAAAGTAATGTCTGAGTAACGTAGAGCAGAGCGCTCTTGGAGTTTGCAGATGTCTCCGCTGGCCGTATTTTGGTTTTAGATTAACTTTACCTTTACTTTCACCCGCACTTGGTCTTGGTCTCATTCCCTCCTGGGGTGTGTCCATTATTGACTCTCACTGGGGAGTTTGAATTGCATATTTGGGGACTACTCACTTTCAACAGCCCAAACTCAGACAATGAAATGGTGCAACGCTGTTTATATGTCTCGTGCTTTGCTCACCAGGACAGCCCAAACTCAGACAATGAAATGGTGCAACGCTGTTTATACGTCTCGTGCTTTGCTCACCAGGACAGCCCAAACTCAGACAATGAAATGGTGCAACGCTGTTTATACGTCTCGTGCTTTGCTCACCAGGACAGCCCAAACTCAGACAATGAAATGGTGCAACGCTGTTTATATGTCTCGTGCTTTGCTCACCAGGACAGCCCAAACTCAGACAATGAAATGGTGCAACGCTGTTTATATGTCTCGTGCTTTGCTCACCAGGACAGCTCAAACTCAGACAATGAAATGGTGCAACGCTGTTTATATGTCTCGTGCTTTGCTCACCCGGACAGCCCAAACTCAGACAATGAAATGGTGCAACGCTGTTTATATGTCTCGTGCTTTGCTCACCAGGACAGCCCAAACTCAGACAATGAAATGGTGCAACGCTGTTTATATGTCTCGTGCTTTGCTCACCAGGACAGCCCAAACTCAGACAATGAAATGGTGCAACGCTGTTTATATGTCTCGTGCTTTGCTCACCAGGACAGCCCAAACTCAGACAATGAAATGGTGCAACGCTGTTTATATGTCTCGTGCTTTGCTCACCAGGACAGCCCAAACTCAGACAATGAAATGGTGCAACGCTGTTTATATGTCTCGTGCTTTGCTCACCCCGACAGCTCAAACTCAGACAATGAAATGGTGCAACGCTGTTTATATGTCTCGTGCTTTGCTCACCAGGACAGCCCAAACTCAGACAATGAAATGGTGCAACGCTGTTTATATGTCTCGTGCTTTGCTCACCAGGACAGCCCAAACTCAGACAATGAAATGGTGCAACGCTGTTTATATGTCTCGTGCTTTGCTCACCAGGACAGCCCAAACTCAGACAATGAAATGGTGCAACGCTGTTTATACGTCTCGTGCTTTGCTCACCAGGACAGCCCAAACTCAGACAATGAAATGGTGCAACGCTGTTTATACGTCTCGTGCTTTTCTCACCCCGACAGCTCAAACTCAGACAATGAAATGGTGCAACGCTGTTTATATGTCTCGTGCTTTGCTCACCAGGACAGCTCAAACTCAGACAATGAAATGGTGCAACGCTGTTTATATGTCTCGTGCTTTGCTCACCAGGACAGCCCAAACTCAGACAATGAAATGGTGCAACGCTGTTTATATGTCTCGTGCTTTGCTCACCAGGACAGCTCAAACTCAGACAATGAAATGGTGCAACGCTGTTTATATGTCTCGTGCTTTGCTCACCAGGACAGCCCAAACTCAGACAATGAAATGGTGCAACGCTGTTTATATGTCTCGTGCTTTTCTCACCCCGACAGCTCAAACTCAGACAATGAAATGGTGCAACGCTGTTTATATGTCTCGTGCTTTGCTCACCAGGACAGCTCAAACTGAGACAATGAAATGGTGCAACGCTGTTTATATGTCTCGTGCTTTGCTCACCAGGACAGCCCAAACTTAGACAATGAAATGGTGCAACGCTGTTTATATGTCTCGTGCTTTGCTCACCAGGACAGCCCAAACTCAGACAATGAAATGGTGCAACGCTGTTTATATGTCTCGTGCTTTTCTCACCCCGACAGCTCAAACTCAGACAATGAAATGGTGCAACGCTGTTTATATGTCTCGTGCTTTGCTCACCAGGACAGCTCAAACTCAGACAATGAAATGGTGCAAAGCTGTTTATATGTCTTGTACTTTGCACATATTTTATTGTCATGGTGAGTATTCTGACAGATGAAATACCCAGTGTGCATTGCATGCTCAGAAGGAATGCACGCTTGAATTACTATCACAAACATGTTTGATAAATTGGTGGTCATTTTTATGTCCTCAAAATACACTTTGTTTTCATGCAAAGCAGCCAGCATCCAATATTCAGGGCACCCACATTAGATCCGCCCCTCAGTTCAGTGAACACCATTGACAATCCGCCTCCACCAGCCACCGCTCCCCCATGTGCAAAGAGGCGAGGGAGTTCTCCCAGTAAATTGTGCGAATTTCCAGCACTGGGCCATCTAATACAATAAGGGCAATGCCTGACAAATGCCCATCCCATGTGTACAGAAAAGCTGATACTGTTGGCTTTGGCAATGTTTGATTTGACTTGCTCTGGCTGTGGCTCTCTTGGGTTCAGACTTTCTAAGTGCCAAGATGCCAGTGCAGTGCGGGTTCCAGTCTCCGGCACCCTGTCCCCCACCCTCTCTGGTGCTGCTCTTGGTCCTGTGTGTTGGCTTTGCCAATGCTTGCTCTCACTTGCTGGCGCTGCTCTTGGCCCCTGTGTTGGCTTTGCCAATGCTTGCTCTCACTTGCTGGTGCTGCTCTTGGGTCCTGTGTTGGCTTTGCCAATGCTTGCTTTCACTTGTTGGTGCTGCTCTTGGCCCCTGTGTTGGCTTTGCCAATGCTTGCTTTCACTTGCTGGTGCTGCTCTTGGCTCCTGTGTTGGCTTTGCCAATTCTTGCTCTCACTTGTTGGTGTTGCGCTTGGCTCCTATGTTGGCTTTGCCAATGTTTGCTTTCACTTGCGGGTGCTGCTCTTGGCCCCTGTGTTGGCTTTGGCAATGATTGCTTTCACTTGCTGGTGCTGCTCTTGGCCCTGTGTGTTGGCTTTGCCAATGCTTGCTATCACTTGCTGGTGCTGCTCTTGGCTCCTGTGTTGGCTTTGCCAATGCTTGCTTTCACTTGCTGGTGTTGCTCCCGGCTCCTGTGTTGGCTTTGACAATGCTTGCTTTCACTTGCTGGTGCTGCTCTTGGCTATGGTGTTGGCTTTGCCAATGCTTGATCTCACCTGCTGGTGTTGCTCTCGGCCCCTGTGTTGGCTTTGCCAATGCTTGCTTTCACTTGCTGGTGTTGCTCTTGGCTCCTGTGTTGGCTTTGCCAATGCTTGCTTTCACTTGCTGGTGCTGCTCTTGGCTATGGTATTGGCTTTGCCAATGCTTGCTCTCACTTGCTGGTGTTGCTCTCGGCCCCTGTGTTGGCTTTGCCAATGCTTGCTTTCACTTGCTGGTGCTGCTCTTGGCCCCTGTGTTGGCTTTGCCAATGCTTGCTCTCACTTGCTGGTGTTGCTTCTGGCTCCTGTGTTGGATTTGCCAATGCTTGCTTTCACTTGCTGGTGCTGCACTTGGCTCCTGTGTTGGCTTTGCCAATGCTTGCTCTCACTTGCTGGTGTTGCTCCTGGCTCCTGTGTTGGCTTTGCCAATGGTTGCTTTCGTTTGATGGTGTTGCTCTTGGTCCTGTGTTGTCTTTGCCCATGCTTGGTCTCACTTGCTGGTGCTGCTCTTGGCCCCTGTGTTGGCTTTGCCAATGCTTGCTCTCAGTTGCTGGTGTTGCTCCTGGCCCCTGTGTTGGCTTTGCCAATGCTTGTTCTCACTTACTGGTGTTGCTGTTGGGCCCTGTGTTGGCTTTGCCAATGCTTGCTCTCACTTGAAGGTGCTGCTCTTGGTCCCTGTGTTGGCTTTACCAATGCTTGCTCTCACTTGCTGGTGCTGCTCTTGGCCCTTGTGTTGTCTTTGCCAATGCTTCCTCTCACTTGCTGGTGCTGCTCTTGGCCACTGTATTGGCTTTGCCAATGCTTGCTTTCACTTTCTGGTGCTGCTCGTGGCCCTGTGGGTTGCGCTTGCTGTCACTTGCTGGTGCTGTTCTAGGCCCTTGTGTTGGCTTTGGCAATGCTTGCTTTTACTTGCTGGTTTTCCTCCCTGCCCTGCGTTGGCTTTGCCAATGCTTGCTCTCACTTTCTGGTGCTGTTCTAGGCCCGTGTGTTGGCTTTGCAATGCTTGCTTTTACTTGCTGGTGTTGCTCTTGGCCCTGTGTGTAGGCTTTGCCAATGCCTGCGTTCTCTTGCTGGTGCTGCTCTTGGCTCCTTTGTTGGCTTTGCCAATGCATGCTTTCACTTGCTGGTGTTGCTTTTTGCTCCGGTTTTGGCTTTGCCAATGCTTGCTCTCACTTGCTGGTGTTGCTCAAGGCTCCTGTGTTGGCTTTGCCAATGCTTGCTTTCACTTGCTGGTGTTGCTTTTTGCTCCGGTTTTGGCTTTGCCAATGCTTGCTCTCACTTGCTGGTGTTGCTCAAGGCTCCTGTGTTGGCTTTGCCAATGCTTGCTTTCACTTGCTGGTGCTGCATTTGGCTCCGGTTTTGGCTTTGCCAATGCTTGCTCTCACTTGTTGGTGTTGCTCTTGGCCCCTGTGTTGGCTTTGCCAATGCTTGCTGTGACTTGCTGGTGCTGTTCTAGGCCCGTGTTTTGGCTTTGCAATGCTTGCTCTCACTTGCTGGTGCTGCTCTTGGCAATGGTGTTGGCTTTGCCAATGCTTGCTCTCACTTGCTGGTGTTGCTCTCGGCCCCTGTGTTGGCTTTGCCAATGCTTGCTTTCACTTGCTGGTGCTGCTCTTGGCTCTTAAATTGGCTTTGCCAATGCTTGGTCTCACTTGCTGGTGCTCCTCTTGGCCCCTGTGTTGGCTTTGCCAATGTTTGCTCGCAGTTGCTGGTGTTGCTCCTGGCCCCTGTGTTGGCTTTGCCAATGCTTGCTTTCACTTGCTGGTGCTGCACTTGGCTCCTGTGTTGGCATTGCCAATGCTTGCTTTTTTTGATGGTGTTGCTCGTGGCTCCTGTGTTGGCTTTGCCCATGCTTGGTCTCACTTGCTGGTGCTGCTCTTGGCCCCTCTGTAGGCTTTGCCAATGCTTACTCTCAGTTGCTGGTGTTGCCCCTGGCCCCTGTGTTGGCTTTGCCAATGCTTGTTCTCACTTACTGGTGTTGCTGTTGGGCCCTGTGTTGGCTTTGCCAATGCTTCCTCTCCCTTGCTGGTGCTGCTCCTGGCTCCTGTGTTGGCTTTACCAATGCTTGCTTTCGCTTGCTGGTGTTGCTCTTGGCTCCTGTGTTGGCTTTGCCAATGCTTGGTGTCACTTGCTGATGCTGCTCTCGGCCCCTGTGTTGGCTTTGCCAATGCTTGCTCTCAGTTGCTGGTGTTGCTCCTGGCCCCTGTTTTGGCTTTGCCAATGCTTGCTCTCACTTGCTGGTGCTGCTCTTGGCTCCTGTGTTGGCTTTACCAATGCTTAGTCTCACTTGCTGGTGCTGCTCTTGGCCGCTGTGTTGGCTTTGCCAATGCTTGCTTTCACTTGCTGGTGCTCCTCTTGGCTCCTGTATTGGCTTTGCCAATGCTTGCTTTCACTCGCTGGTGCTGCTCTTGGCCCCTGTGTTGGCTTTGCCAATGCTTGCTCTCAGTTGCTCGTGTTGCTCCTGGCCCCTGTGTTGGCTTTGCCAATGCTTGCTTTCACTTGCTGGTGCTGCTTTTTGCTCCGGTTTTGGCTTTGTCAATGCTTGCTCTCACTTGCTGGTGTTGCTCTTGGCCCCTGCGTTGGCTTTGCCAATGCTTGCTCTCACTTGCTGGTGCTTCTTTTGGCCCTGTGTTGGCTTTGCCAAGGCTTGCTCTCACTTGCTGGTGCAGCTCTTTACTGTGTGTGTTGGCTTTGCCAATGTTTGCTCTCTTGCTGGTGCTGCTCTTGGCTCTTGTGTTTCCTTTCCCAATGCTTGCTCTCACTTGCTGGTGCTGTACTTGGCTCGTGTGTTGGCTTTGCCAAGGCTTCCTTTCACATGCGGGTGCTGCTCTTGGCTCCTGTTTTGGCTTTGCCAATGCTTGCTCTCACTTGCTGGTGCTGCTCTTGGCTCCTGTGCTGGCTTTGCCAATGCTTGCTTTCACTTGTTGGTGCTGCTCTTGGCCCGTGTGTTGGCTTTGCCAATGCTTCCTTTCACTTGCTGGTGCTGCTCTTGGCTCCTGTTTTGGCTTTGCCAATGCTTGCTCTTACTTGCTGGTGCTGCTCTTGGCTCCTGTGCTGGCTTTGCCAATGATTGCTTTCACTTGCTGGTGCTGCTCTTGGCTCCTTTGTTGGCTTTGCTAATGCTTGATCTCACTTGCTGGTGCTGCTCTTGGCCTCTGTGTTGGCTTTGCCAATGCTTCCTCTCACTTGCAGGTGCTGCTCTTGGCTCCTTTGTTGGCTTTGCCAATGATTGCTTTCACTTGCTGGTTTTGCTCTTAGCCCCGTTTGTTGGCTTTGCCAATGCTTGCTCTCACTTTCTGGTGCTGCTCTTGGCCCCTGTGTTGGCTTTGCCAATGCTTGCTCTCACTTGCTGGTGCTGCTCTTGGCCCCTGTGTTGGCTTTGCCAATGCTTGCTTTCACTTGCTGCTGTTGCTCTTTGCCCCTGTGTTGGCTTTGCCAATGCTTGCTCTCACTTGCTGCTGTTGCTCTTGGCCCCCTTGTTGGCTTTGCCAATGCTTGCTTTCACTTGCTGGTGTTACTCTTGGCCCTGTGTGTTGGCTTTGCAAATGCTTGCTCTCACTTGCTGGTGCTGCTCTTGGCTCGTGTGTTGGCTTTGCCAAGGCTTCCTTTCACATGCTGGTGCTGCTCTTGGCTCCTGTTTTGGCTTTGCCAATGCTTGCTCTCACTTGCTGGTGCTGCTCTTGGCTCCTGTGCTGGCTTTGCCAATGCTTGCTTTCACTTGTTGGTGCTGCTCTTGGCCCGTGTGTTGGCTTTGCCAATGCTTCCTTTCACTTGCTGGTGCTGCTCTTGGCTCCTGTTTTGGCTTTGCCAATGCTTGCTCTTACTTGCTGGTGCTGCTCTTGGCTCCTGTGCTGGCTTTGCCAATGATTGCTTTCACTTGCTGGTGCTGCTCTTGGCTCCTTTGTTGGCTTTGCTAATGCTTGATCTCACTTGCTGGTGCTGCTCTTGGCCTCTGTGTTGGCTTTGCCAATGCTTCCTCTCACTTGCAGGTGCTGCTCTTGGCTCCTTTGTTGGCTTTGCCAATGATAGCTTTCACTTGCTGGTTTTGCTCTTAGCCCCGTGTGTTGGCTTTGCCAATGCTTGCTCTCACTTTCTGGTGCTGCTCTTGGCCCCTGTGTTGGCTTTGCCAATGCTTGCTCTCACTTGCTGGTGCTGCTCTTGGCCCCTGTGTTGGCTTTGCCATGCTTGCTTTCACTTGCTGCTGTTGCTCTTTGCCCCTGTGTTGGCTTTGCCAATGCTTGCTCTCACTTGCTGCTGTTGCTCTTGGCCCCCTTGTTGGCTTTGCCAATGCTTGCTTTCACTTGCTGGTGTTACTCTTGGCCCTGTGTGTTGGCTTTGCAAATGCTTGCTCTCACTTGCTGGTGCTGCTCTTGGCTCCTGTGTTGGCTTTGCCAATGCTTGCTTTCACTTGCTGGTGTTGCACTTGGCTCCTGTGTTGGCTTTGCCAATGCTTGCTTTCACTTGCTGGTGCTGCTCTTGGGTCCTGTGTTGGCTTTGCCAATGCTTGCTTTCACTTGCTGGTGCTGCTCTTGGCCCTGTGTGTTGGCTTTGCCAATGCTTGCTTTCACTTGCTGGTGTTGCTCTTGGCCCTGTGTGTTGGCTTTGCCAATGCTTGCTTTCACTTGCTGTTGTTGCTCTTGGCGCCTGTGTTGGCTTTGCCAATGCTTGCTTTCACTTGCTGTTGCTGCTCTTGGCCCTGTGTGTTGGCTTTGCCAATGCTTGCTTTCACTTGCTGGTGTTGCTCTTGGCTCCTGTGTTGGCTTTGCCAATGCTTGCTTTCACTTGCTGGTGCTGCTCTTGGCTCCTGTGTTAGCTTTTCCAATGCTTGCTTTCACTTGCTGGTGTTGCTCTTGGCCCCTGTGTTGGCTTTGCCAATGCTTGCTTTCACTTGCTGGTGTTACTCTTGGCCCTGTGTGTTGGCTTTGCCAATGCTTGCTTTCACTTGCTGGTGTTGCTCTTGGCTCCTGTGTTGGCTTTGCCAATGCTTGCTTTCACTTGCTGGTGTTCCTCTTGGCCCCTGTGTTGGCTTTGCCAATGCTTGCTTTCACTTGCTGGTGCTGCTCTTGGTTCCTGTGTTGGCTTTGCCAATGCTTGCTCTCACTTGCTGGTGCTGCTCTTGGCCCTGTGTGTTGGCTTTGCCAATGCTTGCTTTCAGTTGCTGGTGTTCCTCTTGGCCCCTGTGTTGGCTTTGCCAATGCTTGCTTTCACTTGCTGGTGCTGCTCTTGGTTCCTGTGTTGGCTTTTCCAATCCTTGCTTTCACTTGCTGGTGCTGCTCTTGGCCCTGTGTGTTGGCTTTGCCAATGCTTGCTTTCACTTGCTGGTGTTGCTCTTGGCTCATGTGTTGGCTTTGCCAATGCTTGCACTCACTTGCTGGTGTTGCTTTTGGCTACTGTGTTGGCTTTGCCAATGGTTGCTTTTACTTGTTGGTGCTGCTCTAGGCCCTGTGTGTTGGCTTTGCCAATGCTTGCTTTCACTTGCTGGTGCTGCTCTTGGTTCCTATGTTGGCTTTGCCAATGCTTGCTTTCACTTGCTGGTGCTGCTCTTGGCCCCTGGGTTGGCTTTGCCAATGCTTGCTCTCACTTGCTGGTGCTGCTCTTGGCTCCAGCGGTGGCTTTGCCAATGCCTGCTCTCACTCGGTGGCGCTGCTCTTGGCCCCTGGGTTGGCTTTGCCAATGCTTGCTCTCACTTGCTGGTGCTGGGCTGCAGGGCTCTGCTGCCCTCTGTCGGACAGAACGCGATTCTCTGCCGGGAGATGGGCTGATTTCCGAGAAACAGCGTGATAGAGCGACGGGACGTAATAGTGGGCGGGGCGTAGGCAATCACGTGGAAGTTGCAGATGCAGGCTTGTAATTTTATAGGCGGCGCGTGTCCGGACCCGGAAATGTAGTGCAGATCACTTTCAGTTTCACTTTTGATGCCTGGAGGAAAGGAGTTGTCACTGGTGAATCATTGCCTCTGGTGCTGCTTCATATCTGGCTGGTGAATCATTGCTTCTAGGACTGGTGGAAGGTGCTGCTGCCTGTGCACAGAGCCCCACGCCTAGAGATCCTATGCATAGCTCTCAACCATTTATGTTGCAAAAGCGGGTGAAAACACCCGATTTTACTTTTGGCGGGTGAGCGGCCCATTGAAATGAATGGGCGTGCATGAGGTTTGGCGGGTGAGTCCGCTGTTTACAAGGCGGGTGATACCCGCCAAAAGCGTGTGAGTTGGGAGCTATGCCTATGCAAGGACTGCATGTGCACAGAGCACCGCGCCTATAGACCCTATGCAAGGATTACATGTGCACAGAGCATCGCGCCTATATACCTTATGCAGGGACTGCATGTGCACAGATCACCGCACCTGTAGACCCTTTGCAAGGATTTCATGTGCACAGAGCGCTGCGCCTATAGACCCTATGCAGGGATTGCATGTGCACAGAGTGCTGCACCTATAGACCCTATGCATGGATTGCCTCTGCACAGAGCACTGTGCCTATAGACTCTATGCATGGATTGCCTCTGCACAGAGCACCGCGCCTATAGACCCTATGCAAGGATTGCATGTGCACAGAGCGCTGCGCCTATAGACCCTATGCATGGACTGCATGTGCACAGAGCACCTCACCTATAGACCCTTTGCAAGGATTGCATGTGCACAGCGCGCTGCGCCTATAGACCCTATGCAGGGATTGCATGTGCACAGAGCGCTGCTCCTATAGACCCTATGCAGGGATTGCATGTGCACAGAGCCCCGCGCCTATAGACCCTATGCAAGGATTACATGTGCACAGAGCTTTGCACCTATAGACCCTATGCATGGATTGCCTCTGCACAGAGCACTGTGCCTATAGACTCTATCCATGGATTGCCTCTGCACAGAGCACCGCGCCTATAGACCCTATGCAAGGACTGCATTTATTTATTTGTATTTATTTTATTTATAAAGAGCAGCCAGGCCCGGGGGCATAGGGCGCGTAGGTTAGATCTGGTTACAGTTACAATTAAAAACAGTCAACAAGGGTTACGTTACAGTTACAGGTAGGTACATAGTTAGTATTGCAAATGCATACATACATAGTCTAAGATAAATACATTAATTACAAAAGTGTGCCGTCAGCAGTCAATCATGCTGGGATCAGGAGGTTGGGCTGTCATAGAGTCCATGTTGTGAAGCCAACACTTCGTGTTGTGTTTGAATAGGTTAAATGAAGGTTCTGCTCGCAAAAGCGCGGGGATTGTGTTCCATAATTTAGAAGCTTGTACAGGGAAGCTAGCTCCACCCGAGTTATGAAGTTTGAATCTCGGTATGGACATAGTGTTAGCTTGTGCTGCTCTAAGTGGTCTTGAAGAAGTGTGAGGTGTAAGTTGGTTGGTGAGGTAGGCTGGTGCAAGGTTGGCCCTGGCTTTGTGTGTAAGGGGCAACGTTTTGAGGGATATTCTGTGCTCGACTGGGAGCCAGCGTAATTTGCGCCTGGTCTCAGAGATGTGCGCCTTCTTGGGGATGTTGAGGGCAGCCCTGATGGCATTATTTTGAATTACTTGCAGTTTGTTGATATTTTTGTGGCTAGTGCCTAGGTAAAGGGCATTACAGCAGTCTATTTTGGACAGGACTAATGCTCTAGCAAGAGTAATGCGATTGGGTGAGGAGATGAACGGTCTACATGCAGTAATCAGCTTACAGGTGTAAGCGGCTGATGATGCTACTGCGTTAGTTTGTTTGGAGAAGGATAAGGTGGCATCGATGTAGATACCAAGGGTTTTAGTATTATTTGACATGGGGATGAGATTGCCATCTATGGTGAAGGATTTGAATGCAGGATTAAGATTTTTGAGTTTGGCGTGAGTGCCAAGGATGATCAACTCTGTTTTTTCTTCATTGAGACAACATCCATGATGTGCCATCCATGCTTGTATTACTGAGTAGATTTCATTAAGGTTTTTGCTGTCTGTTTCATAGTTACCCGAGATAGGAATGAGTATCTGGGTGTCATCCGCGTAATTGGTATACGTGACACCCAGATAGTCAAGGATATCAAAGAGGGGCTTTGTGAATACATTATAAAGTGTCGGGGACACACAAGAGCCTTGCGGGACTCCACAAGGTACTGGTGAGGGTTCAGCAGAATCAGTGGGAGAGAAGACCCTCATGGTTCTGTTCGCCAAGAAGGAACTGATCCAAGCCGTGGCTGCGTCTGAAAAGTGTGCTGCAGTTTTCAAGTGGTGACAGAGTGTTTGGTGGTTGACCAAGTCAAAAGCTGCTGACAGGTCAAGCAGTAAGAGGAGTGCAAGTTTGCCATTGTCTTTCAAGATTTGGATCTGGGTAGTGAGATCTATTAATGCAGTTTCCATGCCGTGTCTCAGTTGGAAACCTGATTGCCTAAGTCCTAGGAGATTGTTTGATTCTAAGTAGGCCTGTATTTGTAAATAGGCTGCTCTGTCCAGTATTTTTAATAAGAAAGGTACAGTCGTTATCGGCCTATAGTTAGACGGGTTGACTGGGTCAAGAGTAGGTTTTTTGAGGAGTGGAATGACCCACCCGTCTTTTAGGTTATCAGGTACTACTCCAGATTTGAAGGAGGCATTGATGAGGTTGGTGATGAATGGAGCCAGATCGTGCGCGGCAGCTTTGATGATTGGGGCAGGGCAGGCATCACCTTGGCAGTTTGAAGGTTTAAGTTTCCTGATGATGTTTTCTACTTCCCAGATTGAGAGGGGTGAGAAGCTGAAAGGTTTACAAGTTGACTTAAAGGAAGGTGATTTGTTAGGTAATTGTTTGTAGTCTGGGTCAGCTAGTAGTAGGGATTTTTTTGCGTTGATTTTAGATTGTAGGCGAGCTATTTTATCTAATAAGGCCTTCTGAATATTACTACACCATAGTGCGTCAGTAACACATTTGTCTATGGGGGCAGTGGGGGATTCTAGTTCTTTCAGAATCTTAAAAAGTTCTTTTGTGTTGGATTCCGCTTGTGTAATCCTTTTGTTATAGGTGTCTTTTTTAGCAAGAAAGATGGCTTCTTTGTAACTAGAGGAGGCTAGGGTTAGCTCAGTCTAATTGGATGCTGTGGGATTTTTTTTCCAATGTGCCTCTGCGGTTCTCTTAGTTTTGCCTAATTCTCTTAACTTCGGCGTGAACCAAGTGTTAAGGTGACTCTGTGGTTTGGGTTTCCGCAATTTTAGGGCGGCGATGGTGTTCAGTGCTTTGAGTATAGCCTGGTTGTAGATATCCACTAAAACTGTGGGGTCAGCATCTGAGTCAATATTGTTCAGGATGCGGAGTAATATGGGTAGGAGTTTGTCAGGTGTAATGTCTTTCTTATTTCTCGTGATGGTGGCTGGGGCGATGATAGGCGCCAAGTGGGGTGTGTTGGCTTTGATAGAAAAGGTTATTTTATGATGATCCGACCAAATGCATGGGTCATTGGATAGGAGGTCAATAGAGCAATTGAGGTGAGTGAGCCAGTCCAGTGTTCTGCCTTTGATATGAGTGGGCTTGTGAATAATGTGCGTATGACCCAAGTCAGATAAGGTGTTGGCTAGGTCATGGGCGTTAGTGTTCTTAGGGTCGTTAAAACCAAGATTAAAGTCCCCAAGTAAGATGGTTTGAGAATTGGGTTTGGTATCTGTGGTTATGAGTGATGCAATGTCCTCTATAAAATAAGAGATGGGACCTGGTGGTCGGTAAATAAGGTGCATAGTTGCCGTGTGGTTGGGTGATAGGGGTAGCTTGATAGACAAGGATTCAGCAGAGGGGATTTGAGAGTCCTGGATGACTTTAATGTCGAATGTATCTCTGAATATGAGGGCGAGTCCACCTCCCTTTGTCTGAGTGGTGTTTCTGTCGCATCTAATAATAGCATAATCATTAGGTATAGCAAGAGCCAAAGATGGACCGGAGGCAGCATTAAGCCAGGTTTCCGTGACTGCAAGGAGATCGAGCTTTTCGTGAGTTATAAAGTCAGCGATATCGAGAGCATGTGCAGGAAGAGACCTAGCATTCACCAAGGCTGCTTTAATAAGTTTGTCTTTTTGGGGATATTTTTCTGGTGGTATAGGTAGGTCATGCAAATGGATATGGGCTAGCTTGTCTGATCAATGGTCGAATTGGCAAGGTTGTGGTCAATATGCAAGTGTTTCATACTACGGGCTCTTAATCTAGAATTTCTGGTTAAAATGCTAGGGTGGTGAGAGCATGGAAAGGTAGGTGGGCTAGTTCTAGAATTCAATCTAGTGTTTCTATTAAAAATGCTAGGGTGGTGGGAGCATGGAGAGGTAGGTAGGCTAGTTCTAGAATTCAATCTAGTGTTTCTATTAGCAGTAGTACAAGGTTGGTTAGGTGTTGGTCTAGTAGCAAAGTAGCGTATCCAGAGTGCTGGATCATCCAAGTACGGGTTTGCCGGTGTCATGGTGCTAGGCCACGAAGTGAGGGTGGTGGTTACCATACGTGTGCTGGTGTATGTGTCTTGATTAGAATGTGGGTTAGGTTGACTAGTCCAACGTCTAGTGTAGATATGCAGTAGGTGGATGAGAGTAGTTATGCACCAATACATGATGTGGGTAGCGTTGCTGGTAGGCAGGTGTTGCAAGTGTGGTCTATTAGCGACCAAAAGGTACAACACAAATCAATCAGATGTGGTCTGTAGGCGACCAGAGGCACAACACAAATCAATCAAATGTGGTCTGTAGGCGACCATAAGGCATAACACAACAATCAAGTGTGGTCTGTAGGCGACCAGAGGCACAACACAAATCAATCAAATGTGGTCTGTAGGCGACCATAAGGCATAACACAACAATCAAGTGTGGTCTGTAGGCGACCAGAGGCACAACACAAATCAATCAAATGTGGTCTGTAGGCGACCATAAAGCATAACAAATCAATCAAGTGTGGTCTGTAGGCGACCAGAGGCACAACACAAATCAATCAAATGTGGTCTGTAGGCGACCATAAAGCATAACACAACAATCAAGTGTGGTCTGTAGGCGACCAGAGGCACAACACAAATCAATCAAATGGAGAGCGCTGCGCCTATAGACCCTATGCAAGGGGTTTGCATGTGTACAGAGCATCATGCCTATAGACCCCATGCAAGGACTGCATGTGCACAGAGCACTGCGTCTATAGACCCTATGCAAGGATTGCATGGGCACAGAGCATCGCGTGCGCCTATAGACCCTATGCAGGGATTGCATGTATAGTTTCAATGTCTCACCACTCGAGTGTATTCCAGCACACATCACTTTCCACAGGGGGGAGGGTGGGCAGCCGTCTCCATATTCATGGGCTTTGCACCACGTTCTGCAGAGACCCTCTGCGGACGCCAAAAGCCACACATGTTCTCTTCCCTGGCCTGACTAAAGCGCTTTCAGCCCTGAGATCAGGCTTCTGTGTGCTAGCTGGAGCTCGCACTGGCCTGACCAAAGCACTTTCAGCCCTGAGATCAGGTTTCTGTGTGCTAGCTGGAGCTCGCCCTGGCCTGACCAAAGCGATTTCAGTCCTGAGATCAGGCTTCTGTGTGCTAGCTGGAGCTCCGACAGCAGAACGGCTCTCCGGGGGTACATGCACACCCTAACACGTTGCATTATAATTGGAGCCATTAAGCACTGATTGGAAGGAGGGTAACTCTTAGCAGGGGTGGGGGGATGAGGAATGGGAAGGGTGCATAATGCAGCATGCTGTGTGAAAGGGTGCATAATGCAGCAGGCTGTGTAAAAGGGTGCATAATGCTGCATGCTGTGTAAAAGGGTGCATAGACTGCATAATGCAGCATGCTGTGTAAGGGTGCATAATGCAGCATGCTATGTAAGGGTGCATAATGCAGCATGCTGTGTAAAAGGGTGCACAATGCAGCATCCTGTGTAAAAAGGTGTATAGTGCAGAATGCTGTGTGAAAAGGTGCATAGTACAGCATGCTGTGTAAAAGCGTGCATGATGCAGCATGCTGTGCAAACGGGTGCATAGTGTAGCATGCTGTGTAAAAGGGTGCATAATGCAGCATGCTCTGTAAAAGGGTGCATAATGCAGCATGCTGTGTAAAAGGGTGCATAATGCAGCATGCTCTGTAAAAGGGTGCATAATGCAGCATCCTGTGTAAAAGGGTGCATAGTGCAGCATGCTGTGTAAAAGGGTGCATAGTGCAGCATGCTGTGTAAAAGGGTGCATAATGCAGCATGCTGTGTAAAAGGGTGCATAATGCAGCATGCTCTGTAAAAGGGTGCATAATGCAGCATCCTGTGTAAAAGGGTGCATAGTGCAGCATGCTGTGTGAAAAGGTGCATAGTGCAGCATGCTGTGTAAAAGGATGCATGATGCAGCATGCTGTGTAAAAGGGATTGTTTTGTCTCACATTACTTTAGATGGTGCCATGCAGGATGGGGAAAATGAAGCTATATTCATACTTTTTATTTTTTGCTGAAGCTGTTTCTGTGACAATTTATGTAGTGTAAGGTTATGTTAGTTTATTATGTTGTGTGCATTATTTTCAAGGCATTTCTTTACACACGGCCCTAATACATATTTATATCAACTGAATCTGCAAAGATATGTGGTCAACTGCGTCAATCACCTACATCCTGTTTACCACCCTAACCAAAGTGTGTGATCCTGGGCAAACAATTAAGGGGCCGATTCATGGAACAAACGTGCGCCGAAAATCCCAGCGCAAGGTGGCGCAAGTGTGAGAAAGCAAGCGCACGCGCACACGTGCGATTCAAGGAAGGCGCTGCGCTTGTCTTCCACTGGTTGTGCACCAAATCCGTGCATGGCGCACATGGGCGCACACGTCATTGCAAGAACCAAACGCTGTGCGCGACGTGCACAGGGACAGCGCGCAACGTCCGCGCACATACCAAAAAGGGGGCGGGACATGGGCGTAACGCGTGGAAAGGGGAACAACGCGTGAAAAAGAAGGCATAACTGGGGAAGTACTGCAGGGAAATACACGGAACGCCCACACGCACGCGAACAACTCATATTCATGGATTTGAATATGGGAAACAAGCGCACGCTAAAAGACGCGCACAGGTGTCAACCCATCTGACACAGGAAGACAGGCGTTAGTGTCCCTGCGCACAGTATAAAAGCACGCACAAACAACAAACACGTATATACCGCTACGATGAATGCCCCATTTGTCGCAGCACTGATCGTGGGACACCGCAGGAGGAGGAGAATAGCCAGGGCCCGCATTTTTTCCCCTGGACTAGCCTTTTTGGGATGCCTGACGACCAAGTCTACGGCAGGTGTTTCCACCTCATATCATCCTAGACCTGGTCAGGGAGTGGGAAGATGACCTTACATCCCCCACCCTCTGCTCCCAAGCATTGATCCCCTTGGAGAAGGTGCTCAATGTCCTGCATTTTTTGGCCACTGGGTCATTTCACCGGACTACTGCCATAGTGGGGGGTGGTCTCACAGGCTACACAGTCACGCTGCCTACACCAGGTGTTGGCAATCATGACTGCGCACCCCTCAGTCCGCAGGCACATATACATGCCCAGAACAGCTGCAGAAAGGCAGGCCGTTGTCCAGCACTTTTACAGGGTGGCACACTTCCCCAAAGTGCTGGGTGCCATAGATTGCACCCATGTGGCCCTACGTCCACCTAGGGCCACTGACCACATCTACCGAAATTGCAAGCACTGGCATTCCATCAATGTGCAGGTGGCATGCTATGCCAAGGGAATCATCACCTCTGTCTATACAAACTACCCTGGCTCCAACCATGACAGTTTCATATACAGAATGTACGCCCTGAGCCGGGCCCTGGAAGCTGGGCAGCATGGCGACACCTGGTTCCTAGGTGAGTACAAATGCCCGTGCACATGCATGCATGTCACACAAATACAAATACACAAACCCCAATAATCACAACCATTATCACCTCTCCAAGGGACAGTGCCTACCCTCTGAGCAACCACATGATGACGCCAATCCGGAACCCCACCACACCACCCCAGGTAAGATACAACGCGGCCCATATTGCAACCAGGGCCATAGTGGAGCGCACATTCGGAGTGCTCAAGTCACGCTTCCGCTCCCTTGACCGCTCTGGTGGGCAGCTACTGTATGCACTGCCAGTAGTGTGCAGGATCATTGTAGCAGCATGTGTCCTGCACAATGTTGCAACACGGCAGGACGTACCGGTGGACATGGTGGTGCCCCCACATCCCCAACCACAGGCCCATAGGAGGGGATAGGGCACGTGGCGAGGCAGCGCGGACCTAACTTGTGACCACATTTTTTACCTAAACTCCCACCCCTGCGGAGTGCACACAGGCCTGGCACATACCAGGTGACAATCGATGATGACAAAGAGACAGTCAACTGTCACAACCTTACCACCCTGAGAATGTTGCCATGGAAGTGCCACATTGATTGCATCCCTAGCTACTCAAACCTAACCAATCCTGTGTGACCAAAAGGTACACATGCAAGGTGTGTATCACACAGACCTGCAAAACAGGCCATGAAAATCACTGGTATGTCACCCAAAGGCACCAAAACCACAACATGATATGGCAAGCAATAGCAAAACACCAACACAGTATCAATAATGTACACATTGACATGTGAAAAATGCAAAGTGGCGTCAGACAATGATGCCTGACATGGAATCAGATGAAATGACAACCTCCCGCACAAAGCAAGTCATACCCAAATGCCTAACAACAGTTGTAGCTTGAACATAACAATGAATGCCTGTTTACATGCACATTGTGCATGGCAAAATCAACACTGCATAATACGTGTGCTTTGTCCATCTCCTGCAACACACTGCTCAGCACACAGCATAGTGACCAGCCATTGTGTGTGACGCACACCCTGAGCATCACGTGAAAACGATAAACTAAATAAAAAAACAAATCACGCATGTACAGGATCCAAAAATGGTCATAGATCATGTGCTGCAGGGACACAGTGGGCCCCAGAAGGCAAACTGAGTGCACATGTGGACATGGAAGGGTGGTGGTACATGTTGTGGATCATAGTGCGAGTGTGTGTGTCAGTAGGGACATGCACTCAATACATGCATGTGCAATAAAGTGACCATCAGTGTCCTCATCACATGTGAACATTGCCCAAGTGTACACCCCAGACTGTCAAACCACAACTATACCCTCACACCTGAAAGGTAAACACAACACATGAACAGCCATTAATCAGCAGAATACATCATGTACATAGGATACCACAATTACAATGTCAGGGTGCCCATCACACTGTGGGGCAAGGCAACTGTCCAACACCAAAATACCCCCCCCCCCCTCACATATCACCATGACCCACTGAACAACTGCTCCTGGGGTATGTAGCCTTCATCCTTGAAGTCTACCTGGCCACAGGATCACCCTTCCCCTTTGTCTCCATCTTCCACCTTGCGTATAAAAAGTGTCCAGCACCCTCAGAGGCCACCTTGACTTGCAAAAACACCAAATCCAAGAGAACTCAAAGCAGACAAACATACAAGCCAAGCAAAAAGCCTGCAGGCAGCAAAATAAACCAGAAGAGTCTCCAGTAGATGACTTGAAGTAGCAGTACATCACAAAGCACAAGTACTAGCAAAATGATGGAACAACCAAGGTAGCACAGTAAAACAATGTCACAACAGGATGTGTACCATGTTTGGTACGTAATATACAATGATGCACCACGAACTGATGTGTACTGTCACAGCTCCCGTGTACAGGCGCAGGAGTGACACAAACCAACCACCCCCACCGTGGTCTGGGTGCCTGCAAGGTCAAACTAACACAGGCCTCTGAGACCCTGGTGGGAAGGAGGGTCAGGGATATGCAGTCAGGACAGGCATTGGTATACTGGATAACCGGAATGAGGGTCAGGAGAGGGGAGTATGATTGACAAGGGAAAGTAGGGAATGGACAAAAATATACTAATCACATTAACACATATACAATCAGACCAAACGTGTACATCATGCACATAGTATTAAATTACTCAAATGGAAGTCAAAGAGAAACTTATCTCTGGGGTGAGTGCTGGCCTCCAGCCTGCGCACACTCAGGTCTGGTAACATGAGCAGTTCAATGCTGCAAAGAGAACCAGAGTCACTAATCTGTGCGTGCCCATAACACACACACACACCACCATGCATGCCCCAAAGTAACAAAATACTCTACAAACTTTCTGGTGTGATGCTTCATACCCATACGTAAGATTCCCCCTGTGATGGTTCATACACAGTCAATGCAGTAAATCAGGCGCCGGTGGGTGCGTGCCAAATGGAAGACCAATGTGTCAAGATTCACACAACATCCAATGTTCCCTGGGGAGGCAGCCAGACGTATTTAGCAAGGTACGACTTCAGTACAAGTTGTGTTCCAGCATAACCCAAATAAAGTAGGTAGTGCATGTGGCGATTTCAACATGAAAATGAAATGCACTGCACACGAGTCTGTCCCTCGCTGTCTGTCCCTGTGAGCTGCTTCTTTCCCTGTCTTGGAAAGCTACATGGCTAATACAACTGCCTCAATGGACCATGGTGGACCGGAGGATATGTGCCACTGCCCCTGCATGTGCCCCTGACAACTTTTCCATCAACTAGCCATTAGTCTACCAACGCATCTTAGCTGTACTGCGCGCTTCAACACCAATATCTGTCCAAGCTCACCGTCAGTGGTGCTACTTAGCATGCATGTGCAACTGGCCTGGTGGAAGGTTGGCTGCGGTGTGGCCCCCTTGTGCTGCTCACCTTGCCTGGAGTTCCTTGAAACACGTCAGCTTCTTTAGGATGTATGAGCGCAATCCCTGTGGCTCTGCCTGCGCACACATGCACATGTCTGCACCACCGAATGTGGCCAGCTTCCAGACGTCGAATGGGCCATGTCTGCTGGGAAAGGTGGTCTGGAGGCTCATCCCCCTGCAGAAAGGGCAGAAAACACATGATTAATGCTTGAAATTCCCCTGTGTGTGTCTCCTCAGACATGTCATGACTGGACCATGTTAGAGACGTACATCAGAAATCACACCATCACTGCAACTTTCACAGGCAAAGTGTGTTAGCCACTGTCTATAGCATGAATTGCATCAATCACATGTACAGTAAAGATAAGAAACACACTACACAATGTATAGCAATTAATGTACACATGAATCATGAAACCACCCATCTAGCAAAGAAAGAACTGTGGTCAATATCACCCCTATCATCCCCACTAGGGGTGTTAACACAAGTAGTACAGCAGCAGACATGCCACAGATATGACAGTCCTAAGCCCTTGTGTAATAGGCTGTTACACCGAACCATCCTTGCGAGCCCATGGATAAGGGAAGCAGGAGTGGCATATGTGAGTCAGGACCCCAAGCTGCAAACACATACACGAGACAAGCTTGAAGGGCCCAGCTGGAACAGACAGTGGATGCTTTCAAAAGCCACAAAGCACCACACCGTCACATGAACGCACAATAGACAAGCAATTTTAAACTATATTAACTAATTAGACTAACTATGAAAAACCTACATTACCTAATCAAATTGAAAGTTAACTAACTAAACTAAAAGAAAAATAAAAAATGGCCACATACGACCGGGGGGAGGGGGCACCCAGGAGGGGGGAGGTACAGGGTTCTGCTCAACACCCACATGCGATGATGTTGAGGAAAAAAAAACCTCCATGGGCTCAACGCCTGCACAGCCCGATCTATGTGGGAGATACCTCGTCTTCCGAGTCTGGCTCTTCCTGAAAAGGAGGACGTGGCACAGGAGCCTGACCACACCTAGCCACAGCTTGCCCCTCGTCGGCAGCAAGTCTGCCGGACGGGGGAGCCTGGTTCTGTGTGGCGAAGACACGTAGGTCTGCATGCAGAACCTTCCATGATACGCTTGCTTCCTCTTGCAAGGTAACACGTGTAACACAGAGTTTTTCCTGCAAGGCCTGGCTGGACAACTGATGCACCTCCTGGCAAGCACGTAGCTCAGACGAGATGGTACACTCAAGCTGCTCAAACCTCTCCTCTGACCGCATCCTCTGGGACATCAAGAGGACACCCAGAGTGGATCTGAGGGACTCATACTCATCCCTCAGGGCCTCCATGTGTGCCTCTGCGTGAGCAGCAATTGCTTGACGCAGAGACAACATTTCAGCCTGGCATGCCCTGTCTGAGGCCGCCATGCCCAGCCTGAGCAAGCGGGCCGTGGACCGTGCCGCCCGCTGCTGGAGAAGCACCTGCCTAGCAGGGGGGAGCACAGATTGGGCAACACGCTCCATGCTCACAGCAATGTTCTCCATTGCTGCCCCCTGGTGCTCAGAATTGGCAGTCATGTCTTGCTCCCACTCAGTATACCGCGGTTGCGCGCGGCCACCGCGTTGCTGGGCTTGACACCTGCGGGACCCAAGGACCGGGTGTCCTCGTTGTGTTGGCACCGCCCGCGGCTGCACGACTACATGCCCCCATCGACGTGATGGCCCAGGCACATCAGCGACTGGTGTGGAGGGTGACCCGGCATCCCGATCTACCACAGGCGGAGGTTCCAGTACTGTCTGACCCCTCAGTGCAGGTGTCGCGGACAGAGGAGTGTCCACATCAGAATCACTCACCCCTGACATATGGACCTGATGCACATCCAACTCGACATGGACGTCAGAGTGGTCATCAGGGCTGGACTTATTGCCAGCCAAAGACAAGATGGTCTGTAGCACATATGGGTTTTCGTGGCCTACCACCGCACGACCCCCACTTGTGCCGGGTTGCTGTAGTGATAACAACACCATCCTCTGGCTCCATTGCGCCATCATCTGAAAAGTAGAGAGAAAAAACGTCACTACACATGTTAGAAGCACACAACACACACACACACATAGACATCACACAGACACCCAACACATCAAGCAGACATGTCACACACATGCATGTTGGGTCAACTTGACAGTGCTTCTGTGATTAGGCATGTAGAAGGGTGTTATACCGCTCAGAAGTGGGTCGATGCAGTGCAGCAAATTTGACGTTACTCACTATCTACATGTACAAGTACTTCATGATGTGTATCAGAAAATGTGAAGGCAGTACAAGGTCAACTTCAGGCATCACGTGCAATGTGCATGCAATGGGTTGCATGGCTACAAGCAAACCACCCCTCACCCTAAGTGAAAATGCAGGGATACCTTGCATGGTATCAAAAGGATGACCATAGACCTGTGTATTGACAGTGTTGACTAGCATCAATTGCATCATGTGAGTCAAGTGACAACACAGCAGATGATGATGGGACAGTAAGCAGGACACATGATGAAACCTCAGGAGTACACCCATGTGTGAAGAAGGCACTACACCAGTTGGACAGAGTCATTGGGCATGAAACAGGCTGAGGCATGTGACCCACATAGACTGTCATACCCTAAACATGTGTGGGACGCAGGACTGAGCCATAGTGGCCATGGGAAGGCTGATGAAATGCCATGCAATGTAGGTCACCCTGAACACGTACTACAATGATCATCCAGTCAAGGACACATAGGGGCATGCATGGAATGCACATGGAGCATGAATGGGCACTCATGTCCCTGTGGAGCATCTGACATCTGCACAGTCCAAGTGAGACACCCTGCATCAAGTACAAAGGATGTACCCCACTGCATGTGTCTGGCAGGTTGGCTGGTGGAAGTTAGCATGTACACAGGACACAGGAACAGGCAAGTACTTTACGGCAAAATTGATGCAGACCAGTGTAAAGGTGAAATTGGGGTGCAGAGAGGGGGTGGAGGGGCAAGGGAGCATGCCTACGTGGAGAACCCGCATGCAGGCAGATGACACATGCACGTCAGTCATGCTATGACATAGTCCCAGGGCTGAGAGGAAGGTCACCCCAGGCTACATGCAGAAGGGCCAGTGAGCTGGAACATGGACTTGAGGGGCATCCTGGTAACCAACATGTGAGTAGGGTGCAATAGTGGTGATGCGGACAGTCCCCGCCTGCTCCACATGTCCACCATCCTGCAGAGCAGCCATGCATCAGGGAAGCATTGCATTACTTGCACCTCAGAACCATGTACACAGGACATGTAGTGGCAGTCATGCACAACACATCAAACAAGTAAAACACACATGTCCTCGACAAACACGCAGCAACACTCACTGGACTGGGCATCAAAGTCTGGCATCTCTCCCACTCCTTCGACCGATTCAGGTGGTATGAACTCCGCAACCTTCCTCCTCTTGGATTGTGGCGCAGGCCCTGGCTGCCAAATGCCACCCTGATCAGTATGGCCAGTGGCACTGGTGGATTGAGCCAAGGGGGTGGCAGGTGGAGGGACGACCAAAGGCCTGACTTGCGTCAGTGGCAGCTGGGTGCCCTCTAATGGACCCTGCGCAGCAACATCCGCTGTGGCAGGGTCATTGACCGCGACTGTCCTGGTTGGTAGACTCACAACCGGGGTGTTGTTGGCTGCATCTGCCCCTGCATTTGCCAACACCTGGCTGGTTGTGGCAGCAGATGACATTACTGCCCCAGAGACACGTTTCTCGGTCAGGGCAGCCCTGCGTGCACCTACGGTTTGCCTCCTGCCCTGTTGGAAATCTTCCATGGATTCTTCAAGTGCCAATGCAGCCTGCGCTTGCAGACCATGAGCCTGGGTGGTGGTGGCCACAGCAGCACCTGCAGCTAACACTACCCTTGGACCCGTGGCAGTCGATGAAACGGACTGCCGGGTCACATGGGCGCCAGTGCCAGATGGAGAAGCTGCATCTCCCGGAACCACAGGGGGTGGTAGCATAACTGCACCGACACATGGCACAACATCGTGCCCACGTGGCGCACCCCTTCCTCTTCCCCCTCTGGGGCCACCCTGGACACCCTGGAGTCCCCCTACTCCCTGGTCACCGTGGCCACGTCCTTGACCACGCCCGCCACAAGGAGTACGCCCAGCTAAGGCGCCCCTCACCTTTGGTGTCCTCCCAACCATGGCACAGATGGAGTAGTGCCGGCACAGATGGAGGAGTGACAATGGGAGGTATGCACCACAATTGTCCTGGGCAATTGGGGTGTAGGGGGTGGGATGCAAGATGTTAACATCACTCCTGCACCTGCAAGGCTGTATGTGACCCCGGTGATGAAGTGATGGGTCACGCAACTCTCAGGCATCCCAAAACTGCAGTAAAACCGTGCAAACAACCCCTGCAGCCTACGTGCGTGGAATGAACCTTGCGCAGTACGCGGTGGCACCCAGGAACACGAAAAACGCATACGCATGGGACACGCAGGCTACTATGACCTCGAAAACGGGGACGCGATACACAGGGGCACCCGCAGTGGGAAAAATAGCGTGCGCGACTCACCGTCAGACTAGCGCGATGATGAAAAACACGCGTAGCCAATACCCCGACAAAAGAAGAGATACGTCCTTGATCCGCTGTGAAGTTGTGATGGTAAGCGAAACAACACGAAGTAGCAACACACACATCGGTCTCAACCACGAAAGGCACGTACAGCGAACTGCTGGCCCCACTCACCTTTAACCCGTGCTGAGGGAAACGCCTGCGTGCGTCACGTCACTTACGCGCTTAAGCCCTTTCCTCGAATTACACGCATTTACACACGGACGTGTGTTTTTTTCACGTGCTGATCCACTATGCACCCGTGTTGAGGGAAATGCCTGTGCGCACTACGTCACAGACGCGCTTACGCGCTAAGAGCCTTTCCTCGAATTACATGCTGACGTGCACTTTTTTCACGTGCCAAATCACCCCGTATCAAGCTGGCCACGCGAAAACACACGGAAGACCACGCTCCTGCCCAAAAGGCCGTTTTCCTGCCCCCAAGAACCCCAAGCACACTCCCACCAGCCATCTGCTGCTACCTGCCTGCTGCCCACGTGCCCTGCTATTTGGTGCCTGCATGTCAGCCATCTGCAGGGGTCCAGTTGCTGTGTCCACCCCTGCTGGAACAGAAGACTCCCGACTGGGATACCATCGCTCCACAGCCCAGCCCCAGGACCCAGTTGCCCACCCACACCTGCCTTAGGGGTCGCCATGTCGGGGAAAACACCATCCGAGACCACTGGTGACCCCCAGCCAGAGAGGCAGAGGGCCACCAGCTTCAGTGAGAAGGAAGTTGTCCTGGTGGAGCATGTCCTGGGGCATTATGATGCCCTCTTCACACCATTGCGCTCCGAAAAGGAAGGACGAGAGAGGATCTGGGAGGACGTTGTGGTTGCCATCAACGTGGAGGGGGTGGCAACCCGCGACATCAAGCACGTCCGGAAGCGCTGGGAGGGCCTCAGGTCCAGGACCTTCAACAAGGCCCGGCGCCTTGTGAAGGCAGAGGATGCAGAGCAACATCCAGATGAGGGTCCTGGAACGCCTAAGCCCAGCGCTCCACTCCCAGATCCTTCAGAGGAAGACCCGTCTGGAGTCGAGCGGTAAGTAGCCATGCATTGCTGTGTGAAACAGGGCATGTTGCAGTGTGCTGGTAGTCAGCTACTTGCCTGTATGTGTAACATAAGCCATGTATGGATGTGTGTGCGCCGGGACATCATGGTAATGCATGTGAGACCAGTAATGCATGAACCACATGGATGGTGCATGTGTTCCAATGAGACATGTGGAGCTGCATGCAGAATGCACACATGAATGCATGCCAGTCCCTGTTCTTGGACATGGGTGGGGTGTGAGAGATGGGTGCTGCTCTCATGTACATGTATGGTGTGCATGTCTGTGTGTCTGAGAAGCGTGTGTGTGACTTTGAAACGCCATGGATGCATGACACATGTCCGTGACGATGTGTAGATTCACTCATGCAGTCTGGTCACCGTTGTATCCACTGTGTCTGTGATGTACGAGCCATGATGCGTGACCCTCCGGTGATGTGTGTGCTTTGGGATCAGTAGGAGCCATGATGCATGTGAGTTTTAAGGCAACATTTATGTTAATAGAGGCCCTTGTACAGGGATGCTGATGTTGATTGCATGTGTCGTGCCTGTTTCTGCATGTGTGTTGCCTGCATTGACCCATGTGTTGTTGGGGGCCAGGATGGAAGTGACGTTTGACAGTGCCACTCATGTGTTATTGCTTCCTGTCTAGGGGACTATTGTACAGTACCCTGATGCTTGTGTTCTATGTCTCCCTCTACGCAGCGTCGAGTGAAGAAGAGGGTGGAGACGGTGCTGTGGAGCTAAGCGACGGGGATGCCTCCACCGGGTGGCGACGCAAGGCCCAGCCACCCTCCCAGGAATAGCCATCATCCGGGAGGGAGGGGACTGGTGCCGCGTCTGCCACTATGGCTGTAGCGGAAGGGCCGGGTGAGCCCCCACAGGGGCTTGCAATGGCGGAAGACGGTGCGGAGACATCCAGGTTGGTGGTCTCCACAGAGGAGGAGGATCCCGCTACTGAGCCGCACATGGTGCCTGGTGGGGGTAGTACCACTGGTGCAAGTGGTGCAGTCCAGGTTCAGGAGGCAGCACAGGTCGCCGCGGAGGGGCCTGTGCATGTCGCTGGCACTGACCCTGTGACTGCACCACCATGCACCAGCAGGGATGCCCCGTCCCAGGCCCGTCTGCAGGTAGGGGGGAGGACCACGTCATCTGGCTCTCCACTACCTGCACACGAGGAGTCCCATGACCGTATGGGCTCCGTCCTGATTGGTGTCGCTTTGCGCACGCGTGTCATTCGTGATGACGTGTGTGCTTCCTGGGGGGACCACGCACGCCATCATGAAGAGCTGCGTGGCAACATGTCACGCAGTTGGGAGGGGCCATGGTCGGTGGGTTCCTACATGTGTCGAGCACTCTGGCGGACCTCTCCTCCTCTGTGGAGACTATGCGCCAGCCGTTCTCCCTGCCGTCTTCCGGCCCAGATTCCACCAGGGCCCCCTGTGGACCTGGGCCGTCCAACACAGCCAGCTTGGTGGAGATCCCATCCCTGCCACAGTCGGCGGCCCAGCAGGGGTGGACACCACAACTGGAGACCAGCTGATGGAGGATGTGCAGGCACCATCAGACACGGCACAAGGACAGCAGCAGCAGCAGCAGGAGCAGGCTATAGGTGGGAGCAATGATGGCTTGGGGCCATCAACATCAGAGGGGCAGGCATCGGCCAGAGGGCAGGAGGACCCAGGACTGGAAGTGTCTTCTGTGTGGCAGCGGTTGGGCCAGCGGATAGATGCGGAGCGGCAGCGGGCGGAAGAGGCGCGGCTCACCATGGTCAGGGCGGAGTTCTCCATGCGTCGGGCGTTGAGGCGGGCCGAGTGCCTCGAGGCAACTCGCAGGGAGTTGGAACAGGCCATGAGTGCATCCCTGCGAGACCTCAGGGCCAGGACAGAGTCCCGCCTCCAGGAGATAGACATGGAGTTCGATGATGCCCTGGCCCACAACATCACAGAGTGAGCCGCAGGACTTGCCCGCTGCCATTGTATATAGTTAGATAGTGATAGGTTTACTTTCTTTTTTTTTCTTTTGGGACTCTTTGACAATGCCCCACGTTTTTGTATATAGTTGTAAATTAGGTAGGGTTTTATATATTGGTTTCAGTTCATTTGTTGGCCTCATGGACCCTTGTTGCAATATTTGTACATAGTTGGACAGTGGATTTTTTTTCTTACATCATTTACCCTCACCATGGATCAATGGATTTTTGGATTTTGGTTTCCTTTGGATTGACTTTGGTGGACAAGGATTTTTGACAAACTTTATTTTGGATTCATTTGGATTGTGTCATCATTATTTTTTTGTTTGTTTTGGACATGCCTTTTTTTCTTGTTTATTATTATTTACATGCTTTGAATCATTTTTATTATTTTTGTGCACAAAACATTTTGATTTCTTACTTCCATGTGTGGTATTTACTCTTTGGTTTACTGCATGTCACAATGTGGGTTTACACAATCACTCGCGCCCAGTGTGTGTGTGTGACGGACATGTGTTGATGTGCATATTTGACTTTTGGTTAGTGACAAGTAATAGGCCTTTCAGTGGGGGGTGGATGTGAAACTTGATTGTGTCTCAGGACTGGGGTGGCGTGCAGTGGGATTTTGGTGGACATGAGGCCCATGAATGTGCATCTTTATGACATGCTGGGTGGGGACCTGAGTCGGGGCCTGCTGACAGGTGCACGTCAATGCTGGGGTGGTGGGGGTGCTGGGGGACATGAGTCGGGGCCTGCTGGCAGGTGCCCGTCAATGCTGGGTGGATGGGAGTGCTGGGGGACATGAGTCAGGGCCTGCTGGCAGGTGCCCGTCAATGCTGGGGGGGTGGGGTGCTGGGGGACATGAATTGGGGCCTGCTGGCAGGTGCCCGTCAATGCTGGGGGGGTGGGGGTGCTGGGGGACATGAGTCGGGGCCTGACCCTCAATGCTGGGTGGGTGGGGGTGCTGGGGGACATGAGTCGGGGCCTGCTGGTAGGTGCCTGTCAATGCTGGGTGGATGGGGGTGCTGGGGGACATGAGTCGGGGCCTCCTGGCAGGTGCCTGTCCATGCTGGGTGGATGGGGGTGCTGGGGGACATGAGTCGGGGCATGCTGGCAGGTGCCCATCAACGCTGGGGGGGTGGGGGTGCTGGGGGACATGAGTCGGGGCCTGACCCTCAATGCTGGGTGGGTCGGGTTGCTGGGGGACATGAGTCGGGGTCTGCTGGTAGGTGCCCGTCAATGCTGGGTGGATGGGGATGCTGGGGGACATGTGTCAGTGCTCACTTGTGCCTGGTGACATGTGGGCTGGTTGGGGGGCTTTGCCAGGGTGGATGGGCTGCCTGTGGGGCATGGCCAGGGGTGCAGTGTGTTCCCCTGTGTTGTGGTCTGCCTGCAGGCCCTGGGGATGGGCGAGAGGGCACACCTGGGAGGACACACACTGCCAATTCGTTGGGGCACCCCCGTAATACACGTACCACGCTTGCACAGGGCCAATCGCGTGTAAAACTTCCCGCGCACCCCCGTAATACACGTACCCCACTTGCACAGGGCCAATCGCGTGTAAAACTTCCCGCGCACCCCCGAAATACACATACCCCGCTCGCACAAGGCCAATTGCATGCAAAACTTCTGCGCACCCCCGAAATACACGTACCCCGCTCGCACAGGTCCAATCGCGTGTAAAACTTCCCGCGCACCCCCCAGAAATACATGTACCCCGCTCGCACAAGGCCAATCGCGTGTAAAACTTCCCACGCACCCCCGAAATACACGTACCCCGCTCGCACAGGGCCTATCGTGTGTGATTCTCCCCACGCAGCAGGGTACGTGTATTCGGAGGGGTCCACAGGGAGTTTTACAGACGTTTTCGTGGTTGAGGGGCTGTATGCTGGTCCACTGGCCTGTGCGCCATGTACGGGATTTGTGCGCTGTTCATGGCACACGGGGAGGGGTTGGGGGCGTAACTGGCATTGCTGCAGGGTCGCTGCGCCACTCTGCGCCATGGCTGGTTATGGATGTTAAAATCCATGAATACGCTGTGCGCGGAAATGGATTTTGCTTCACGCGGCTGGCGCAGACTGCCGCACGCGCACACTGTGCGCCAGCCGCGTGCGCCACTTGTGCGCTGAATTCTATGAATTACCCCCTAAATCTCACAGTGTCTTATCTGAAGTCCCTGTAAGTGATTCAGTTCAAAGCTCCGATTATTATATCATTATAAGATGTTATTAAAAAAATCCTCATTCATGGTTTAACGACTGTAGAGTTGATTCATATATAGTAAGTGTTATTCATGTATTTCACACCACAAAGTTATTTGCAGAGCTCGATCTGAGGCACACATGCACACTTTTTTACATTTTCAAACACTATTAGAAAATATACTCACTTGTTTTTTTATTTGTGTTGATTTTTATGAAAGACAGACTTTTCGTTCTGTGCAATTTGTATGGTTATGTAAAGCCAATTGAACACAATTTGCATATTTCACCTTGATATGCTAATTTCTGGTGATGTCACATCCCATTGCGCATGCTAATGAGTCCCATTTTTTTTTAGGACTTGACCCCTGCTTATTTGCCACTTAACGTACTCTTGACAACTTATTCTAAAGCCACTTCTCGTGGCGCCTCTAAGTATCAAAGACTGATGATGCTTCTTGCATCGCCCTTTCTGTGAAGTCACTTGTGTTGGTGCTAGCGCCTTATTTTGCACATAGTACCTGGCCAGAGCTCTAACAGATCAGTGTCCTGCTTCTATAAAGGCCCTATAGTTTTGTTTGTGCCGTGTATGTGTTAAAATGCCACCTGCCAGTAATTTACCAAAAAAGCGGATGGGAGAGGAGGGGGCGCGAATGACACTGTATGGAATTGCGCAGAGTGCAGGCCGCTTCAGATGCGCTACCACATCTAGAGTGTTCTGCAAAACCATTTAGTAAAGTTGGCCACCCTACTTCCAACACTGCCGCCTGTAAACAAAATGTTAGGTTAAGACATGGACGCTGCAATTTTTCATCAAATATACTGAACTGCCAACAGCAAAGGGCTTAGCGTGAAAAAAAACAAGAAATAAGTCAAAATATGATCCCAGGTGCATTGAACCATCATTAACAGTCTACAGGCTGTGCCACATGACCATTCCCTCGTGCTATAGTTAAGTGCTCGTGTTGTGCTGTGCTTGATTATTGACAGTATATGTGGGGTGATGTGACGTCCCGGTTTTGCCAGGACTGCCCCGGAATTGGGCGCTCTGTCCCCCAGTCCTGAGACGTTCATTGGAACAATTCCCATGACCCCTTTATCAGGTCTGTGGTACCCCAGGCTAGGATCAAACCCCAGCCTTCCTGTTCTGAGCTCCCAGCATTTGCTGATTGCGCCACTGAGACCAGCCAGGAACCGGCTGTTAAGTGGAAAACCTGTGCAGTTCCCTCTGGGACCAATGCAAAAGATTTAGGCTTACAGGTGTTGGCAGTAAACCCATTTGGTAGCTGTCTGTACCACACAGATTCACCTGATAGCTGTGGCTGGGCAGTCAGACTCTCAAGAAAATTTAGGCAGTATGTGGAGTATACAAGATAGGGCAATTTACACAGTAGAACAAGCAAACACTGGACAGAGCTTGGGTGTAAAGATATATAGGTATTTATTTATAACAACACATCTATGAAAAACACTCTGGCACTAATACGGCAAACAACTTCAATTACAATTACCATAAGTAAATCAATCCCCCTAACAATAGTTCGACAAGTCTAGGTTCAACGGCACCACTTATTTGCAGACAGAGGTGAATGCTTTAACCTAGATGGCACTCTAATATTTGTTAGGATGGGAGAGAAAAGGCAGGGTATGAAATCAACTCGGTACCAACACTTTTACGAACAAATGCAAGGCAAGTAAGGCAGGGTCTACTGTAGATCGCAAAGTTCAGAGGCCAGGCCCACTCGTAGAGAGGCAAGGCGATATGTTCCAAAAAGTATCACAGTGGAAATGCACTTCGAGTCTTTGTCGCAAATTGTTATAGAAAGATTGGACCAGTTCAGAACAGAAAGTTAAGAAGCTTGGAGGCGACCCAATGGAGAGGCGAGGATTAAGACACCTCACGTTACCTGTCACGAGGGAAGCCAGGCGGACACGGTACCTTGTATGTGGAGAGACAGCTCCGGCGGGGCAGTTGTTCCTGGCGGTGGATGCAAGTCGGGGCTTTGTCAAGAGAAGAGATGCTCTCGTCATCGAAGGAAAGTTGAAGATCGTTGCACCACCAGGGAAGAGACCAGCCGCGGAGTGCTCCGTCACAAGGCACCACCTTTTGGTCGCTGTAGGGCTCGTGGCTATCCGGTTGCCGGGGGGCTCAGCACGGGCAATTCGACCACTACGCCCTGGAAGCGAAGAAAAAGCAAAGGGGACTGGTTGTTCCCACCAGTCAGGGGAAGAAGACTCTCCAGCCGGGAGATCTCCTCTGTCGTCGGGAAGTGGTGAGTCGGTTCAGCAGGGCTCCACCGGAGGTGTCGTCGTTGCAGGTCGGCTCAGCGTTACCCTCGTCGGATTCTTAGGTCCTGTGGCGACTTCTGAAGATCCAGTGCCAAAAGCCCTGCTTTTATGCAGAAAACCCCCATTCATTCAGCCTAGCTGTCAATCAAAACACGCTAAGTGGTGAGCGGGGTGGCTCACCACTTGGGCCAATCACACCAGAGTGCGACTTGAGTTGGCAAGGCAACTCAGTCCAGGGTGCCGAAACCCCCTCCCACACCCCCTGTGGTACCCAGACAGAATGGCACCACTTTGGAGGGCCTCTGTGCAGAAGCCCGCCAAAAGTGGAACAAAGGGCTCAAAATTTGGTTTAGGAGTCACAGAGACGAACACAGACGCCATTTTAAAAACCGAGTTCTGGCAGAAAATACCAACCGATAGATTTGTTTAAGACAAATAAACCGGTGGTATGTTAGAGATTAACGAAAAAAAGTATCAACCTCCAACAATGGGAAGAATCCCATAGGGTTATATTCGGGGTCGAATATAACAAGTAGTTTCCACTGCCACCAGCCAAAACTCGACGAGGGGGGACGGGACAGTGCCCCCTCGAATAACAGACCCAGGGGTAATCGAATTACCCCTACCAGTACATGCACAATAGGATGGTTTGTACTAGTTCTGTTAGTAAATTTAGGTCTAGTAAAGCCAATGGTGACTTTACATGCCCGGGGAGACAGTAGTCACTCCCTGGGTATGGAGTCTATGGTGGGGGTCCTCTAGGACGCCCCGGTGTTACGGCATGGAGGGTGCGTTGTAACACACATAGCAAAACATATGAGACCCTATGGAGTAAAAGACCCCATAGCCCATAGAACACATTGACATTCAAAAGGAATTAACCACATTCATGTCCAAGAGTGGGAGAAAAGAGTCTCACTCTTGGCAGGATGGAAAAAAACAAACTCCAGAAATCCAGCAAAGCTGCTGGGGGATTCACTAGGTTAGGAAATTCAGCCTAAACAGAGAATTCTCCCTAACACTCCCCCACCCCCCCCCCCAGACTAAGGGACGGGAGGATTTAATCCACTCCTGGATGAATCTCATACCTCTAGTCGATGACATACATCCTAGAGAGACCATCAGCATTTTGGTGGTGACACCCTGACCTGTGCTCGATGGTGAAATCAAACCCTTGCAGGCAGATTGACCATCTCAGTAGTTTTGGGTTTTCCCCTTTCATTTGCATTAACCATCTCAAGGGTTGGTGGTCAGTCTGGATAACAAAAGTAGAACCATACAAGTATGGCCTAAACTTCTTCAGAGCCCACACGATAGCAATGCACTCTCTTTCGATTGTTTCCCACCTTGTTTCAGGATCCTTCAGCTTGCAGGTGATGAAGCAAACGGGGTGCTCCCTACCTTTCCCATCCAGTTGACTGAGTACGGCACCTATTCCTACATTTGAAGCATCTGTCTGCACAATGAAAGTTTGGTGGTAGTCAGGAGCTCTGACTACTGGGGCTTAGCAAAGAGCTTTTTTCAGGGTTTCAAAGGCCTGATTGCATTCCTCATTCCATATAACCTTTTTAGGAAATTTGGGCGAGGAGATGACATTCAGTGGAGAAGCTAAGGTTCCATAGTTCTCAATAAAATTCCTGTAATACCCAGTGAGGCCTAAGAAGGCTCTCACCTGCGTCTGAGTAGTAGGTGTTGTCCAATTTTGCACAGCTTCAATCTTACTGGGCAAAGGCCTTATTTCTCCACCTCCTACCTCATGTCCAAGGTAGACCACTTTACTCTGCCCAATCTGGCATTTACTCGCCTTTATGGTCAGATTGACCTTTCCAAGAGCCTGCAAAACATATCTCAAGTGGTCCACATGTTCTTCCCAGGAATTGCTGAACACTGCTATGTCATCCAAGTATGCCATGCAGAAGTCCTCCATCCCATTCAGAACCTGGTTTACCATCCTTTGAAATGTAGCAGGTGCATTTTTCAATCCAAAAGGCATAACCTTAAACTGGTATAAGCCAACTGGGGTAGAAAATGCAGTTTTCTCCTTGGCATGGTCTGTCAGGGCTATTTGCCAATAGCCTGACGTCAAGTCAAATGTGCTGAGGAACTTGGCTGCACCAAGTCTATCCACCAACTCATCTGTCCTTGGCAAAGGGTGGGCATCAGTCTTAGCGACTGCATTAAGAGCTCTGTAATCCACACAGAATCTATGTTCTTTCGATTCTGCCTTTGGTACTAACACAACTGGGCTAGACCATGAACTAGTAGAGGGCTCTATTACCCCGAGATCAAGCATCTTGCTGACCTCACCTTTGATGTGGGTTCTTACATTCTCTGACATTTGATATCCTCTGCTTTTGACTGGCAGACAGTCACCAGTGAGTATGTCATGCTGTCCCCAAGGGGTCAAGCCTGGTGAAAGTGAGAACAGAGAGGCAAACTGATTTAACATAGATTTACACTCTTCCTGTTGCTCAGGTGTCAGATTTGAAGAGAGATTTACTCCTTCAAACTTTTCGTCTAAAGGTAAGCCTCTGAGGAGATCAGGAAGAGCTTCACTCTCTTCTTCTTCCTCTGATGATGCTAGAAGCAAAGCTCCTACATCAGGTCTGGAGACATACGCTTTTAGTCGGTTGGTGTGGAAGACTGTGGGAGCCTCCTTGGGATTGCCCAAGTCCACCAGATAGTTGACCTCTCCAAGTTTACCCACATCCTTGAAGGGTCCCATCCATTTGTCTTGCAAGGCCCTCTGCCTTGTGGGAATCATAACGAGAACTAGCTGGTCTTGAGTGAACTCAACCATGTTAGCCTTTTGATCATGCCAGTGCTTGACCAATGCTTGTCCAGCTTTCAAGTTGTCACTTGCTTCTGCCATCATGTGTGACATTCTCCTCCGGAGACCTATCACATAGTCAGTCACTCTGACTGGCTTGGGGGAAGGAGCACTCTCCAACCCCTCCTTGATCAGGGCCAATGGGCCTCTGACCGGATGACCATATAGAAGTTCAAAGGGAGAATAACCTACTCCCTCCTGAGGGACTTCTCTATAAGTAAAGAGAAGACATGGCAGTAGAAGGTCCCACTTTCTTTTAAGGGGGTCCTCTAAAGCATCTATCATGCTCTTCATGGTTCGGTTGAACCTTTCAACCAACCCATTTGTCTGAGGGTGGTATGCTGTTGAGAACTTGTAAGTAACTCCGCAGGTTTTCCACATGGCTTTTATGTAGTGGGACATAAAATCTGACCCCCTGTCAGAGATTACTTCCTTAGGAAACCCAACCCTGGTAAAAATACCAAGGAGGGCCGTAGCCACAGCCCGAGCTGTAACAGTCCTCATAGAAATTGCCTCAGGGTACCTAGTAGCATGGTCTACTACAAGTATAAACCTGTTGCCTGAGGAGGTTGGAGGATCAAGGGGACCAACAATGTCAATCCCTACTCTCTCAAATGGGACTCCCACAACTGGGAGAGGTACAAAAGGTGCCACATTCTTGGAGCCAACCTTACCAGAAGTCTGGCAGGTGTGGTAGCTCCTGCAGTACTTATCTACTTCAGCCCCCATCTTTGGCCAATAAAAGTAGAGTGAGAGCCTTTCCTTAGTCTTCTTGAAACTCAAGTGACCAGCCAAAGGAATCTCATGGGCTAACTGCAAGAACTGTGGTCTGTTCTCTTGGCGTACTCCAAGTTGTTTGTTGTCCCCAGGTGCAGACTCTGTTGGTTCACTGTAGAAGAGGCCATCTTCCCAGTGTAACCTATATTTCCCAGGCTCTTGCCCTTCAGCCCGAGCATCTGCCTGGTGGCAAAGACCTTGCAGAGTTGGACATTCTCTCTGTCCCATACTGAAGTCTGCCCTGTTGGGTCCACCTTCTGCCAGTAAAGACTGCAGCTCAGGATGGTCAACAGGATCCAGATCTCCAATGAGTTCCTGGCCTTCCACTAGCTCTTCCTCAGAGTCTAGTTCAACCACACAGGGTTGTACCTCCCTCTCAGCCTCAGCTGGAGGGGGAGTTACTGGTGTAACTTTGGACAAACTAGGGGAAGTCCTTGTTGGCTGCACTGGAGTGCTGGCTGTGGGGTTCTTTTTAGAAGTTTTAGGTTTCCCTTTTTCTTCTAGTTTCTTAGATACAGCAGCTGACATCTCCAGTGGAGCAGGAGTGATCTCTTTCTTCATCATCTCCTTGGGAGCACCTCTCATGGTTCTCTCTCTTGCAGGTCTGGTGAGCTCCTGTAACCTTTTACTAGGAGGTCTGGGGGTATGTGACACTACTCCAAGAGTTTGCAAGTCATTACCCAGCAGAACCCTTCCTGGCACCTCACTTTGTATGCTGACAGGTATCTTCACAGTCATGTCATTACACTGGATGAGAACTGGTAGTTGGGGAAGCATCTGCACAGGCCCTCCAGCTAACTTGGTGAGGTGTTTGGGTGCCTTAGCAACATCCTCAGCCTGAAAAAACAATTTGTCCACCACAGTTATGCTGGCCCCAGTGTCCCTAATGGCAGGAGTCTCCTGACCATTTAGCTGGACACTGTCCTTATAATACTCTTTAGTATTATCTGGGATAGAATTATAGACATCTAAGTTCTGTTGTTCCCACAAACCCAGAGGCACTAAAGAAACACTGGCTGAGACTCCAATGGGTTCATCAGCCAGTAATAGAAAGTTTCCACTTGCCATTTGTACTTCCTCCTCTGGAGCGAAGGCTAAGGAGACAAGCTGGAACCCTGAAGGTTTACCCTTACATCTGGGATCTCCTTTCACATGGTCAGTAGAGCCACAAACAAAGCATTTACCAAATGCTTTCTGGAATGGTGGCTTGTTGTGACCTCCTTCTGGTTTAGCAGCAGAAGGTACACTAGCCTGATTCGGTTTCCCTTGTGGCTTACCCTTATGGTTTTGTTTGGGGCCCTCTTTGGAATTGGAATTATTGGAATTCTCTTTGGAGTCCTTTTTAGGCTGTTTTCCCTCATCCTTTTTCTGAGTAGCCCCAGAATCCTTGTGAGTGGCCCTGTTGGCAACCCACAAGTCAGCAGCCTTAGCTAACCTCCTGGAATCCAATTCCTTTGAATCAGCCAAGTGCTGTCTGAGCTCAGGGGAGCAGGCATCATGAATTGACTCCAACATTACAAGATTCTTCATTCCTTCATAAGTGTTAACACTGTAACCCTTAATCCATCCCTCTAAGTTTTTCAAACTTTCACTCACCCAGGTAGCCCAAGGGGTACCATCATGCTTTTTGAGGGTCCTAAACCTCTTAAGGTACTGGGAAGGGGTCTTTCCAAATCTAGCTATTAAAGCTAGTTTCACACATTCATAATCCTTCTTATCCACCTCCCCCAACTCCATTACCACATCAGTTGCAACAGGGGGAAGCCTAGAGAACAACCAGGGAAGTAACTCATTCCCTGTGATGTCCTGGAGCCCATGATTATACTCAAACATGTTTAACCAATCCAACACATCCAACGTAGGTTCATACATACCCACTAATTCCTTAGGCATCCGGGGTCTTTTGGGACTGGAACTCCTAGAGGAACCAGAGGAGAGAGAAGCATTTTCCACAGACAACTTTTTCATTTCTAGTTCATGATTAAGCTCTATTTCTCTGAGTCTCAACTCAGCTTGCTTCTGCTCAGCCTGGGCATTCATTCTTCTGAACTCTAGCTCTTGGTTTCGTTCAGATTGAGCAATAAAACGTTTGTACTCTAATTCAAGCTTCATTTTTTCAAGTTCAAAATAAGCAGGATTACATATAGGACCTGGTATAGGCCCAGTAGGTACAGTAGGTAAGGCAGACAGAGGCTCAGAGTGGCTAACTTCATGAGGTTCACTTTCCTCTTCTGACTCATTATCAAGGCTTTGATTCAGATCAATACCATCACTGTCTTCTACATTTGTTGGGGGGGTAGATTCCTCTGTACCACCCAGACTTTGGTTTTCTAACAATCTTTCTATGAGTTCCATTTTCTTGCACTTCTCAGAGAGATTCTTATGTGTACACAATACTTTTAAACAATCGGCAGTTTTGGCAGACAATGATTCTAGGGTATAACTCTCCGTTGCAGACATAGTTAGAAAATCAGCTTTTTAGTGCTAAGCTTTGTGGTTAGTTGTCCTAAAGTATTCAAAAAGCACACTAAAGTGTATACTCAATACAAATCCCACCGCTGTACACCAGTGTTAGGCAGAAACCTGTGCAGTTCACTCTGGGACCACTGCAAAAGATTTAAGACTACAGGTGGTTGGCAGTAAACCCAATTGGTAGCAGTCTGTACCACCCAGATTTACCTGGTAGCTGTGGCTGAGCAGTCAGACTTCTCTCAAGAAGAGTTAGGCAGTATACAGAGTATTCACCATAGGTCGATAGAACACAGTAGAATAAGCAAACACTGACTAGAGCTTGGTGTAAAAGAGATATAATTATTTATTTAAAAACACATCTAGTTAAAACACACTGGCACCAATATTAAGCAGTTCAAAAACACGGTCACTAGAAGATATACACTCCCTTCAACTATTATTAGACGAGCCTTAAGTAAAGCAACACTTATCTTCAGACAGCGGTGAGCGCTTAACGAAGATGGCACTCTAATCAATCGGTTAAAAAGGGAGAGAAAGGCAGAGCAAAGATAGAAACAGATCCCAACCCTTTCGGAAGAACACAGTAGGAGAAGAAGGCAGTTTAAAACCATAAAGTCAAAGTTAACAAGGCCGGACCCACTTTAAGAGGCTCCGGACGAAATGTGTCCAAGGTCACATGGTTGAAAGTGCCCAAAAGTCTCGCAAGAGTTTCAGAAAGAGTTGGACCAACAGAAAGGGACCAGTTAGATGGTCAAGGCGGCCAGCCCAGTCCAAAAGGTTAAGGGATTATTGTTACCTTGTAGCAATCTTTAGAAAGGGAGGCCTGGCGGACACGGTACCTTAAAATGGTGAGAACGCTCCAGCGGGGGCAGTTGTTCCTGGCAGTGGGTGCAAGTCGGTGCTTCATCCGGGGGAAGAGAGGATCTCATTGTGGAGGGAACCAGGAGTCCGTTGCACTGCCAGGGAAGAAACCAGCCACAGAGTTCTCAATTAAAAGGAGCGGTCCTTTTATTTGCGGTCCAGTGGTAAGTGGCTATCCGGTTGCCGGGGTGCTTGGCACGGGCAATTCGACCACGAGACGTCCTGGGATGCGAGCAAAGAAGGTAAACTGGTTGTGCCCACCAGTCAAGGGAAGAAGACTCTCCAGCCGGGAGATCTCCTCTGTCGATGGGAAGTGGTGAGTCGGTTCAGCAGGGCTCCACCGGTGGTGTCGTCGTAGCAGGTCGGCTCAGCTTCTCCCTCGTTGGATTTTCAGGTCCTGTAGCGAATTCTGAAGTTCCAGTCCCAAAAGCCCTGTTTTTATGCAAGAAACCCCCATTCATTCAGCCTAGCTGTCAATCAAACATGCTAAGTGGTGAGCCGGCCAGCTCACCACTTGGGACAATCACACAAGAGTGCGACTTGAGTGCGACTGGGCCTATACCAACGCAGTCCAGGTAGCCTAAACCCCCTCCCACACCCCCTGTGGTACCCAGACAGAGTGGCACCACTTTGGAGGGCTTCTGTGTAGAAGCCCGCCAAAAGTGGAACAAAGGGCTCGACCTTTGGTTTGGAGTTACAGAGGCGAACACAAACGCCATTTTAAAACCGAGTTTTGGCAGAAAATACCAACCGGTGAATTAATATTAAATAAATAAACCGGCGGTATGTTAGAAGCTATGTAAAAAAAAGTATTAGCCTCGAACAATGGGAAAATCCGATAGAGATATATTCGCGGTTGAATATAAAAAGTAGTATCCACTGCCACCAGCCAAAACTCGATGAGGGGGGACGGGACAGTGCCCCCTCGAATAACAGACCCAGGGGCAATCGAATTGCCCCTACCAGTACGTCCACAATATGATGGTTGGTACTGGTTCTGTTAGTAATTTGGGACTAGTAAAGCCAATGGTGACTTTACATGCCCTGGGAGACAGTAATTAGTCCCAGGTTATGGAGTCTATGGTGGGGGGTCACTATGACACCCCGGAGTTACTGCACGGAGGGTGCGGTGTAACACACATAGAAAAAAACATATGAGACCCTATGGAGTAAAAGACCCCATAGCCCATGAAACACATTAACATTCAAAGGAGCACCACAAATCATGTCCAAGAGTGGGAGAAAAAGAGTCTCACTCTTGGCAGGAGAAAAAAACAAACTCCAGAAATCCAGCAAAGCTGCTGGGGGACTCACTAGGTTAGGAAATTCATCCTAAACAGAGAATTCTCCCTAACACTTCCCCCTGACTGGCTGTTGGGTGGAAGTTCTATATATGGTGTTGTTGTGAAGTCCAGTCTAGACTGGCTGGAGCCTTCACAGTGACTGTATGTTGTGGGTACACCCTGTGGGTGGGACCTGGGTGAATGGAGTGTGTGACCAATATGCACTTCTTGTTGTGGCTGTCTGGTTTCTGGTATGAGAGACAAAGACTGAGACAGCCCTGCCCGAAACTGGCCTGAATGCAGTGTGTAGTGTTGAATGGCTGGGTACTTGTCCCAATCCACATTCCTTGTTGTGAGTGTCTGAGAGGGAGGAGGGTGGCCTGAATGCACTGTGTGCCTGATTGGCTGACTGACTGCATGAATGCCCTTCTGTATGATTGGCTGCTGAGTGTGACCCAGCAGTGTGGATGAGAGGCAGAATAGTATATCTGGGGACCTCTCACCACTGGAAATTGTTCAGAAGCTGTGTCTACACTTGAAGAGTAACTGGAACTGCTGATCCTCGACGCCCAGCTGGAAGAAGAAAGCTTGCTGTTGCATTTGCTTCGACCTGATCTGAAAGCTGCCGAATTCGTCGAAGACTGATCCGAGAGAGGACCTGGTAAGGCGCCCTCTTCCCGTGCTCTGAGGGACCATCGAGCACCGCTAACCTTCGCCGAAGCTCCCTGGAATTCAGACCCTCGAAAAGCTGCCAACCCGAGACGGGACCGCTGAGGAGATCGAAGTGAAGCGCCCGGACTTTGCCGCCATCGAAGTCCATTGCCGACCAACCAGGGTTCGCAGGTTTGTGTAACCGCTGGAGGCCCGTCGAAGTCGTTTTGCCCCAGAAGAGGGGACTGCTTGACGCCGTGTCGCCGACGACCGGAGCCGCCCGCTCCTTTGCCTAAGAACATTTCAATCGAAGGACTTCCTTGTCTGCACCGAAGACTGCCTTATCCTGCCGGGGAGAGTCAAGGCCGCTGATGCGCCGAGGAGAATCCGCCGGTGGGTTTCCCGCCACATGAAGGCCACAAAGACTTCAACAAAACTCTTTGCGATCCTGAACAATTAATCACCGAGGTGCCCCGCACACCTCATCCTCGCAGGACGTCGCCGACGAGCACCGCCTGGATCGACGCTGTGGTCTCGGCACCCTCGAATTTCTCATCGATGCCGTCAACGCCAAGTTCACTTTCTTCGACGCCTCTCAACGATCCGTGACTCCTGCTTGAAAGTGGGTCACTCAAGAAGGATCCGTCGACGCTTCTTCAAAGAACTCTACGCCACCAGGTACATTGGGGGGGTAAAAACATTATAGGAGAGAATAAGATTATTGAGCAATATATGGACTGGGCTTGTGCTATATCTTTATTTTACAGGTTGCCCAGGTGGGGGGATCTCCACACAGAACTGTGTCTAGTGGTAGGGGCCAGAATTCTGCCTGTTGTTTCAACCATCTTGCTTCCCCTTCTATCTCTATTGCTGGTTTCCTTGTTATTGATCTGTGTGACATTCTAACAGTATAGTTGATGCACTTTAATGAGATCTGATAATATTGGTGGTACCACTTTAGAATTGTATATATTTACCATGGTTGATTTCTGAGTACAAAGTGCGTTATTGTGATAGTGTACATACCTTTGAATATTAATTATATAAAGACTGTGTTTTCAGTAATACAGTGTGTGGACATTCCTTTGTGGGGGCTTGGGGACTACACGGTACTTAAGAACCATCTTGCATCACCTCCTGAGAAGCTAGGCCTTGATTGCTCGTCCATTGCTACCTTATAGAGAATCTTGGCTGGGGTCCTCTGTGCCTCTCCTCTACCATATAGAGAGCAGAAGTACAGACCCCTCTCCAGTCTTTGCATAAAGCATGTACAGTCCACAGCATTTCACCACGTATTGGGAGAGATCGACAAACTATTCAGTGAGTGGGCGTCCCCAACACCATGAAAACTGACAATGGTCCACCCTTTCAGGCTCAAAACTTCTACAGGTTTGTCACCCACTCAGGCTTCCGCCACCAAAAAAATCACACCATCGTGGCCGCAAGCGAATTGTATGGTGAAACGTTTTATGGCTACCATCAAAAGAACCTGCCAAAAAGCAACCATAGACCAAACGTCGCTGCCCCAAGCCATCTGTCAGATGCTAAGAAGTTATTAAAACATACCCCACGAAACTACGGGGAGGTTACCCCTGGAACTGATGATACGATACAAGCCGAGGACTCGGCTTCCACAGCTGGAAGCAGGGACGTCATTTGGGGGTCACCAGAGGTCGCAACTGCGACCTCTGAGGTCTCCCTTGCGACCTCTGTGGTCTCCCTTGCGACCTCTGTTAAAAAAAAAAAAAAAAAAAATTTCGTTTTTTTTTTTCTTCGTTTTTTGTAATACAAGGTCCTGGAGTGGCTGGCTCTCATGTTCAGGCCCTTTAAAAAAAATAATAATAAGACAAACAAGAACAGGAGTGCCACAAGTCTAACACTTTCAGCACTGACCCTAAATAAGAAAGAATAGGAAACCAAATAATGTGTCTTTCTGGAATTCTGTACAATAATTGCTAAACTCATTAAAGGTTTATTTCAGGCACACTTCAGGGGGTGAGTCACTGATTTAGTCTGTTCTTAAACGCCTCAACTCAGCCTTTAATCCTTCTGAGGTCGATAAATGAGTACCAAGACAGGTTGGGTGATGTTGGGTGTATATTTTTTCTATATAAAGCGCTTAAGTGTAAGTGCTATATAGTAACACATCATTATCATTTGGTCATGGACGTCTGCTTGCATTCATAGTAATTTGGTAATATGGGCCTATACACACTGACCTTAACGCTACATATGGCAATCCATTCTTGCATGAAATGTACATCACATTATAGTAATATCGTAACCATATTTTTCGTACTGTACAATGCTGTGATGTCACTTCCTGTTTTGGCAACGGGTGAAAGGTTCGTGTTCCATCGCTTCCCGCGATATCACTTCGGGGTGGGGTCAAATGATATCAGTTCCTGTGATGTCATCAGGGGTCAAGGGTCGTGTGATGTCACTTCCGCTACCCCTGGCATTTTGGTGAAATGACGTCCCTGGCTGGAAGACTACACACCAGAAGAAGGTGCAGAGATCAGAGAAAGCAACGCCAAAAAGAAAAGGAAAGTGAAGGAGTGGACAGACTGGAAAAGGAGAGAAAAAGAACACCAGCTCCCAATCTGCAAAGTCATACTCGTCAGGCAAAAGCAACAAAAGAAGACTGACCCACGATACTCACCAGAGCCACTTCTGGTGACCGAAGAGAAAGGATCAATGGTCACCGCGACAGGAGAAAGAGGAGAAATAACCCACAATGCCTTGTTCTTCCAGAAGCTACACCAAGAAGAGCCCGAAACAGCTGAGGAGGCAACAATACAAGGAGAGCCGAGAACTGAAGAGAACGAAGATCCACCGGTCAGAGAGCAAGAGGGAGAGACCTGTGTGTCGCTGGTTTGCCCACAATGAGTCATGCACAGACCTACATGCCTCATTGAGCAAATGTAGACCGCAAACATCCCTGATAAGCAAAGGGGGGGTGTTCCAGCAGAAAAGGAGCTGGAGCCCTTTAAGAGGGACGAACCACAGCAAGTAGGGGAAGGCGGGAGGAGGGAGGAAGGGGAGGAGGAAACAAAGGGAAAGAGTTTGTTGTATTGTAGGGCATAAAGAGGAAAGATGTAAGCCATGTGTTGTCCCGTGTAATTTTTAAGTGTGCATGCGGGTAGGGCCTCAACAATTTCCATGTCCACAACTGCTTTTTACCTCAAGGGCAGCAGTGGATACTTTAAAGTCTGTCTTCAAAGTTCTCTCTCGTTTGTTTCCAAGGGTTTTGCCACAGCTTGCTGCTCAGGGGATTTCTGCTGGGTCATTATTCCTTACAATGGAGGTGCAACAGTAAATGTCATAGTGGAACAAGATTATGTTAATCTATCACGTCCACCAAATCTTTGCAGATCAGATGTTGACATATTCCCTTCCACTCACATGCAGATGTTCTCTGCATCTGATACATGTGATGTTCCCATCCGCCGGGGCACGGGCGGACGTGTGAGGCAGGGCTAAGGCCTCGGCCAATGCTCGCGCTGGTTCGCAGTGCGCGGGGGCGGCGCAGGACATAAAACACGACCACTCTCTCCGATGCATAAGCCCGGACTGGCGTAACTACGCCAGTTCCGGTGATACCTTTATTTCTACTCTTTTCCTTTCCTGTGTCACGTGACCCTGTCTGTCGGGACACGTGACACCACAATGTGTACCTACAAAAACTACAAAGCGAAAATCCAACTCCATGCCATTGAAGCCAAAATGGCTGTATACTGCGCTTCCAAAGGGCTGTAGAAATGGGCCTCGTACACATCCCCTACCACATAATGGCGAACTACTACCTGGACATCAAGAACTGCGGTAAGAAACTATTTCCTCATTATTTCAATGCCTTGCAAAATTGAAACAATGTCAAGTGAAGTTACACATTGACATCGCAGTACAACCCAAGGCACACGAATATCAAAGTACAAACTGAGAACGAATTGTGACATCTCATGGCACAAGACCTTATAGAGTGAGCAACGGGTCCCACCTCAGGCGTATCACCCATAGCCCCCGCCCCTGAGAAATGACCAGACCAACAAATCTGCATCTGTGTTGATATGAGAATACTTAACCAAGCCATCCTGAGAGAGAGACATCACGGCTCAAAGATGAGAGGGAGACGGCACGGCTCAAAGATGAGAGAGAGACGGCATGGCTCAAAGATAAGAGAGAGACACAACGACAAAGATGAGAGAGAGATGGCATGGCTTAAAGATAAGAGAGAGACGGCAAGGCTCAAAGATAAGAGAGAGACACAACGACAAAGATGAGAGGGAGACGGCATGGCTCAAAGATGAGAGAGAGACAGCATGGCTCAAAGATAAGGGAGAGACACAACGACATAGATGAGAGAGAGATGACGGCAAGGCTCAAAGATAACAGAGAGACACAACGACAACGATGAGAGAGAGACGGCATGGCTCAAAGATAAGAGAGAGACGGCAAGGCTCAAAGATAACAGAGAGTCACAACGACAACGATGAGAGAGAGACATCACGGCTCAAAGATGAGAGGGAGACGGCACGGCTCAAAGATGAGAGAGAGACGGCATGGCTCAAAGATGAGAGAGAGACAGCATGGCTCAAAGATAAGGGAGAGACACAACGACATAGATGAGAGAGAGATGACGGCAAGGCTCAAAGATAACAGAGAGACACAACGACAACGATGAGAGAGAGACGGCATGGCTCAAAGATAAGAGAGAGACGGCAAGGCTCAAAGATAACAGAGAGTCACAACGACAACGATGAGAGAGAGACATCACGGCTCAAAGATGAGAGGGAGACGGCACGGCTCAAAGATGAGAGAGAGACGGCATGGCTCAAAGATAAGAGAGAGACGGCAAGGCTCAAAGATCTACGACATGATTCACTGATTAAATGCAGGTCTAGTATTCTCCAAACTGGACCTTAACAAAGGCTAGAACCAGCTCAAACTACACCAAAATCACAATATATTATGCCCTTTGCCACACATCAGGGTTTATACTGCTACAAATGGCGGATTTTCGGGGTAGCCTCAGTGGATCTGTGTGATTACTGTGCCCCAAAAATGTCAAACACGATAATGGCGTATTATTAATTTTTTTCTGCACATTTCCCCACAATTATATGCAGGGGAGACCGCACGCAGTCCACCCCATACTTCCCTTATATTTTGTATTACCCTATATAATTGCAGAGAAATATGCACGTCTCAATTTGGCATTTTCGTGTTCGTCATTTTTTGCCGGGGAATTATGGGCTAATACCACCTCAGCAGCAGAGATATTCCAAGAAGAAATTTGCAAAATAATCAAGCATGTCCCCAATTGCTTAAACTATAGCAATGGCCTCCTTGTGCTTGGCACAACACAGGGACACGAAGCTGAACCCCTACAACGTGTGCCTATTGCCCTAAGAGATGCCCACTTAACACTGCACAAGGAGCAAAGCAAACTCTGAAAGCAGACATTAGACGTTTTTGGTGAGGTTTTCTCAGAAAAGGACATTCAACCTGATCCAGACAAGGACTCTGTCCTAACCACCACTGCAAGGCGGCAACAGATGTCAGACCTTTGCTCTTTTCCTTTGCCTGGTCAGCTACTGCACGAGATGCATGCAAGACCGTGCATCGCTACGTGCCCCACTGCTCAACCTAACCAAACAAAACCACAAGTTTCAAGGGTCTCGAGACGGTCAAGAGGAATCTGATACCATACGACAAAGGAGCGATCATTGATTTGCCCATCTCATCATGACTCCAGCCCTGTGGGTCTAGGCGCCATCCTACAAAGGAGCGATCATTGATGTGCCCATCTCATCATGACTCCAGCCCTGTGGGTCTAGGCGCCATACTACAGAGGAGCGCATCGTTGATGTGCACATCTCATCATGACTCCAGCCCTGCGGGTCTAGGTGCCATCCTACAAAGGAGCGCATCGTTGATGTGCACATCTCATCATGACTCCAGCCCTGTGGGTCTAGGCGCCATCCTACAAAGGAGCGATCATTGATGTGCCCATCTCATCATGACTCCAGCCCTGCGGGTCTAGGCGCCATCCTACAAAGGAGCGATCATTGATGTGCACATCTCATCATGACTCCAGCCCTGTGGGTCTAGGCGCCATCCTACAAAGGAGCGATCATTGATGTGCCCATCTCATCATGACTCCAGCCCTGTGGGTCTAGGCGCCATCCTACAAAGGAGCGATCATTGATGTGCCCATCTCATCATGACTCCAGCCCTGCGGGTCTAGGCGCCATCCTACAAAGGAGCGATCATTGATGTGCCCATCTCATCATGACTCCAGCCCTGTGGGTCTAGGTGCCATGCGCATCGTTGATGTGCACATCTCATCATGACTCCAGCCCTGTGGGTCTAGGCGCCATCCTACAGAGGAGCGCATCGTTGATGTGCACATCTCATCATGACTCCAGCCCTGTGGGTCTAGGCGCCATCCTACAGAGGAGCGCATCGTTGATGTGCACGTCTCATCATGACTCCAGCCCTGTGGGTCTAGGCGCCATCCTACAGAGGAGCGCATCGTTGATGTGCACACCTCATCATGACTCCAGCCCTGCGGGTCTAGGCGCCATCCTACAAAGGAGCGATCATTGATGTGCCCATCTCATCATGACTCCAGCCCTGCGGGTCTAGGTGCCATCCTACAAAGGAGCGCATCGTTGATGTGCACATCTCATCATGACTCCAGCCCTGTGGGTCTAGGCGCCATCCTACAGAGGAGCGCATCGTTGATGTGCACACCTCATCATGACTCCAGCCCTGTGGGTCTAGGCGCCATCCTACAAAGGAGCAATCATTGATGTGCACATCTCATCATGACTCCAGCCCTGCGGTTCTAGGCGCCATCCTACAAAGGAGCGATCATTGATGTGCACATCTCATCATGACTCCAGCCCTGCGGTTCTAGGCGCCATCCTACAAAGGAGCGATCATTGATGTGTCCATCTCATCATGACTCCAGCCATGTGGTTCTAAGCGCCATCCTACAAAGGAGCGATCATTGATGTGCCCATCTCATCATGACTCCAGCCCTGTGGGTCTAGGCGCCATCCTAGAGAGTAGCGCATCGTTTATGTGCCCATCTCATCATGACTCCAGCCCTGTGGGCCTAGGCGCCATCCTACAAAGGAGCGCATCGTTGATGTGCACATCTTATCATGACTCCAGCCCTGTGGGTCTAGGTGCCATCCTACAAAGGAGCGTGCCATCCTACAGAGGAGCGATCATTGATGTGCACATCTCATCATGACTCCAGCCCTGTGGGTCTAGGCGCCATCCTACAGACGAGCGCATCGTTGATGTGCACATCTCATCATGTCTCCAGCCCTGTGGGTCTAGGCGCCATCCTACAGAGGAGCGCATCATTGATGTGCACATCTCATCATGACTCCAGCCCTGCGGGTCTAGGCGCCATCCTACAGAGGAGCGCATCATTGATGTGCACATCTCATCATGACTCCAACCCTGCGGGTCTAGGCGCCATCCTAAAAAGGAGCAATCATTGATGTACCCATCTCATCATGACTCCAGCCCTGTGGGTCTAGGCGCCATCCTACAAAGGAGCGATCATTGATGTGCCCATCTCATCATGACTCCAGCCCTGTGGGTCTAGGCGCCATCCTACAAAGGAGCGCATCATTGATGTGCCCATCTCATCATGACTCCAGCCCTGTGGGTCTAGGTGCCATCCTACAAAGGAGCGCATCGTTGATGTGCCCATCTCATCATGACTCCAGCCCTGTGGGTCTAGGCGCCATCCTACAAAGGAGCGCATCATTGATGTGCCCATCTCATCATGACTCCAGCCCTGTGGGTCTAGGTGCCATCCTACAAAGGAGCGCATCGTTGATGTGCACACCTCATCATGACTCCAGCCCTGTGGGTCTAGGCGCCATCCTACAGAGGAGCGCATCGTTGATGTGCACATCTCATCATGACTCCAGCCCTGTGGGTCTAGGCGCCATCCTACAAACGAGCGATCATTGATTTGCCCATCTCATCATGACTCCAGCCCTGCGGGTCTAGGCGCCATCCTACAAAGGAGCGCATCATTGATGTGCCCATTTTATCATGACGCCAGACCTGCGCGTCTAGGCACCATCCTACAAAGGAGCGATCATTGATGTGCCCATCTCATCATGACTCCAGCCCTGCGGATCTAGGCGCCATCCTACAAAGGAGCGCATCATTGATGTGCCCATCTTATCATGACTCCAGCCCTGTGGGTCTAGGTGCAAAGGAGCGCATCATTGATGTGCACATCTCATCATGACTCCAGCCCTGCATCCTACAAAGGAGCGCATCGTTGATGTGCGCATCTCATCATGACTCCAGCCCTGTGGGTCTAGGCGCCATCCTACAGAGGAGCGCATCGTTGATGTGCCCATCTCATCATGACTCCAGCCCTGCGGGTCTAGGCGCCATCCTACAAAGGAGCGCATCGTTGATGTGCCCATCTCATCATGACTCCAGCCCTGCGGGTCTAGGCGCCATCCTACAAAGGAGCGCATCACTGATGTGCCCATCTCATCATGACTCCAGCCCTGCGGGTCTAGGCGCCATCCTACAGAGGAGCGCATCGTTGATGTGCCCATCTCATCATGACTCCAACCCTGCGGGTCTAGGCGCCATGATGCGCTCCATCTCATCATGACTCCAGCCCTGTGGGTCTAGGCGCCATCCTGCAAAGGAGGCATCGTTGATGTGCCCACCTCATCATGACTCCAGCCCTGTGGGTCTAGGCGCCATCCTACAGACGAGCGCATCGTTGATGTGCCCACCTCATCATGACTCCAGCCCTGTGGGTCTAGGCGCCATCCTACAAAGGAGCGCATCGTTGATGTGCACATCCCATCATGACTCCAGCCCTGTGGGTCTAGGCGCCATCCTACAGAGGAGCGCATCGTTGATGTGCACATCTCATCATGACTCCAACCCTGTGGGTCTAGGCGCCATCCTACAGAGGAGCGCATCGTTGATGTGCACACCTCATCATGACTCCAGCCCTGTGGGTCTAGGCGCCATCCTGCAAAGGAGCGCATCGTTGATGTGCACACCTCATCATGACTCCAGCCCTGTGGGTCTAGGCGTCATCCTGCAAAGGAGCGCATCGTTGATGTGCACACCTCATCATGACTCCAGCCCTGTGGGTCTAGGCGCCATCCTGCAAAGGAGCGCATTGTTGATGTGCCCATCTCATCATGACTCCAGCCCTGTGGGTCTAGGCGCCATCCTGCAAAGGAGGCATCGTTGATGTGCCCATCTCATCATGACTCCAGCCCTGTGGGTCTAGGCGCCATCCTGCAAAGGAGGCATCGTTGATGTGCCCATCTCATCATGACTCCAGCCCTGTGGGTCTAGGCGCCATCCTGCAAAGGAGGCATCGTTGATGTGCCCATCTCATCATGACTCCAGCCCTGTGGGTCTAGGCGCCATCCTGCAAAGGAGGCATCGTTGATGTGCCCATCTCATCAAGACTCCAGCCCTGTGGGTCTAGGCGCCATCCTACAAAGGAGCGCATCGTTGATGTGCACACCTCATCATGACTCCAGCCCTGTCGGTCTAGGCGCCATCCTACAGACGAGCGCATCGTTGATGTGCCCATCTTATCATGACTCCAGCCCTGTGGGTCTAGGCGCCATCCTACAAAGGAGCGCGTCGTTGATGTGCACATCTCACCATGACTCCAGCCCTGTGGGTCTAGGCGCCATCCTACAGAGGAGCGAGTCGTTGATGTGCACACCTCATCATGACTCCAGCCCTGTGGGTCTAGGCGCCATCCTACAGAGGAGGGCGTCGTTGATGTGCACATCTTATTATGACTCCAGCCCTGTGGTTGTAGGTGCCATCCTAGACCAGTCTGATGGACATTCACAAGGTCTGTGACGCATTATTCCCTATGCCAGCAGGAGCCCACTGGACACTGAACAAGCTTAATTTCATCCAGGAAACGAGAGCTTGGCAGTGGTGTGGGCATGCAAACATTTCCACATAATCCTCTATGGCGAGAGGTTCACCGAGCCCTTCTCACCATCTGTATCAACCGGGAATCATCCATGCCATGGGGACGGTGTCTCCAAGAGCACAAATTCCACATCACCCACAAACCAGGTGTCAGTACCTGGACAGCGTGATTGGTGAACTCTCCCTAGCCTTTGGAAGATGATACCCTCCTACCCTGAAGGATGAACCCCCCTGGTTAGATAACCCCAGGGAATATATCCCCTGGGGTGGGAGTGCAACTGGACACACCCCCTGATGGATCTGGTTGGTTGGAGGCAAGAACTGTTGAGAAAATGAGAACAGCCGATGAGCCGAATGAATGATATTCCAGCTAATAAAGGAAACAGCTTCTCACCGTAGTGTGGGTAGAAGGACACTTGGTAACTTTGCAGACCAGGGCTGACTCCCAGTAAACCTGAGAAATGGGAGTTTTAAGGGACAAGGAAATGTCTGGAACAAAGCAACAGGACCCTAAATACCTGGCATAGAAACAGGTGTGGCATTGGGAATCCTGGTGTTGCGTTAAATAGCTGTTGCAAGAACAACGTTTGTATCTTTCCTACCTGCGTATATAGTGGCCGGAACTCTACTGGCGTTCCTCGGAGGTGCCGCACGTGTCCCAAGGATTAGAGGAAAGACCCCCATAACATGGATACACATGGCGCTCTGAACAGAGGAAAGGACCTAAACATCTGCCCTTCCCTTGCCCTATGCTTCCTTCCGTGCCAGAAAGCTCTAAGAGACTCCAGCCTCCATGGCTATTGATAGGCTGCAAGAAAAGGCCTTGGAAGGGCAAGCCAGAGTCCTTGGACAGGCCAGAGTCCTTTCCGGCTGCACAATCGCAGTCCTGGTCCTAGCACCAGGAAAAGTTGCCAACTCAGCCAATTTCTTGTCAAGACATCCGAGCCTATCTCCGAATTAAAAACAATCCATAGCTGACCGATACATGAACCTTGTGGTACATCATGCCAAACTGACCTGGGTACCGCTAGACGATATTCAAAACAGTTCAGCATAAAACAACACATAAGCAATTGTCCGCGAGTGCCTAAAGTCTGGAAAATCGGAAAATATAGAAGACATGGCCATGGCTCGGAACATGGGAGAATTAATAGACCTCAAAAACCAACAGCCAGTATAAGATGACCTGTTGTCCTATGACTCAGATATTATTATAACGAAACAAAATTGCCATCCCAGGCTCGCGTAGACAATGCATCATAGACTTGGCGCATGAGACTCATAGAGGGATTGTCTCTACTAAGGGTTTGGTTTCCTAGAAGGAGGCCATGGTGGAAGATACCTTTAGGCAGTGCGAAGCCTGTCAAGCAGTCAACCCTTACACATTTCCCAATGTGCTTTTCATGACGCCCCTACCTCAAACTATCTAGGAGAAAGTTGCAGTTGACTTCTTTGGACCATTACAGTCGAGCATCTACATTTTAGTGGTGCTGGACGAAAACTCAAGAGATCCAACTCATTCTGTCCACATCCACTTCTCACGTCATCCTAGCGCAGGACAGAATAGTCCTAGCCTGTTGAGTACCCGGGTAGTCACATCTGACAATGGCACACCTTTTACAGGACAGGACTTCCGTTCTTTAGCAGAATGCATAGGGTTTCTCATAGGTGCATCACACCACTATGGTTACAGGCAAATGGCAGAGTCAAACATTGCATGAGAAATCCCAAAAGAGCCGTACAAGTGTCCTTTCTCACACAAAGGCCAGTGGAACAAACACTACATCAGTTATTATGAGGCTCTCGCAACGCCCCATATACCACCACTGAAGTGTGTCCAGTGGAGGACACGTTTGGTAGACCCACCACACCCGTCTGCCCCAGGCTACGACACCATCAGAGAGAAGCATGATGAGGCCAAAGAAGCAATGAAACAGTACAATGACAAGACAAGAAAGGCAAAGAGCCCATCCATCAGGGCTGGTGACCCTGCGCCTGTGAGACATACAATGACAAGAAAATAAAGGCAAGGAGCTCATCCATCAGGGCTGGTGACCATGCGCTTGTGAGACATACAATGACAAGAAAAGAAAGGCAAGGAGCTCATCCATCAGGGCTGGTGACACTGTGCTTGTGAGACATACAATGACAAGAAAGGCAAGGAGCTCATCCATCAGGGCTGGTGACCCTGCGCTTGTGAGACATACAATGACAAGAAAAGAAAGGCAACACGCCCATCCATCAGGGCTGGTGACCCTGCGCTTGTGAGACATACAATGACAAGACAAGAAAGGCAACACGCCCATCCATCAGGGCTGGTGACCCTGCGCTTGTGAGACATACAATGACAAGACAAGAAAGGCTAATTCCAGCTAGAGCTCTCATTCTATCCAGACTTGATTACTGCAATTATACAAACTTGGGGAGCTTTTCTGATCACACTCTTGAACCTCCGCGACTTTTTTCAGAAATATATATATCTTAATGTGTCGCAATGGTGTGTGCAGGAAACGAAGACCTAGAGATCCCCCACTTCGTTTGTCAAAATTGAGAAAAAAGTTCTGCACACATCTATTACTGCGCCACTTGAAATAATAATCAAGAATCATACAAGTTCGCTTTTCCTTGCATTATTCTGCATGTTTTTTCATTCTTTTTTATGTACATAGCCCATGTTGATGACACGTGTTTCGGCACTCTTAGTGTGCCTTTTTCAAATCTGGGCAATATTTTCTCCACAGGTTACTGTCCCAGTTAAACAAAAATAAATGAATATAATTTTCATAATTATTATAAAAGAGTGCAAAAGAAAACATATTTTTCAAACGGATAGTTCCCAACAATTATCATAATGCAAAGTAAAACATGTTTAGCATCACAAATTTCCATCATATAAATTAACGTTATAACATACCATTATGACGACCATTTGTAGGGTTGAAACATACGTAATGGTAAGTATTTTCAGAGAGAGAAAAAAGGGTATGAAAAAAACAAGAAAATAAGAAGAGAAAAAAACAACAACATCAAAAAGGGGTTAGCGCAATTTTCCTTCGAAAGTTCCATTTGTCTGTTAATGTGATTAAATGTAAATATTCTCAAAATAAAGCTTAACTATCTCTTGGTGTTCAACAACTCTCTAATAACGTAGTTTCAGCATATGAAAGCCGGAGTCCCATCAGACTCTTAAACGATGTTCGTACTTGTAAAGGTGAGAAGATGTAATTTGGGTAATGGGTTAGTTTCTCCTTTTTACACTTCCGAAATGTCATTAAGTCATTTCAGGAGTTAAAACTATGCGACACATGCATTTGCTTAATTTAAAAATTCCAAATTTAATCCAAACTTAAAATATTTCCCGGTTAATTTTATTTATATTTTATTTTATCCTGCACGCTGCATTGTGTTAAAGCAGTTAGGCTCCTATCGAAGTTTGTCACATCGAAGATTCAGCGGCCGGTTCAGACCACCTTTTTACTATACATATGTTGCATTCGACTCTCTAGCAGCAGTTCTGTGCGCAGGTAGTTTTGTGTACCAAGATAATTGCGGCTCGCTACAACCGCCTAGTCTTAAATGCGGATCTTAATATGATTGGGAATAGGAATGGGTGGTCTTCCACAACGTTAGGGCTTACCTGCAAAATCACAGTTCCAGAATCACCCGTCGCATCCTACTAGGAGTTCGCTACGTTTGTGGTGTAGAGTATGTTTACTGTTGCCACGGCAACCCGTTAGTCCTACTTTAGTTTCAACTTCCCCTGCCAGGAATTTGGATTACATTTGGAATTCTTAAATGCATGCACTACAACCAGTTTGTCTTATCTTCAAAACACTGCATGGTATGCTGTTGAGTTTTGTCAACATTCTATTATTTACCAGTGAGCTAAGCAACAATGGACCATTACGTCAGAAACATCATGTGTGTCTTTAAAATGGCAGCATCTGCCACACTGCCGGCATCCTACAGACTTTCAGTCTAAGCAACAGCAAGACATTCAATTAGCATTTTCCTGTGAAGCCAGACTGGCACTACTAGTAGAACAGACACATGCACCTGTCAACCGCCAGTCTCTTAGAATTTGCGTATCCTCCATCAGCATCTTCTTGACAAGTCAGCCAGAAGCTGCAGCACAGCTGGAGTTTTGTGTCATGAAAACATTTGCTATCCGATTCCCGCCTGGCTCTTCTTCATTTCCAGTCAAGGAAGCAATGATGAGCCATCTAAGCAGCAACTTCCTTTAAGCCAGTCACCAGCTGCCCCACAGCTACAGTTCTGTCTCCACAATGCCAGCACTGTATCATTGATTTGTAGTCAACCAAGCAATGATAAGACGCATCCAGTCAGTGTCCTCTGTGAAAACCAGCCCGACACCATCGGCATCACAGCCAGTATTCTGTGACCTCAAAACCGCACCTGCCATACTTGCAGCCTCTTCTCTGCCAAACACCTGCAGCTCCACTACCAGAGTTCTGTGACCTCAAAACAGCACCTGCCATACTTGCAGCCTCTTCTCTGCCAAACACCTGCAGCTCCACTACCAGAGTTCTGTGACGTCAAAACAGCACCTGCCATACTTGCAGCCTCTTCCCTGCCAAACACCTGCAGCTCCACTACCAGAGTTCTGTGCCTTCTTGTTCTGTTGCCATTGAACACTCACAGACCTCTCCTCTGGTTTCCGGTCACCTAAGAAACAACCTGCCTTCGAGTCAGAATCTTCACCTCACATGCCATTGAAACAGCAGCACCGGCACCTCTGTCAAGCCACTGTTCTGCTCAATCTGGTAAGAAACTACATTTTAAGTCTTATGATCAGAGTGAAGGAAGAGCAACTGTTGGGCATTATCTCAAAATCTATATAATAGTACTAACTGTTGGAATGTGAACCATTGTGGAGAGGTGCGGGGTGTGGAGGACAATGAACATGTAGGAACAGAACCCTAGGCATATAAAGAGTGTTGGTGAGTGTGGGAGCAATGCAAAATGCAGCCAGGATTTTCCCCCCATAAAATGTGGGGACTGGACTGATGAGGCTTTTGGTACTGAAGTTGGCATCACTCAGTAATGCACTGTATGCCTTGAAAACATTTTGAACTAATCTTTTGGGAGCCAAAATAACACAAGCAGAAGACTCATTAAAAACTGAGGATGCCATACATGTTCTCTGGTGAAATATTCTCCCTCTCCCATTTTATCCTGGCTTTCCCCTATCCCCGTGCCCGCCTATCCGTCCCTGTCCCCCCAGAATGTGATTTCGCTATGTAGTCCTGTTGAAATAACAGGGCAGATCTACATAAAGAGGGGATTGCGGTTCATACACTTCACGTGGCAACATGGACCTTGACACTGCTACATATGATGATCCATTCTTGTATGAAATGTCACAATACACTGATATCGTAACCATTTTTGTCTTAGTGCACTGAGGGATAATGCTTTATGAGGCCACTTCCTGTGATGTCATGGTGGGGCATGGTCAAATGACATCACTTCTGGTGGGGTGTGGTCTAATGACTTCACTTCCTGTGTGGGGTGGGGGGGGGGGTCAAATGACATCACTTCCTGTGATGTCACTCTTGGGGCGTGGCACTGCAATGTCACTTCCGCTACCCCTGGCATTTTGGTGAAATGACGTCCCTGACTATGGCCCCTGCAGTGTGGGTGGCCTAGGATCAAATGTATGCTACATGAAACCTAAGTGTTAAGGAGTGTGTTTGGTCATCTTCCTGGCACTACACCTTCCCAAGGAGGATCACCAGACTCAAAATAAAGAGCTGCTGTCAAGAGTGACTTCACTAGCGAAGTGGGGTCACAAGTGTGGGCAGTCTGCAGTACCGGCAGTGTTGGCTACTTTGTTTTTTTGGTCCTTCATCTTTGTCTGCAGTTGGAGCCCCTCCTACTCTCTGAGGTGAACACTACATTAGCAGCAGCTCCCGCGAAGCGGGCCACGAAGTGTGCTCACAAGTGTGAGCAGTCTGCAGTCCGCGGACGGCTGCAAATGGGTGATCCCCTGACTTCTGCTTTCTTACATCTAATCACGGGCGCATACCCGCCGACCGGCTCCTCGCCTCTTCCCTGGGTGAGTACCCAGAAGAATTTGTGATGAACATAGTAACAAGGTTACTGTGAACATTAAAGCCACTTCAAAGTTTGCCAGTGATTAAGGATTGGGCCTTGGCCTAGAGTCTGTGGGGGTTGGTCCCTTTGATCTAGGTACTCCACCGAATTAACATATTACATTTGTACGTCCAATGCCAGTTTGAAGTGCTACATTTTTGGATGAGCTTTCCTCCAACCTTGCAGGCAACCCTTCCTGGGGCTTGGCTGCGTGTAGAGTCCTAGTGACTGTTGAGTTGTCCCCTTTGAGCTAGGTACTCTCTTGGTGGTAAGCGTAACACGTCTGGAAATTTATACCGCTCCAATTTTTACTAACTAGTTTGAAGTGACTCTGAACTTTGTTTCTGGACAATCTTCAACTGTGCTACTGCCAACTATATGGCGGGTTTACGGAACGGCAATAGGACGATGCCTCCAACTCCTATGATCATCACGAACGAAGAGATCTTAGCTGCAGTGAACCTGCCGATGCCTCCCTCACCGCAGACTGAACAGGTCACCGGCTCTGGCACTGCCCCGGAGGGGAGGATGGATCCTCAGGAACAATGTGCCGAGACTTTGACCTCCGCTCACATGGATGCTGTGGGTGGGAAACAGACCCTGATAACAAATACGAAAAGTCTAATCACCTCCTTTTTTCACCCGAAAGCAAAGCCAACCAAGTTGACACACTTCAAAGCTAGAATGCCGGAGTCTGAGCTGGCGGGTTGTGTGACTCCTGCCGCACGTGTTACTTTTTCAGTCCCTTCCCCTTTAACGGAAGGTAATGAAGACTCAAGCTTTCTTGATTCATCCCCGGACTTGAAGACTCAAGCTTTCTTGATTCGTCCCCGGACTTGAAGACTCAAGCTTTCTTGATTCGTCCCCGGACTTGAAGACTCAAGCCTTCTTGATTCATCCCTGGACTTGAAGACTCAAGCTTTCTTGATTGGTCCCCGGACTTGGAACAGCGAAATGGGCCTGATTTTGATTCCTTTCTTTTTTCAATTGGCTCTGTGTCCAGGACTACCCTAAAAGAGAACCTGGACCTTCCATTCACAAGGCAGACTGGTAATCATCCACCGTGGACTCATTGTTTGGTGAAAATCAACCAGGTCTTGTGTGTGTTGGTTTCCTTGTTTGAGCGTCTTCAGAAGGAAATGAAATCTGATTCAGTGGTGCTGGAATCACTGTTGTTTAAATTTGATAATATCAAATTACAGGCAACAGCGAAAGAATATCTTTTCTCACAAGACTTGACCAACAATAGCAAGTGCCCTACACCAAAATCTGCATCTGCAGACAGTGACCAGTGGAACCGCAGAGTCCATACCGCAAGCTCCAATAAGAAATGACCCGGTCATTGTAGGAGAAAATGTGCCCCGTGTGTCCTCAGCTCTACCCTGTGCGAGTAGTAAACCTTCAGAGAGCGTCATCATATTGAAAGGAGGCATCTCCCCATCGCAGAAGACAAGGTCAGTTGCTCGACTGGGGCTGAAGACCCAAAGCATTCAATCCACTCTGAAGCCCCTGAACGATCTGCTGAATTAACTCTTTGACCGCCCTGATGGGAGGCTTAGTAACGAGGGTCAAGGAGGCACCTTACGGGGTGGCCAAAGAAGGAAAAGTGAGATCTCCCAACCCTCAGGCCAGAAGGTCTGGAAACACCAGGGTGTACAGAAGAAGAAAACGAAAAAACATTCCGCTGTGAATTTGAACTCACAGGCTTCGAGAGTTTTCTTGCGATCGTTGTTCCCTCAACTAGACCTGGTGGAAGTGACATTGCTGGGGGACTAACATCTGTCCCCCGCTCCACCTTGGATGGGAAATTGCCTGTAAGTGGCGGTACCATAACATTGGCTTCCCCTGCTGGCAGCTTAGCAAATACAGTTGCAAAGTCTGCTGGGGGTGTGGGGCTTCCCACTGGAATGTTCGAACCCTTGGACAACCAAGTCGGAGTCGCACAGTCACAGGGAAGTCAGTCCTGCTAGATGCTTAATTTTGACTCAGCTAGGGACCTCTTGCCGGACATTTCTCGAGTGGGGAACCCCCAAACGGCTTTGCACCCCCAGATGGGTGCGACTAAAGGATGGGGATGTGGGGCGCGTTATCCGGAAGGGCCTTTGCCAACAAGTGCGTGAAAGGAAATGGAAATGAAAAATGGAAGTGTTGTGAAGGAAAAGTGTTTGGGTAATGGTATTGTATGTGAATCGGTAATTCCAGAAAATATGTCTGTGAGTCTAAATCGCTCAAACATCCTGCGCTTGTTGTCTGAGGTTCCGAGTTTGGAATGTATTTCCTCAGCCGACATTTAACAGGGTTCATTTTCCAGTGAAACATAGTCTGGTAAGATCAGTGCTCTATTTTAATTCCAAGTTGGCTGCAGATTTGGTTCTGCATGAAAGAGAGTCAATCAGAAAATGTGGCTTTGATATTGTGAAGAATTGGAGTAATCAATCTGGGGTGGGCACGGTAATTAACCTAGCTCCATATCACCAGTTCAAGTGTGACATACAAGCCTTAGAATCCAGATTGAAGGCCTCTGAAGTCTCTGATGACTGGTCATGGCTCATTAGACCAATGTGAAATCTCTTGCCCCGCACTTGCTGATTCTGCAACCACTCTGGTCACTGGATCTTCCCTCCTCCCTTAAGCACTCTGTTGTGCGCCCACTCCTGAAAAAACCTTCAGTAGACCCTACTGGCCCTGCCAACTACTGCCCCATTTCCATCACCACTTCCTGGGGAAGCTGCTGTAGAAGCTGGCCTTGCCCCAACTCAACTCACACACCAAACTTGTTGGTGCTCTCCACGGCCATCAATCTGGATTCAGAGCATCCAGAGTCGCGGAAACTGCTCTTCTGAACACCCGTGAAGAACTGCTCACATCTCTGGACTCCGTCCTCATCCTTCTCGATCTCTCCTCTGCCTTTGACACAGTCAACCACCCCATCCTCATACAAAGGCTCCACGAAAACCCTTGGTATCTTAGAACAGGCACTGGACTGGTTGACATCCTTCCTAACAGACCGCTCTTCCTTAGTCATCCTAGGATCCTTCTCCTCTCTACTTCCTTCTCCACCTGTGATGTCCCCCAGGGTTCTATCCTCTCCCGCTGGCTCTTTACCATCTACCTTGCTCTGCTTGCATGCCTCATCTCCTCCAACTTCCAGTGCTACGCAGATGACACACAGCTCTTCTTCAAACTTCCTGCTGATCCTCTTGCACCCTCTATCATCTCTGACTGCCTATCTGCCATCCAATCCTGGTGCACCTACAACGATCTCTGCCTCAGTGCCTGTAAAACTGAGATCCTTCTAAGGTTAGGGCCCTTTAGGAACATGAAACACCTGTGTATAGGCACGTTACAAATGCCATATCATATCATCATATCATATCATATCATATCATATGCAATGGATTGGATCACACAAAATAATTCTGAGTCCAAATAAAAGAACCAACTCAGGAAGATGGCAAAGTACTGTTTTATTAACAATTATCTAAAATAGGGAGTTTACAAGAAACATCAACGGACATACGCTGAGTCACTCAGTGTACTTTACACAAAACATAGTTTTTTTACGAAAAATACATCAGAAGTGACGTCATACTATGTGGCAATAATGAAAAACCTATCAAGGGTTGGGATTGGATAAGGGGAACATGAAAGTATACATTTCTATAGGAGCTAGGATTGTGATTGGCTGTCCATTATCAAGTGGACAACATGTGCCTTCCTCTAAAACATGACATCTTCAGAAACATTAGATACACAGTTTTTCATTGGTCTTCAAACTATAAGGTCCTTCATTATATGGACTAATATAATTGGTTGGCACGCTTGTGCTATGCCTGGAACATTCGGTTAATTTAGCAGCATGTAATCCCAGACCCAGGTGCAAGGAGATGGGGCATGACACTACCTTCCCACCCAAATAGCCCTGCATCTTTCATCGCCCATGTCTTCTGCCATGAAGATTGTCTTTGTACTTGGCCTTGTAAAGTATCCTTGTTTTTAAGAATATATGTCTAGAACTCCAAGTTGGAACTCTATTTTTATCCTTGGCTCACATGACAGGAGACCACGATCTGGTCCATTTTGCAGGTTTTAAATGCGCTAAATGAATTAAACTTGGCACTCTTGATGTTCTTTGTTTGCACCTTAACAAGGGAAGATTCATCCTGCGCACGTTCGCTAATTTCCAGAATAGATAGCTGACCTTTAACTGCTTCAGTCTTGACTCCAGGCCAGACAACCTTGTGTTGCAGCTCCACGATTCTGCTTATTCTTGCTGCAACCCAGTTTTCCCTTCCCGCTTCATGGGTCCTAGCTTACTAAATTCATGGTACCGATGTCCAGCTTCTATATAATGGCAGCTTCACCTGCGTTCTATTCAATACGCATAGCCAGCTTTTATGATGACTTAGTCTACCTTGTGCTTCAGCGTCTGTACATTTATTGAATGGTTGATTTTCTGCAGCACTTTGTGCATGTGTAATCTTCGTATTTAAAAGTTCACTTGATTCTTTACTTCGTCATTAGTTTCTTTAGGATCTATACATTCTCTTCAGTCAGTATCTTGGGACGTTGGACATACTTTTTATGATATCACTAACTAATTTTATTTGCTCTTTCTCATATTTCTTCAGGAAGTTCCTCTCTTAGGCTGTCATCACTTCGGGGATACATTCGATAAGGTTGTCTCAACGTGTATCTTCTTTCGAAACACGTTGCAGCATTGTCACAATGGCCGGTGCCAAACACGGCACGGTCTCATGTCTCCAACATATGGGAGGAAGGGTGGCAGGATCTCCTGCAGAGGTATACAGCTGCTCCTTAAATTCCCCCCTCTGGTCGAGTTCTCGACCGCCTCCTCGAGTGTTTCTGCATCCTGGTGTTTTCTCTTGAAGAAGTGTATGTTAGGTGTCCATATTTTCATCACAGGGTGCCTACTGATTTGACGTGTTCGTCTACACTCCATGTCATGTACTTACATTGTCTATTCGATATACAATAGACCCATCGCTCCATATACTTCTTATGATTCTTTGGATGCAGAAACCTTGTTCCCTCAGGTGCTACGATGCTAGCCTTTATATATTTTCTGACAGCGTCATTAGTCAGCTCCTTTGCGTTTGGTTAATCTTTGGCATCATTAATGATCTTCATTCATACTAATTTTTTTGCCATTTTCTTGCATTGGGCAATCACCATCCTGACTATACAGAATCCAAATATTACTAGCACCAGTATTACTCCAAGAACCTTGAATAGATTCACCAACCACTGAGGAATCCATGAAAACAAGGAGGTAAACCAACTGTCATCTTCAATGTCATCTGTCTCTTCTTCCATCTTGGTATGCAGGTCTGTCAACATCGGCCCTCCTGAGAAGGTATAAATGCGCAACATGATGGCCCGATTTTAGCACAAACTCCTCCTTCCATCGCTGTGATCATATCAAGGACATATCTATTCTGGATGGTCATCAATCGTATGGCCCTCAGCTCTACTTTAATGGCATTGAATCCCTTTATGGTAGCATTGATTGTCTGCAGAAACTCCCATCTGGTGATTTGCAACCATTTGGCGTTCACCACCATTTGAATTCAATGCATAAATATAGCTGTCATTATCATAGCAGTCTTGCTGAACAACTTGTACTTATCAGGAATAGTTTCATACACTGTTACTGATTTGGCTGAGAAATAATTGTTCTCTTTTCATCCGTCGGAGTTCAAGTGATCTTCGTTTTCTCAAATGGTCATCCACTTTTGGAAATTCATCAATGTTTAGATCGCTCTGAGGAATCACTAATGCTGGAACATGGATGAGCACCAGGGAACACACTCTGCCCCAATTTGTGGGCAACTTCATAAAGGCTCTAAATCCACAAGCCCAAAATCGATGCATAGGCACAGATGTCCCTTTTCTCGTTCCAGGAATGTCAATTGTGATTTTGCATGCTTTGTTATGTCCCACATGGTCTTTCCATGGATTCAGAAACATATTGTCGTATTAACCAATGGAATTACAACTACTGGGCTTGATTTGTCTTCTACCCATGTCAGTAACTTGGACTGCTTGGACCATGACTTTAAGCATCCATCATTCACTCTCTGCACTTCTCGTACGTATTCCGTTTTCAGCAGACGAGTGGCACAGGACCTCGTTCCATCTTCCCATCCCTTCTTGGTGTGCACTCACCCATTGATCAATAGTTGTGATAGTTCCCAACATCCAGACAATCCTGCTATTTCCGTCACATCAGAACAGTGAATTCTCTTAATTTCTTCAACGATCACCTCATCCTGTCCTGCAACAGGATACACAAGCAATTTTTCTATCCATCCAGGCTCCTTCTCCATTTGTATGGTCTTGATATAGTCATCCTGGTATGGAAACAACCATCTTGATCTCCATTGCAAGGTTGCCCAGCTTCCTTGAAACTGTCCCCGAGTAGTACATGCTGCAAGATGGCTGAGGCATTTCACATCGCATGTTGATACCTCCTTCGAAATGAAAGTCCTTACTGTATTCATGGCATAGGGGATGAGAGAGCAGACATAGCAACTCTCATCAGATGCTCTTTCCCCACGTTTTTCATGTGCTGATACCACATGTTATTCTCCAGGTGAGCTGACTTATCTAGATAGGTATGTATCCCTTCATTATCTTCATCTGCGTCTCTTTATGTGTTCTGACATACCCATAGAGATCAAAGAAATTGTCATCATTTGTACTCAAATTGGGGAAAATCATATGAACTCTTTCTTTGGTAGAACCATTAAGATAATAGAGACTGTGAAAAATAAGGAACAAAATGATAATGAGAACAATCGTGCAAATATATATTATGCATATAAATCTGGACAACCATTTCTCGTGCCATCTCACTGCTTGCTGGGCTCATGCCCTCTCTATGATCATGTCGTCTTCTTCATTAATCATTTTTAATACAATCATTGAGTTTCTTTTACATTTGTAACTGTACAATTTGTTAATTTATAGCAATAAGGAGTCTTCTTATCACTGGACCATTTTTAGGATCCTGTAAAAAAAAGTGTGAATTTTAATGTCTCTTCTAACAAGAGCAGGGTAAGATTGAAGTATGATCACAAAGACAGCAACCACACACCGATGACCATCACTATTGGCAGGTATCATGTATTAGAAACAGACATTCTACACTAAATGAGTCTGCATATTGAACTCTCTTCCAATTTCTGATCAAGAACTGACATTTAGGCATGATTCTGATGCATTATTCACTGCTTCAATATATTTCTAAAAGCTAATTTTAACTCTGGAATTTCTCTGCAAGTCCTTGCACTTCCTGCTAAAATATATAAGGAGTGTCTATTGAATTCCAGCCCAAATAAAGTATGTGTTAGTCACTCGCTGCTTTATCATCCTTCTTCTTAGTCATCGATCGAGTCTGCATTCACGGAAATTCTTCTTCTTGTCTTGCTTCTAGATCAGTAACTGTGAAAGGGAGGATCTCGCCTTTATAAATCTTCACATCATTCAGATGCAATCAAGCTTGTCTTCCCGAAACCTTAATGCAGAAGGGGTAACTTCCTCAACAAGGAATGGGCCATTAAATCAAGGCTTATGTCAGTTCTGGATGAAGTTTTTAATCAGAATCAGGTCCCCAACATATAACTTAGGTGGTGGTAATAGTTCACTTGGATTGGTCGCCAAATTATCTTCTTCCGTGTTCCTAGACCTTCCCCCGATGCTTGACTTGACCTGAAATGAAATAAATACTGGTAGTCATACATGTCAAATAATCATGCATTTCATCACCTAGAGTTTTGGCTACACTCTAGGCATCACTTCTGATCCTAGACAGAGGTGTAAGGGAGGTTCTTATTTGACGCCCTCTCACTAGCACATGCAGGGTGAGGTGGTGGTCTGAACCTAGGTGGTTCCGAAGGGCATATAAAACCAGGGGTAGGCAATAGAGCCATCCCTTTTTCCAAGTCAATTTTATCTTGGCGATCCTCTCTTTGAGGAGGCTGTTGAGTTTCTCACATTCCCGTTCGCTTGTGGGTGATACGCAGAAGAGAACTTGTGTTTTGTATACTTAATTAAACCCCTATTTGTTCAAATAGCTCATTGACAAAATGTGGCCCATTATCAGATCTTAGTACTTCGCACACACCACCTCAGAAAAACTTTGTGTACTAAAAACTTTGCTGCGCAAGTTGCATCAGGGTGTGCACACAGACCTACTTTGATCCACCTAGAGTAGGGGCACACCACCACTAATAGATACCTATATCCATTACATGTCTGCAGCATATCGACATAGTCGATATGTAAACGCTGAAACGGACCATTCGTTTGAGGTATTACTCCTCTACTCATTCTCAGTGTATGCCCAGGAGTAAACTTTTGACACAAGATGCAATTCACTATAAACAGTGCAACGTGTTCCAAAAAATTTGGAATGAACCATTCTTCTGCAATATTGGAAGCAAGACTTTCTCTAGTTATATGCGCGGGGTACCCCAGCTGTTCAAGAGCGACTTTTAATAATGTTACTGGCATCACTGGCTTTCCAGTGCTTTCCTGTCACCATAAAGCTTCCATGGGGGATAAAGAACACCCCCTTTGCTTCCACAGTTCTTGCTCTTCCTGTGGTTCTCTTCCCTAAAACTCTATTAATTGGGTTATCGACAGCATCCCCTCCTGTACTATCATGGTTGTAATCGGATTGTCTTTAATATCCTCAGTATCAAAACTCGAAATTGCTGGAGAATATGCAACCCTTTTGGCTTCTATGTCTGCGGCTTCATTCCCACAAGAGATAAAGTCTGTTTGTTTAGTATGTGCTGTGCATTTTACGACCGCTATGGCCACTGTGAGTTGTAGTGCCTTAATGAGTCTATCCAATAAGGACACATGTTGCACTGGAGAACCGTCTGCACAGAGATAGCTCCTCCTCTTCCAACGTGACAATCCTGCATGTACGGTTAATGTCACATAGTCGGAGACACTGTAAACTGTCACTTCCTGCCCTTCATGTTTCTCAAGCGCAACAATAAGTGCCACTAATTCTGCTGCTTGCGCTGAAAAATAAAATGGTAACCTTGCACTTGCCACCACCTCGAATTCTCCATTTAATCTGTGTCTTATTACTGTGGCACCTGAATGCCTTTCCCCACTAGTTTGGTCAATTTTTCGAATGAACCATCAATGAAAACAATCTCTCCTCCTGCCAAAGCATTCTCTTTAACACAGGGTATATCATCATAAAATTCAACATAATTTGCACAGTCATGCACATGATCGCCTTCTTCTACTGGCTCAGCTACAAACGTGGCTGGGTTCACTATTTTGCATCTTACAATTTTAATTGTTGGATTAGAAATCATAACCTGAGCGAAATGTCTGAGAATTGTCTTCATTTCCAGCCAATTTCAGAGACAATTTCCTGTGTTCACTCACCGAAACACGTCGCCAACAACAGATGTCATACCTTCTCTCGTTCCCACAGGTGTCCTGACGAAAATGGTACCTCACATGTGTGGGTGCACCTACCGGGGCGCACAAGGAAAAGGGTAACCCGCTGGTAACTCCAAGCATTTCACCACAGCACATTTTGTTCATGTGGGCAACGTACAGATTTGGGCCTAGGGTGTTGTTAGGAAAGATTTCATAATTTTATGTAATTTTACCTCCATGTGGCAACCCCCAAACCTTTTGCTGTTGTTTTACACCCTGATCTAGACTTTGCCAGAGAAGCGCAGCCTTCCGCCACACTCCTCTGCGCTTTCACTATGGGGAAACTGACATGCCCTTAAGACAGTCAGTACGGGGAGACTTTGTTTCCCTTAGTCCTTTCCTCATGTTGCAGCTTTTGTGCAACATGAAACAAGAGTGCAACGTAACTTACATTACCGCGCTCTTGGGTCTCTAGTCATTCCAAAGGCCCTAGAACCTCTCGCTGGACTTATTGTGAACTGTGCAAGTGTGTCACAGACGGGACTGGTGGCAGCTATCATTTTTCTTTTGTTTTGAATCCTTTATCGCCATGTTATGCGCGCTTACCGCGTTTGGCACAAATGAGTGGCCTGGCTCCAAAATGGCCATGCCACGAGGTTCTTTGTCCTGTCCGCTGACTGTCTTGCCCCTTCACCTTCCCCGAGGTCGAGCCGACCCAGGGCAGTCCTTATTTGGTCATGCACTTTCCCACGAAACCCCAAAGCTTTCGCTGGCTTCTGCATGCCTTGTGTGCCTCCAGGATGTGGGCTGGGATGTCTGGTCCCAATACACATCCTGGGTACCAGAGAGTCTGGAGTGTCCTGAATTCCTAGGACCACCGTGGTCCGTGATAGGTCCACGTATGGTGTGAGTGTTTGTGAGCAGATCTCCCATTGGGTCCTCTCTGTTTTGGCGTGAAGGGAACTTTGGATAAGAGGAGGCTGGAAACACCACTACCATGTCGATCTCCTGAGTTCACACCGAACAAGGGATAAGGAGCCAAGTATCCTGCAACAAGAAGCTGAGTCGAGGAACCGCTGGTGACCCGCTGAAGGTTTGGCACCCTGAACTGCTGTCGTTCTATGAGTCCCCTCTGCATCTGATCATCCTAGAAGGTCTGCGAAGGCGCTTCGACCCATTGGAATAGTGGGATCAACTATTCCCGGCACCTTCAACAAACCCTGCAAGTAAGCCTCTTCAGAAGTGTCCCTGGGCCAACCAGTGTGCTGACCAGTTTACGCGGGATGTTTTGCTCTGTCAACGCCGCGGTTTCGGGGGAAGCCTTAGAAACTTGGTTTACTGCTTGCTCTGCGTCCACGGCACCCTCACACCAAATTTCGTACACTTGACATTCCCAGGTCTGAAGGGAGACGAGTGCGCCCAGACCAGAGTAAACGCGGTTGCCGTGTTGCCCTGCTGTGGTAGCAACCTGTGCACGTCCGCTGCATTTGGGACACCCTCGACCCTGTATCCTGCTATGCAGAATCTACAAAGTGTCAAGACGTCCTGATCATCGCAGCTGAACCTGCCAGCAACGTGAACTGAACTGGAGAAGTCTGGGTCTGCCTGCGTTGGGGACCGGTGAGTAGTCCATACCCCAACCGGTGGCCCCTCGCGCAGGAGCCTGTTTCTTTTCTACCGCTGTTGCGAAATAGTGACTCTATCCCACACTCACCCTGCCCCTACCCACAAGTGGAGGCCTTGCTTGAGTAGTGGGGACTTGTTCTGCATCGCTTCATTCACCTTTCTGAACTGCCTGATATCCTTGAAGAGGCCCTCTTTTGTCCATTGGCACCAGTGCGTGCAGGTACTTTTGAGCATAAGGCTCCTCTCGTCGTAGGGCTCGGACTTCCTCCTAGTTAGGTGTATTTCAGATGTCGAACTGGGTCTAATGATTACTTGCACTGCCTGTTTTCCTCCCCATCTAGGTGGTTTCATATTACGTGCTCCTAACTCCTTAGACGCCTCAGTATTGTATATATATTGTATTGATTGTGATGTGTTGGTTTACTTTAGTATTATTGTGCTTCTTTGCTATGGTCGATGTTACAAAGGCCTTGTAATAAATGTGTCTATATTTTTAATATAACACCTGTCTGGAGTAATTTGTAAGTGTCCTTGCTTTGTGTGCTCATTGCGGGATTTCAGTCACCCTCACCCCTCTTGAGACTTGACCGCCGCCATCGCTACCCTGATTGTTCTGGCTTGTCCAGAGGTTACCCTGTTCCAAGAAACTAGGCTGGCCTTCTGAACCTCTGCCCCTCCAGGTCCGAGTTCAGAAATCCACCTTAACAGGTGTCGAAGCCAGCAAGGAAAACAGGGAACCCCATGCATTTCCCAAAAGAGGACACCCGTGGGAATGCACAGAGGTCTGACATGCGCGAAGCGGCCCAGAATTTACTACCCAGAACCCCAGACAAAGTGAACATTGTGTTTTTTCCCCACAAAATATCACACTTTGTCGGGGATTGTGGCTAATAAAAAACTGGGGCAATTTGCACATGGCAGACCTCTGTGGATTCCCAGGGTTGTCCTCTTTTGGGAAATGCATGGGGTTCCTGTTTCCCTTGCTGACCCAAATCTGTAGATTGCCCACATGAACAAAATGGGCAGTGGCGAAAGGCTTGGGGTTACCAGTGGGTTACCCTTTTCCTTGTGCGCCCAGGTAGGTGCACCCACACATGTGAGGTACCGTTTTCGTCGGGACACCTGTGGGAATGCGGGAAGGTAGGCCATGTGTTGTTGGCGCGTGTTTTGGTGGGTGAGCGGAGTGAAATGTGTGGAAATAGTGTATTTTTTCCCCACATTTTGGACTTTGCCGGGGATTCTGGACAATAAATTGAGGGCCGATTTACGCAAGTCAACCCTCTGAGGATTCCCACGGGTGTCCTCTTTTCGGAAATGCATGGGGTTTCCAGTTCTCCTTGGTGGCTTGGACACCCGAGGCCCAAATGGTCATGGTGTGGGCTTGAGCGAAATTCAACATTTTCTGCTGTCCGAAACGACTTGGGGTTAGCAGCGTTTTTGGCTTTTCCCTTTGCCCCCAGGTAGGTACACCCACACATGTGAGGTACCATTTATGTCGGGACACCTGTGGGAATGCGGGAAGGTAGGCCATGTGTTGTGGGCGCGTGTTTCGGTGGTGAGCGGAGTGAAATGTGTGGAAATAGTGAATTTTATCGCCACATTTCAGACTTTGCGGGGGCTTCTGGGTAATATATTTTGGGCCGATTTGTGCATTAGTGGCGTTTTTGGCTTTCCCCCTTGCCCCCAGGTAGGTGCATCCACACATGTGAGGTACCGTTTTCGTTGGGACACCTGTGGGAATGCGGGAAGGTAGGCCATGTGTTGTTGGCGCGTGTTTTGGTGGGTAAGCGGAGTGTAATGTGTGGAAATAGTGTATTTTTTCCCCACATTTTGGACTTTGCCGGGGCTTCTGGGTAATAAATTCGGGGCCGATTTGCACAAGTCAGCCCTCTGCGGATTCCCACGGGTGTCCTCTTTTCAGAAATGCATGGAGTTCCCAGTTTTCCTGGGTGGCTTGGACACCCTAGGCCCAAATCTGTATGGTGTGGGCTTGAGCGAAATTCAACATTTTCTGCTGTCCGAAACGACTTGGGGTTAGCAGCGCTTCTGGGTTTTCCCCTTTCCCCCAGGTAGGTGCACCCACACATGTGAGGTACCGTTTTTGTCGTGACACCTGTGGGACCGTGGGAAGGCAGGCCATGTGTTGTGGGCATGTGTTTCGGTGGGTGAGCAGAGTGAAATGTGTGGAAATAGTGTATTTTTTCGCCACATTTCAGAATTTGCTGGGGCTTCTGGGTAATAAATTCTGGCCTGATTTGCGCAAGTCAGCCCTCTGCGGATTCCCACGGGGGTCCTCTTTTCAGAAATGCATGGGGTTCCCAGTTTTCCTTGGTGGCTTGGACGCCCTAGGCCCAAATGTTTATGGTGTGGGCTTGAGCGAAATTCAACACTTTCTGCTGTCCGAAACGACTTGGGGTTAACAGCGTTTTTGGGTTTCCACCTTGCCCCCAAGTAGGTGCACCCATACATGTGATGTACCATTTTTATCAGAACACCTGTGGGAACGCGGGAACGTAGGCCATGTGTTGTTGGCGCATGTTTCGGTGGGTGAGCGGAGTGAAATGTGCGGATATAGTGTATTTTTTCACCATATTTCGGACTTTGCCAGGGCTTCTGGGTAATAAATTCTGGCCGATTTGCGCAAGTCAGTCCTCTGTGGATTCCCACAGGTGTCCTCTTTTCAGAAATGCATGGGGTTCCCTGAGGCTTATATCTGTATGATGTGCCCGTCTGCAGAGAGTGTGAAATTCAGGTGTGAAAACAGACTTCGGGTTACTTGTGTTTTATTCTTTCCCCTTGGCGCCCAGGTAGGTGCACCCACAAATGTGAGGTACAGTTTTCATTGGGACACCTGTGGGAACGCGGGACATTAGGCCATGTGTTGTTGGCGGCGTGTTTGGATGGGTGAGCCGAGTGAAATGTGCAGAAAATGCATTTTTCTTCCCACATTTTGGACTTTGCGGGGGTGTCTGGGTAATAAATTCTGGGCCGATTTGCACAAATCATACCTCTGTGGATTCCCACGGGTGTCCTCTTTTTGGAAATGCATGGGGTTCCCTGTTTTCCTTGGTGGCTTGGACACCCGAGGCCCATATCTGTATGATGTGCCCGTCTGCAGAGAGTGTGAAATTCAGGCGTGAAAACAGACTTGGGGTGACCTGTGTTTTAGGCTTTCTCCTTGGCGCCCAGATAGGTGCACCCACACATGTGAGGTACTGTTTTCATCGGGACACCTGTGGGAACGCAGGAAGGTATAACATTTTTTGTGTTTGTGTGGTTTTCATAACGTTTTGACCCTTTTGCTGGTGCCCTTTGTCACACAACCCTTTCATTTCCCAAATGTGACCTACATTTAGTCGCTGCTTTAGGCACCATACACTTTTGTAACCTGCACAAGTCACCTACCCATGAAAAGGTCTGCCTGTGCTCTTTCAAAAAATGTATGCTTGCTGTTCCTCATCACATTGGTTTTCCCAATTTACACATGCTAAGTGTGTCTGTTCAGGCCATGAGCATAAAACACCTGTGTACCATGGCTCAGTGTTTGGCTTGTGGTATTGCTTGTTTTGTAAAACACTACAAAAAATGTGTGCTTTCCTAACTGCAAGAGTCGGGGGAATGTAGCGGAGCATTGCTTTTCTCAAAATTCATAGAAGCCATTGCCATACAAAGCCAACCATGTCCAACACATACCTTTTTTTCGATCATTTTCCTGCTTTTCCCCCAATCTATGGCATTTTCCCCTACCTAGTTGTTGCCTGACCTTTGCAAATCCCCCCTTCCTAAACTTGGAATTTTGTCTACCTTTCAGAAATATATGCCTTTCTGTGCTCCAATTCGGCTTTCCTACCCTTTTTTAGTATTATTTTTTTTCAGAGTCCTCCGTAGACAACCACCTAGCCACATATGACAGCTGTCCCGCCAGGTAATACAATTCAAAATTCGGCAGGTTTATGCCCCCCTTATCACATGTGTTCTGTAGTTTCCACAGGGCCACCCTATTCCTGGAGTTGCCCCATAGGAAGCCCCTGCACATGCCATGAAGTCCCACAAAAAAACGTGTAGGGATCAGGTACGGGACATTCACAAAAAAGTGCAAACGTCTGGGCAGAACCACCATTTTGAGCAGAGCTGCTCTTCCCTCATGGCTAGGAGCAGTCGAGACCAGAACGCCATGCTGTTCTAGATTCCCTCAACTGCTTTCTATGTGCTCTGTCTCTATCTTATGGTAAATGTTTATGCCCAGCTGCCTGAATGTCATGGGCTGCCAGGGTATCTGCAGGATGGGTAATCTCTCCAATGGGGTCTTCCTGTACCTACCCAAGGGGAACAGACTGGACTTCTTGGGGTTCACCGATATGCCCGAGAGGGTGGCATAACGATCCATCACCTCCAACACATACCGCAGGTTCTCCTCAGGGTAGGGCAAGTAGAGGAGCATATCGTCTGCATATAATGATATCAGGTGCGTGCCGCCTATCGTTCGGATCCCAACCTCCCCGTATTGTTGCTGCAGGCATATTGCCAGCGGCTCTAATGCCAAAACATATAACATGGGCGACCAGGGACATCCCTGTCTGGTTCCTCTGCTGAGCTGCCATTTATCAGAAATTATGGTTCCTGTTTTAACTCTCGCACTCGGGGAGCTATATAGCACCTGGACCCCTCTGATCTAGCCTGGCCCCATCCCATAACCCTTCAGGGTCGCTTTCAACCATGGCCACCGCACTGAATCAAATGCTTTAACCGCGTCCAATGACACGGTAGCCAGCTCACCCGGGTCTCCCTCGGTCTGATCAATGATATGGTGCAGCCTCCTATGGTTGTCTGTAATATTTCTACCGGGACATAGCCTGTTTGGTCCGGGTGTATCAGTTTGCCAATTACCCTCTTTAATCTGTTGGCCAGCACTGTCTTGATTGAGCATAGACAAGGGCCTATAAGACCCACAGTCCACGTCTGGCTTGCCTGGTTTCAGGAGCAAGATGATCACTGCCTCACAGAGGGACGCCGGCAGTTCCCCCTGCTCATAGGCTTCGTTAAACATGGCCAATAGTGGCTGGAGTAGCTCCCGCTTATACGTTTTATAAAACTCACTGGGTAGCCTATCTGACCCGGGCGCTTTACATGTGGACAGGTGCTGGACCACCATCTCCAATTTGTCTGAGGTGATGGGGCGTCTAAATCAGCACGTTCTAGGTCATCTGAGGTGGGCAGCCCTATGTCCTCTATTGTTTCCTGTGTTTCTTGGCTCATTTCCTCACCTGCATCCTCATATAGTCATCTGTAATATTTGAAGAACTCCATGTTTACCCCTTCCTTGGCCTTCCGCGTCCTTGACCTCTCTGATCACCGGACGGGGGGTCTCATTTTTGTATAACCAGGCCAGTAATCTACCCGGTTTATCCCCCCCTGCATCCAGCCTCTCTGTGTATTTCTTGTAATTTAATCTGCATAATCTGTCCCAGAGTTGACTACAAGTCATCTGTAAGTCCTTAATGTTGGTGTTGTCCTCACGGGTGGTCCCCCCACTTTGTATCAGACCCTCTAGCTCTCTTTCTGTTTCTTGCAGTTCCCGTTCAATACCCCCCTGGAGCCCCTTGGATTTTGATATAGCCACCCCACGCACCACCACCTTAAATTCTTCCCACACTGTTCCCTCATAGCGTACACTGCCGGCGTTAATTTCAAAATATTCCTCAATGGCTTCCCTCAAGTCCTCTCGAAATCCCACATTCTGTAAAGCCTCGGTTCTGAGCCTCCATGTCGGGATTCGCGCTCTGGGGGATTGATGTCTCCGCTCGACGACCAAAGGCGAATGGTCGGATAGCACCCGGGCCTTGTATTCCGCGCCCACCATTTCCCCAACCATCTCGGCAGCAGCAAACACATAATCCAGCCTCGTATGCAGGTCCCGTGGTGCTGCGTAATGCGAATAATGCCTATCCACTGGGTGCAGTCGTCTCCACACATCCTGTAGACCTAGGTCTGTCAACAGCATCGCCAGTGACCTGGCTGCCGGTGCCGGTTTTTCTAATTTGTCATCTGACCTGTCTATCTTGGGGTTCAGGGTGCAATTGAAGTCTCCTCCCCACACTGTTGTGCCACCCACCAGGGGGCTAATTTTGCTATATAGGGACCTAAAATATGTCGCTGTATCATGGTTAGGGGCATACAAATTTATGATGTTTACTTCTCTATTTTCCAGAAGTCCCGCCACCACCACCAACCTGCCCTCTGGGTCTGTCGTAGAACTAAGCAGCTGAAATGGCACGTGCGGTGCTATCCATATAATCACCCCTCTTGTATATGCTGAGTATGTGGCCCCCATGACATTAGCTCTCCATTTTCTCTTGACCACCTCTAACTTCTCCTTGGTTAGGTGGGTCTCCTGTAGCAGAGCTATATCAATCCACATCCTCTTTAAGTACATCATCACCTTATTGCGTTTTAGGTAACTATTGAGGCCCCGCACATTCCAGGTCACAATTCTGAGATTACTAGATGCCATGGGCTCGATTGATGCAGTACAGATTCCACTTCCGTATCAGTCTACCTAAGCTCGTTCCCCAGTTCAAACTTTCTAAAACTACAAACACTACAAACTTCCCTTCCCTCCTCCCCCCGCTTCCCTTTGCCCAACTTCAACAAACCACAGCACACAACCCTCTCCCTCCCCCCCTCCTAGACCTACCCCAAAAGATGCCCAGCTCCATCCCTGGATCTCAGGCTCCCCCGCTTTCGGTCCTGCCCTGGAACCCCAGGTCAAGACCCCAGCAGGGTGTCACCACACTATTGGTGACCTAACTAATTTCTATATGGGGGTATAAAGACTAGCTCTGCAAGGCTCCATAGTGAAGCAATAATCACAGTGCGCGTATTTCGTTTTCTATTCCAGTCTAGTTCTGCCGGCCAGTAGGAAGCATTAATGCCTATAGTCAAGTCCCATAGTCCCAAGCCACGCCTCCGTCTGGCGTTCCCATCTCACATTACTTATCTGCTCCATCTCCTCCTTTCGTATGGATGTCCGACTCCTGGGGGCAGCCTTGCATGTCGAGCCATCCCATGGCATCCTCCGGAGTTTCAAAAAAGAAAGTTTTGTTTTTGTGTAAGACTTTCAATTTGGCCCGGTAAAGCAACATATACTTGTGGCCCGCTTCTCTCAATCTCCTCTTGACAGCCCCAAAGTTCATACGACTCTGCTGCACCGTCAAGGTATAGTCTGGGTAGGCTGTTATGTGTGCCGCCCCCTTTTGAATTGTTCCACTTTTGCGGAAATGCTCCAGTATCCTTTCCCGATCCCGGTAGTTAAGGATTTTGGCAATCACTGGCCTAGTTGGGTTACCCAGTGGTGGCTTCCTCATCAGAGCCCTATGCGCCCTTTCCACCGCGAACCCCTGAGACAGGGCCCCTCCAGGTATCTCCTGCAGCAACATGGTTTCAACAAATTCCGTGGGATTGTGGCCTTCTGCACCCTCTGGCAAGCCCACAATGCGGATGTTATTTCGCCGGGCACGTCCTTCTGCTTCCTCCTCTCTCTGTACTCTAAGTTGCCCACCCGCTTCACCAGGGCGTGTAGTTCTGATTTGTGTGAAGCACAGTCCGCCGTGTTCGGGCTCACCTCCTTCTCGAGGTTTTCAGTGCGCTCCGCCAGTGACCTTACGTCCTGCCGAAGGAGGTTCACCGCCTCCTGCACCTCTCCGACCTTGCGATCCAGTGCTGTTTTCAGATCAGCCACAGCCAGTTCAAGCTTGGTCTCCCATGCCAGCTTCAGGTCTGCGATTGCGGTTAGGACCTCTTGGTTCGTGCCTGTGAGGGCCATGCTGCCTGCAGGGGGCCTGTCCTTGCTCCTGGCACCTTCTGGATTGGGTGGCGTCCTGGCGTATTTGTCCAATGTGGGCTGCTTCCCCTTAAGCCTCGGAGGTTTGTTAGACATGTCGCCGCAGCTATAGATCGCGGATCGAGTCCACCCCTTGTGGTTTGCCGTTCCAGCGGGGGCAACCCGTCGCACTCTCTCGCATTCAAGGAGGCTGCCTCAGAGGTATTCAAGCCCAGTCCTTATTCACTGCAATGGATTATGCTCTCCCACGTAATCATATGGGTCCACAATTCTCTCTCTCTGTGAGATGGCCTATGGTTCTTGTCCAGAGCACCAGCGAGTGACCACCACCATTGAAGGCTTCAGTTTCAGCTGCCAGGACACACCACGGGCCTTGCAGCCTCCAGCGGCACCCAGAATCCACCCAGCACTGGGCCTGTTGGCCGACCAGCGCGCCTCTTTTTGTTTCAGGCGGGGGGACTCACACTTGGTCCCAGTGTCGTCGGTGTCACCCAAATGGGAACACCAACAACGCTGCGGTTCGACCGCCCTCACCCACAACCAGTCCAGGGAGGCTCCCAGTGTTCTGTCGGTCTGCTCCCCCCTTTCTTTACCGCTGCTGGGGCACTGCTAGTGTGCTAGTGGTGGACATGCACTTTATCATGTCATTTGCTCCTTTGGAAGTGACCTGGTTATGCCAGGAGGTGTGTGTCATGACTCAATGTTGTGTGCTGTCCGGATCCCCTGTGGAGCATACACACTGCCGTCGCTTTTACAATATTTGGCACAGCCCGGGCATCTCACTTCCCATCTGGGGGCTGCCACCTAGCATCAGCATCAGCTGTCCGAGAAGCCGATGCGCCTCACTTCAGCCCCGGGTCTGCTACCCTTATGTCCTATGGCTCTAACGCAGTAGAGCCACTTCGTGCAACATGTGTCCTCGCGGTGCACCATCCGATAGCTTTCCCTTTCAGGCTCACCTCCAGCGCCACTGTCGCACAACCACCCAGAACACTGGGGTCACGGCTGGCAAGCACGGTTCTCTGCTGCCTCTCACGCGATCCTTCCAGTAAACACAGCCGGTTCGGGATCACACTTCTGTGGCCTCGAGAACACAGACTTCAATGTCTTTTGTCATTTCTTTGGGCTGCACGCCCATCGGAGGAACCTTGCATCCTCCAGGCACCTCATAAGCTCCGCGGTTATCGTCCCGCTCCGTGGCAGCCCCCGTCACCTTCCAGTTTGTGCGAGCGGGTGCCGTCGCCTTCGCTCGCAGCTGACTCAGCGGCTCGCGGCCACTGCGACCGCACTCCGGGAAAGCTTCTGCCCATATGCCGGCTCCCCGCACAGCAATATCTTTTGCGGTTCGGGCATGCAAATTATTTCAGAGAGCTTTGAGTGTTGGGCGGCCAATTCCATTTCAAGTCCGCAGCGGCCGTCTCACCATCTTGCGGCTGACTAAATCCTTTGTCTTGACCCTCAGTCGGCCATCTTGCTTCCTCCTTCCTTCCAGCTCTCGCAAACTTGTTACCTAAATAACTCCGTCATGACTCATCTCATGAGTCTACAAAGTTCAGCGGGCACGGCCGCCCCATTCATAAGCCTACATGAGGAGTTTCAGCAATCATAGGCGTCAGTTAACGCACTATTCACCAGGATCATTGCAGGATCACGGGAGCACCGTCAGAATACAACCTCCTACATGGCCCTCTTGGCCACGCCGAGTCTGGCTTTCCTACCCTTTTCTTCCATTCCGTCCATGCATGTCCAATTGGCAAAAATGGCCAAAATCGCCTACCTCTCACAAAACGGTTGATAATCACATCAAAATAATGTTTATTCGTTTCCACTCAACCTGTTCTTGAAAGCCAGGAAACTGGGGAATTCAGCACAGCAAACCATTTGTTCCTAGCTCTTACAAGGAAAAAACCACAGGCTTCTTTGTACATCATTTTATTGGCATTCTTTGAAAAAACACAACATTTTCACACTTTTTGGTTATTTTCTCTCACCCCCCTACAGCAACCTAGGATTCCTGGATGGCGTTAGGACCGCCTACATGTGGGAAAAATAGGAGCCAAATTTGACCAAGATATCTCATGTAACAAAAAAGTTACAAGCTATTGAATGGCCACATACCGAAATCACCAGAAAAGGTCTTGGTACTGGGGGGAAATACCCATGGCACTTAAAGGGTTAAACCATCTGCACTGCTACCACGTGAGCTTAGGGCCCTTTAGGAACATGCATATGTAATGGATGGGATCATACAGAATAATTCTGAGTCCAAATAACCAAACCAACTCAGTAAGATGGCAAAGTACTGTTTTATTAACAATTATCTAAAACAGGGAGTATACAATGAACGTCAATGGACGTACGCTCAGTCTCTCAGTGAGTTTTACACAAAACATAGTTTTTATACCAAACTTACATCAGAAACGACACCATACTACTTATAATGAAACACCTATGAAGGGTTGGGATTTGCTAAGGGGAACATCTAAGTATACTTTTCTATAGGCGCTAGGATTGTGATTGGTTGTACATTATCAAGTGGACAACGTGTGCCTACCTTTAAAACATGTAATCTTCAGAAACATTAAATACACGGTTTCTCCTTGGTTTTTTTAACTATAAGGTCCTTCGTTATATGGACTGATATAATTGGTTGGCACGCTTGTGCCATGTCTGGAACATTCTGTTCACTTAGCACCACGTAAACCCAGACCCGGGTGCAAGGAGATGAGGCATGACACTACCCCCCCACCCAATTAGCCCTGCATCTCTCATCGCCCATGCCTTCTGCCATGAAGATTGTCTTTGTACTTGGCCTTGAAAAGTATCCTTGTCTTTGAGAATCCACTGAAGTGAGGGCACTCACTATCGTGTCTAGGACTCCAAGTTTGAACTCTATTTTCATCCTTGGCTCACGTAACAGGAGACCACGGTTTGGTCCATTTTGCATTTTTGAAATGCTCTAAATGAATTAAACTTGGCACTCTTGGTGTTCTTTCTTTGCATCTTAACAAGGGATGATTCATCCTCCGCACGTTCGCTAATTTCCAGAATAAATAGCTGACCATGGCTGCCTCAGTCTGGACTCCAGGCCAGACAACCTCGTCTTGCAGCTCCACGATACTGCTTATTCTTGCCTGTGACACAGTTTTCCCTTCCCGCTACATGGGTTCTGGCTTACTAAATTCATGATACTGATGTCCAGCTTCTATATAATTGTGGCTTCGCGTGCAGTCTATTCACTACATTTAGCCAGCTTCTATGATGACTTAGTCTACCTTGCGTTTCAGCATCTGTACATTTATTGAACAGTTGATTTTCTGCAGCACTTTGTGCACGTGTAATCTTCTTCGTATTTAAAAGTTCACTTGATTCTTTACTTCGTCAATAGTTTCTTTAGGATCTATACATTCTCTTCAGTCAGTATCTTGGGACGTCATACATACTTTTTATGATGTCACTAACTTCTTTTCTCTGCTCTTTCTCATATTCCTTCAGGGAGTTCCTCCCTTGGGTTGTCATCACTTCGGGGATACATTCGGTAAGGTTGTTTCAACGGGTATCTTCTTTCGAACAGACGCTGCGGTATTGGCACAACGGCTGTTGTCAAACATGGCACGCCTCATGTCTCCATCATATGGTAGTAAGGGGGCAGGATCTCCTGCATACGTATTCAGCTGCTCCTCTACACTTCCTATCAGGATCCCTGCTCCCTCCTTCTTCCCTTCACTCTGGCCCTCCTCCTTGGGCTCTCCCCCTGCTCGTTCTTCTAAAGCCAGAAACCTTGGAGCCATCTTCGACTCCTCTCTCTCCTTCCTCCCTCACACCCAGGACATTGCTAAGAAGTCCCACTTTCAGCTCTTCCTTCTCAAAGGAATTCTCCCTTTTCTCACTTTCCCCCAGAGGCTCAATGTTACCCAAGCCCTGGCTCTCTCTAGGCTTGACTATTGCAATAGCCCCCTCCTGAATCTACCATCTTCCACTCTGCGACCCCTCCAGCTAATCCAGAATAGGGCAACAAAATGTATCCTTGGTTTTAAGCCCAGGGACCTCATCTCTCCTGCCCTAAAACGTCTTCACTGGCTCCGGGTTGCTGCACGGATTAAATTCAAATCCCTCTGCACCATCCACAAGGCTGTCTGGGCCCGGGGACCTCACTATCTTCAACGTTATCTTAGTAAATACTCTCCCTCTAGACTACTACGTTCCTCTGGCACCAACTCTCTGTGTGTAAAGCATTTTGCTAAACATAGGGTAGGTGGTTGATCGCTTTCCTCAGCTGGCTACCTCCTATGGAACAGCCTCCCTCTGCCTCTTAGCCTTGAGCAGGACTTTCTTAAATTCCAGAAGCTCCTCAAGAGTTTCCTCTTTACCTCCTCCTTTGCTTCCTCTCTCCCCTGCTAATCCCTCAGTTTCTGTGATTGGTGTCCGGGGCCCTTATGCATCCTCGGGGCCCCTGTCCTCCCACATCCAATTGACCCAGCTCCTGTCTACCCTCAGCACTCACCTGGCACACCCTCCGCCCTGGAGGAAGCACTTACACCGAAACTGGCCCCAGACCGCGTAGCACTCAAAAATTGAAGTACTTCATCTGTGGCTCACCCTTGAGCTCGGACTCCCCAGCACTTACCTCCTCTGCCCTCTTCCTTGCGGTACTTGCACGTTCTGAATTCTCACAAGGCATTGTAGGTTTGTCCTTTCTTCCTTTCCCCTCCACTGCTCTTTTTAATATTTTGATTTTGTAATTGTAATGTTTTTCACTCCTGTGTACTCTCCCCCGCCCTGTGGGCGCTTTGAAACAGTATGTTACTTGCTGTATAAGCACCTAACAAGCAAATAATAAATAAATAAATGACAGATAAATCCTGCGCAGGGACTAATGGAGGTGAACTCTTCTCCTTCCTCTCTTGGAATACACAGGGCCATTCATGACTGTTTGACAGCCAAGTACTGGGGCGGGAGCTAGAATCCTACTGGCTAGTATGTCTGCAGGAGACCTGGCTGTGCACTAGTCCTGTTATGGGTGGCTTTGCGGTAACTGGGCAGGTGGCACGGCAGGGGGAGAGAGGGCACCCGTTTGGGGGTCCCTTGACCATGGTGAAATCGATGGACACACTGAGAGTGGTACAGATAGAAAGGGGGTTCGTAGGCATCCGCCTAACTCATTTGGAAGTGCTTTGGGCCCAGCACTGGCACTTACTGATTATCAATATATACTGGCAGGAGAATGTACTAGAGCTCACTTTATTTCTGGAGCACTTGGTGAGTTGTATAAGTGACCGGTGCTGTGCACATGAGGGTGGGCAAGTATTGCTTGCAGGTGGTCTAACTCGGAATGTGCGGTGAATGTTGGGTAAGGGGGAAATCCCGGGCTTGAGGGACATACAGCGCCAACGACATCTAGAGGCTATTATTGACTGGACAGTATGGGAGGACTGGGGCTGCAGCCACTAAATTGGGGGTACAGGGGCACATTCCTCAAAACTATACCTGGACCAGTGGGCACTCACATTCCACCATCGATTACATCTTTGCCACTGACCGGCTCCTTGAGAGGTGCCATTCTTTAACTGTCTCGCAACATCCCTCAGCGATCATGCTCGGTTCAGTGCCTCTTTTACCTTGGAGGGGCTGGTGACACAAGCAGGGGATGGGGGTGGGGGGGGTCTGGTTAATCTGGCCACTAATCCAATCAGGAACTCGTATTGTCTGGAATCAGAATGATTGTGTGTGTTAATAACTCATTGGCTGAGGTTTTGGAAAATGCAACGATGGACTGGAAGCTTCTAGTGTTCAGTGTTTCTAATTCTGATGACTTCTCAGGTGGCCAAATTTGAGAGCAACAAGGAAAGGGTCGTAGGGGCCTGTTGTTACCACTGAAAAAGCACTTACCTGCTTATAACAAGGAAATAGTGGACATGAAGAGATCATTGAGACGAGAGCTGAGGTTGTTGGGGCAAAGAGATGCTCTCTCCCTTGACTCGCTGAATAGCTCAAGGAAAAATGGCTGAGCAATAATCAGAGTAGGCAAAGCCAGGCGGACGCTGAACTCGTGTCATCTTCTGTGAAAAATAAGAATTCCTGCACATTTTGGTGATTGATGAATTCAATCGACCTCCCAGATTCTAGGAAACAGGTGAACGCAGTCTCAGAAAGTGATTGGTGTGCACACTTTTCTGTTCTCCGTAGACAACCTGAGATGTGTCTTCCGTTTCTTCCTCCTGAGCCTGTGGATAGAATGAATTTAGCAGCATTTAACCACGATAGGATCCTAGAGGCCATCGTGTGCTCCAGGTCCTAATGGGCTGTCTAACTTTTTGTTTAATGCTGACCCTTCTAACTGGGCTGAAGTGTTGAGAGTTCTGTTTAAAGGAATGGTGCGGTCAGAAATATTATTGTCCCTATGGTTCAGCCATGTGTTTTTAACCATAATTCGATCGATCGTACAAACATTTCATATGCACCTTACCCGAGTTTTCGTCTCTTGAACACAAGCAAAATCAGGCAGCAGGGCGCAGCCATCTTGTGATGATCTTATCACTTGCCGCATCGCCCTGGGTGACCTGCGTTTGCGGCACTAAATCATACCCCCCGCCCCTGAGCCTGACATCACCAAATCATTTATATTCTCTGCCTCTCTCTGTGATGTTGCTGGGTAGCGTGGCCAAACGCGCCCAGTCGTCACCTATGCGACTAGACGTGGAACCCAGAAAACAACACACATCATCTCACAGTGCGGCGCGTCACAATTAGGAATATGAAACTACTCTAAGAGGAAACAACAAGACTGTACAATTGGTAAAGTACATTTATTTCACATTAAATGTTTCCATAACAATCGGCGTGTGACTTAATCAATTAAAATAGAACTTTTTTTCTTTGCTCTCGTTTAATAAATCCGCAAATGTTTATCGTGAGTCACGCGCTGTTCCCTTTGGGTACACATGGTGTTCGTTTTGGGTAATCGAAAAACTTCGGTCGCACGGTGAATTGCAAGGCTGGTGCTTCAACTTGGCACTAGACCACCGTAAAGGTTGTTATGTTGCTCCTGATCGCCGGTACCGCATACGGACAGATTGGACCGTCGTTGTCTGTCGTCCCAAATTACAGTCAAGTAGATCCAGTGATTGACATGTAGCTGCAGCTGGCGGTTGAAGAAGCCATCAGTCGGGGACTGGAATAGATGACAATCGCAGAATGGCACGATGTACCTGTTTGCAAAAGATAAAAATTGAAAAGTGTCTCAGTACCCGATCTTTATTACAATTATTAATTTCCTTTATTAGCGCAGAGGTGACACAATGTGAACCGAGAGAATACAACGTGGAATATCAAAGTACTCTGCTATTTGCTTCCGCGGATAGTGCGAATGAGAATGTTGAGCTCTAAACGTAATGCGTAAACTGGGGTAAGAATTTGAGGTGCAAAAACAATGTAATGATTTATTAGTATAGAGCCAGGGAGAAACGAGTGGTGGTCTACGTGCGTCTCGATACTGGCCTGCCCTTGTTGCCCGGTAGATAGAAGTACTAGCACTTCATGCAATATGCCAAACAGAACGAACAAGTACAATGTCACCCATCAGTAACGGTCAGCTATTCGTATTTCGATTAGTTCTGGTATGAAATCGTCTAAAGAGAAACTTACATTATATTCGCAAATTCCATTCTCTAGGCGTAATGCAGACCGTGATGCAGAGTCCTCAGTTCGTGTCAACGTTTTCTCATAAACTGAATTTATATGTAACTAGGTGAAGTTTCAGAATGGGCAACCTTATCATATCATACGTTATTACACCCCCCTTCAATTCAAACCCTTTCAGAATGGACCCTGCCTCTCAAGGTAAAAAAACAATAGAACCTTATACTGTGCGATGGACGCGTGGGGCCTCACAGCTCCCAAGCCGAAATTCAAAGCTGGTGACCTTCACTCAAAATGAACGTACATTCTTAATTTGCAACATCCCGTGTCAACGCATCCATGAGAAAATTAATTTTGAAACACGGGCTCAGGAAATAGGGGGCTGCTAGTTGTTTGTGGCGCTGCTCAGCTGTAGGTGAAATTTGCCAATAGGGCCACCTTTGCTTATCTCATGGCCTCCTACCCAATGGCATGTTTTCACAGTCAGTACTTCTTGCGTGCCTAGAATGTTTTGTGGCCTAGGTCTAATCCCTTTTGTAGGTCCAGCAGTTATTCAGCTTTTTGCGGAACTTTATTGCAAGTCAACTGCCAAAACCCAAATATTCTTACACACTGTTACCCATTGTTCATTAACACGAAAAATGAAGGTCCCACAGTATCTCAACTAAACAGTGAAATATGAAAGCAATCGTACTAATTGTAATATATTTTTAAGAAAAGGACTGAGAGGATAGATTTCAAAAGACAAAATGCATACTTTATTTATACAGATTTTAGAAACATTTTTTGCAAAAATAAAAACAGACGGTCATCATTTCAACCAGGATTTGAACGATTTAACAAGCTCTGCTTTGGGTGGACATGGCACGCTGGCAATGTTTTGTGGCAATGTATGTGTTCTCTGAACAGATTTGTGCGCGATTCCATGAGTATGCATCTCGACGACATTAACAATGAGATCTTTCAAAAAATCGAATGCCATTTTATCATATACTGGCTTGACCACCCATTTTTTGCTTCTTTTCATAAAGGCCCTAGTGTAGCGAAGCATCCCTAAATTTCCTGCAGTCCTAGATTGTTCCCGGCCCACATTCTCGTTATGCGCTAATACCGCTAGTAAAGTCCTACATTTCATCCCCTCGATGCCAAAATGCAATCTCTTTGGCCTGTACTTTAGGCACATATTGTGGAACACCTCCAAATCTCCGGTGTGACCGAATTCTGTGAGTCCCTTCATATCTCTTGATAGAGTTTTATCAAACACAATCTTCTCAAGCGCTTTGTGTGGAGGTGAAGATGGTATCAACCACTTCTTCTTCCGTGCCTGCTCTGGGGACAAAGGGCCATGTTGACATTGGTGGAAATGTTGGTTTTCTGCCCAGTGGTGAACGTTGGAACAGTGGTGCATCAGTGAGCGCCATTTTTCCAGTAGAATTTACACAGGCCCATCACATGTTTTGGAGCTCCACCAAAGATGGTTGCTGAAAGACTGGGACCATTGCAAAATACTTTCAAAACCTTTTTTTCCCCTGCAGCCGAGATTTTTTTATTAATTGATTTGGCAAGATGCCATACATCAAATTGAAGTTTAATATTTGGATAGCGCTCTCTCATTGTCCTGGCTATTGAAACGTGTCTGTCCGTGGCTATGAGGTCGCTTTGCATTCTCCTCGATTGTAGATCTTCCAGTGATTTTATAAAACCAAGTTTCTCCATGGCCACCGAGGATGTACATTGGGAAACCTGCACGACCACCGAACTCACAATTTTCCTTCTTTCCATGTCCTGAAGATGGTAGGTGCAGTACTTAGCACAAAATCCGGTGCTGTCACACTGTCCATCGCTGGCTAGCCTGAACCGTTTGTCGGGGAATGTACTTTCAATAGCCAATTGTTCAATTTTCCAAGCATCACTGATGGCAGGGAATAGACTATCATGTTGGTATTTGTAGTATTGCATTTTGGAAATTAAATGGAGTCCCACAAACTGAAAGAAACTGGATAACTTCGTGAAACTAGAGCCACTGAAAAGTAAAGCTGCTGCACTCAGTAGTTTGCCAGCTGGCATTTTCCCCAGCATCGGTTGAGTGGACCATGAAAATGCTTTATGTGACTTTTGTCAGGTTCAGGTGTCTCTTTTACCACTTCCGAGTCACACCAATCCCCCTCCTCCTCACCTGTGAGTTCTGATTCCAAAGTTCCACCAAACCTTTTCTTCCACTGTTCTTCTTTCTTCTTTCCTTTTTTTTGAGGATGGGGTATGCCCCAAAGGGAAGCCACCCTGACCCCAGAATAGAAGGTCCGGGGGGCCCCACCTCCGGTTCAGACCAAAGGGGAAAAACTGGTAGGCACAAAAAAACCCTTTCGGATGGTATCTGGTGGTCTTCAAAAATGCAGAACGGATGATCCAGAAGTGGAGGGATGAGATGACGGTATGGTATGCAGCAAAGGAAGGCAGTGGAGGGGTCAGGTCAAGAGTCCGGGGGCGAACCAAAAAGACAGACAAAGAACGGCCCGTAACTAAGGACGAGAGGAGAAAGAAAGAGGGAAGGGAAGAAAAAGAGGGGAGGAGACCTAGAAATCTAGGGGGAGCCCACAAGAGCCAGGAGAGCCAGAATAGGCAGACTAGAGAGCCCGCAGCAGGGAAGAGCAAGCCGGAACATAGGGAGAGCGAGGGGCCTCAAGGGCCGAGAGAGAACACTTACGAGCGCTCCAACCTGAAAGCCTGAGGCAAGTAGGTTGCAGCGTGGAGACTTCCGGGTTGGAGCTACTAAAAAAAAGGCCTTCCCAGGCGGTCGTCGGAAAGACTAGACCGCAGCTGAGAGTGTGGGGGGAGGAGACGTGATGGAGCGGTTAATGGCCGCTCCAGCGCCATCGGCTCCATACACGTCAGCTACGGCGGCGTGTGACAGTATGCCCCCCTCCACGGCCTACACCACCCGGTTTACCCAGATGGAGTCGATGGAACCGCCGAATCAACCTAGGTGCATGAACATGGGACTCGGGTTCCCAAGAGTCCTCAGAATGAGGATACCCCTTCCAGGTCCACTAAGTATTCAAGCCGCCCTCTCCGATACCTGGAATCCAGATTTCTCGAAACTTTGTACTCCTCGGGAGAGTCGGTTGGCCCACAGAAATGGTTCCCCTTTGTTTGTAAGGAGTAACTGGATCAACAGGTTGGAGAAGGGAGGAGTGAAATACAGGGTGAATCTGATGCATGCTTTTAGGGAGTTGTAACTTAATGGCCACAGAATTTATCTGTTTGACAATCTTGAAGGGACCCAGAAATCGGGAGTGAGTTTGGTCGGGTGAACCCATCGAGGTAGATACTAAGTGGAAAGCCAGACTCGATCGCCCACCTACCAATCGGGACAGGGTAGACGAGATCGGTCAGATTGCTCATTATACCTCCTACTAGATAAACATAAACTCTGCTGAGCAGACTTGTGAGCGGAGGCTATCTCGGCTAGATGGGATTCAAGCGTAGTGATATTGGAGAAGGATTTAAACATGGGAAGTAATCCCCGTGGGTGTTTCCCATAGGTGCAGAAAAAAGGACTGAGACCTGTAGCTGAGTGTTTAGAGTTATTATATGCAAATTCTGATGTTATTAGGAGGGCCACCCAATTGTCTTGCACACTGTTAATGTAGCACCTAAGATATTGCTCAAGAGAGGCATTAAGCCGCTCCGTCTGACCATTAGTCTGTGGATGAAACCCCAAAGAAAGGGCACGTGCAATCCCCAAACGTTGACACAGCACTGCCCAAAATCGGGAGGTGTATTGACTACCCCGATCGCTGATAATTTTCTCGGGCAACGCATGTAGCCTGAAGATATCCTTTAGAAAAACCTCCGCCATTGCTGAAGCGGATGGCACTCCTGGTAGCGGGGAAAAGTGAGCAAGTTTGGTAAAGGAATCCACAGTAACCATCAGACAAGTACAGCCCTGAGAGGGAGGTAAATCTACAATAAAGTCTGTTGAAATATGGGACCATGGCTGAATAGGCATCTCAGGTTGTTCAAGAACGCCATAAGGTTTATGGGCCGAGTTCTTATTCCTGGCACAGGTCTGACAAGATCTACAATGTCTTTTGACATCCTGCGTAAGAGTGGGCCAAAAAAAAGAACGAGAGATGAGATCTAACGTACATCGTATCCCTCTATGACCAGCTGTCATATGGTCGTGACCCCAACCTAGGATCTTCAATTGTAGGGTTTTAGTGGGGATGAACAATCTCGGTCCAACTAACAACAATCCGTCAGACCATCGGACCTGGTGTTGTTTGTTCCGAAGTATTCTTGCTTCCGATTCAGGTGTAGTGACCATTCTGACCTCTTGGAGAAAGGAGGAAATCAAGCCCACAATACGGTTCCTAGGAAACATATACTCAGGTGCGGGTACTGTCAGCACTTCGGAGACATCACGCCTAGATAAGGCATCTGCCAGACTGTTTGGGGTACCAGGAATATAGGTAATGGTGAAGTCGTATTGACTGAAGAAATGTGCCCAGCGTGCTTGCCGTGAATTAACGCATTCCATATTCCTGAGGATCTGTAGGTTCTTATGATCCGTGCGTAGGATAAACCTATGAGAGCTTCCATGTAGTAGGTGTCTCCATTCCTCGCAGGCAGCCTTCAATGCCAGTAATTCCTTCTCTATCACGGAATAATTTCTCTGGCTGGTAGTGAGGGTCTTTGAGAGATAAGCTACTGGATGTTCCTTCCCGTTTCTGACCTGAAGAAGAACAGCTCCTAAGGCCCTAGCCGATGCATCAGCTTCTACAATGAAGGGCTTGTTTTGGTCTGGCTGGCTCAAGACCGGAGCTGTACAGAACTTCTCTTTAAGCGTTAGAATGGCTTGGTTGGCTTGTTCCGTCCAGAGATAGGGTCGTGACTCTTTCTTGAGAAGGGCAGTAATCGGTAAGACTATTTGGGAGAACTGACCGATAAACTTCCTATAGAAGTTTGCCAACCCCAGGAAGCGCTGAACCTCTTTAAGGGAAGCAGGAGCAGGCCACTCCAGGATGGCCGAAACCTTCCTTGGATCCATGGTGATGCCTTCAGAAGAAAGGATATACCCCAAATACGGAACAGATTTAGCATTAAAGAGACATTTCTCTGGTTTAACCTTCAAGTGTTGGGATTGAAGACGGTTAAGTACTGTCCTCAGGTGCTGGGTGTGTTCTTGTTGTATGGATGAAAACACCAGAATGTCATCAGGGTAGACTATGGTATTCAAAAAGAGTAAATCTGAAGAGAGACGGTCCATGAAGCGCTGGAATATGGCCGGTGCGTTGACTAATCCAAAGGGCATAACCCTATACTCGAACAGGCCGAAAGGTGTTCTAAATGCCGTCTTCCATTCATCCCCTTTTCTGATACGGAGGAGATGGTAAGCGCTCCGCAAATCTAATTTAGAGAAGACTGAGGCGCCTTGTACTGCCTCTAGGATGTCGGAGATGAGTGGCATAGGGTAGCGATCCCGAATAGTGACCTTATTAAGGCCTCGATAGTCAATACACAGTCTCAATTCCGATGAATCCCGTTTGGGTATAAAAAATAATGAGGCTCCTGCTGGGGATTGTGAAGGTTGTATGAGCCCTTTAGTCAGATGAGAGTCCAGATAGGCGCAAAGGACCTTCTTCTCTACCAGAGATAAAGAAAACATGCGCCCAAAGGGCACCAGAGCTTCCGGTAGCAGCTCAATGGCACAGTCTTTCGGACGGTGTGGAGGCAGATCCAGAACAGGAGTTTCCTTGAATACTTCTTGGTATTCTGACAGTTCCGGAGATATACAACAAACTTCGCAGACATTCTTATGTTCCGGAGTAAGGATTTGTACTGATTCAACTTGCAGTTGTGTAAGACAGTTCTGTTTACAAAAATCCGATTTGAATGCCATAGTGTTGCTGGTCCAGCCTATGGTTGGATTGTGCTTCCTAAACCATGGAATTCCGAGGATAATCGGGAAATGAGCAGCTCTGATAAGATCGAACTGCATCTGTTCAGAATATTGAAGGATGGTCGCTGTAAGAATCTCTGTAGACTGTGTAATAGGTCCGGAGGAAAGTGGGGTACCATCAACTCCTTCTACCTTCTGAGCATCTTCACATTGCAAAAGGGTGAGACCTTGTTTGTGGGCCCATACAGTGTCCATGAACAACCCTGCTGCCCCACAATCAAGCAGCGCCATGGTGGCTAGTTCTGCGTGTCTTGTCCTCAGCTGGATGGCCACTATCATGAGACGTGCATCCATCGTTGCGACTTGAGATGAAACAGTCACTGTAACATAGGGACTAAGAGTTAGACCTCGGATGCTAGTCCCCTTTAGGTCCGAGGTCGGTCGTTTCCCGCCCGCCTAGGATGTACATCTGGACAGTTTCGTAGGAGATGGGAATTTCATCCGCAATACATGCACAGTCCGGAATCTCTCCTTCGTTTTCTCTCGTCAGGTGTCAAAGGGAGCCGAGCGGTCCCAATCTGCATAGGTTCTTCCTTATGACTCAAGGATGGTATAGGAGGTAGTGAGGAGGTCCCAGGGAAATGGGTGACTGGGAACTTATGCTTCCTCCTTTCAGCTTTTCGTTCTGAAAGCCGATGTTCTAACTGAAGTACTATCGACATCAGATCCGATAAGGTTGTGGGTCGAGCGATGCGAGCAAGCTCGTCCTTAAGTTCCTCCCTTAGACCTCAGCGAAAGAGGGTATACTGGACCTGTTCCGGCCGCCCTGCTTCCGTAGCCAGTTGCTTGAAAGAAGAAATGTAGGATAGTAGATCATTGGATCCTTGCTGTACCTCGAGAAGCTCTTCAGCCGCTACATGTGCGATGTCGGGTTGTTCAAAAGTCTGTTTAAGCAAAGACAGGAAGGCTCCATGGTCTCGGATGACCAGGTTGTTGGATGTCACCAAAGGCGTAGCCAAAGCCAGCGCATTTCCGGTCATATTAGACACCATAAATCCCACCTTAGAATGGTCTGTGGAATAGGTCTGTGGGCGAAAGGCGAAATGGACAGAACATGCTTCCAGAAACTCCTTCAACCGTTTTAGTTAATAAGTGGTTTTATTCTTCATGTATTAATTTCATACATTCCAATCCTCAATCTGTAGCAATTATTCATTCCTTTTTACATGTATTGACTTCATATGTATTGACTTCATACATTTGTACATGTTATTTAATTTTCATGAAAACACTTATAATCTCCCAACACGTGTTTCACCACAGCATTTAGCCGTGACTCTTCAGGAGAGATTCCTTTTGTGATGTTCACTTTTTGAAAAATAATTGTCGTTTTTCATTTCAAAACTCGAGAGTGGGTTTCTTTTCGCCAAAAGTAATGAATCTTAATCTTCTTTGCATTTGCCAGGTCCAATTGCCTAGAGCATAGAGTAGACTAAAAAATTAAGAGTCTATCACATTACATCTGGTGCAGGAGTCGCACAAATTATAAGTGACAACATAAGAGGAAAAATATTCAGACTTTATTGTTTCAGCCACAATAGAGTCACTTGGAGTGCAGATCCGAGCACAAAACACAATACTGGCACAGCAGAATCGCCTTTGAAAGGACTATAAGCCAACAAAGGTTGAAGCATTTAAACAAGGTACGCGTCTAGTGATGTCAGGATCAGGGGCGGGGGATATGATTTAGTGCCGCAAACGCAGGTCACCCAGGGCGATGCGGCAAGTGATAAGATTATCACAAGATGGCCACGCCCTGCTGCCTGATTTTGCTTGTGTTCAAGATACGAAAACTCGGGCAAGGTGCATAGGATATGTTTGTACGATCGATCGAATTATGGTTAAAACCACATGGCCGAACCATAAGGACAATAATATTTTTTGACCGAACCATTCCTTTGAGGATGTGGTAACTCAGGACCAGTTTCCAGCCTCATGGTCAAAGACCCATATAGTCCCTATTTTTAAGCGAGGTCTGAAAACGAGCCCCCTTAACTATCGACCAATCGCCCTCCTGGATGCGGACAGCAAGTCTTTATCTTGCTGTTTCACCTGGAGGATTGGGCGGCAGCGGCAGGTAGACTAGCCAACTGGCAAGCGGGCTTCTGTCAGAAACTGGATACTAGCCTTAACAGGACAATTGTGAAACTTGTCCAGCACTTGGCCTGGGATGGCAAATACAAATCAGTCTACGTTGCTTCGATAGATCTAAGTGCTGCGTTTGGCACTGTTGATCGTCAGCTCTTGTGGACTAAATTGCACCATTGGGGGTTGCCTGTTGGTCTTCTAAGACTCCTGATTGGTGTGCATGCTCAGTCATAAATTCAGGTGCGGCTGAACTGTGATGGGCTTTGTCTCGTCGTATTCCCACGAGGAGGGGCACCCTGCCTGTATAACCTCTACATGTCGGATATCAGCGAGCACCTGAAATCTGCCGTACTCATCTCGGCTGCAGTCGATCAGTGCAGGCCATATTGGTTGTCATATGCTGATGACTTTCTCTTATTTGTTCTTAAACCGGTGGGTCTCCAAAGGCTTCTGAACGCCTTCTCCATTTACACTCAACCCCACTCCCTCTCTATTAATCCCGCTAAAACTAAGATCCTACAATGCTCCAAGGGCATCACTAGGGCAAAGTTTAAGTGGTATGTTGGAAGTGAACCAATAATGAAAGTGAACTCATTGTTATATTTGGGTTTCCTAATCCAGGCAACTCCGGGGCGGACAAAGCTGAAAGCCTGGTTGAGAGAACGGACCATCCCATTAATAAACCAACTGGTACGGGTGGATAGCCGGTATGGAAATTATACTCTGATACCGGCCCTAAAATAGTTTGAGGGGAAATTGGTTCCTAAGATTACATACAGGATGGAAATGTATTTGTTATGTTTAACAGATTGTTAAAGACAGATTGCCCTGTCTTGAAGCTTTGGTCTGGCGTAGGGTGTTGGGTGTGTCTAACGCAGTTCCAATTGATGCTATACGCTATGAACGTGGGATAACTTCCTTGACTGCACGTGTTGAGTGGAAGCGGTTGTCTCTGTTGCGGAAACCACTGATCCCTGTGGGGAGTTCCCTGTTTGAAGACTTAAAAAATATCTTGGCAAGTGGGAGTAGCTCATGGCTTAGCGAGATATTTGATCATTGTGTATTGGTGCTTTTGAAAGTTTATAGCTCATTGAAGAAACTATCTGACAATCCAGAGCGGGTCAGGAAATCTCTATTTGAGCAAGACTGCATTACTACCATGGAAATAATGTGTGACTACTCTTCTCTTTCTCACCTAAAATGGGATCATAAGAAATTAGGAGTCTTGGCTCCATTTTTGTCTGTGTATCTTGCAAGATGGGTTCAACTTTCTTTTTTGGGTTTTCATTGGAATCTCTCATCGACCAAGGAAATTCTGTACAGAAGAGGTAACATTGTCAGGGATCGTGTCGTGTTAGGGACGGACCCCCAGGTATGCCAGAAGGACACTGGAAGTCTGCGCACTTGGAGGGCCCAACACCCTCCCCCAGGATATACGGGGACTCAGTCAATGTCAAGTTCAAACTGTGGTTTATTACAGGCACAACCAACAGGGATCAGCACAGGGACAGAAAATATTCATGCACATCTCGCTCCTCCTCGGCTCGCAGGCCGGTTTTACTTCGCATTGGCGGAAGCACTTCATCACAACTTGGGCCCCTATCTAGAAAACATATCGGGACAAGTGATTGGGTATTGAGTATTCTATTACCTATATGGGACATTATAGATGTTATTCTACTGACCCTCGCATTGTCAGGTGGTTGGCCTGTTCCATCCCCAGGTCGCTAACTATAACATGGTTGCAGTGCTGTGGACTTACCATTGGTTCTTGCCCATTGCTACCAACCCTTAAGGTACTAAACTGTGATTGGCTAGAGCAGACATCCCCAGGCCTGGGATCCACAAAGGTTCTCAGCTCACTGTGTACCTCTTCAAGGTGATGAGAACGATTATGTGTTAGTTGTGTGCACTACCTTTGCTTATGAGAGTGCTCTCCTGTCCGTCGCAACACGTGTTACATATAGTTGCATACTTGTTGCAGTGCATGTCTGGCTGCCTGGGACCAGCTCTCCTTTCCCACCGCTGATCGCTGCCATTGTCAGCTTCGGCTACGTCACGTGTTCAGAGACCACGAATAGGAGCCGTACAGCTCTGAATTATGAGTATTTATTCGTATTTTATGCAGCTGGTCCCTTTGTGTCATGACGCGCGCTCCATGGAAGCTATGGAGCCGATGGAAGGGCTGATTCCGTTCCTCCACCAGCGGTCTAGTCTCCCACGTCCTGCACGTTACCGTCATGACGCATATATATAGGCGTCACTCGCGGTAATCGATGCGTTGCAACCTTGCTTTCCTCGCCAGGTTTTGTACGCTAGTGCTCCTCTCTGACTCCCCTTGTTTTTTCCCGCTTGTGCCTTTGATCTCTCATGGTGATTCCTCCACTCTTCTGTTCCTCCCGCTTTGTAGTCCTTGATCCTTCTACCACTCTAGTGCTCTTTCCTAACTTGTTGTACATACAACTACGATTGTATGCTCCTTCCCACCGCAGCCTTCTGCAGACCTCTTCCTCGTTCCTCGGCTAAGGTCTCCATCGCTAGCTCGACTCCAGCAGTGTCTTCTGGGAATAGAAGTCCTCTCTTCTACATCAACGGAAGCCTTCAGCCTAGATATTCATATTCGTAGTGCTACTACATCCAAGCACACCAGGGTTTTTCAGCCACGCTTTTCCCTGGAATTGGGGGCGGACTCCCTGAGGGTCCCTTCTGCCTTGCTGTTGAACAGCGGGCAGGGTGGCTTCCAGTGGAGCTCGTCCCAAACTCATCAGGAAAGGACTGGACCTTTGGAGAGAAAGGAGAGCCATAGACACCGACAGTTCCTCAGAAGAACTGAGTACAGGTGAGGAGAAGGAGGAGGGAACCAAGGAGGGTATTTGTCAAGCAACTACTACTTCATCACATGACACTTTGTCGTCTGGGGATTGGAATGTCATCTGTATCTTTTGACCTTGGCTGCGGGTCCTGCCTCATATGTCTTGCTCTCTATCCAGCCTGAATCAGCTCAGCTCATCGCTTGCTCAGAGGCCTGCAGTAATTTTCATAAACCTTATAATGCGGTTTCCACAGTGTCCATGCTGTACTACATTTCCATAGGTTAGTCACACTTGGCTCTGTCAGGTCCCATAGGTGCTCCTGCAGTTCCATAGGATTATTTGCATTTAAGTATCTGCAAGCTCTGCTCAAGATCTCTTGCGCCTTGTGGTTCCTGCTTTGCTGCATTTGCCTAATGGCAAAAATAATAAAAGCAATGACAGTATGTATATTTAGCTGTCCTCTAACTATAGAACTGTACGCTCATGTTTTTCATGTATTCGAGTGCGTGTGTGTTTCCCGAAGTGCGAATGGCACGTGTGCTTCATGTCAAATGCTGCTATGTTCTGGTGTCTCTAACAACGTCAGCAACATGGCTTCTTGGTGTTTAGTCCAAGCTGTCTCAACAGGTGTCTCTAATTATAGCCTGTACCTTTTCATCCACGCATGGATAGATCTGTATGACCCTTGGTCAGTATTGCTGGTTGAGGGGATACTTCTCGAAGTACTTGTCAATCATGGGTCCACTAGGAATCTGTCCAAAATAGAATGGGTGATTGTGGAATTTTCTGGCCTTCTTCATAGTCATGAATTTAGTAGGAGGGGGTGGTGGCAGGCTTTCCCATCCCTCTTCAGTCCCTCCCTCTGGTTGACGTGTCAACCACATCCTTGTGCAACTGTCCTTGCTATTGGCTGCCATATCTTCATTATTCCCTTGAGGTGTCCGTAGTAGTTTGTGTGATCATCAAACGGCCAGTTCATGTAACAGCACACCCCTTCGGAGTTGCACCAATCCCACTTTCCTTCATATTACTTTTCATCAAATGGGTTGTCCAGTTTCATTGCTCCAAGTGGCAACAGCTCACATTGTGCAATTCTTTCCCTTATCTTGTTTCTTTCTGCCACAATCTCGTCCTTTGCTTCTCCTATGTTCACATCCATCCGGACCTGCATTCCAATAGCCTCTTCTGCTGTTTTCTTGCACCTGGCCATCCAGATTTTTATCCCACATATTGATGTTGCTGCCAGTACTAGCGCTCCTATTATCACTTGTAGTCCATCTGATAGCCACAATGGCATCCATGACCATATGTACGCTATCCAGCTTTGGTCCTTTCCTGTTGCCCTTGCTTCTTCTTCCATTTTGGCATGCACCCGTGCCATCTGTACCACTGCATCTGATAATGTTCCATTATCTTCATTGTTGGAAGGTATGCATGTGCAACAAGAACTCCCGATTCTGGAGCGCCACAAACCTTATTGCTCTGAGCGCTCCATTTATTGCATTGAACCCATTCACTGTGGAGTTGATTGTCACCATCAGCTCCCAGCGGGTGATTTGTAACAACTTTGCATTCATGTATGTCTGAACAGATGGTATTATTGATGCAAAGAACATTTGCGTCCTGCTGAACAACCTGTGTTCTGTTGGAATTTCATCTAGTGCTGTCTCTTATGGTTCTGAGAAGTAATTTCCTCGTCTCTTTCCTCTGCTCAATTCTGCTGGCGCTTCTGCCTTGGCTGTTGGTACCGCTTCGATTGATCTCTTCTTTCTTCTGTTATTGTTCATTTTCGGGAACTCATCGAGCTTCACATCCTTCTTTGGCACGACCAACGAAGGCATGTTGATGTGTACCAATGAGCAAACTCCTCCCCAGTCGGATGGCAGCTTCTTATATGCTTTCGATCCACAATCCCAGTAGTGGTCCATCAGTACTGCGGTTCCTGCCTTCATAGCTGCATGTTGTTCAATGCTCCTGCATCCAACATTTTCGCCAACTACAACTTCAGCGTTATTCTGATAACACAGTGCTGGTGTCTTCAGAGGTATTATTGGCATTGGACAAGCTTCATTTTCCACCCATGTCAGTAGCTTTGCACTCGCGTCCCATTCTTTCAGGCACTTGTTGTTTTCTTCCTGTACTTTGTTCACTGGCGACTGTGCTAGTGTCAGTGCTTTGCTTCCCACCACTCTATCCTTCCATCCATCTTCTGTGTATACTTGGCCATACACTAGTATCTGTGGTCTTTCCCAGCAGCCAGGCTTTCCTCCTGTCTCCTTCACTCTTGTCCATGGACATAGTAGGTCCTTCAGGGTGATAGTCTTTGTCTCTCCCTCGTCAGGCCCATCAGTTATGTACTGTATAGCTTCCTCTAGCTGCCAGTAATTGTTCATCATGTCTAATGTCTTTATGTAATTATCTTCATAGGGGAACGTTGCTTTGGATATTCATCTCAGCGTTGCTGTCTTCCCTTGAAATCTTACTCAAGCTGTCACCATCGCGAGATACATTAGGCACTGTGCTCTTGCTGCTGGTATTTCAGTTGCTATTAACGTTCTGGAGGCACTCATGTCATAGGGGATTAAAGAGCAGACATATCAGCTCTTCCTGGTGGTTTACTTTCCTACTTTAATCATGTGTTTGTACCACATATTATTAGTCACTCAAGCAGTGTCGGTGAGATACATGTCTACCCCCTTCATGTCTGTGTCAACACTGCGCTTACCCCTCCTTACCTTATCAGCAGTGTACTCCTGTCCACCTGACATGGTCGTTCCACCTGCTTGGGTTGCGAGAATGTTAGTAGAGTGTACAGCGGTAGCACTAGCAATGCAAGTCATTTTCTAAAATACGAATATAATAACACTGCTAGGAATAAGTCGGAGCAACAGAACCATCACATTTTTTAATATGTTATTCATGTTCACTTACGCTGCTTGATCCTTGCAGCTTGAAGATATAGTTGCCCGCCTGAAATGCACAAAGAAATGCATTATATTGTTAATATTGTAAATGCTCTTAAGCCCACGGACCAAATAATTATTTATTGCAAATGCAAACACTTCTTCCCACAATATTCTTACTGATGGGTCTCTCAGTGTGGCGAGGACCCGGGGATTGCCATGCTCAAGCTGAGGGTATGTTTGGCCCAAATACTCTATAAAGGCAAAATAGTACACTCTGTGGGATCGGGCTCTGAATCTGCTGGGTCGCCTCACAGTATGGACAAATTGGTTTGAGAAAGTATTTGAGTGATGGGCAGAGGGCAACATAGACAATCATCAACAATTACATTGGCTTTCACATTGGTTATGTGAAGAAAAGAAAAATAGCACACAGTGTGCGCTAATCTATGTCCACAAGGAGTCTGGTCTTTACCAGAGGCGTTGCTGGGGGGCGGTGGGCTAAGCGGGCTATAGCCCCTGGTCTTTTGGTTGTAGCCCCAGATAGAATCCCAAGGGCTACAGCCAAAAGGCTAGCTAGCCCCGAGTCCTGACAGTTCTGACATTAACGTAGCCCCGGGTCTTTTCCAGACCTAGCAACACCCCTCGTCTTTACTTCTGCTGCTCGTGAGTGCGTGACCATTGGATGAGCTCCTCCTAGTCGTGTAAATTCAGAACGCGCTTTTAGCTCTCCTAGGTGTTGAATGTTGGCCCTGTCAGTCAAGGTGACCTTGTTGCCAGGTGAGGCCGCTGCTTTGTAAGGCTTGACATCAGCCAAGTGGCTCCAGACCAGCTTCCCCTCGAGTTTGACAGCATGGCCGGCCACTTTCTTCACAACGTGCGGACCTGTGAACCTTGGCGCATTCCAGGGCCTGATGAAATTTCTGAGGAGGACAATGTCCCCCACGCTCATATGGTTTTAAAATTTAGAGTCTTGTGGTGCGCTGTCGCAGTTGCTCTCTTTGCTGTCTTCTGGGCCTCCCCAGTGTCGTTGTATCGGACAAGAGATAAAAGAAGCGCTAGCCACCAAATAAGTAACATAGTCATGCATCTCTTGCCCTAACACATCTGAACTATTCTCACATTCCTTCAGTGCTCTTGTGGGAGGAGCCAGGGGGAGATGCATGCGCCGTCCCGTCACCACCTCATGGGGTGTTAAATGGTGGTCGGACCCACGCTTATTGCTCAATGTAAACAGTGTGAGTGGTAAGCAGTGCAGCCAATTCCTTTTTGTGCTCTGCTGTGTCTTGGCTATGCACTCCTTCAAGAGGCTGTTCAGGTGCTCACACATCCCATTTGCTTGCGGGTGGTACGCACAGGCAAACTTGTGTTGAATGCCCAACAATGATGTGATGTGCTGGGAGTGAAGCCCATTGTTAGACTGCAGGACCTCACACCCGCACCATCTTGCAAAAACTTCCCTGACCAGGAACTTAGTTTAGTTTCTTTATTTGTACCACTCACTGAACCCTCAGGTAACTGGTCACCAAAACGCACGCAATTGTTACAGACAATTTAGAACAGCTACAAAAACAACAACAACAATAAGTGCAGGTCGACCATGGTTACATGGGTGTTGAGAGTTGAGACAGTCAGTTACAATACCAGGCTGCTAGTGTTACAAAAGACATAAAGAGATTAAGCAGGCAGGGTATTTTGAAGGGTGACATCGCCGATCACTCATGTTTCTTACTGAAGAGCCAGCTCTTTACTTTGGCACTAAAGGTCCAAAATAAAGGTTCCATTCTGAGGCTGAGGGGTAAGGCATTCCACTGTTTGGCAGCTAACACATGGAAACTTGCTCCCCCCACTCTTTTTAGGTGGAATCTAAGAACGGTAAAGCAGTGTGAGTACACAGCTCTAGTTGGTCTAGCTGGTTGGTGTTTTTTTACTTTGTCTGCCAGGTACTTGGGGGTGGAATTTGAAAGACATTTGTGGGTGATGACAAGCGTGCAAATGGTGATTCTATCCTATACTGGTAGCCAGTGGGCATCCTGTCTGAAGCTAGTGATGTTATGTTATGTTACTTTGCATTTATATAGCGCCTTATGTACCATTGGTATGATCTCAAGGCTCTGGTAGGTTGAACGCCCTTGGGAACCATAGTTCAAGTCAGTAGAGAGAGAGACAAAAGGTGCGTGTGTGCACCAGATAAGTGTGCAGCAGGTGTGTCCCTCGTATGATAGCTGCTTCTTAGCGGTAATTGTGGTGGTTCGGAGATCAGGAGCATGTGTTCGCACTGACATGGTGTTACCCAGATCGATTCTGGCTGCGTTAGGCCTGAGGAGAACGCCTAGGCTGGCGGGTGTGGAGCCAGCTGTGTTTAATTAGGATAATGGGGAGTATGTGGCAGGTGTTGGTATGAGAACAGCTATACCGAATGTTATAGTATCGCTGTGTTCTAGTTGAGTGGTGGTGTATAGAAGAGAGTAAGCGTGGTGATGTGATATGGTAGTTTTCAGTAGGTGCTTGAGATCGAGCGCCTTCATGCTCCATGCATTCCATGCACTCCAGCCATTCCATGCACTCTAACCGATCCGTGCACTTCAACCGATCCATGCACTTCAACCGATCCGTGCACTCCAACTGATCCATGCACTCCAACCGATCCATGCAGTCCAACCGTTTCGCGCCTTGAAACACCTGTGTATAGGCGCGTTACAAATACCATATCATATCATATCATATCATGCAGTCCAACCGTTCCATGCACTCCAATCATTCCATGTATTTCATTCTAGCACAAAGTCCATTCCATGCCCTCTATTTGTTCCATGCATTACATCCATCGTACTTACTCAGGTCATCCGCTCTGCACATACGTCATCCGCCCCACACACACGTTATCCGCCCCACACACCCTTCATCCGCCCCACACACCACTCATCCCCAAGTCGCTAACTATAACATTGTTGCAGTATTGTGGACTTACCATTGGTTCTTGCCCGTTGCTACCCACCCCTACGGTGCTAAACTGTGATTGGCTATAGCTGACGTCCCCAGGCCTGGGTTCCGCAAAGATTCTCAGTTCACTGTACCTCTTCAAGTTGATGAGAACGAACAATTATGTGTCTGTATTGTAACTTGTGTGTACCACCTTTGCTTATGAGAGTGCTCTCCTGTCCGGCGCAACACGTGTTACATACTGTTGCATACTTGTTGCAGTCCGTGTCTGGCTGCCTGGGGGACCAGCTCTTCTTTCCCACAGCTGTCCATTTTCTGCTTCGGCCGCGTCACGTGTTCAGAGACCACGAATGGGAGCTGTACAGCTCTGAATTATGAGGATTTATTCGTATTGTCTGCAGCTGGCCCCTTTGTCATCTGGGGTTTGGAATGTCTTCTGTATCTCTTGACCTTGGCTGCGGGTCCTGTCTCACACGGTGTGCTCTCTGTCCAACCTGAATCAGCTCAGCTCATCTCTTGCTCAGAGGCCTGAGGCCTGCTGTAATTTTCCTAAACCTTATAATGCGGTTTCTACAGTGTCCATGCTATACTACATTTTCCATAGGTTAGTCATACTTGGCTCTGTCGGGTCCCATAGGTGCTCCTGCAGTTACATAGGGTTATTCGCGTGTCAGCATCTGCAACCTCTGCTCAAGATCTCTTGCGCCTTGTGGTTCCTGCTTTGCTGCACTTGGCTAATGGCAAAAATAATAAAAGCAATGACAGTATGTATATATATCTGTTCTCTAACTATAGAACTGTAAGCGCGTGTTCTTCATGTATTCGAGTGTGTGTTTGTGTCCTGAAGTGCGGTTGGCACGTGTGTTTCATGTCTAACGCTGCTATGTCGTGGTGTCTCTAGCAACATCAGCAACATGGCGTCTTGGTGTTTAGTCCAAGCTGTCCACACAGGTGTCTCTAATCATAGCCTGTGGCTCTTCATCCACGCATGGATAGATCTGTATGTCCCTTGGTCGGTATGGCTGGCTGAGGGGATACATCTCCACGTACTTGTCAATCATGGGTCCACTAGGAATCCGTCCTAAATAGAATGGGTGATTTCAGAGTTTTCTGGCCTTCTTCCTTGTTATGAATTTAGTAGGAGTGGGGGGTGGTGGCAGGCTTCTCCATCCCTCTTCAGTCGGTTGTCGGTACTGTAAGAACGAGGAAGTGTATGAAACTCTGAAGCATGTGTTCATCGCCTGCCCAGCCCTGCATTCTTTGATATGAAAATATCTACAAAGGTTTGGGCCACTTGCAATCTCAGGAGATGCTGAGAGGATTTGGTAATATTGTTTATCTGGTCACCCAACCTCCACCGTAACTGCTGTAGTTACTTTCCTAGGAGCACCTGGGCTGGACGAGCAACGAGTGAAAAGGGAACTGTTATCACTACCTATGTACGCTTTGTTGGAAAATATGATCACGTCTACAGCTTAATGTGCTGGGAAAAAATTGTTATGTATGGGTATGTGTTTTCAATTTTTATATGATTCTGTATGATGTTTTTCTTTTATATTTATGTGGTTTTTTAGAAATGTTGTTTTCTTTTTCTGATGAGCAATCGTTCTCTTTTAAATCATGGTATGTCAAGGTTGTTAAAGGTTAACTTGTTTAACCATAAAACAATAAATGAAAAAAACAAAAAAACGAGTATCATGACTACATGTAAGCTGCCGGTGATGGCAACTCTCATGTGTGCTCCCACGTGACCTCAAGCAGACACTGCATCGCCTCTTTCAGTGGCTACTTGTAGGCATATATCTCAGCCTGGCCACAGACAGTGCCATCCTTATCGTCCAAGGTGTTCCTATGAGTTAATATGTCGGGCTCCAAGGAAAGTCCAGCTACTGTGTCGCACCCTTTCTTTAAGGTGCAGGCAAACTGCAATTAGATAAAGCACCAAGGGTTCAAAATCGCCCCTGCAGAGCCACACCTCCCTGTTGAAGTCCAGCAATGCAGTAACATGTGGATGGGGTTCTGGTTGTACTTTTATTCAGAGCAGAAACGCCTATAATTTAGGTACTGGGCTGCCTTGTGTACAGGATCACACAGATCTGCCAAGAGACATTTCTCCTATGATAGTGCACAAAGATGTGACACATGATTGCACGCCCGCTGAGTGGCGTCCACTGTGTGAAACATGATTGCATGCCCTCTGAGTGGCATCCACTGTGTGAAACATGATTGCACGCCCTCTGAGTGGCGTCCACTGTGTGAAACATGATTACATGCCCTCTGAGTGGCGTCCACTGTGTGAAACATGATTGCACGCCCTCTGAGTGGCGTCCACTGTGTGAAACATGATTGCATGCCCTCTGAGTGGCATCCACTGTGTGAAACATGATTGCACGCCCTCTGAGTGGCGTCCACTGTGTGAAACATGATTACATGCCCTCTGAGTGGCGTCCACTGTGTGAAACATGATTGCACGCCCTCTGAGTGGCGTCCACTGTGTGAAACATGATTGCACGCCCTCTGAGTGGCGTCCACTGTGTGAAACATGATTGCATGCCCTCTGAGTGGCGTCCACTGTGTGAAACATGATTGCACGCCCTCTGAGTGGCGTCCACTGTGTGAAACATGATTGCACGCCCTCTGAGTGGCGTCCACTGTGTAAAACATGATTGCACGCCATTCTGAGTGGCGTCCACTGTGTGAAACATGATTTCATACCCTCTGAGTGGCATCCACTGTGTGACACATGATTGCACGCCCTCTGAGTGGCGTCCACTGTGTGAAACATGATTGCACGCCATTCTGAGTGGCGTCCACTGTGTGAAACATGATTTCATACCCTCTGAGTGGCATCCACTGTGTGACACATGATTGCACGCCCTCTGAGTGGCGTCCACTGTGTGAAACATGATTGCACGCCCTCTGAGTGGCGTCCACTGTGTGAAACATGATTGCATGCCCTCTGAGTGGCATCCACTGTGTGACACATGATTGCATGCCCTCTGAGTGGCGTCCACTGTGTGAAACATGATTGCACGCCCTCTGAGTGGCGTCCACTGTGTGAAACATGATTGCACGCCATTCTGAGTGGCGTCCACTGTGTGAAACATGATTTCATACCCTCTGAGTGGCATCCACTGTGTGACACATGATTGCACGCCCTCTGAGTGGCGTCCACTGTGTGAAACATGATTGCACGCCATTCTGAGTGGCGTCCACTGTGTGAAACATGATTTCATACCCTCTGAGTGGCATCCACTGTGTGACACATGATTGCACGCCCTCTGAGTGGCGTCCACTGTGTGAAACATGATTGCACGCCCTCTGAGTGGCGTCCACTGTGTGAAACATGATTGCATGCCCTCTGAGTGGCATCCACTGTGTGACACATGATTGCATGCCCTCTGAGTGGCGTCCACTGTGTGAAACATGATTGCACGCCCTCTGAGTGGCGTCCACTGTGTGACACATGATTGCATGCCCTCTGAGTGGCGTCCACTGTGTGAAACATGATTGCACGCCATTCTGAGTGGCGTCCACTGTGTGAAACATGATTTCATACCCTCTGAGTGGCATCCACTGTGTGACACATGATTGCACGCCCTCTGAGTGGCGTCCACTGTGTGAAACATGATTGCACGCCATTCTGAGTGGCGTCCACTGTGTGAAACATGATTTCATACCCTCTGAGTGGCATCCACTGTGTGACACATGATTGCACGCCCTCTGAGTGGCGTCCACTGTGTGAAACATGATTGCACGCCCTCTGAGTGGCGTCCACTGTGTGAAACATGATTGCATGCCCTCTGAGTGGCATCCACTGTGTGACACATGATTGCATGCCCTCTGAGTGGCGTCCACTGTGTGAAACATGATTGCACGCCATTCTGAGTGGCGTCCACTGTGTGAAACATGATTGCACGCCATTCTGAGTGGCGTCCACTGTGTGAAACATGATTTCATACCCTCTGAGTGGCATCCACTGTGTGACACATGATTGCACGCCCTCTGAGTGGCGTCCACTGTGTGAAACATGATTGCACGCCCTCTGAGTGGCGTCCACTGTGTGAAACATGATTGCATGCCCTCTGAGTGGCATCCACTGTGTGACACATGATTGCATGCCCTCTGAGTGGCGTCCACTGTGTGAAACATGATTGCACGCCCTCTGAGTGGCGTCCACTGTGTGACACATGATTGCATGCCCTCTGAGTGGCGTCCACTGTGTGAAACATGATTGCACGCCATTCTGAGTGGCGTCCACTGTGTGAAACATGATTTCATACCCTCTGAGTGGCATCCACTGTGTGACACATGATTGCATACCCTCTGAGTGGCGTCCACTGTATAAAACATGATTTCATACCCTCTGAGTGGCGTCCACTGTGTGACACATGATTGCACGCCCTCTGAGTGGCGTCCACTGTGTGAAACATGATTGCATGCCCTCTGAGTGGCGTCCACTGTGTGAAACATGATTGCACGCCATTCTGAGTGGCGTCCACTGTGTGAAACATGATTGCACGCCATTCTGAGTGGCGTCCACTGTATAAAACATGATTTCATACCCTCTGAGTGGCGTCCACTGTGTGACACATGATTGCACGCCCTCTGAGTGGCATCCACAGTGTGACACATGATTTCATACCCTCTGAGTGGCATCCACTGTGTGACACATGATTGCATACCCTCTGAGTGGCGTCCACTGTATAAAACATGATTTCATACCCTCTAAGTGGCGTCCACTGTGTGAAACATGATTGCACGCCATTCTGAGTGGCGTCCACTGTGTGAAACATGATTGCACGCCATTCTGAGTGGCGTCCACTGTATAAAACATGATTTCATACCCTCTGAGTGGCGTCCACTGTGTGACACATGATTTCATACCCTCTGAGTGGCATCCACAGTGTGACACATGATTTCATACCCTCTGAGTGGCATCCACTGTGTGACACATGATTGCATACCCTCTGAGTGGCGTCCACTGTATAAAACATGATTTCATACCCTCTAAGTGGCGTCCACTGTGTGAAACATGATTGCATACCCTATGAGTGGCATCCACTGTGTGACACATGATTGCATACCCTATGAGTGGCGTCCACTGTATAAAACATGATTTCATGCCATTCTGAGTGGCGTCCACTGTGTGAAACATGATTGCATGCCCTCTGAGTGGCATCCACTGTGTAAAACATGATTGCACGCCCTCTGAGTGGCATCCACTGTGTGAAACATGATTGCATACCCTATGAGTGGCGTCCACTGTGTAAAACATGATTACATGCCCTCTGAGTGGCGTCCACTGTGTGAAACATGATTGCATACCCTATGAGTGGCGTCCACTGTGTGAAACATGATTTCATGCCATTCTGAGTGGCGTCCACTGTGTGAAACATGATTGCATGCCCTCTGAGTGGCATCCACTGTGTAAAACATGATTGCATGCCCTCTGAGTGGCATCCACTGTGTGAAACATGATTGCACGCCCTCTGAGTGGCGTCCACTGTGTGAAACATGATTGCATACCCTATGAGTGGCGTCCACTGTGTGAAACATGATTGCATGCCCTCTGAGTGGCATCCACAGTGTGAAACATGATTGCATGCCCTCTGAGTGGCGTCCACTGTGTGAAACATGATTTCATACCCTCTGAGTGGCATCCACTGTGTGACACATGATTGCATACCCTCTGAGTGGCGTCCACTGTGTAAAACATGATTACATGCCCTCTGAGTGGCGTCCACTGTGTAAAACATGATTGCATACCCTATGAGTGGCGTCCACTGTGTGAAACATGATTACATGCCCTCTGAGTGGCGTCCACTGTGTGAAACATGATTGCACGCCATTCTGAGTGGCGTCCACTGTATAAAACATGATTTCATACCCTCTGAGTGGCGTCCACTGTGTGAAACATGATTGCATACCCTATGAGTGGCGTCCACTGTGTAAAACATGATTACATGCCCTCTGAGTGGCGTCCACTGTGTGAAACATGATTACATTCCCTCTGAGTGGCGTCCACTGTGTAAAACATGATTACATGCCCTCTGAGTGGCGTCCACTGTGTGAAACATGATTACATTCCCTCTGAGTGGCGTCCACTGTGTAAAACATGATTGCACGCCCTCTGAGTGGCGTCCACTGTGTGAAACATGATTACATTCCCTCTGAGTGGCGTCCACTGTGTGAAACATGATTGCATACCCTATGAGTGGCGTCCACTGTGTAAAACATGATTGCATGCCCTCTGAGTGGCGTCCACTGTGTGAAACATGATTGCATACCCTATGAGTGGCGTCCACTGTGTAAAACATGATTGCATGCCCTCTGAGTGGCGTCCACTGTGTAAAACATGATTACATTCCCTCTGAATGGCGGTCACTGTGTAAAACATGATTACATGCCCTCTGAGTGGCGTCCACTGTGTAAAACATGATTACATGCCCTCTGAGTGGCGTCCACTGTGTGAAACATGATTTCATACCCTCTGAGTGGCATCCACCTTGTGACACATGATTGCATACCCTCTGAGTGGCGTCCACTGTGTGAAACATGATTGCATGCCCTCTGAGTGGCATCCACAGTGTGAAACATGATTGCACGCCATTCTGAGTGGCGTCCACTGTGTGAAACATGATTTCATACCCTCTGAGTGGCATCCACTATGTGACACATGATTGCATACCCTCTGAGTGGCGTCCACTGTATAAAACATGATTTCATACCCTCTGAGTGGCGTCCACTGTGTGAAACATGATTGCACGCCCTCTGAGTGGCGTCCACTGTGTGAAACATGATTGCATACCCTATGAGTGGCGTCCACTGTGTAAAACATGATTGCATGCCCTCTGAGTGGCGTCCACTGTGTGAAACATGATTGCATACCCTATGAGTGGCGTCCACTGTGTAAAACATGATTTCATACCCTCTGAGTGGCGTCCACTGTGTGACACATGATTGCACGCCCTCTGAGTGGCGTTCACAGTGTGAAACATGATTGCACGCCATTCTGAGTGGCGTCCACTGTGTAAAACATGATTACATGCCCTCTGAGTGGCGTCCACTGTGTAAAACATGATTACATTGCCTCTGAATGGCGGTCACTGTGTAAAATATGATTACATGCCCTCTGAGTGGCGTCCACTGTGTAAAACATGATTACATGCCCTCTGAGTGGCGTCCACTGTGTGAAACATGATTTCATGCCCTCCTGAGTGGCGTCCACTGTGTAAAACATGATTACATGCCCTCTGAGTGGCGTCCACTGTGTAAAACATGATTACATTCCCTCTGAATGGCGGTCACTGTGTAAAACATGATTACATGCCCTCTGAGTGGCGTCCACTGTGTAAAACATGATTACATGCCCTCTGAGTGGCGTCCACTGTGTAAAACATGATTACATGCCCTCTGAGAGGCGTCCACTGTGTAAAACATGATTACATGCCCTCTGAGTGGCGTCCACTGTGTAAAACATGATTACATGCCCTCTGAGTGGCGTCCACTGTGTAAAACATGATTACATTCCCTCTGAATGGCGGTCACTGTGTAAAACATGATTACATGCCCTCTGAATGGCGTCCACTGTGTAAAAACATGATTACATGCCCTCTGAGTGGCGTCCACTGTGTGAAACATGATTTCATGCCCTTCTGAGTGGCGTCCATCGTGTGACACATGATTGCACGCCCTCTGAGTGCCGTCCACTGTGTAAAACATGATTGTACGCCCTCTGAGTGGCGTCCACTGTGTGAAACATGATTGCACGCCCTCTGAGTGGCGTCCACTCTGTGAAACATGATTGCACGCCCTCTGAGTGGCATCCACTGTGTGAAACATGATTGCATGCCCTCTGAGTGGCGTCAACTGTGTGAAACATGATTGCACGCCCTCTGAGTGGCGTCCACTGTGTAAAACATGATTGCATACCCTATGAGTGGCGTGGACTGTGTGAAACATGATTGCATGCCCTTCTGAGTGGCGTCCATCGTGTGACACATGATGGCATGCCCTTCTGAGTGGCGTCCAGTCCAGTGGCTCCTAAGAAAACAGTGTTTAGGGTTATAAGACACCACAGAGCTGAGAAAATCTACAGGAGTAAAGAGAGAGAGCTATTGATATGCCAGTGTCGACGAGAGTGCAAGGCAAATGGAGGAGGCACCGCGATAACCCGGGCAGTGTCCACCTCCTGGCCTCCCCATCCTAGGAAGAAGGGGGGGCGGGGATGCCGGCGCAGCAAAAGGAAGGAAAAGCCTGCGAAAGAAGGCACGGCGGAATCTTGGGAAAGCCCACGAAGGGCGAACAAAGAAAGGGGAGGGGATTCCCCTTTATAACGGCAGGCTCTGGACCCAAAGCAGCATCTCGAGCTACTGCAGAGGACGCCCGTTACCCACCGAGGAGGTTTTCGTTTTTGGATGTCGTTTTTAGCAGTGGACGGCCGCCTGCCACCGAGGACTTCATTGCTGGAAGACTGCTGTACCTCAGAGGAAGAGCGGAAGCGGTGGACCCGAGGGCACCGGGGCAGCGGGCAGCGGCGGCGAAGCGAGAAGAAGCAAAGGTGCCGCCGTTCGCCGCTTGGAGCCAGGAACAGCGACAGGCAGTCTGGGGTAGCGGCGGGGAGCTGAAGAGGAGCAGTGGCATTATGCGGCAGGTCCTATGTCACGGAGAAGGTCCTGAGGAGGAGTGGGCGCAGGGGCGCATGTGCAGTAGAGGCGGCCACAAGCTACGTGGTATTTACTGCGTTAAGAGGCCGGGCCCGCCTGGGTGAAGCACGTACATTACCGAGCTCGCCGGGGTGAACATGACGTGGTGTGCCATTCTTGCGGATACTCGTCCAGTATGTTACCGGGCTCGCCTGGGTGAACATAACGTGGTGTGCCATTCTTGCGGATACTCGTCCAGTATGTTACCAAGCTCGCCTGGGTGAACATAACCTGGTGTGCCATTCTTGCGGATACTCGTCCAGCTCAGTTACCGAGCTCGCCGGGGTGAACATAACGTGGTGTGCCATTCTTGTGGATACTCATCCAGTATGTTACCGGGCTCGCCGGGGTGAACATATCGTGGTGTGCCATTCTTGCGGATACTCGTCCAGTATGTTACCGGGCTCGCCGGGGTGAAACATTTTAAAGGAAGTGACTTTTCGGGCTCGCTTTGAGAGCAGGAATTTTAGTAAAAACACCCGGCGATTGCCAGTGCCTGCGGGTAACGCCGCTAACGAACTGCCGCATGTTGTTGAAATTTTGAAAACACGGCATTTGCAATTACAAGTGTGTTTGGAAAAGACAATCTTGGGGAAATGTTACAACGCCGGGAGAAGACCTAGGTATAGACTTGAGCGGAGGCTGGGGTGGTACCGCACCCACATAGCGGCAGTCAGACACCTCCTCAGGAAGACCTTTTTCAGGAACCCTGAGTACGACTGAAGGAAACACCACATCAGCCCAAAATACAGGTTCTATTGTGCCGAGCAGTGAACTCATGCTAGTGACAAATGACACCTTCAATAAGTTTTAGTATTTATTCTAAACAGTGAATTTCATTTACATTTTGGGATTCAAGTTAGAGAAGATTACAAAGCACAAAACTTAGAGAAATGCAAAATATAGAGAAACATAGAAACATAGAGAAACATAGAGAAACACAGTCTTACGCCCCTTCAATCAGCACTGGGAGACCCTGGCCCTCATAAGCTAGCTGTAACAAGCCCCGCTCAGATGACAGCGCTGCTGGGTGCCGTCAGAGCTCCAAATTCCGGGCACTTGATCTTGCTCGAACCAAGTCCACAGGTCGATCTCCCACCTGAGTCATGTGAGCATGCATATTTTATAATCTCGTGCTGTCCGTCCATGACGCACAGTTCCAGAACTTTCCCTGTGCAAAATATAGGCTGGCTCATGGAAAAACCCTACTCTGTGAATTTCCACTGTGCTCCTTTTTCTGTGCCCCTCCCTGGAGCCCATCTGCGCGAAAGCTCAGGAATGTCTTATCAGTGTCTTCCCAGAGAAAGGAAGATTAGCTTAGAGGCCATGCAGGGCTACCGTTAACCCCATCTGAGCAAGCTCTAAAAGGCATGCACTCATAGCTTAGTGTTCATAGCGCTTAAGACTGGCTATCTAAGCGCTATATAGGTGCCATAATGTTCCAAACACTCCAAAAATGTCTATTAGCTACAGAGCTGGGGCCCTCGCCCTGCCTGTCTATCAACAATGCATAATGTGACCTATCACTCATACTAGGCCTGCATATTCCTTGTAGCTCACTACTGCATAGTGGAAGTGCTACAACAGACTACTGTCAGCATTTTTGGAACATACTTTGAATAAACTATTGGCTTTCAGCGGCTAATGCTGTCATCTAAAGCCCTGATTAGCAAGGTTGCAATTTTGTGTATCACTACAGGTACAAAGGGAAAAGCAGAGGAAGCCAGTTGGGGATGGCTGTTGCAATACAGGCGCAAGTGCAAGGTAAGGCAGTGGATCAAAAGAAAATGAGTAGCACTTCATTGCGTATAGATTTATACTGTTGTATTTTACAAGAGTACAAAACGATAGAAATGACTGTAGCAAGCTCTTTTGATAAAAGGAAGGAGGTACCGTTTTCATGGGGGTGAAACCGTGCACTGTGGCGGCTGGGATTAGTATGATGACCGGCGTGTGTAGTAGCCCGTCAGCTAGGGATTTTCAGTGCTACAATCTGTGGCTTGCATTTTTAGAGGTCATGGTGGCCCTGCGTCATTATTGGCGTTCTGTGCTGTATTGGAATTATGGGAGAGTGCCATGAGTTGTTTTTTTACTGGGGCGTGTAGGGGGTCATGCCGTAACACACTGCCGCCTGCTCTGCATCAGGCGATATTTACAGCTCTGTACTCTTGCACTAGTACTGCAGAAAAGGAGCCGTCTACGTTGCCTTGCCTTTTCAGTACAGAAGGAGCAAGGGATTTGCTGCAATGTTACAGCAAAACTGGGACCTCTATTTATGGGGTTAATTGGGGCCTAGGGGTTTATGATCTTGCCGCCGCCTAGTCATTAGGATGCGCCCGCAAGTTCAGTATGGCGGAGGTCGAGTGTCTCCGCGAGGCGCTCATACATGGCATTGGCACCCATGAGCATTGGAAAAGAGGGGCGAACGGCTGGTGGCAAGAGCATGGAATATGAGTGTTTAAATTGGATAATTGCTGGCACATGTAGTCATTGGGAAGCAAGGGGATTGCTGAAATGCACCGATGGTGTGCACACTTGTCGCCAACTTTGGGTGACGCATATGGCCGCATTTGCGGTTGGAAAGTGCGCTCGGCGTACCACCTATACAATTACAGGAGAACAAGCAAAGATAGGGGAAAACGCAGAGGGAGGGGGCTGCATTGTTAACCAGGCAGGGGGAGGGTTAATCCGGATGGGCCACCCTCATCCATCTCCCAGACTTCAAATATCACAATTCAGGGGGGCAAAGCGGAACCAGCCTGTTGCTGGGAATAGTTGTCATTGTACAGGGCGTTTCAACCCATGATAGACGGGGGCACGGTACAGATATGGGATGGGCTGACGAATATCTCTCTGGGTCTATTGAGGAAGAAGTTGTGGTCACGGGCGATTTCCCAATTGAATGATTACTTGGATTGGGCTAACCCAAGCGTACAAATTAGCAGGAACGCGGCTGGATCACTCAACAAGCGGCCGGTAGTGAAGTGAGCGGGCGCAGGGGCCCGACACCATGGGTTCGGGCCGGACATGGAATCACGGGAATGTTGCCCTGGGTTAAAGGAGGTTGGCCACCCTGCAGGTCCCCAGACCGCGTGGGGCAGTGGCATAATGTATGCATCTGCATTAGAGCAGGCTGGTAATTAATTCCATGGTGGGACGCCTTATCCAGGGAAAGCTATGCTGATTGCGGCACGGCATGACAGAGTGAGTGCCTGTGGGGGGCTGGCAGCACCCACAAGGTTATCATTGGCCCTTGGTTACAGGCAGCGTGGCAGGAGCATAGAGGGAAGCAATACCTGCCTGGGAATGTGATTATGCAGGTAAGAACTGATCAACGTATAATGCACCCCCCTACACAGGCATACTTTTGGCAGTACAGTGGGATGGCCAGTTAGCCCAAGGTTGTCTGGACATAGGTTTGTGGGCAGACAAGGAAATATAACGCCATGGTTTCAATTGAACGAGGGGGATGTTACAGTTTGGGCTGGGACAGTCCGGTGGGCCAAAGGTCGGTGCGCAAACTGGGTGGCAGTAGGTTATTGTTCTGGCCCCATTTCATCAGGGGAAGAGGACATCAGCAACAGTGGGGTCCCACAATTTGGCGAAACACTGTCATGGGGGACGGGCGAGCAATGCAGTATTCTGGCAGGCATCCGTAAAGGATTATTTCATGCGTACAGCCAGGTTTCAATTTGTATTGGGTCCCACTTTTATTTTCACCGGCGGGGCAACCCGTTAGCAACGAACTGAAGGTGTGCGGTCAAAGGAAATACAGAGGGCTGCAGCCGGTGGTTTAGCATGTGTAATTTTGGCGGCAGAGATACTACTGGATGGGGACAGTTTTAAACCGCAGCGCATTCACACGCAACTGAAAAATAGAGGGTTAAGTCTTTCAATTGGGATATAGTTTTCCCAGGCTGAGAGCTCCGGAGGGAGCACAATTCTTGCTAGGGGCAATGGCAACTGCCACAGGTTGCATAGGTTGGCCGTATTGCCGCTGTTGCTATAGGCAATGCTGGTCTAAGGCTGTCATGGTACGGGACAGCTTAAATCTGCCTGTCCACGGGTCAGGGACACGGTAAACTAATACCCTTCCTAGTCAGCACAATTGTAGTACGCCCGTAACAGGGGCATGCCAAAGGGAGACTGGTGGGCCGAGCTAGCATGAACCTCCCTCCCTCTCTCTTGGCCAGAGCCACATAACACAAGAAGCACCCGGTAGGTGGGGTAACTCTATAGGACAACCCCGGGTGGCAGGGCTGTGGCATCTAACACGTGTTTGGGTAAACCAGTACCTTTTTGATGAAGGTTAGGTGGAAGTTTTTGGGTGCCCACATTTTGGGGTAAAACAGGACCTTTGGTGCGATGGAAGGGTGAGGTGGAATGTGGTGGGCCCGGTTCGGTTCACAGCGGTTCAATTTGCCGCTGGAGTCAGGTCCTAATAATCAAAGTGGGGGGACTCATCGACAAACAATGGGAGGTGGACATCAGCAGTAATTAACAGGTCAAGGTCTAATAGTGTTTGGAAGACCTGAAAGGTGTGCATTTTTAACTCCCAGCGCGAAGGGTGTCGCACCTCTCGACTGCCGCCTCTTGGGAGCCTAACGGCAGGGGCTTCTGGTTGTAACAACAAGGGCCCAGCTTCCCCCAAAGAATGAAACGGCACTATCTCCGCCCACGGACACCTGCAAGAGCAGGGTAGGCACAGGCACAAAGGGTGGGAGAAGGGGGCCTACTGCAGACAGGGTGCAAATGAAGAGGGGGAAGCAGGTAACTCCTACAGGAGCAAGCAGAGGTGCCCCGGAGCATGCCCGCCTGGTTAAGGCGGAACAAGAGGGAAAGGGAAAATTGACATGCCACCTTGTTTCTCCCCACCAGCAGCAGCCCGTAGGAAAAAGAGAACGGTTTGGGTAGTAGGTCAGTCGTTTGTCTCAAGGGCAGGGACAAGCTGGCCGGCGGAACAGGAGAAGTTGACAGACAGCAAAATTTCAGATTGAGTGGCACGGGGTGCTGGGGAGGAAGTGGGGATAACTGCAAGGGCAGGTGCACAGATTGCGGGGGAAACAGCAAAAGCCGAACGTGTTGGTCATACACCTGAAAGGTAACGAACGACCTGACAAGCCTGGGAAGAAGGGCTCTGATGCGGGGCTCTCTAGAGGAGCTGGCAAGTCAATTGGGGGAAACAGAAATCATTGCAAAAGCCAGACATATTGGTTATCCAGTTGCGGGGTAACGATTTGACAAATGTGGGGAAGAGGGCATTGATGAAGGAAATGTTCTCTTTGCAGGAGCTAGCAGGTCAGCTGGGCGAAACAGAGATCGTCTGGTCGGAGATCATCCCAATGCCAGAATGGAGAGGTACGGAGAATCACGCAGCTGGAGAGAAGTCCAGGCGGAAGCTAAACCGTGTAATGGCAAAGTTCTGCGGGGGCAAGGGCTTTGGCCAGACCAGGCATGGCCTGATTGAGTTGAAGTCTCCAAAGTATTTTCTCAAGGATGGGGTGCACCTATCACCATTGGGCAATGGAAATGTAAGAAGAGGAGCAAAGGGGGAGCCACAGTGGGCGGCAACCCATTCATGGCGTGGCAGTGTTTGGCCGAACAAACACATGAGACAGACTCCGGATGAGCCAGGAGAAAGCCGGAGGGGTCTTCGCTCTTCTCTGGTCCAGCGTCCTTTGGGAGCCTAAGCGGCAGGGGCGTCTGGGAGGAACAACTAGGGCTCAGCTTCCCCCAAGGAAACGGCACTCTCCCCGCTCAGGAGCACCTGCAGGGGCAGGAGGGGCTCAGATGCAAGGTGGTGAGAGTTGGGCCTACTTTTGGACTCTTGGGGAAAGAAAGGGGGAAGCAGTTATTTGGGACACAGAGCAGTCGCCGCATCTTATGAGTGTTTTCCACAAATGTGTACAGTATGGTTTTGTGATATTGTGGAATAAATCTGCAGCCTTTTTATGCCAAAAACAAACAAGGTCTCATTCTCAGCTTTTCTGGGGGGAAAAGGAATGAGCTATGGTTATGTGTAGGATACAAATGGACAGATGCCAGGGTTATGAGACTGACACCACAAAGCCAAGCAGTAGAGAGAACAAAGAGTGGAGATAGAGAGAGAGAGAAAGAGAGAAAGAGAGCAAGCACACAGGCGGCAGGACAAGGAACACGAGACATCACGCAGCAGAGTGAGACAATGCCAGCGATGAGACACCACATGAGTGACACAGTATGGAGAGCAACAGCACACCAGAGACTCCAAAACAACAGCATCCAATGAGGAGAGACCGCAAAAGAGGCAAGAGACTGCAAAACAACAGCATCCTATGAGGGGAGACCGCAAGAGAGGCAAGAGACTGCAAAACAACACCATCCGATGAGGAGAAACTGCAAGAGAGGCAAGCCGTTAAAAGCTTAACATGACAAAGAAATAACTTAACAGAATCAATTAAAATTTTAAATATATATTTTATTCACACAAAAAGCTAACGGAGTATGTAAAAAGGTGAACATAAAATGCAATTTCACTCCTATTCTAAAAGGCGTGAGTGAATTCTGAGAAGTAACAGTCAAGCTAAATGTAAACAGCAGGGCTTGGCGTCGAAAGCACGTTTGCGTTGCTGGAACTACACTGACGCAATGTAAGGCCGTTAAAAAGGAGAAGGTGTGGAAGGTTACACGCACTTTATTCTACATTGAGGACGCCAGAACCTCAAGCCTCACATAAAGGACTACATGTCCCAAGAGCCCCTGTTCTTAACCGGCATAGTTCACACATCAAAACTAATTTCTATAAAGCCAGTAACTTCATGCAGAGGAAGAAGGCAGGTGCTGGGGCAACCATATGCCGGGCGGTCAAATGGGAATGCCACCTGGGCACCCACAACCAGTCACTGAGCACCGCAGGAGTATAACCACTCCCAGAAGAGATTTCAAGATGGCAGAGATGGAGATGGAACGCTGCATATCTATTCCTACCTAACCAGCAGGTGAGAATGGTACGCATTATATTAATACTTACTCAATACTGAAAGGCAGATAATGCCCTCAATGCCTAATTAGGGAGCCAACGGAAAAGAAGCCTATCAGGAGTCCCGAGACAGGGCCCCTGAATGAAAAACCAATCCTGGGCTGACTTACAAACACACCCACCGGCCCAGTTGCAGAAAAGCAGCCCGCAAGACTACAAAGGAGGACAAGCCGGAAGGAAGCACACATGCTACTCACCACTCCCTGAGTAGAAAGTGAGTCCGCTGCCTAAACCGTAGTAGCGTACCTGCTGGCGCCGGCCCAGCATAAGCTCTGCCAGATCTAAGATGCAGACCACAGTGCCTGGAGCCGTGGTGTACAGCAGGTGGGGACCACAGTGCCAGGAGCCGCGGTGTACAGTAGGCGGGGACCACAGTGCCAAGAGCCATGGTGTACAGCAGGTGGGTACCACAGTGCCGGGAACTGTGATGTACAGGAGGTGGGGACCACAGTGCTTGGAGCTGTGGTGCACACAAGGTGGGGACCACAGTGCAAGGAGCAGTGGTTTACAGGCAGTGTGGACCACAGTGTCGGGAGCCGTGGTGTACAGGAGGTGGGGAACACAGTGCCAGGAGCCGTGGTGCACAGGAGGTGGGGACCACAGTGCCAGAAGCAGTGGTTTACGGGAGGTGGCAACCACAGTGCCAGGAGCCGTGGTGTACAGGAGGTGGGGACCACAGTGCTGGGAGCCGTGGTGTACAGGAGGTGGGGATCACAGTTCAAGGAACAGTGGTTTACAGGTGGTGGGAACCACAGTGCTCGGAGTCATGGTGCCCAGGAGGTGGGGACCACAGTGCCAGGAACAGCGGTTTACAGGCAGTGGGGACCGCAGTGCCAGGAGCAGTGGTTTACAGGAGTTGGGGACCACAGTGCCAGGAGCCGTGGTGTACAGGAGTTGGGGACCACAGTGCTAGGAGCCGTGGAGTGTACAGGAGGCGGAGACCACAGTGCTAGGAGCCACGGTGTACAGGAGGTGGGGACCACAGCAGGGCTCCATGCCAACAATGTGAAAGGAGGTGGAAGGACTGGAGGCTGGTCGCCTCAAAGAGGATCTTAAGCTCCAAGAACCCTATGACATTGAGAGAACCCCGGAATAAGGGCTACAATATCCACTGCCTGACAAGTCCGCAGATTGAGGAGGGGGTGATAATGATCCGAGGCAGTGAAAGGCACATGTGAAGTGGAGGCAGTGAGAGGGGGCCACCAAGCAATCCCAAGGGAAGCTGCGAGTGCCCTCTCCAGATGAGAACCCCCACTGCGGAAAAGAAGTGAGAGTCGAAGGACTGTGGAGAGATGTAGATCAGAAGGAGGGTTGGCCAAGATATGGAACACTTGATTTGTTGAGGCATGGGGCGAGGCCAGAGGCTAAAGGACTTGTAAAGAAAACATTTCAACTGTTAGGTTTTGCCCCCCACGTTTGGATTTTGTTCATAGAATAGGGTGTCCTGGCACCCGACTTAAAAGAGTAACTATAACTCCTCTGGTCAAAAAGCCGGGCTTAGATCCGAAAGACCCCAGCAACCTACGCCCAATAACTAACTCCAATTTTGTACTGAAGATTCTGGACAAAATTGCCACGAATCAGCTACAACAACACGTGGAAAGGCTGAAAATGTTGCACACACAGCAATCGGGCTTTAGAACAGCCCATAGTACGGAGTCAGCTATGCTTGACCTACAATCCCACATGCTAGAGCTGATAGAACAGGGCAAGTCAGGGATGCTTATGCTGCTGGATCTTAGAGCAGCGTTCGATCAGAGGCTCTAGATAAAACCATAGGCTGCTCTCCTACAGCACTGGCTTGGATAGCGTCCTTCCTAAGTGATAGGAAGGCACGTATCCATTGCGGAGATACATTCTCAGAAGCAGCTCTCATCCTATTTGGAGTACCGCAGGGAGCCAGCCTGTCTCCTCTGCTTTTCAACATTTACATGCGTAGCCTATGTGAACTATTGGAAAGCATCGGTGTGTTTTTCACTAACTACGCCGATGATACTCAGCTGGTTTTTGAAATGACGGGAGACTACACTATAGACAGTGCGAAAATAGAAGAAGTCTATAAAATCATTGACATCTGGATGCAGAAGCACTGGATGTGTCTCAACTATAGCAAGACTGAGCTCATGATCTTTGGATCTCAGTATGCAAGATCTAAACTAGGAGATCAATATAGGGATTTCATGATAGAAGAAGCCAAAATCCCAGTCCTACCCCAAGTCAAAACACTAGGGATGTTGGTAGAAGCTCAGTGGGGGCCGAAGCACAAGTAAACTATCTACATAAAAACAACACATACTACTTGCGCTTGTTGAGAGCCATCAGACCTTATATAAGTGAAACAAACGCTGCAAACATCGCAAGAGCGATCATCTTATCCCGTCTGGATTACGGCAATGCGTTACTGGTGGGTGCCACCAAGAAAGAGTTGCAACAATGCCAGGTCATGCAAAATGAGGCCCTTCGCATTAAGAAAATTAAATATGGAAAACACATATCGGCTGCAAGGAAAGATCTTCATTGGCTCAGAATTGAAGAGAGAGTCTATTTCAAGGCCGTGACTATTGTCCACAGATGCCTACATGGCAAGGTGCCAAGATACTTTAAAGAGAAATTCTCACTCTACATACCTAGGAGAAACCTGAGATCAGCCGACATAGGCCTCCTGGTCATCCCTAGGATGAAACGAGCAGCAGGTGGTGGCAGAGCTTTTCCGTTCAGAGCAGCTAACTTTTGGAATAGCCTCCCAGGGAATCTAAGACTCGAAGGAAATTATAGCAAGTTCAGGAAATTACTGAAAACTCACCTATTTCAATAGCCTCCTGACATTCCAGGGTCTTCCCTAGGTATACATATGATTACCTGTCCTTCTTGAACTGTCCTAGGTTTTTACCGTTTCTCTATGCTACTTTCTTCTCAGGTTCTCTCCGCGCACTGATGCCTGCGGGCTGTCGGCGCGTTATAAACACATAGAAATAGAAAACATAGAAATAGGGTCAAGGACTAGTCACGGGAGGTTTAAGATTTCATCAGAGCCAACACCTGAGGGTGCAGGGAGAGCCTGACGAGCCCCACTTTGCATGGCTACATTTTCCTAATAAAGTACAACATAATAACGTAAGAGCAATGAAAGGCAGCTGTGCTTCTCCTGGAAGCAAGAAAGTGCAAAGGAAATCAAGGATCATGCAACAAGCACAAGAGGGACTTTGGCGTTCTCCCAGCTGGTGGTCCCAAGGAGGATTCCTTGGCTAGCGTTCACATCTGAGGCAAAGGATAGGTCGCAGGAGACCCCAAAGCTGGTGTCCTTGTTTAGCTCCGGCAACAGTCACAAGTCACACCCCTCTGGTGATTGTGTCAACTGGAGCTTCTTTTCCAAGTTTCTGCATCTGTAACAAAGAGATCAAAGATCAGACATTTCTACAGGAAGAGAAGTGACCTTAGCAGGAAGATCCAGACGCCGACTCAAACTGCGCGTTTCCAGCCAGAAACTCTACTGGCGAGGCAGATTTCAAGGAACAGTGACCACTAAAGGAAAGGTTACCACCAGCAAGGTCAATATGCTCATCTGTTACACATGTTCACACCCACCAACCTTTGGGAACGCAGGGAGGTTAACTTTGCCTTTTAGCTAGAGACAATGCATTTGTGCAATTACTTTTCTAGGAGAAATGGGTACTCGATAATGGAGAAATTACCTAACAGAGGAGTAGTCTCCCCTGAGAGAAGGGAGAGTAGGCATGTATGCAAACGTTCACCAGTACAGAATCTCCAAACATTCAGACTCTTTAGAATCCGAGTGAAGGCAGCAGAGTGGGAAGAACCATGTTCCTCTTGGAGCAAAATAGCACCTGTCACTGGAGCCCGGCAGGTAGTCTTTTTACCTGCACGCTGTGCTAGTTTCTGGAACAATGCGCCTGGCTTTGGTCGCATGGCTTCTAGGATTTTTGAGACATTTGTTGAAATACTTACACGTTTTTGTGGATGTCCCCCGTCTTTATCTTCAATCTCTTCCCGTTAAGTCTGTTTTTTTTCTCAGAAGTTTTATAAGCTGTCTCTACGGTTACCAGGGAAGCTATTTGTTAAGGCTGGTGCTTTTTGAGGCCAGCTGTCTACTCACACATTGACATCAGGTCTCTGTGCCCTAACAGAAATATCTAACATCAAAGACACTAATCAGCAGACTAGAGGGCATTCTGATCAATACCAGATCCATCGCAAAAAATATTCACAACATTTATGAAGTTATCTAGTCCCTGATATCCTCTTCATCACTGAAACCTGGTTCTCCCAAAACGTTTGGCCCATTGCACACGAAGCCTTCCCTCCAGGCTACAATCTTATTGTGCATAACAGGACGAGCAGGGCAGGTGGCACTGCCATCCTCCACAACCTTGGAGGAACAAGCCTGCAACAGACATATGTCAGCTCAACCTCTCGCACACTCACAGCTTCCTTCTCATACAGAGACCCTCAGGATACAATAGATGCTTTGCAGAATCCCTTAATGACTCCTTAGCAGCCATAACCGTCTCCCATACCTGCATCACAATACTAGAGGACTTCAATATCTGGTTCGACATCCCACATAACCCTATGCCACGATCCCTACTGGACAGCCTGGAAACCCTAGATGGAACACAACTAGTTTCAGGTCCTACGCACTCTGCAGGTCACACCCTTGATGCATTCTTTAGCTCACTGGACTGACCACACAGCCATCTTCTTCAATCTTTCCACGATGGGCCCGCCACGGCAACCCGGGGACACTTATCCACTCCCGCCTGTGGAAGAAAGTCAAAGTAACTGCTGACCTGGCAGATTCCTCACTGGCCTCCCTGACCTCCACACCCCTCCATTCCAGTCATATCTCCATCCCCCACTTTGATCTTTGGCTCTCTTAAGCACTCGGCCCCCTCACCCCACTCAGATCTTTCTCTAGTAGACAAGACCTCTCCCCCAAATGGCTCACCAATGCCCTAAAAATTCTTAAATCTCAGAACCACATCCTTGAACCCAGATGGCATGCAAACCCTTCGCCATCAAACAGATTAGCCTCATCGCCCAGCTCAAGGCTTACCGGGCAGAAATATGCAAGGACAAAAACCCTAATACTGGAATATTCACCAACGTGCCTAACACCTCAAGGGAACACCACAAGCTTATCTCAAAATTCTCTTCACCAGCATGCACCGCCTTCACTACCATCCACACCCAAACCCTCTGCGACTCCCGCTCACACCACTTCCACAACATAGCCCTACAAAAGAAACAACACCATTGTCTCTAAAATAGTATTGCTCACCCCTCGACCTCAATAGGGACATCAGTATCGCCTTCCAACCTCCTGCTCTTCGCATCCTCTCTCCCACCCTGAATTTCTCAAACTACTAACAAACGGCCGTGCCTCACGATCCCCTGGAGACCTCTGCCGCCCGCTTTACAAGAAGAAATCCTGACATCCACCTCTGCCAGCGGCTTCGCCAGATCCATCGTCAACACATCTCTCATTTCTGGCATTTTCCCAGCAGAATTAAAAACCTCCTACATCAAGCCCCTGCTCAAAAAGACCACCCTCGACCCCCTTGTCCTGACCAATTACAGACCCATCTCAAACAACCGATTTATAGCTAGACCAACCGAACGAGCGTCATCCTCACAAGTAGGCCATTTCACAAAGTCCAACCAGATCCTCGACCCCACCCAATCTGACTTCAGACCTCTACGAGGAACTGAATCCTGCCTTGTTTCCATCTGGGGTGATCTTAAAAGACACTCAGACTCAGAAGGCTGCGCCGCCCTAATCCTACTCGAACAATGGGTCGTCCTTCGATACCGACACCACTGACCCCCCCACCCTCACGGATAGACTTCACTCTACCCCACCCTCATGGATAGACTTCACTCTCTCGGCATCAGGGACTCTGTTCAGAAGTGGATATCCTCCTTCCTCTGCAACTGATCCCAATGAGTACACTTGCCTCCTTTCTGCTAGACCTCCCGTCCAGTGGCCCACGGAGTGCCGCAGGGTGCCTCTCTCTCCACACCGCGCTTTCACCTCTACCTGTGCCCCCTTCCCACACTCATTCAATCCACGGCCTAACCTGCTAGAATTATGCAGACGACACCAAAATCGTCTTAAAAATCCTATGGACCACTCCGCCACCTCCCCTGATCTTGCAACATGTCTCTCAGAAATCGAGCATTGGATATTTGTCAACCAATTCGTACTCCACCCAGGAAAAACTGAGTCCATGCTCTGTGGGAAGACCTGCCTCTTTCCCCAACCAACCCCATGGCCACCCTCCATAGGCCTACGGCTCACCTCCTCCAACACAATAAAAAACCCAGGATGCATTATGGACGCTGACCTGACCCTATCACATCACATCAACTCTGAGACAAAAAGCTGCTGCATACACATTTGCATTCTCTGCTGCCATTTTGCCTACCTGACCTTCCCTCACAGATCATAGAGTCTCTGCAATTGACGCTATCATCCTTTCACGCTTAGACTATGCTAACACCATATACTTGGGAGTCACCATATCACAGCTGAAAAAACTCCAACCGGTACAAAACCCGAGAGGCTCCTCCTAGCCCTAGAGAACAATCTCACCCACCCTCCGGGTCCTTCACTGGCTTCCGATCAGCTACAATCCACCTTCACGGCAATGTGCATCACCCACTGAGCACTCCACAACACAGGACCGGAATACTTGCAGCATCAACTTACACAATGCAGGCCTAATAAAAACCTCAGATCAGGCGCAGCACTTCTCGTCATTCTGTTGACAAAGTCAACAAGAATAGGGGGTTCCTCTTTCTCAGTCCAAGCACCCACCATCTGGAACTCGATCCTTTTAACCATCGTTCGCATAGAAGATCACCTCGCCTTCAGGAAGGCTCGCGGAACCTGGCTCTTCCCTTCAACAGCCTGACAGACTCAGCCCTTCTCCTGGATTAATGATTACTCAGCCCCTGGTGGGAAGGCTGGGGCCCTGAAGAGTCGACAAGGGTTGGTCATATCCCCACTCCCCTTCCCCCCATTGAATGCATCCCAGCCTAGCCTTTATGACAAGCTCTGCAAGATCTTTTACAGCCAGGTGTCAGTCTCTCTCTTCAATGGAAGGTAAAAGCACACTATCACAAAGAAACATAACCGTATCCTGCATGGGCACGCCCCACTCACCTGCACACCTCTCAATCAACACTATTCCATTACACCCAAAACATGCATCACCTTATCCAATAGAATACACCTGAGACCCATGCAAAATGTGGACCAGCCATTCACATAATAAGACCCCTCTGACTATCCCACTCCCCTGACAATTTGTCATGGCACCCATCTCTCTCCTGATAACTAGCCACTCCCTACCGACTTTCGTGATGGCTTAAAATGTGTGGTGTAAATTCAGCCCTAGAGTGAAAAGGTCACGTAAGGGCACTATTGTGAGTGTGAAGCTGGCTTATGTTGAGACCCATTGAAATATGCAGGCCAGTTCAGAATATTGTTTTCCAACGTAAGGCCTAGTGTAGGAACAAAAATGTGCCTCTTTCAACTTCACCAAAGTGGACAGGCATTCACGTAAAAGGAGAGTGTGCATTAGAGCTGAAAACTGCAGAATGTGCCCAGTGCAGCTCAAAAGAGATGCTTTGCTGCAAATGCTGTTTTCATGAACTGTGAAAAGCCACCATTTGGCTGAGAATGACAGATAGCAGCATGTTACACTGGAGTTATGCAACACAAGACTGTGATCTGGAAATTTAAGTGAAGCCAAGCACTTTGCATTTGTCACGAAGAAAAACACAGACTTTTCAACATTCAAAATGACATAAAGGAGAGGCCTACTTGTTGTAGAAGTGAACACTGGTTTCCTATGTTAACTGCGGCCCATATGTGAATAATACTGAAAGTGAGACTCATATCTGTACAAAAATTATATTAAAGAAAGACTTTATTCATTGACAGCAGGCCTAAATGCAATACAAAATGGTACATCTTAAACACATTGGGCCCCATTACGGGTCTGGTGGTAGCCGTGCCTGTAACAAAGGCACGGCTGCCGTCGGACCTGTGATTTTACCGTCACCTACGAATGGGCAATTACTGGGTCACGCCGAGGTCGGCGGACCCGGTAATTGCCCATTCGCGGGTGCCGGCAATAAGGCCACATAGGGCTGAATGGGAATTGGGAGCTCGGATGCACCGGCACCGTTCACAACGGTGCCGGTGCATCCACGAGTTGTGCTCGCGGGTGCCTTTCATTCCGCCAGGGCAGACCTGGCAGAATTAAAGGCACCCGCGAGCACAACTCGTAGTATGGCAGTATGGTAGCAATGGTGCCAGTAGCGATACCGGCGCCATTGTTGCTTTACCGCCATACTTGTAATGAGGCCCATTGTGTTTATGTAAAATGCTATCCTTTCAGAATTATGGATGCAGCTTGTTTTCCCCACTGAACTGAAAGATCTCTGCCTCTGAAACTTTGACCTCAAGACCTTTGGGCTGGGCCAACCAAGAAAATAGGTCTGGTTTTCAGGTTAAAATTCAAAGAAATAAAAAGGTAGATCAAAATTATGGAAGGTCCAGATAATGCAGCCAACAGAAATGACCCCAATAAATTGCCTCTCAGAGTCCCTAATGGATCTTCAAAAGACTGTGTAGAAACAGGCACTGCTGACAAGCAGATGTTCAGGTCACATGTTTCTGAGGAAAACAGAACCGTGTGGATTGACTTGGAATATGAAACTATGACTTTCCATATGAATGCATTGCCATTGAAATAACATGCAATGCTATTTCATTCATAACAGGAGAACTGTACATCGTGATGGGTTCATTCCAGGCTCATTCCGAAAGTCATAAGAGGCCTATCAGTTCTATGTATCTCTTAATGTTATGCGATGTATATAATTTGAGTTAGGACGAAAACCATGATACTGGCTTTCTCATAATTCAGAGGAACTTGGAAGTTGATGAGCTGATCTGACAGAAAAATTAGTGTGGGTTTTGTGAAGTTTGATGTTAATAAATATTTCAGCTTATGATTAAACCACAAAAAATGATGACTTCCCACAGGAAGGTCGTGCCGCGATCAAAGTAGTGGCCCCAGATCTGTCATAAAGCACAGAATACAGAAATATACACTTGGTTGTAGTTATCTGAAAATTGCAGAAAGTTGTCATGTTGTGAATTTCTGATGAACAAGAAGGTAACTTAAATGTCATTTTGAAATTATACATTTCCCTCCTCCCCTTATCATCCATAATCCTGACCTCCTAAACTCCTTGTCCTATCAGCTGGCAGTGGGCGTATTGGTGGGAGGAAGAGAGATGTCCAATCCCAAGCATGGGAATATTCATATTTTTGGATGTGTCATAAATACTATATAATAGCATTACCTGATGAACAAGGGACAAAACAGAGGACTTGCAAGAGAAATAAGGAGAGCTGCCAAAAACCATTGTGGTAGCACCTTGCCAGTTGAACAAAGCTAAACCAAGGTCTACCTAGAAGGAGAGATGAAAGGATACCCTGGAACATGCTGGGGACCTTTGCTTGGTAACCTGGTAGCCCCATCTGAGAAAGGCATTTGGCTGGAGGGACCTTGCTGTGAATAGAGGCCTGAGGTGTGAGCTGCCTACCAGAAAAGGGTCCTAAAATCTGGCTGGCCTCCTGAGCTGAGAATAGAAACCTCCTATGTGAGTAGATATATCCCAAACCTATCAATTGTGGGGGGAAGCTATCTGCCTTAATCTTTTCCATTTAATTGTGCGTGGAGTGGGCAAAACTGTGTAGACCCTGGCCATATTTGACTAAAAATATAACTTAATTAATTCCCCTATAGAAAAACACCATATCCATTTTAAACTGTGAAAAAGTGTGAGGGGAATCTGTCTGTTTTAACCTATTCCTTTTGGGGGGGGGAGGTAAAAGCGTGTATACCATTATCTTATTTAACTAAACATATAATTTAATTAATTCCTGTAGGGTCATTTATCATGGGGTGATGTTTTTGTCAAAATTCGAAATTGACAAAGATGACCACAGTGCATAGTTAGTCTTTAATGTAATTGGGTAACCCTGCTGTTCATATGAATGTGCCAGTTTCCCCAAAACGAAAATCCCAACCCCCTGCATTCCCTTTGAAAACAAATTGGGCCTCATTCCAAGTAGGGCGCAAAGGGATACCGGGCACCGGTAAGGACATTGGTGCCGGTAATCCCTTTGCGCCCTATTCCGAGGTCCCTTAGCGGGTCCCTCCTTTAATGCCTGGTCTGACCAGGCGTTATGGACAGGACCTGCTAAGGGACTTCAGAGCTAATAACGGTACCGCAAATTGCGGTACCGTTATTAGCTACTTCCCCATTCCCATTGAGCCCTATGGGGGCTCAAGTGGGAATGGGGAATGGATTTTTCAATGGGTACTTACCGGTCCCGCAAAGGTCGGACTACACCGGTAAGTCCCCATTGAACCAGGTCGGAGTCGGGACCGGTATGGGAGGTAGTCATGGCGCAAATAGTGCCATGACTACCACCATACTCGGAATGAGGCCCATTGTCCCTATACACATTTTCCCTTTCATTCCTATTTCCCAAACCCTGCCTTTCATTTGAATGTGGTGTGTGCCCAAACAAATGTTCCCATTGATTCTATTTCCCAAACCCTGCTGTATAGGGGTGCCAACCCCCCAAACACCTCAAAGTAGTATAGATAATATAAGAGGCAGATCAAATGGTTCTATTATTGATTAAATATAAGGATATATCATGAATAAGAGATATGAAGTGAGAAATGCTTAAATAAATAAATAATGGCTCCCTGAAGGATTAATACAGTGGCAGACAGAGATATATTTCAAAATGGATGCCTCAAGCACAAAATGGTGTCTAGTGTTAAGGCCAGGTGTGGAAGCCCCGACTCATGCTGATAAGCAACAGAGACCGACACATGAAATGGTCTTTGGCAGCATCTCGCAGTGAGATAATTAAGTCTGGGAGGTTAAACTTGGAGCTTAGCAGGAAAAACAGACAAGATTGATGATGAAGTTAGACAAGGCAAGGGAAACCTGGGCACATTTATCTATGTTATTAATAAGAACTGCACACTGTGCTTTCTGTAGACCAATTTGACAAGACCAGATGCATTATTTGCCATCATTTAATAGAGGTTATTCGTTTATCCACGGTATAATGTACTTAACTGACTTGGCAAGACTTCGAAAAGTAGACATTGAATTGACAGTAATGTGATGAAATTGTTTCTGGCAGGAGTTGAAGAATGTCATAAATGTGTGTAGCTGGGTCTAAAATAAGGTTATCAGTTTGTGCATCAGAAAAAATTGTTAATACTAATTATGACTAATTTGGGCTTACTGTACACAAGACTATAAAAGCAGGTTGAAGGCAGAATGTTGCTGAGTGCTTTTCCAGAATGTGTCTTGTAACTGCATCTAATAAAGACTGCTGTGGAAAACTCCTGGCGCCTGACTTTCTCTTGGCTCAGTCTCAGAGAATTGTTCACAGATGCCAGAGCTTGAGAGGGGAAGAAGGCCCAGAGTTCACTGCCTTTCAAATAAAAAGTCAAATCAAATTTCCAAGAAATTTCACTTCCTGAATCTTGCCTTCAAAACTAAAGGGGTCACCTCTAACTGATGCCTGGGGGATGGGTACTGAGAGAAAAGGGCATTGTAATAAATAAACCTATGACGGTGTGTTTTTAAAGTTGTTGCAATTGGAAGTATTTTAAAGAATACATGTGGTCCTATTGATGCAAACACGTTTCATAAGTGGTGATTGTGTTGTGCCACAGAGATGATGGTTTGTATGATTGTAGAGAACTTACTATCAATTGTGCAAACATAAAATAAATAGAAACTATTATTTCTATACACCGGCCTGGTTCCTGACTTATTGGTGAGACAGGGGGTATCAGTTGAGTGGTATTATACAGGTTGGAGACCTAATCAAATTAGAATCTGCTAAGCGCTTTGTTGTGCGACACCTAGATTGGGGGGGGGGGACTCCCCGAGTTGAGAGTGACTGTCCAATAAACCGTGACAAATTGCACACATGCCTTTTAGAAATAATTTTTTCACCTCTTATATCTCTGAGTATGGTTTTCTGAAGGGCGTTCAACCCCACAGCGCTTCGAGGCCATACCATTGGCAGTAGGCGCTAGATAAGTCCTATATAACATAAGTGCAACATAAGTATCTGTTCTTTGGGCCTTAGTATCTGTGAACACACAATTCTTGCGGCTCTCTGAGTGATACTTGAATTGAAATGCATGGCTCTGGTTGTAATAATGTACAGTACAGTTGATCTGACCCAGTCCTTGTATTGCACAACTTACCCTGTCATTTATAAACCACATGCATCTACTAGCACAGCCACAGCTTGTCTTCACCATCCACGACTTCCCCATGGCCACGTTCTACACCTGAACAAGCAGAGGTCCTTACCTTTAAATACGTAATTGAAAGTCAAATGCCACTACCTCTGGGGCACTACCACAAAGAGCCCTCCCCCCCAGCTTCACCCACAGCCACCAGCTCTTCAGATACACACTTGCTTCCACCACCTCAAACAGTTCTTCTAAACATGCACACAACCCCTCTTCTCTACAATCTCACTCCTCAAAGGACTTGGCCTTGCTTGGCTTGGTGCCTGCAAAGTAAAGTATGCAACTGCAAATCTCAGTACAGTCCCAAAGAGGCACTGTTTCGATCACCCGCAGGAACATTATTATGACCTCTACCTATCCCCTGCTGTTAGGGAGAATTCTCTTACAATGTTAATTTCCCAAAGCTAGTGAGTCCCCCAGCAGCTTTGCTGGACTTTTGGGGTTTGTTTTTTCTCCTGCTAAGAGTGAGACTCTTTTCCTCACACTCTTAGACATGATTTGAGGTATGTCTTTGACTCTTTGTGTGCTTATGGGCTATGGGGTCTTTTACTCCATAGGGTATCATCTTTTTACATGTGTGTTACACAGCACCCTCAGTGCAGTAACACAGGGGGGTCACGGTGACCCCAAACATAGATTCCATACCCTGGGACTGACTACTGTCTCCCAGGGTATGGAAAGTCACCATTCACTTTACTGGTCCAAAATTGTGAACACAACCAGTACAAACCATCACATTGTGGAAGTACTGGAAGGGGTTAATTCGATTGCCCCAGGGTCTGTTTTCAAGGGGGCACTGTGCAGTCCTCCCTTGTCGAGTTTCTGGCTGGTGGCAGTGGTTACCACGCGAAATATTCCACCGGAATATTTCCTATGGGATTTTCCCATTGATTTTAAATGCACCACTTTTTGGTGCAATGTTAAAGATACCGCTGGTTTATTTATTTAATATGAAATCAACGGTTGGGTCTTTTTGCCAGATCTCTTTTCTAAAATGGCGTTTGTGTCCGTCTCTGTAACTCTAACCAAGGTCGAGTCCTTTGTTCCACTTTTTGGCGGGCTTCTCCACAGAAGCCCTCCAAATGGTGTCACTCTGTCTGGGTTCCCCAGGATGTGTGGGGAGGGGAATTGGCACCCTGGACTGCATTGCCTTAGCAACCCAAGTCACACTCTATTCTGATTGGCCTAGTGGTGAGCAGCCCAGCTCACCACTTAGCATGTGTGAGTGACAGCTAAGCTGTTGAATGGGGGGTTTTCTGCATAAAAGCAGAGCCTTTGGGACTGGAACTTCAGAAGTCACCACAGGACCTAAGAATCCGAAGAGGGAAGAAGCTGAGCCATCTGCAACAACGACACCACCGGTGGAGCCCTGCTGCAACAAACTCACCACTTTCCCAACGACAAGAGAAGATCTTCTGCTGGACGAGTCTTCTTCCTTTGAGCTGGTGGGATCAACCAGTTCACCCCTTTCTCCTTCCAAAGACGTCTCTTGGTCGAATCGCCTGTGCCAAGCACCCCGGCCACCGGATAGCCAAGCATCACCACTTTGACCGCGAATAAAAGCAAAGCACCTTTTAACCAACAAACTCCGCGGCCGGTTTCATCCCTAGCCAGTGCAACAACTCCAAGTTTCCTCCTCGATGAGATCCTCTCTTCCCCTGGTCGAAACAATGAATTGCAACCACTGCCAGGAACAACTGCCACCGCTGGAGCTTCCTCTCTCTTTAAGGTACTGTGTTCTACCTGACCTCCCTTTCCACGGATTGCTAAAGGTGACCTTTAAATCCTTGGCTTTCCAACTTGGGGTGGCCCCAGACCTTTTAACTTTACTTCTTGAATCACCCCAACCTCTTTTGGACATTCTGCAAAGACTTTTAGTGAATTTTAAACTGTGTGATCTTGGGCACATTTCGCTTTGCTCCATTTAAAGTGGGCCTGGCCTATGAATTTTGGCTCTACAGTGTATACTGCCTTTACTCCCTTGCTTTGAACTTCTAAACGTGTTGGGAACTGTTTTATTTTTATGCCCGGCCTTTTTCTTTCCATTTAACTTAACTATTGGAGTGACATCTAGGTTACGCGCTCACATCTCTTTTAACAAATAGTGGTGTTTTAACTCTGACTTGTCTAATAGTTATCAAGGCAGGTGTCTATACTTTACCTGACTGTTTTAACTTACTTTTGATTTAGAGTGCTAGTGTATTTCCTAAAGTGTGTTTTAAATAAACAATTATATACTTTTGATACAAAGCTCTGGTCAGTGTTTGTTTGTTCTACTGTGTTTTTAGCCCTATTGTGTATACTCTATATACTGCCCTACTCTTCTTGAGAGAAGTCTGACTGCTCAGCCACAGCTACCAGGTAAATCTGGGTGGTGCAGACTGCTACCAATTGGGTTTACTGCTTACTCCTGTAGTCTTAGGCCCTCATTCTGAATCAGGCGTTAAGGGGTTTACGGCGCCGTAAACGGCGCCGACCCTTAACGCCTGATTACAAGGTTCCCTTTGCGGGATGGCTTTTAACGGCTGCTTTTTTGCAGCCGTTAAAATCCATGCTGCAAAGGGACCTTGGCGATAATTACGGCACCGTAATTTACGGTGCCGTAATTATCGCCTTTCCCCATTCCCATTATGCCCTATGGGGCGAAAATGGGAATGGGGAAGGGTAAAATGGCAAATGGGGATTTACCGCCCCACTCACCTTGGAATGGGACGGTAAATCCGCCAACCACCATGGCGTAAACATAGTTTACGCCATGGTGGTAAGGGTACGACCCAGGCGGTAACTTACCGCCTGGGTCGTAATGAGGGCCTTAATCTTTTTGCAGTGTTCCCCAAGGGAACTGCACAGGAGTCTGCCTAACACTGGTGTACAGCGGTGGGATTTGTGTTGAGTATACATTGTAGAGTGCTTCTAATACTTAAGTGCAACTAACCACAAAGCTTAGCACTAGAACATTTTATTTTCTAACATGGAAAGTTACAGCCAGGAGTCCCTTTCCTCAAAAACGGCCGATTTAAACATTTTGGACGAGGTGTTGGATAAAAAATTAACCCCCGGTTCTAGATAAAATAGGGGCCCTAAAAACTCATTGAGTACCACACTCTGTATTATGCATGACCTAATAAGAGGCCTAAAACTAAAAAAATACATTTTAGAAATTAAAGATCTTGTCACAGAACGAAAAGGTTCAATAGTAAATGGGACTGTGGTAGGAAGATCAATTCCTCCACTGCCAATTACTAATAACAATCAACATGTGGGTGGAACGGTAGGTCAGAAGCCTTTAGTCTCTGCCCATTTAACCCATATCCCTGTATGCCAGAGTGCACCTCCTTCGGAGGGGCCCATAGGGAAGGGCAATAGGGGCCCCACTGTGGTCTCTCCCGTGGGGTCTCACAAGATTCTAAAAGATAGTGGTCCCTCCTGTGAGCAAATAGTGCTTAATTTACCCCCAGAGGCCGCTCCCTTGGTTGGAGTAATCACAGGACTACCATGTTTGGACCCTGGTGGGGTAGAATCTACCACTTCTCTCCTAAATAAAACGGCACAATGGATAAACACGCGCCTTTCGGGGATGAAGGTGAACCCCAGAGGCATTCCTATGGCTAGAAGGGTTTCATGGGTGGGGAAGGAATCAAAATGGGTAGAGGAGAACTGTTTAGTTTATTTATTTGTAAAGCGCTACCGAGCCCTCGGGTAACTGGGTGCTAATTCTTTCAGTTCAACAGTGGTCACAGATTGTTGCACATACAAGCATGTAAGTAAAATACATTCCAGTGTAGTTCGTAGGACCTGGTTACAGTGTGGTCCAGTGAACAGCATATTGGATTAGGTAAGCCGGGTTACAGTATGGTTTGCCGCAGACATGATATACAATTGCGTGAGGAGGCATATACTGGGTAGTGTATCACATGCAGAGGTAAGGTAATGGGCCCATTGGGTATAGCTAAGTACCTTAACCTGATTATTGTTGGGCGCTGAGCAGTTCCTTGACTTTTGCTCTGAATGACCAAAATGAGGTGTCGGCTCTTATTGTCATGGGGATTGCATTCCACTGTTTGGCTGCCTGTACAGTGAAACTTGCTCCCCCAGCTGTTTTTAGGTTAAACTTAGATATATTGAGTTGGTGAAGGTAAGGTGATCTGGTTGGTCTGGTGGAATTCTGCCTCATGTATTTGGCTGAAAGGTAGCGTGGTGCCGTCAGGTATAGGCATTTATGAGTAATGACCAACGTCCGTAGTTTAATTCTGTCACGGATGGGGAGCCAGTGTGTTTCCTTTCTGAGTGAGGAAATGTGGGCCTTGCATGGAAGATTAAGAGCACAGCGGAGGGCATTATTTTGGATTATCTGTAGTCTATTCAGGTTGTTGTTAGTGGAGCCAAGAAAAAGAGTATTACAATAGTCCAGTTTGGATAGTATGAGGGCTCTGGCCAAGGTAAGGTGGCTGTTGGTGGATAGGAATGGTTTACAGGCATTAATGAGTTTGTTGGTATAGGCTGTGGCTGAAATAGTGGCGTTGATTTGCTTTTTCAGAGAAAGTGTTGAGTCTAAGTACACCCCCAGTATTTTGACTTCTTTTGACACTTTTATGATGTTGCCGTCAATAGTAAAGGATTGGTATCTGGGATCCAGTTTATTGAGGCGGGCCTGTGATCCGACAATAAGTAGTTCTGTCTTATCATCATTTAAGCAGAGGCTGTGGGTGGCTATCCATGCTTGGATCTCTAGGTAGATCTCGTTCAGTTTAGCAACATCCTTGTCGTAGTTCCCCGTGAGGTCAATGAGGACCTGGGTGTCGTCTGCATAATTAGTATATGTGACACCCAGGTTGTCAAGGCGATCAAAGAGGAGCTTGGTAAAGATGTTGTAAAGTGTGTGGTCGTCTCTATGACAGCTCCAGCCATGCTTGATTATGTGGTTACTTTTATAAACCCAGAGTGGCGGTCCTGTAGAAGCCACACCCAAAATTGCACCCTTTTCCCCTTCGTTACCTTTAACCCTGCAAACCCCTTTTCATCTGCATTACGGAATACTATCAAAACTTCAAATCTGCGAGGGGTTTATGAGGGCATGGGGGGTGGGAGTCTGAATGTACTAAAGAACCCTGAGGCTGCTGTAGATTTGACAAACCCCTATAAGGTCCTGGGGGAAATTGAGGAACTGGATTGACCTGTTGCTTTGGGGGATGTTGCCCAGTATAGGGCGAGGCCCAGAAAAGGATGTGAGGACTGGCAAAACTCGTTTGGTAATAGTCCAGTGTCAATACACACAGCCATGTCCTTCCTATGCTGGAATAAAGCAGGAGCCACTACTAAGCTCTCTCAGAATGTGATAGTCCCAGCTTTGCAGGAATATGATATAATATTCCTTCAGGAGACATGGGCTCTCTCCCACCTATGTTTGGATGGCTTTGTTTCGAAATGTGTTCCAGCTAAAAAAGGTGGGCCTTGGCACTGTTATGGTGGTCTTGCTATTTTGTTGAAAACTTCATTAAACTTAACCTTAAAGGTCAGAGAAACAAAAAATGTGAATATACAGTGCATCAGTGCACGGCCTGAGCAGGGCCAACCAATGACCTTGGTGAACTTTTATAATAGCCCACGCATTTCTAATCAAGGGTGCCCAGGGGCATTGAGAGACCTTGTTGATTCACAGTGTCTAGCTAATGGAAGTCAAGCTTCGCTCTTAATTTTGGGTGGTGATTTTAATGCTAAGATGGGCTTTGGGATAATGCCAGAGAAGATTGATCCTGGGGAAGTCTACGCATATGGGATAGCCCTCGCTCAAATGGTAGACAAAAGAAGGTGTGCAAGGGGATTGCAGTTCAGCAAGTGGTTCCTGGAGTGGGGTATTCGCTCGCTGAATGGCCATGTTGGCGTAGATCAACCTGGGAAGCCAACCTTTTATGGCCCCCAAGGGACATCCACAATTGACTACTTTGTATCTATGCAAAGGATTGGTATCTAATAAAGGAGTTTGAGGTGGTTGTGAAATTATTCAGCGATCACCATCCGCTGAGGTTGGTATAAAGAGTTGACCCGACAGTGGCCGTACATATTAATCTGCCACAACTGGACCATTGTGAAATTAACCCATTGTGTAAGCGCCGAGTAAAATGGGCCAAGATGGACACTAAGGCTACACAATCTATGGTTTGTGAGTCTAATTTAGAGGAAATCGCCATGATTCTCTCAAATGGGTCATGCTCTAATGCAATCTCCCTGGCCTCACATAAAATATGGAGGTCAGTCTGATGCCTTCCAACAGGACTTTAGAAAGGGGAGAATGAACACTCAGACTTGGTACGGCGAACCAGGCGCACAGCACAGGATAACCTCAAAAGAACTTTACATGCAAAAGATAGTTCGAGGAGGGAGATAATTAGTGCCCGGGTGCAGTATAAAAATATCCTGGCAAAAAGGAAGAATTATTTAGAAGAGCTTGCTTGGGCAGAACTCATCCAGGCCGTACAGCTAAGAGACTCTAAACAAATTCTGGGAGTTTGTGGCTGATGGGCTCCCTTACAAAAGAACAAGGACCCATAAAGAGAACAATGTAAGTGCAAAGGCATGGTCCAACCATTTTAATTCCCTATATAAAGCGGATCCCCCCACCACATATTTGGGGTACAGAGGCACGACTATGCGACTAACCCTAAAGGAGGTAGAGGTCACAGTAAATAGGCAACTCCACAACTGAGCCCCTGGCCCGGATGCCATTCCAGCTGATATTTTTCGCGATGAGGTGAGTGTGTGGGCCCCATTGCTGACTAATTGTTTTAATGCCTTTTTGTTTTGGAACTTGGTGTTTATCCAGCCTCTTGGCGACAAGCAATAGTATACCCAATTTTCAAGAAGGGTGATCCAGGCAGCCTTCTTTCTTATAGACCAATATCTTTGTTGGATACTTCTTTTAAAATCTTCGGTCGGGCTGTTCTGGAACGGCTTGAACAGTGGATCTCTGATTCAGGGGTACTCGCAAAGATACAATATGGTTTTCGCCCCGGTCTGGGGACTCGAGACCAGATTCTGAACTTGTATTTAGTGGGTGCAACATCAATATTTGTCAGGGGGGGAACCACTGTACCTGGCATTCATGGACCTGAGCACAGCGTTTGATAAGGTGGATAGGGCTGTGCTCTGGGCCGTGCTCAGGTCCATGGGCTGCACGGAGGACCTGGTGAAAGTTCTCTAGGTCATTCACGAAAACACCTCGCCATGTGTCCGATTTGGAGACCAGGGTCAATTCACAGCCTTCTTTGAAACTTTTCTGGGTGTCCGTCAGAGCTGTGTGGTGGCCCCGGTATTATTTGCCCTTTATATAAATGGAGTATATCAGGCTTTGGTTGAGACCTATGCAGATTTTATTAGGATAGCGGGAGTCCCGCTCTCAGTATTGGGCTATGCGGACGATAGGGTTTTAATTGCCCGCACTCCCATTGCTTTGCAATGTCTGTTGGATACTTATACACTATTTATGTCCAAACACAAACTGGCAGTGAACTCCAAAGAATCGGCAGTCATGGCCTGTAGGAGTACAGGGGGGAAACAACTTAAGATGCACACGATTTGGAGTGGTGGAGAGCCTATACCGAGTTTGTTTTAGTGAAAACTGGCGGGGGCTTGGCCATGTAGATAAACAATGTTTGGGGATGAGGCAGGCTCTTGCGGGCTTGTCTCGATTCCAAAAGAATTGTTTAGGGCAACCCATTAATCTAATCCTCGAAGTATATATAGCTCAAACTAAAACGGCTACTAATTATGGGCCCACATTATGGGGCATGGAAAAAATTACTAATATTTAAAATGTGGAGAATACCTTTCTGAAAAAAACAGTCTGCACCAAATTACGGTACACTTTTGGAATTGGGGTGCCCGTACATTGGGGATGAGTGGTTGTTGGCCTCTTTGTTGCATTGGCTGCCGATATGGTCAAAGCCGAAAGCTACGCTCACGCATATGAGTGTAAGAGCACTGGTGACTAGCTCAGCTAAACATAAAATTCTGTGGCTCTCCTACATTCAGAAATGTATTACCCAGTTAAACTGGGAGAGCCTGTTATGTCCATCAATACCTTTGTCTTCTTAGTCTGTGAGAAAATATAAGCGACTTTATAATGCTATCCTTGTGTCAAACAGGGAAACCGTTGCTCTGGGGATCCCTGCAGACAGAAGGCATATTGTTTTAACCACTACAGAGGGCATTTAGTCGTACCTGCTTCATAGTCACAAGCCTTCAGACCGATGGGCCTTGACACGACCCCGAACCAAACATTGGTCACAGAATGAACGGCCCGTAACTTGTCCATGCTGTCAGTGGCCCAAGGAGGACCGACTGCATTTTATCTTGTTCTGTCTGTCTTATATGGATTTGAGAAGAAAATCTTTATTCCCATTGCTTAAAAACGCAGGCATTATCCAGGCCAGACCGGCTTTATGCTATTTGCTATCAGCTGCCACGATGCCAGTGGCTTGGGGTTCTGTGGACTATTTGAGAAAAGCATGGTACTGGCGGAACAAATTGAACCCCTGCAATCTGACAGAACATTGCTAAATTCCAAGAATACTTAAGAACGTTACTGGTACTGGTGGATATTATCCTTACTGTAACTTGACCATACACATGCACTTTTTATCTGTCTTTTAATTGGGTATTTCCTTCGTTTTTTATTGTCTTGTATGTGATAATGTCTTTTTTAACAAAATGTATTGTATTGATTCTATATTTTATTCTGCAAGTGTTGTTTATGGATATTTCTTATCTGAATAAACTTATTTGATGATGATTATGGATAAACCCTAGTGGCAGAATCCCAGCCTCCTGCTTGGTCTCATGTGGAATCCTGGAAGTCCTCGTAGTCAAGGCAGGTCTCCTGGGAGCTGATCCGAATGGATAACCCCAGTGGCAGAATCACAGCCTCCTGCTTGGTCTCATGTGGAATCCTGGAAGTCCTCGTAGTCAAGGCAGGCCTCCGGGGAGCTGATCCGAATGGATAAACCCTAGTGGCAGAATCCCAGCCTCCTGCTTGGTCTCATGTGGAATCCTGGAAGTCCTCGTAGTCAAGGCAGGCTTCCGGGGAGCTGATCCGAATGGATAAACCCTAGTGGCAGAATCCCAGCCTCCTGCTTGGTCTCATGTGGAATCCTGGAAGTCCTCGTAGTCAAGGCAGGCCTCCGGGGAGCTGATCCGAATGGATAACCCCAGTGGCAGAATCCCAGCTTCCTGCTTGGTCTCATGTGGAATCCTGGAAGTCCTCGTAGTCAAGGCAGGCCTCCGGGGAGCTGATCCAAATGGATAAACCCTTAGTGGCAGAATCCCAGCCTCATGCTTGGCCTCATGTGGAATCCTGGAAGTCCTCGTAGTCAAGGCAGGCCTCCGGGGAGCTGATCCGATGGATACATTCTAGTGGCAGAATCCCAGCCTCCTGCTTGGTCTCATGTGGAATCCTGGAAGTCCTCGTAGTCAAGGCAGGCTTCCGGTGAGCTGATCCGATGGATAAACTCTAGTGGCAGAATCCCAGCCTCCTGCTTGGTCTCATGTGGAATCCTGGAAGTCCTCGTAGCCAAGGCAGGCCTCCGGGGAGCTGATCCGAAAGGATAAACTCTAGTGGCAGAATCCCAGCCTCCTGCTTGGTCTCATGTGGAATCCTGGAAGTCCTCGTAGTCAAGGCAGGCTTCCGGTGAGCTGATCCGAATGGATAACCCCAGTGGCAGAATCCCAGCCTCCTGCTTGGTCTCATGTGGAATCCTGGAAGTCCTCGTAGTCAAGGCAGGCTTCCGGGGAACTGACCCGAATGGATAAACTCTAGTGGCAGAATCCCAGCCTCCTGCTTGGTCTCATGTGGAATCCTGGAAGTCCTCGTAGCCAAGGCAGGCCTCCGGGGAGCTGATCCGAATGGATAACCCAGTGGCAGAATCCCAGCCTCCTGCTTGGTCTCATGTGGAATCCTGGAAGTCGACGTAGTCAAGGCAGGCTTCCGGTGAGCTGATCCGATGGATAAACTCTAGTGGCAGAATCCCAGCCTCCTGCTTGGTCTCATGTGGAATCCTGGAAGTCCTCGTAGTCAAGGCAGGCTTCCGGGGAACTGATCCGAATGGATAACCCCAGTGGCAGAATCCCAGCCTCCTGCTTGGTCTCATGTGGAATCCTGGAAGTCCTCGTAGTCAAGGCAGGCCTCCGGGGAGCTGATCCGAATGGATAAACTCTAGTGGCAGAATCCCAGCCTTCTGCTTGGTCTCATGTGGAATCCTGGAAGTCCTCGTAGTCAAGGCAGGCCTCCGGCGAGCAGATCCGAATGGATAAACTCTAGTGGCAGAATCCCAGCCTCCTGCTTGGTCTCATGTGGAATCCTGGAAGTCCTCGTAGTCAAGACAGGCTTCCGGGGAGCTGATCCGATGGATAAACTCTAGTGGCAGAATCCCAGCCTCCTGCTTGGTCTCATGTGGAATCCTGGAAGTCCTCGTAGCCAAGGCAGGCCTCCAGGGAGCTGATCCAAATGGATAAACTCTAGTGGCAGAATCCCAGCCTCCTGCTTGGTCTCATGTGGAATCCTGGAAGTCCTTGTAGTCAAGGCAGGCCTCCGGGGAGGTGATCCGAATGGATAAACCCTTAGTGGCAGAATCCCAGGCTCCTGCTTGGTCTCATGTGGAATCCTGGAAGTCCTCGTAGTCAAGGCAGGCCTCCGGGGAGCTGATCCGATGGATACATTCTAGTGGCAGAATCCCAGCCTCCTGCTTGGTCTCATGTGGAATCCTGGAAGTCCTCGTAGTCAAGGCAGGCTTCCGGTGAGCTGATCCGATGGATAAACTCTAGTGGCAGAATCCCAGCCTCCGGCTTGGTCTCATTTGGAATCCTGGAAGTCCTCGTAGTCAAGGCAGGCTTCCGGTGAGCTGATCCGATGGATAAACTCTAGTGGCAGAATCCCAGCCTCCGGCTTGGTCTCATTTGGAATCCTGGAAGTCCTCGTAGTCAAGGCAGGCCTCCGGGGAGCTGATCCGAAAGGATAAACTCTAGTGGCAGAATCCCAGCCTCCTGCTTGGTCTCATGTGGAATCCTGGAAGTCCTCGTAGTCAAGGCAGGCTTCCGGTGAGCTGATCCGAATGGATAACCCCAGTGGCAGAATCCCAGCCTCCTGCTTGGTCTCATGTGGAATCCTGGAAGTCCTCGTAGTCAAGGCAGGCTTCCGGGGAGCTAACCCGAATGGATAAACTCTAGTGGCAGAATCCCAGCCTCCTGCTTGGTCACATGTGGAATCCTGGAAGTCCTCGTAGCCAAGGCAGGCCTCCGGGGAGCTGATCCGAATGGATAACCCCAGTGGCAGAATCACAGCCTCCTGCTTGGTCTCATGTGGAATCCTGGAAGTCCTCGTAGTCAAGGCAGGCTTCCGGTGAGCTGATCCGATGGATAAACTCTAGTGGCAGAATCCCAGCCTCCTGCTTGGTCTCATGTGGAATCCTGGAAGTCCTCGTAGTCAAGGCAGGCTTCCGGGGAACTGATCCGAATGGATAACCCCAGTGGCAGAATCCCAGCCTCCTGCTTGGTCTCATGTGGAATCCTGGAAGCCCTCGTAGTCAAGGCAGGCCTCCGGGGAGCTGATCCGAATTGATAAACTCTAGTGGCAGAATCCCAGCCTCCTGCTTGGTCTCATGTGGAATCCTGGAAGTCCTCGTAGTCAAGGCAGGCTTCCGGGGAACTGATCCGAATGGATAACCCCAGTGGCAGAATCCCAGCCTCCTGCTTGGTCTCATGTGGAATCCTGGAAGTCCTCATAGTCAAGGCAGGCCTCCGGGGAGCTGATCCGAATGGATAAACTCTCGTGGCAGAATCCCAGCCTCCTGCTTGGTCTCATGTGGAATCCTGGAAGTCCTCGTAGTCAAGGCAGGCCTCGGGGGAGCTGATCCGAATGGATAAACTCTAGTGGCAGAATCCCAGCCTCCTGCTTGGTCTCATGTGGAATCCTGGAAGTCCTCGTAGTCAAGGCAGGCTTCCGGGGAGCTGATCCGATGGATAAACTCTAGTGGCAGAATCCCAGCCTCCTGCTTGGTCTCATGTGGAATCCTGTAAGTCCTCGTAGTCAAGGCAGGCTTCCGGGGAGCTGATCCGAATGGATAACCCCAGTGGCAGAATCCCAGCCTCCTGCTTGGTCTCATGTGGAATCCTGGAAGTCCTCGTAGTCAAGGCAGGCTTCCGGGGAGCTGATCCGAATGGATAAACCCTAGTGGCAGAATCCCAGCCTCCTGCTTGGTCTCATGTGGAATCCTGGAAGTCCTCGTAGTCAAGGCAGGCTTCCGGGGAGCTGATCTGAATGGATAAACTCTAGTGGCAGAATCCCAGCCTCCTGCTTGGACTCATGTGGAATCCTGGAAGTCCTCGTAGCCAAGGCAGGCCTCCAGGGAGCTGATCCGAATGGATAACCCCAGTGGCAGAATCCCAGCCTCCTGCTTGGTCTCATGTGGAATCCTGGAAGTCCTTGTAGCCAAGACAGGCCTCCGGGGAGCTGATCCAAATGGATAAACCCTTAGTGGCAGAATCCCAGCCTCATGCTTGGCCTCATGTGGAATCCTGGAAGTCCTCGTAGTCAAGGCAGGCCTCCGGGGAGCTGATCCGATGGATACATTCTAGTGGCAGAATTCCAGCCTCCTGCTTGGTCTCATGTGGAATCCTGGAAGTCCTCGTAGTCAAGGCAGGCTTCCGGTGAGCTGATCCGATGGATAAACTCTAGTGGCAGAATCCCAGCCTCCTGCTTGGTCTCATGTGGAATCCTGGAAGTCCTCGTAGCCAAGGCAGGCCTCCGGGGAGCTGATCCGAAAGGATAAACTCTAGTGGCAGAATCCCAGCCTCCTGCTTGGTCTCATGTGGAATCCTGGAAGTCCTCGTAGTCAAGGCAGGCTTCCGGTGAGCTGATCCGAATGGATAACCCCAGTGGCAGAATCCCAGCCTCCTGCTTGGTCTCATGTGGAATCCTGGAAGTCCTCGTAGTCAAGGCAGGCTTCCGGGGAACTGACCCGAATGGATAAACTCTAGTGGCAGAATCCCAGCCTCCTGCTTGGTCTCATGTGGAATCCTGGAAGTCCTCGTAGCCAAGGCAGGCCTCCGGGGAGCTGATCCGAATGGATAACCCAGTGGCAGAATCCCAGCCTCCTGCTTGGTCTCATGTGGAATCCTGGAAGTCGACGTAGTCAAGGCAGGCTTCCGGTGAGCTGATCCGATGGATAAACTCTAGTGGCAGAATCCCAGCCTCCTGCTTGGTCTCATGTGGAATCCTGGAAGTCCTCGTAGTCAAGGCAGGCTTCCGGGGAACTGATCCGAATGGATAACCCCAGTGGCAGAATCCCAGCCTCCTGCTTGGTCTCATGTGGAATCCTGGAAGTCCTCGTAGTCAAGGCAGGCCTCCGGGGAGCTGATCCGAATGGATAAACTCTAGTGGCAGAATCCCAGCCTTCTGCTTGGTCTCATGTGGAATCCTGGAAGTCCTCGTAGTCAAGGCAGGCCTCCGGCGAGCAGATCCGAATGGATAAACTCTAGTGGCAGAATCCCAGCCTCCTGCTTGGTCTCATGTGGAATCCTGGAAGTCCTCGTAGTCAAGACAGGCTTCCGGGGAGCTGATCCGATGGATAAACTCTAGTGGCAGAATCCCAGCCTCCTGCTTGGTCTCATGTGGAATCCTGGAAGTCCTCGTAGCCAAGGCAGGCCTCCAGGGAGCTGATCCAAATGGATAAACTCTAGTGGCAGAATCCCAGCCTCCTGCTTGGTCTCATGTGGAATCCTGGAAGTCCTTGTAGTCAAGGCAGGCCTCCGGGGAGGTGATCCGAATGGATAAACCCTTAGTGGCAGAATCCCAGGCTCCTGCTTGGTCTCATGTGGAATCCTGGAAGTCCTCGTAGTCAAGGCAGGCCTCCGGGGAGCTGATCCGATGGATACATTCTAGTGGCAGAATCCCAGCCTCCTGCTTGGTCTCATGTGGAATCCTGGAAGTCCTCGTAGTCAAGGCAGGCTTCCGGTGAGCTGATCCGATGGATAAACTCTAGTGGCAGAATCCCAGCCTCCGGCTTGGTCTCATTTGGAATCCTGGAAGTCCTCGTAGTCAAGGCAGGCTTCCGGTGAGCTGATCCGATGGATAAACTCTAGTGGCAGAATCCCAGCCTCCGGCTTGGTCTCATTTGGAATCCTGGAAGTCCTCGTAGTCAAGGCAGGCCTCCGGGGAGCTGATCCGAAAGGATAAACTCTAGTGGCAGAATCCCAGCCTCCTGCTTGGTCTCATGTGGAATCCTGGAAGTCCTCGTAGTCAAGGCAGGCTTCCGGTGAGCTGATCCGAATGGATAACCCCAGTGGCAGAATCCCAGCCTCCTGCTTGGTCTCATGTGGAATCCTGGAAGTCCTCGTAGTCAAGGCAGGCTTCCGGGGAGCTAACCCGAATGGATAAACTCTAGTGGCAGAATCCCAGCCTCCTGCTTGGTCACATGTGGAATCCTGGAAGTCCTCGTAGCCAAGGCAGGCCTCCGGGGAGCTGATCCGAATGGATAACCCCAGTGGCAGAATCACAGCCTCCTGCTTGGTCTCATGTGGAATCCTGGAAGTCCTCGTAGTCAAGGCAGGCTTCCGGTGAGCTGATCCGATGGATAAACTCTAGTGGCAGAATCCCAGCCTCCTGCTTGGTCTCATGTGGAATCCTGGAAGTCCTCGTAGTCAAGGCAGGCTTCCGGGGAACTGATCCGAATGGATAACCCCAGTGGCAGAATCCCAGCCTCCTGCTTGGTCTCATGTGGAATCCTGGAAGCCCTCGTAGTCAAGGCAGGCCTCCGGGGAGCTGATCCGAATTGATAAACTCTAGTGGCAGAATCCCAGCCTCCTGCTTGGTCTCATGTGGAATCCTGGAAGTCCTCGTAGTCAAGGCAGGCTTCCGGGGAACTGATCCGAATGGATAACCCCAGTGGCAGAATCCCAGCCTCCTGCTTGGTCTCATGTGGAATCCTGGAAGTCCTCATAGTCAAGGCAGGCCTCCGGGGAGCTGATCCGAATGGATAAACTCTCGTGGCAGAATCCCAGCCTCCTGCTTGGTCTCATGTGGAATCCTGGAAGTCCTCGTAGTCAAGGCAGGCCTCGGGGGAGCTGATCCGAATGGATAAACTCTAGTGGCAGAATCCCAGCCTCCTGCTTGGTCTCATGTGGAATCCTGGAAGTCCTCGTAGTCAAGGCAGGCTTCCGGGGAGCTGATCCGATGGATAAACTCTAGTGGCAGAATCCCAGCCTCCTGCTTGGTCTCATGTGGAATCCTGTAAGTCCTCGTAGTCAAGGCAGGCTTCCGGGGAGCTGATCCGAATGGATAACCCCAGTGGCAGAATCCCAGCCTCCTGCTTGGTCTCATGTGGAATCCTGGAAGTCCTCGTAGTCAAGGCAGGCTTCCGGGGAGCTGATCCGAATGGATAAACCCTAGTGGCAGAATCCCAGCCTCCTGCTTGGTCTCATGTGGAATCCTGGAAGTCCTCGTAGTCAAGGCAGGCTTCCGGGGAGCTGATCTGAATGGATAAACTCTAGTGGCAGAATCCCAGCCTCCTGCTTGGACTCATGTGGAATCCTGGAAGTCCTCGTAGCCAAGGCAGGCCTCCAGGGAGCTGATCCGAATGGATAACCCCAGTGGCAGAATCCCAGCCTCCTGCTTGGTCTCATGTGGAATCCTGGAAGTCCTTGTAGCCAAGACAGGCCTCCGGGGAGCTGATCCGAATGGATAAACTCTAGTGGCAGAATCCCAGCCTCCTGCTTGGTCTCATGTGGAATCCTGGAAGTCCTCGTAGTCAAGGCAGGCTTCCGGGGAGCTGATCCGATGGATAAACTCTAGTGGCAGAATCCCAGCCTCCTGCTTGGTCTCATGTGGAATCCTGGAAGTCCTCGTAGTCAAGGCAGGCCTCTGGGGAGCTGATCCGAATGGATAAACTCTAGTGGCAGAATCCCAGCCTCCTGCTTGGTCTCATGTGGAATCCTGGAAGTCCTCGTAGTCAAGGCAGGCCTCCGGGGAGCTGATCCAAATGGATAAACTCTAGTGGCAGAATCCCAGCCTCCTGCTTTGTCTCATGTGGAATCCTGGAAGTCCTCGTAGTCAAGGCAGGCTTCCGGGAAGCTGATCCGATGGATAAACTCTAGTGGCAGAATCCCAGCCTCCTGCTTGGTCTCATGTGGAATCCTGGAAGTCCTCGTAGTCAAGGCAGGCCTCCGGGGAGCTGATCCGAATGGATAAACTCTAGTGGCAGAATCCCAGCCTCCTGCTTGGTCTCATGTGGAATCCTGGAAGTCCTTGTAGTCAAGGCCGGCCTCCGGGGAGCTGATCTGAATGGATAAACTCTAGTGGCAGAATCCCAGCCTCCTGCTTGGTCTCATGTGGAATCCTGGAAGTCCTCGTAGCCAAGGCAGGCCCCCGGGGAGCTGATCCGAATGGATAAACTCTAGTGGCAGAATCCCAGCCTCCTGCTTGGTTTGATGTGGAATCCTGGAAGTCCTCGTAGTCAAGGCAGGCCTCCGGGGAGCTGATTCGAATGGATAAACTCTAGTGGCAGAATCCCAGCCTCCTGCTTGGTCTCATATGGAATCCTGGAAGTCCTCATAGTCAAGGCAGGCCTCCGGGGAGCTGATCCGAATGGATAAACCCAGTGGCAGAATCCCAGCCTCCTGCTTGGTCTCATGTGGAATCCTGGAAGTCCTCGTAGTCAAGGCAGGCCTCCGGGGAGCTGATCCGATTGATAAACTCTAGTGGCAGAATCCCAGCCTCCTGCTTGGTCTCATGTGGAATCCTGGAAGTCCTCGTAGTCAAGGCAGGCTTCCGGTGAGCTGATCCGATGGATAAACTCTAGTGGCAGAATCCCAGCCTCCTGCTTGGTCTCATGTGGAATCCTGGAAGTCCTCGTAGTCAAGGCAGGCCTCCGGGGAGCTGATCCGAATGGATAAACTCTAGTGGCAGAATCCCAGTATCCTGCTTGGTCTCATGTGGAATCCTGGAAGTCCTCGTAGTCAAGGCAGGCTACCGGTGAGCTGATCCGAATGGATAACCCCAGTGGCAGAATCCCAGCCTCCTGCTTGGTCTCATGTGGAATCCTGGAAGTCCTCGTAGCCAAGGCAGGCCTCCGGGGAGCTGATCCGAATGGATAACCCCAGTGGCAGAATCCCAGCCTCCTGCTTGGTCTCATGTGGAATCCTGGAAGTCCTCGTAGTCAAGGCAGGCTTCCGGTGAGGTGATCCGATGGATAAACTCTAGTGGCAGAATCCCAGCCTCCTGCTTGGTCTCATGTGGAATCCTGGAAGTCCTCGTAGTCAAGGCAGGCTTCCGGGGAACTGATCCGAATGGATAACCCCAGTGGCAGAATCCCAGCCTCCTGCTTGGTCTCATGTGGAATCCTGAAAGTCCTCGTAGTCAAGGCAGGCCTCCGGGGAGCTGATCCGAATGTATAAACTCTAGTGGCAGAATCCCAGCCTCCTGCTTGGTCTCATGTGGAATCCTGGAAGTCCTCGTAGTCAAGGCAGGCTTCTGGGGAACTGATCCGAATGGATAACCCCAGTGGCAGAATCCCAGCCTCCTGCTTGGTCTCATGTGGAATCCTGGAAGTCCTCGTAGTCAAGGCAGGCCTCCGGGGAGCTGATCTGAATGGATAAACTCTAGTGGCAGAATCCCAGCCTCCTGCTTGGTCTCATGTGGAATCCTGGAATTCCTCGTAGACAAGGCAGGCCTCCGGGGAGCTGATCCGAATGGATAAACTCTAGTGGCAGAATCCCAGCCTCCTGCTTGGTCTCATGTGGAATCCTGGAAGTCCTCGTAGTCAAGGCAGGCTTCGGGGGAGCTGATCCGATGGATAAACTCTAATGGCAGAATCCCAGCCTCCTGCTTGGTCTCATGTGGAATCCTGGAAGTCCTCGTAGTCAAGGCAGGCTTCCGGGGAGCTGATCCGAATGGATAACCCCAGTGGCAGAATCCCAGCCTCCTGCTTGGTCTCATGTGAAATCCTGGAAGTCCTCGTAGTCAAGGCAGGCTTCCGGGGAGCTGATCCGAATGGATAAACCCTAGTGGCAGAATCCCAGCCTCCTGCTTGGTCTCATGTGGAATCCTGGAAGTCCTCGTAGTCAAGGCAGGCTTCCGGGGAGCTGATCCGAATGGATAAACTCTAGTGGCAGAATCCCAGCCTCCTGCTTGGTCTCATGTGGAATCCTGGAAGTCCTCGTAGTCAAGGCAGGCCTCCGGGGAGCTGATCCGAATGGATAAACTCTAGTGGCAGAATCCCAGCCTCCTGCTTGGTCTCATGTGGAATCCTGGAAGTCCTCGTAGACAAGGCAGGCCTCCGGGGAGCTGATCCGAATGGATAAACTCTAGTGGCAGAATCCCAGCCTCCTGCTTGGTCTCATGTGGAATCCTGGAAGTCCTCGTAGTCAAGGCAGGCTTCGGGGGAGCTGATCCGATGGATAAACTCTAATGGCAGAATCCCAGCCTCCTGCTTGGTCTCATGTGGAATCCTGGAAGTCCTCGTAGTCAAGGCAGGCTTCCGGGGAGCTGATCCGAATGGATAACCCCAGTGGCAGAATCCCAGCCTCCTGCTTGGTCTCATGTGAAATCCTGGAAGTCCTCGTAGTCAAGGCAGGCTTCCGGGGAGCTGATCCGAATGGATAAACCCTAGTGGCAGAATCCCAGCCTCCTGCTTGGTCTCATGTGGAATCCTGGAAGTCCTCGTAGTCAAGGCAGGCTTCCGGGGAGCTGATCCGAATGGATAAACTCTAGTGGCAGAATCCCAGCCTCCTGCTTGGTCTCATGTGGAATCCTGGAAGTCCTCATAGCCAAGGCAGGCCTCCAGGGAGCTGATCCGAATGGATAAACTCTAGTGGCAGAATCACAGCCTCCTGCTTGGTCTCATGTGGAATCCTGGAAGTCCTTGTAGCCAAGGCAGGCTTCCGGGGAGCTGATCTGAATGGATAACCCCAGTGGCAGAATCCCAGCCTCCTGCTTGGTCTCATGTGGCATCCTGGAAGTCCTCGTAGTCAAGGCAGGCTTCCGGGGAGCTGATCCGAATGGATAAACTCTAGTGGCAGAATCCCAGCCTCCTGCTTGGTCTCATGTGGAATCCTGGAAGTCCTCGTAGCCAAGGCAGGCCTCCAGGGAGCTGATCCGAATGGATAACCCCAGTGGCAGAATCCCAGCCTCCTGCTTGGACTCATGTGGAATCCTGGAAGTCCTCGTAGTCAAGGCAGGCCTCCGGGGAGCTGATCCAAATGGATAAACTCTAGTGGCAGAATCCCAGCCTCCTGCTTGGTCTCATGTGGAATCCTGGAAGTCCTCGTAGTCAAGGCAGGCCTCCGGGGAGCTGATCCGAATGGATAAACTCTAGTGGCAGAATCCCAGCCTCCTGCTTGGTCTCATGTGGAATCCTGGAAGTCCTTGTAGTCAAGTCCGGCCTCCGGGGAGCTGATCTGAATGGATAAACTCTAGTGGCAGAATCCCAGCCTCCTGCTTGGTCTCATGTGGAATCCTGGAAGTCCTCGTAGCCAAGGCAGGCCTCCGGGGAGCTGATCCGAATGCATAAACTCTAGTGGCAGAATCCCAGCCTCCTGCTTGGTTTGATGTGGAATCCTGGAAGTCCTCGTAGTCAAGGCAGGCCTCCGGGGAGCTGATCCGAATGGATAAACTCTAGTGGCAGAATCCCAGCCTCCTGCTTGGTCTCATATGGAATCCTGGAAGTCCTCGTAGTCAAGGCAGGCCTCCGGGGAGCTGATCCGAATGGATAAACTCTAGTGGCAGAATCCCAGCCTCCTGCTTGGTTTCATGTGGAATCCTGGAAGTCTTCGTAATCAAGGCAGGCCTCCGGTGAGCTGATCCGAATGGATAAACCCAGTGGCAGAATCCCAGCCTCCTGCTTGGTTTCATGTGGAATCCTGGAAGTCCTCGTAGTCAAGGCAGGCCTCCGGGGAGCTGATCCGAATGGATAAACCCAGTGGCAGAATCCCAGCCTCCTGCTTGGTCTCATGTGGAATCCTGGAAGTCCTCGTAGTCAAGGCAGGCCTCCGGGGAGCTGATCCGATTGATAAACTCTAGTGGCAGAATCCCAGCCTCCTGCTTGGTCTCATGTGGAATCCTGGAAGTCCTCGTAGTCAAGGCAGGCTTCCGGTGAGCTGATCCGATGGATAAACTCTAGTGGCAAAATCCCAGCCTCCTGCTTGGTCTCATGTGGAATCCTGGAAGTCCTCGTAGTCAAGGCAGGCCTCCGGGGAGCTGATCCGAATGGATAAACTCTAGTGGCAGAATCCCAGCCTCCTGCTTGGTCTCATGTGGAATCCTGGAAGTCCTCGTAGTCAAGGCAGGCTACCGGTGAGCTGATCCGAATGGAAAACCCCAGTGGCAGAATCCCAGCCTCCTGCTTGGTCTCATGTGGAATCCTGGAAGTCCTCGTAGCCAAGGCAGGCCTCCGGGGAGCTGATCCGAATGGATAACCCCAGTAGCAGAATCCCAGCCTCCTGCTTGGTCTCATGTGGAATCCTGGAAGTCCTCGTAGTCAAGGCAGGCTTCCGGTGAGCTGATCCGATGGATAAACTCTAGTGGCAGAATCCCAGCCTCCTGCTTGGTCTCATGTGGAATCCTGGAAGTCCTCGTAGTCAAGGCAGGCTTCCGGGGAACTGATCCGAATGGATAACCCCAGTGGCAGAATCCCAGCCTCCTGCTTGGTCTCATGTGGAATCCTGGAAGTCCTCGTAGTCAAGGCAGGCCTCCGGGGAGCTGATCCGAATGGATAAACTCTAGTGGCAGAATCCCAGCCTCCTGCTTGGTCTCATGTGGAATCCTGGAAGTCCTCGTAGTCAAGGCAGGCTTCCGGGGAACTGATCCGAATGGATAACCCCAGTGGCAGAATCCCAGCCTCCTGCTTGGTCTCATGTGGAATCCTGGAAGTCCTCATAGTCAAGGCAGGCCTCCGGGGAGCTGATCCGAATGGATAAACTCTAGTGGCAGAATCCCAGCCTCCTGCTTGGTCTCATGTGTAATCCTGGAAGTCCTCCTAGTCAAGGCAGGCTTCCGGGGAGCTGATCCGAATGGATAAACCCTAGTGGCAGAATCCCAGCCTCCTGCTTGGTCTCATGTGGAATCCTGGAAGTCCTCGTAGTCAAGGCAGGCTTCCGGGGAGCTGATCCAAATGGATAAACTCTAGTGGCAGAATCCCAGCCTCCTGCTTGGTCTCATGTGGAATCCTGGAAGTCCTCGTAGCCAAGGCAGGCCTCCAGGGAGCTGATCCGAATGGATAACCCCAGTGGCAGAATCCCAGCCACCTGCTTGGACTCATGTGGAATCCTGGAAGTCCTCGTAGTCAAGGCAGGCCTCCGGGGAGCTGATCCAAATGGATAAACTCTAGTGGCAGAATCCCAGCCTCCTGCTTGGTCTCATGTGGAATCCTGGAAGTCCTCGTAACCAAGGCAGGCCTCCGGGGAGCTGATCTGATGGATACACTCTAGTGGCAGAATCCCAGCCTCCTGCTTGGTCTCATGTGGAATCCTGGAAGTCCTCGTAGTCAAGGCAGGCCTCCGGTGAGCTGATCCGAATGGATAAACCCAGTGGCAGAATCCCAGCCTCCTGCTTGGTTTCATGTGGAATCCTGGAAGTCCTCGTAGTCAAGGCAGGCATCCGGGGAGCTGATCCGAATGGATAAACTCTAGTGGCAGAATCCCAGCCTCCTGCTTGGTCTCATGTGGAATCCTGGAAGTGCTCGTAGTCAAGGCAGGCCTCCGGTGAGCTGATCTGAATGGATAAACCCAGTGGCAGAATCCCAGCCTCCTGCTTGGTTTCATGTGGAATCCTGGAACTCTTCGTAGTCAAGGCAGGCTTCCGGGGAGCTGATCCGAATGGATAAACTCTAGTGGCAGAATCCCAGCCTCCTGCTTGGACTCATGTGGAATCCTGGAAGTCCTCGTAGTCAAGGCAGGCTTCCGGTGGGCTGATCCGAATGGATAACCCCAGTGGCAGAATCCCAGCCTCCTGCTTGGTCTCATGTGGAATCCTGGAAGTCCTCGTAGTCAAGGCAGGCTTCCGGGGAGCTGATCCGAATGGATAAACTCTAGTGGCAGAATCCCAGCCTCCTGCTTGGACTCATGTGGAATCCTGGAAGTCCTCGTAGCCAAGGCAGGCCTCCAGGGAGCTGATCCGAATGGATAAACCCTAGTGGCAGAATCCTAGCCTCCTGCTTGGTCTCATGTGGAATCTTGGAAGTCCTCGTAGCCAAGGCAGGCCTCCGGGGAGCTGATCCGAATGGATAACCCCAGTGGCAGAATCCCAGCCTCCTGCTTGGTCTCATGTGGAATCCTGGAAGTCCTCGTAGTCAAGGCAGGCTTCCGGGGAGCTGATCCGAATGGATAAACTCTAGTGGCAGAATCCCAGCCTCCTGCTTGGTCTCATGTGGAATCCTGGAAGTCCTCGTAGTCAAGGCAGGCTTCCGGGGAACTGATCCAAATGGATAACCCCAGTGGCAGAATCCCAGCCTCCTGCTTGGTCTCATGTGGAATCCTGGAAGTCCTCATAGTCAAGGCAGGCCTCTGGGGAGCTGATCCGATGGATAAACTCTAGTGGCAGAATCCCAGCCTCCTGCTTGGTCTCATGTGGAATCCTGGAAGTCCTCGTAGTCAAGGCAGGCCTCCGGGGAGCTGATCCGAATGGATAAACTCTAGTGGCAGAATCCCAGCCTCCTGCTTGGACTCATGTGGAATCCTGGAAGTCCTCGTAGCCAAGGCAGGCCTCTGGGGAGCTGATCCGATGGGTAAACCCTAGTGGCAGAATCCCAGCCTCCTGCTTTTGTATCAGATCCTTGATGAATATTTGCTATGGCTTTCAATCCACATGAAGAACCTGCATATTTTCTTGCTAAGTCCTTAATAGGCCCAGGATAGTTCTTCAGATACCAGGTGGATAAGCAGAGCAATGAAGGTAGGGGTATAGACCCAGACCAGGCTTTCCAGACAGCCCTCTGCAGACTGGTACTATGAAGGGGGATCCACGTCTCAGACCCAAAACATTGCTAATATGGAGGCTGCCAGTATAAAGTGGCACTGTGGAGATCGCCTAAACTTTGCCATTGACGTGGGGAAGATCCGAGGAGGGGGATGAAAGACATAATAGTACTACGGCACCCTCCCAGAAGGAAGATAGATGCACTTTGGTAGAGAAGGCTGCTTCTGGGGCAGGGTCACATGTTTCGGGCTGCGGGATAGGGCTAGGGTGACCATGGGGACTTGGCAGCACCACCTGTGGTGTAGGGCCTCATGAAGGAGGGCCCCCCTGACTCACCAGCCCATCAGCAGCTCATGAAGACACTTCCCCATGACAATTGTGAGACAGGCATGGTATCATGAGATAGACACAGACACAATGAATCAAGTTTATGAAACCCTTTATTAAGAAAGGGGTTTGGAGACCGCCCAACTTGCCCTACGTCTATAATGGGAGTAGTCTCGACCATAAACTAAAGTCTAAATAGTCCAAAGTCAGCCAGTCAAAATAATAACAGTGTCTGTGTTAAACCTAAGGTTGCCCTCACTTTGTCTGCCACAAAATGTGTATAGGATTGGATCTAAACAAAAGGGCTAAGTCAAAGTAAATACCAGGATAGCATCAGAGCTTTACCACAGCTCCTTTCCCCAGGCTTTGATCCACTTGGGATTCCTCAAGGTTCTTTTAATCTTACAGACAGTTCAAGGCTTGTTTCACAAAGTTTGAAGTACTTTTCTTTCACTTCAAAGCAAAAGTTCAAGTAACTTTATTTCAGTTCAAAACAAAAGACTTCCTATCTCCACAGACTTGGCAGACTTTTGTGATTACCTTTCTTCAGGAAAGTTGTAACTTGTTCTCCTTGGTTATTCCTTATCTCTTCAACATTGGGGTTCCCTTCCCCAACCTTTCAACCACTTGTATTACTTTTCACATCAGAAGAGACTTTCGATAAAGGCATAGTGTTTTTCTCAGCCCTATGCAGGACAACTCAGATGTCTTGGCTCGTTTTATGGTACTGTCACAACTATTTAACAATTCAACATATCAAAGACTTTCAATTAACACACAGTATTCTCCGGCCCGGCCCTGTGTGGGACCACTCCAATACTCAGGCCTCTCTCTCAATGTTGTGCCCCCAGCAACTTTTCACAGTTCCAAACAAGTTTTTGCAGGGTCTCAGCAGGCCTTTCCCTTTTTGCATACCCCCCCCCTTCACTTGCTTTCAATTTCACCCTCCTCTTGAAAGTTAAACAATCTTTCACTCTTGTATATAGTGCCCTTTGTTCACCAGACCTTCTTTCCCCATGCTTTAACATACACGCTAACGCTCGTTACTTTACTTCTCTCATTTAAAGTTCACAAAAGGACAATTGAAGCTTTCCCCCTCGGCACGTGGTGCGTCTTTTATCTGATGGTCGTCCTTGCAAGTAAATCACTCTTCGCAACATTCAATCTCTTGTGCTTCGCTGGTATCAACAACCGGGTTACCTTCTGGCTTTGAACTCACTGGTTGTGATATCTTTAGCGTTTCTGTGGTGGTCTTGTCAATTAGCAGTCAGGGCTTCCTCACCAGCCCCTGCACCTGTCCTGGGTGCCTGCTCTGGCCCAGGGGAACAAGCCTTCTTCCACGGATTTCACTCTGGAGAACGGCCTTGCACTCAACCCCCTTCTGGCTCCTTGGAGATAGGCTCCCTCGCCACGCTTTCTGTAGCCCTCCTGTACCATAGGCACTCAGCGTTCGGCGCTCCGCTTTCCCCCAGTAGGTCTCGGGTTGCTTCGGCATCCCACTCGGCCTGTGCTCTCATACTCAGACTTGTGAACCTCCTCTGGCTACAGCTCATCCATGTTTCTCTGGTTCATTCCTTTTATACACCTGTCGAGTGTTAACAGGTCTCAGATGTGTGCGCTCTCTGTTCACTGCCTGACCTCGCCTGTCCTTGTCAACAGGACATTGGTAGAAATGGAAAAGTGACTCAGATTGAGGTTGCAGCGCTTGAAATGTACAGGGTGATTTTGTACCTTTCGTGTTAGGGAAAAGGGGACAGTCTGAAGTCATATAAGTGGAGGGAATGTCGGGTAGAGGGTTGTTGGAAAAAGAGGGATACCATGTCTCACCCTCAGGTAATCCCTCCCCAATCCCAAAGGACCCTCCACCCAGGTGATCTTACCTTGCTTGTCCACCACCAGGGTCAGGATCCAAAAGCAATGGCCCTGCCCTGGCCACCTGTGTAGAGGATCCCCTGGGAGTAGAGAGGGATAAACCCCTCAGGTTTTTCACAGAACCCAAGGGACCCCATGAGAGGGGAAACTGACAGCTGGATAAAGTAAGTGACCTGCGAGCAGAAGAGACCGGGACCAGGGATCTCAGGGCAGAACTAAGGGAAACCATCTCTTGGCCAACAGGGGACAGGTTACCGTGTTCCGGGGGGGAGAGAAGATGTAAGAACATCCCCAGAGACACCCCTTTCCCATAGCCAGGTCCACTATGGCCTTCGATCCCTTTCAGGAAAAGCATTCTCTCTGGCTCTTTACGAAACCCCAGAATCAGTAGGGACTGGTCAGCCCGGTCACCATGACCCTTCACCTTTGTCCTATCACTTAATATCCCTCCAGTTAAACCAATGATGTAAATCCCTGAGCTACCAAATGTCATTCCACATCAAACGTTGCTGAAACTACTGTGCGTCTGTGGAAACTGGATGCCTAAAAGGCAGCGGAACTGCTCTGAAAACCTTGACTCAGGTTACATTTGTCATCTGCATCCTTCTCAAGAACTGCAGTGGGGTGCGCAGGGCAATCAGCAACGGCGGGATCCTGCTACATTCAAACAACTGACATTTAACAGTGGTTTATCTTGAGGAGAACCGCCATGTACTGCAGTGGGGCCCGCAAGGCAATCAGCAACTGTGGGATCCTACTACATTCAAGCAACTGACATGTAACAGTGGTTTACCTTGAGGAGAATTGCCATGTACTGCAGAGGGGCCCGCAAGGCAATCAGCAACTGCGGGGTCCCGCCACAATCAAGCAACTGACATGTAACAGTGGTTTACCTTGAGGAGAATTGCCATGTACTGCAGAGGAGCCCGCAAGGCAATCAGCAACTGCGGCATCCCGCCACAATCAAGCAACTGACATGTAACAGTGGTTTACCTTGAGGAGAATTGCCATGTACTGCAGAGGAGCCCGCAAGGCAATCAGCAACTGCGGGGTCCCGCCACAATCAAGCAACTGACATTTAACAGTGGTTTAACTTGGGGAGAATTGCATGTACTGTTCACAGACAGGCCAGAGGACCGGAAGAGCCACCCACCAAATGCAGAGGATGGGACTGGCAGCAACATTATCGCTTTAAGCGGTCAGTCTGAAAACCTGCACCAGGAAGCGCAGAGCAACTGATAAAAGCCGGGAAGAAAAATTCTAAATCAAACAGCCAGTCCACAGCACCACGGCTGAGGGTGGTTTCCCATTCATGACCCCAAGAGGCAGACTTCCATCTCTAGATCAACGGAATCTACTCAACACCGGGTGTGGGATTCAGAAGGAGGAAGGCATTGCTGGCAGAGACAAAGGGCAAGAGTGGAGAGAAGAGAGTGCTCAGGATAGAGGTGAAGGCAGCTCTACGCGAGCAGAGAGAGGGAGGAAAGAGAAAGTAACAGGATTGGGGGGAGAGGGGAAAGACCTGGAGAGTGGAGTCGAACTTGGAGGAAGAGGTGATCTCTGGCATCTTGCAAAGGGAGTAAAAAGCAAAGAAAGAGGAACGTTAAGAACAGAACATGAAGGGCTGCAGAGGGCAGTAGAAAGTGGCATTGGAGAAGAGGTCAGAGAAGAGATGAAAGAGCTAGAGAAAAGGATAGAAAATGATGAGGTGGATGATTAAGAGAAGAGTAGAAAGACCCCAGGAGAAGAAAGAGGAAACTACAGAGAGACAAATAACAAGTCGAGGAGGAGGACAGAGTTTGTGCAAAGACCAAGCAATGGGGAGGAAGTTGGGGGAGTGGGAAGAAAAGGAGATGAAAAGGAGTGAAGAAGGGCAAAGATTTACGTTAGAGAAGAAGAAAGACTGGGACAGGAGACGTGGAGTGGGGGAAGAAAGGAGTGCCATGCACAGTGAAGGGGCAGAAAGGCCAATCAATCTAGCAATATTATTTGTTGTATCATTACTATACACTTATTTGACTGACCAACTGTCTTAACTGGTTTAATCTGCATGCCACAATGTCTTAAAAACCATTCCGATATAGGACTCCATGACTGACTCTGGCATGGGTTCGGCCAATTCTAATCCCGATTGTGTAGGAGCCGGAGAAGGGTTTGAGGTGCTATGACCAACATTTGACACCTTAGATGAAGTGACATGTCAGCAATATAGACCTATTAGCATGGGTTTGGCATAAACTCCAGACCTACAGGGTGTCTTCTAATAAGTTCATGTACATGTACCGAGGCGTTACCCTAAACCCGAAGAGCTGAAGTGGAGCAATGGCAGTCCGCAAATCATTGGCGTTTGCACGCCAACACTCTTACCCTCGTACCCCACACCCAGGAGTAGACCCAGAAAAGGCTATCTCCTTCTTGTGCCTAGAGGGTCTCATCTGAAGCAGAGAGCTGCTTTCAGTCCTTCAGAAAGTAAGACACCCTACAGCGGAAGAGAGCTGCCCGAGGTCGTCTTGACCTTCTTTGAGAATTCGTCCCATTGAACGAGAGTGTCTCCCAAGAGACCTGCACCTGTTTGAACCAGAATCCAGACAGGGGCACTCTGCTGTGGTACTATCTGAACCTTATCCAGGGTGAACATGATGTCCAGTACCTGAGGCCAAGCCTTGAGGCTCACTGCTTTCCCCTAAGAGGCATCTACAAGTGCTTACACTTGATGTGCCCTGCTCATGAAAGGGCAGAGCATGGCCCCGGAACGGAGGCACTGTGTCAGCCATGCGACTGGGTAACCATCAATGGGGCAAGACTTTCCTCCCAATAGGGGAATGAAAAGAACCCCCTACAGGTGGGATTAGGCTAAAAGGCGGCAGGAATGCCACCAGGTTCTCTCCCCCAGTTGGAAGGAAACAAGGCAGAACATATCAAGACTATCCTATCCAGGAAAAACACATCCTTTTCCTCACTTCCTGTCTGAAAGAACTGTGGCACCTGGAATTACAATGTAGGCCAGTGGTACACCTAGGAAACCCGCCAGGATCCCACAGCAGAGCCTAACCCAAAAGACTCACGAAGAGCAGAGCCCCAGTGGTGGCACTGGAACTGATTAACGGTACGCATCCTCGACCCTAAAAACCCAGAAAAGGGTGCTATTCTGAGGTGTAAAACACAGAGGGCTGCCTCTGTGAAATCCTAAATGGTTCTTTTTGTATAATGGAGGCCAAAGTCATAGCAGGGCTTCACAGGCCCCAGGACATTCCCCCGTTCTGTTTCTTTCAAGCCTTCTCTTTTATTACTGGGCTGGAGCAGACACAGTGTGAAATGGGGAGTGCTAATGGCCCCCTCTCTGGGAAGTCACAGCTCATGGGGAAGTGGCCATTAGCATCCCAAAGCCCTTCACCCTGTGTACACTCTACAGTGAATACCTCCACTTCACAAGCCAAAACAGTGTGTTAATAATGTATTGAATGCTTGCAAACTTTATTCACAAGATCCTTGTGGGCACTGAGTTTTGTGTTGTTAAAATAATGGTGCAGTACACAGAGATGTCTGCTTATCTCTTAGAAGGTAAAGAAGGTAATACATTTTCAACCATACGGGTGGTGTCATTGTTTTACTGACTCCTTCATTTTGGGAATAAGGGGTGTTTAAAATGAATGTAGAAAACGAGGAAAGGGGGTGTTCTAAACAAAAAAAAACGGAGATGTGCCTGGGTGCAACTGTAGACACCAGGTGGTGGTGGCACTTAAAGGTTTTGTGTGGTACGCCACCTCGTTCCTGAAAATGATGAAAATCATGCTTTTTGAAGTGTAAGACAGAGTGTTGCCTCCGTGAATTCTTGATAAAGGTTTTTTTGTGCTTATTTCTTTTAAGTCTCATCTTTTATTACTGTGCTGGAGCAGACACAGGGTGAAATGGAGAGTGCTGACGGCCCCTTTCCCTTGACTAGTCCCTGGGAAGGACCATTAGCATTCCAAAGCCCCTCATTTTGTGTATACGACACAGTAAATGGCTCCTGTCTGTCTTCTTCCTGCTGATAGATTTTATCCATCAGCAGTGATTTTTGGATACCGAGACTTGAGCCTCGTTACTCATCTTCTCGGGTTGAGTATGTAGTGCTGGGTTAGGATCCTTCTTGGTCTCTGTGGACTTGACACAGTAGGGCTGGTTTCACAGGGTCTTAGCTGTGATAGGCCACGGGTAGTGGTCGCCCAGTAAATGGCTGCACCACATCCCCCCACTTTTCCCTTCCCCCATCCCCTGCACTTGCGCATTCTCAATGCCATATCAATAAGCCTGATTGTATTCCAGCTTTACTGCCATGTGTCTAAGGTGACATGAAAACATTGAGGTAATAATGCATACACACTTGCACATTTTATTCAGAAAATGCTTATGCGAAACAATTCTGTGATGTGAAGACAAGTGGGGCAATCCATACAGCGGTCTGGCTGCCCTGTGCTGGTTAGAAAATATCACGCATCAGGGTGTTGCAATTGTTTATAGAATCATTGATTCCAGGACACATGCTGGCGTTCTGGAGAAGATGGAGCAGGAGCGTCATGAAGCTGCCAGAATGACGGCAGCATTGAGGGTGCCTGGAGTTTTTCCGCTGGCATTTAGACATGCATCCCACGATTTGTGGGAATACCAGGAAACGGAGGGGTGCCCAGTGGCATGGCACAGTATTTCTGATGCTTGTATGTGCTTAGATTCACATGCTGTGCATAGGCCGACATCTAGTGGAAGCTGCGCAGTATTACAGTTGTTGTTTTCGAAACTCGAAAAGGGACGTTGACAGGGTGTACCAGTAATACTATCCCTAGTGTGACGTCCACTGTACCATGATCCCTCACGCGTCGAGGTCCCTCAGATTGTTGTTTTTCTGGCATGAGGTAGCATGGGGTGTAGCGTGAGTACAGTTGTATCCAAGCAGATACGTTTTAGACAAGCTCATTAGCATCCATGCGCCTTCTGTCTGAGGGGAGGAAGGGTGGGCGCATGTGAATCTAAGCAGATACAAGCATCAGAAATACGATTACGGTGAGTAATGTATCCCTTCTGAGGCTTGTGGAATCTGCTTAGATCACATGCTGTGCATAGATTAGCGAGCAGTGTTAGAAGAAGGAGAAGGTGGTATGTGAGAAGGTTCATGAGCAAATACGTGTCTTAGAACTGCTTGTCCCACTTGTGTATCTGTCTTGGAATGAGTGTCAATGCAGTAGTGCTGAGTGAAGGTATGTATTGAGCTCTATGTAGCTGCTTTGCAAATACTGGCTAAAGGGACATTTGCAATGAAAGCCAGAGTGGCTCCAGTACCTCTTGTGGCGTGAGCCCTGGGCGTAAAAGGCAGTGTCCTATTTGATAGGGAATAGCACAGTTGGATACATCTGACTATCCACCTAGAGATGGCATTCTTAGAGATGCGGTCACCTTCTCTGCCCGGCGCTATGGAGACAAACAGTTGATCTGTTTTTCTTAGCGGTCTGGTCTTGTCTACATAGTAGAGGACCGCTCTCCTCACATCTAGTGTGTGGAGTTTTACCTCAGCTGAGCTGTTGGGTTCCTGAAAGAAAGCCGGTAGCTCAATTGACTGGTTTACATGGAATTTGGATATGAATTTAGGGGAGAACCTAGGGTGAGTACGTAAAACCAGCTTGTCTTTGTGTACAACAAAGAACGGGTCCTGCACTGACAATGCTTGGATTTCACTTACTCTTCATATGGAAGTGATAGCCACTAAGAAGGCAGTTTTGTAAGTCAGGTGTTTGAGACTAGACATGTTCATCGGCTCGAAAGGGGGTCCCATGAACTTAGCAAGTACAACATTGAGATCCCATCCTGGTGGCGGGTTTGAAATTGGAAGGTGGAGTCTTTTTACTCCCTCCATGAAAGCCTTAATGACAGGTACTTTCCACCACAGGATTATACTGTGCGAAGTGGTGTAGGCTGATAAAGCGCCAGGTGGACCTTCAAAGAGTTGAACGCTAACCCCGAATCTAGCAAGTGGAGCATATAAGTTAGAATGTGGGAAGGAGTACATTCTATGGGGCTAATCTGTTTTGACTGGCCCCAAACTACAAATCTCCTCCACTTGTCAAAGTAACAGTGGCTAGTGTTAGGCTTTCTTGCCTCTTTCAGGATATCCATACATCTCTGAGGCAAATTAAGATGCCCGAACTCTAGGACTTCAGGAGCCATGCTGCCAAGTTGATTGAGTTAGGTTGAGGGTGCACTGTTAGTCCCCCGTGCTGAATGAGCAGATAGTACAGGCACGGGAGTTTGATGGGATCGCACATCGCCAGCTTGCGCAGATGAGGAAACCATGGTTGTCTTGCCCACATAGGAGTAACTAGGATGAGCATCAAGTCTTCCTTGTGGATCTTGTTCACCACCTTCCTCATGAGAGGAATCGGGGGGGGGGGAAAGCATAAGCAAATTTCCCTGACCAATTCATCCATAGGGCGTTCCGCTGGGAGCCTGGTTGGGGGAACCTGGACGCGAAGTCTGAGCATTGCTTGTTTTCACTGCTACTGAACAAGTCTATTGTGGGGAAACCCCATTGAGAGAAGAGGTGTTCTACGACCTCTGCGTTAGTTGCCACTCGTGTTCTTATGGTAGGGGATCTCTGCTCAATGAGTCTGCAAGGGAGTTGAGTTCCCCTGGAACGTGCTGTGATGATAGGAATATCTTCCGTTTGAGTGCCCATCTCCAAATTTGTTGTGCAAGCCTTGACAGATTTGGAGAACGTGTGCCCCCCTTTTTGTTGATATAAAACATTGCTATAGTGCTGTCTGTCAGTACTTGCACGGAATGGTTCGTTAAATGGGATTTGAACACCTGAAGGGCCTTGAATACTGCCGGAATGTCTAGCAGATTGATGTGGTTCTGAGCTGCCGCGCGAGACCACAGACCCTGAGCCGTGTGGTGAAGGTAGTGAGCCCCACACTCTGCGAGAGGGGCGTCCGTTGTGACAATCGCCTGTACCTCTGGATCATAGAAGGGTTTACCCTTTAGCAGATTCTCCTGTGTCCACCAGCGAAGATTTTGTACTAGTGTTTAGCGAAACGACCACTAGATCGTCCCACTGACCACTTGCCTGAGACCATTGTTTTGCCAACCACTCCTGCATGGGTCGCATGCGCAGGTGCGTGTGTGGAACCAGGTAAATGCAAGATGCCATCATGCCTAGCAAACGCATAGCTTTGCACGCCCTTATCTGGCGGCCGGACTGATAATGCGGTATTTGCAGTAACATATTTTGGACTCTTTCCTCTGATGGAAAGACCAACCCCTCCTGGGTATTTAGGACAGCTCCTAGGAACTGTTTGGAGGTGCTTGGCACCGGGCTTGACTTTTTCTCATTGAAGGAGAAGCCCAATTGAAAGAGAAGTTTGTTAGTTCTTTGAATGTTTTGTCTGCAAATCAGGGGGAACTCCCCTGTGATGAGCCAGTCGTCCAGGTAAGGGTGCACTGGGATTTCCTCTCTGCGTAGGTGCGCTGCCACCACCGCCAGTTCCTTTGTGATTACTATTGGAGCAGATGCTATTCCGAAGGGCAGCACTTTGAATTGGTACTGCTGGTTCGCTATCTTGAAACGCAAGAATCTTCTGTGTGCTGGGAACATTGAAATATGAAAATAGGCATCTTTCATATCCAGTGTTGCTATGAAATCCCACTTTCTTAGTAGAGGGATTATCTCTTGTAGCGTAGTCATGCAGAACTTTTGTGGTTTGGCATACTTGTTTGCAGGGCACAAATCTAATACTGGGCGCATTGTGAGATCTTTCTTTGGCACAAGGAAGTAAGTTGAATAGATACCCCTGTTTACATGGTTGGCCGGGACAACCTCGATGGCGTCCTTTAGCAGAAGTGTGGCTATCTCCTTGAGGAGGATCCGCTGGTGTTCTTTTGAATGTATCTTTTGTCAGGGGGGTGGTCGTGGGGTCATTGAAGGAGCTCTATGCAATATCCACCTGCTACTGTGGACAGCACCCATCTATCTGAGGTGATCCCTTCCCATGCGTGGGTGAAGTTAGAAATGTGCTCCCCTACTGGATAGGCATGGGAGGGCACCTGAAGTGGAATGTAACGGCTTTTGATTTGGGGTACCACCTCACGAGGGGTTGCCCCTACCACGACCACGACCTCTTTGCGGTCCTCTGGGATAGCTTTGGGAGGACTATCCCTGATTGTTTCTCCATGAAGAGTTTTGGCTCTGGTTGTAATTAGACCCTCGTTGGGAATTTTGGCTGTGAAAGCGGTGAAAATTGCCATTGCCCCTTTGTCCAGATGGCTTATTAGTCAGTTGACCCAAAGACTTAAGAGTATTGTACTCTTCTTTAGATGTTTTGAGAGCTTCCTCTACAGCCTTGCCAAACAGCACATTGGGTTCAACCGGCATGTTTATGAGGGTGGCTTGTGTTTCCTGCTTAAACCCGGATTGGCGTAGCCAAGCATGCTGTTTGAGAACAGTCCCCTCTGCGAATATTCTGCCAGCGTTGTCCGCGGCATCAAAGTTGGACTTGAGTAAGCAGCTGGACACTGCTCTGCCTTCTGAGGCCACCTGGGCTAACTGAGACTTTAGCGGCTTCAGGGCTGAAGAGAGCAGGGCCACTTGTGGCAGTTGTAACTGGCCAAAAGGGTTGAACTGTTTGCAATTTGAGCCTGGTATGCTGCCAAGGTAGCAACCTTTCTGCCCATGGAGTAAAGCTGCTTACTTTATCAGGCAGGGCCTCTAAGGAAGCTAGAGGGGTGCCTGCCCTTTTCCTAGTAGTTGTTACAACTAAAGAATCAGGCTTCAGCTGTCCTCTGATATACAGTGGGTCTGAAGGTGCGAGTTTAAAAAGGTTTTCAATACAGTGGTTAACAGCCCGTGTGAGGTTAGGGGTCTCAAGAGATGGTTGAATCTTACTTTGGATAGACTTGAGGAGAGGGATAAACTGTGTGACAGCTTTCTTATCCCCAAGGATTTCCTCCACAAAATCCTTATCCTGTAGCACCTCTTGAGTGTCTATTGGAAAGTGCTCTGCCGGTTTGATTTACACTTCATTGATAAGGGGCTGGTTATCAATAGGCGAGTCAATGACCAGGGGATCCTGGTCAACAGGAGAGTCTATAGAATACATATTAGTGTCAGGGTCATTATCAGGGTTTTCATATCCCCATAGTAAGGCTCTGCTGCCTCGTCGTCGTCATAAAGAGGGGCTGTCTCTAAAATGGATAGGTCCTCGTGCTCAGAGTCCAGGTCATAGAGCTCTATGCCTGTACTGCGTACTGGAATCTCTGAGTGAGGTTTCATAGCGGGGGGCAGAGCAGATTTAGTAGGGACATATGACCCAGAGGGTACAGTAGTAGGGGGAGTGGCATGAAAACTGTCGAAATAGGCAGGGTCCTTTTCTTAGAAGTTGACCATGAAGGACATTCTCCTCATGACCCTGTCTATGTCTTCTGAAGACCATTGTTCCGAACCTGGGATGATTACAGGTTGAGGTTGTGAAGGGAGACCTAGATCCTCATCTGTAGGGGCTATCAACCCATATTTTTTGGGCCTACTCTCTGGAGGGTTTGTCCTCATTAAGGGTGGGTCCAGTGTTCTGAGAACTCTCCTTATGAGGGGCTTTATCCCTATGAGGGGTCTTCTCCCTGTGAGGGGTCTTTGAGGACTTCTTTTTGGACTCTCTTTCTCTTTCCTGGCCCCCTGAGGTGTGTTTTTCAGGATAAAACAGAAGAGACTCCAGGACTCAGCTCCATCAAAGATGTGTGTATGCTTAATTATACAGCATATTCACACTTCTTAAAGAAAAGCCCATAAACGATAACATGTTTCGGCTCTGCTGAGCCTTTTTCAAATCTGGGCTACATACAATTTCACAGCAAATCATCAGAAGTGCGTTACATAGTTTATCATAATTTTGTATGATTTCAACACAAACATAATATCAGTATAAAACCAATTATGAAATCATATTGCGCAGGCATTATTCCATCATGCCGCAATACGAGTATACACATCAAAGTAAAAATAAAGTGATAAAAAGACAGAGAAACAAGGATTGGTGAGAGGGAGGATTCAAGGGTGTGGAGAAAAACACATTATGTATGCACATTATTCCAAAAATCAAAAACATGAAAAGACAGAACAGAGGAGAGAAACATTGGAAAATTAATCATTAACTTGGTTCAAGGGTAATTGGTCCATAACGGTCAACTGACCGACATATTATCCCAATGATAATTCGAGCAGGTATGCTTACCCTTAATGGCTTGCAATAAATCCATAGGACTGTTGTCCCTGTAGTAATAACTAGGTATAATCCCCAATAGAATGTCTGAAATCAAGTTAATATCGGATCAGGTCTCTGGTGATCTGGATATTGGTTGGACACTCATTCTTAAAGTAAAAGTACATAGCCACTCTCCTATGTGATATACGTACAAAACATTGCAACTCATCTTGTTTCTGTAAGTCCCGATGTTGTGCTGCTAGCCGTAAACTTATGTGCGCATAGCATGCAAAAAATATATATTTCATTTACATTCTTAAATGTCATCAAGCCTTAATTACAGAGCCTTATCTTGTGCAGAAATAGCCTACAACCACAAATATCCACGCACTGTAACGAGCATCCCTCATCACGTTCTAAAAGAAGACAAAGGATATTGCATTAACAGTCTTAATTACTATTAAGCCTTAATTACAAAAACTTCATTGTGTGCAAAATAGCCTTATTCCAAAAGTGTCCGTGCACTGTAACTAAAATCCCTCATCAAGTGCGTTATGCTAGGTAAAAACCCCAACAACCAAGCTAGTATAGTGTCAAATCACACATTGAATCCTAAAACCGTGTTAGCCTACATGTTAATAAAGACCAACGTTATTTCCATACTGCGCTCTACATAGACCATTGGATGGACGCGGTCCATCGAGAGTTTCTCAAACTTACCTGATTCTTACGGACTGAAAGATAACACGCGTCGGCAGAGATACAGCGCCGTCTGCGTCCACCATTTTGATAACTAAGTTGTGCATAGTAACCATGGCAACGTGTAACGCGTCACCATGGTGATCCGTGTCTGACGGCACGTTGCGAAACGTCCGCCGTGATTCGAACAATTATGACTGCCATTGTGTGTTTGAAGGCCGCCATTGCTAAATGGTTCTTATGCCCATAAAACATGCCTTACTGGCTGGATATTAGGTACAATAGCTCTCCCATGATGATCTCTTCGAGATTCTGCTTTAACGATCAATTTTTACTAAAATTAAGAACTAACTTACCTGAACAAAATTCTTAGTATGTTAGTACATAAAATTCCCGTTGTATTGATGTCTTAATAGGTGCTCACACCCAATCACAACATATCATGCTACTAACAAGTAATCAGTCTATATTTGATAATCTCCTATGTTAATATCCATGTGGAAATACATTACAATGAGACTACTACTAATTGCACCTATTATGTTGCACTTCCAGCAAAGAAAAACCTCTCTTAATCTGTTCGGTACTTCAGGTACTTTGGGACTATGTTACAATGGGCTAACACTACAAGAATGACACCATTTCACTGTCACTGTTGAGACCTGTGACCGTCGTATTGAAGTAACAAATTGCTCATGCTTCAGCTTGTCTTAGAGCTTTTAACCTATCCCCACCCCTTTTGTTCAAAGTCACTTGTTGTAGACCAATGAATTTGATCTCAGATGTATTATGCAGTTGATGCACCTGCTGTCAATGATCGGCTAGTGGGATCGATGGGTCCTGGCTACCAATTTTCACCAGATGCTCATGTATTCTGATTCTCAAATCTCTCTTCGTGCTCTGTATATACAATTTCTTGCATACACAAATAATCCTGTAAACAAAACATTTTGTCTTGCAATTCATCCCTTGTTTGATTGACCAATGCTTGCCATTAATGTCTTCGAATTTCGTAGTTTGCTCATACGCATATTTACATTGTGGGCAAGTACCACATTTTCTGAAACCAAATTCTTTTTTGTTTAACCATGTACCTTGATTGTCCCTTGCTGCGTCCGGCCAGCTCCAAGGAGACGAGCGGTACCAAGTAATGGATGATCAACTTCTAAATCTCTCGGATAGAGATATATCTCAGGATGAAAGACTTCTTTTGAATAAGGGTCTCTCTTTTGCACCTATGTGTAGCTTAAGTCAAGTGGATGTTCATATCGATTTGTTCAAATTCATTAGGAAACTTCAATGAACATTGTTTTTTGTGACCAAAGCACCTGGGGATATCAAGTCTAAGAAACAACATTTTCTGATCAGTGATATGTCAATTCAAGACATTGAGGACACCTTTCTAGTACGATCACTGGTAGAGGATGACCAATATGAAGTACTTCATTTACTAGATGATTTGAAAATCAAACCTGATATGTTCACAGTCAAAGAACTCAAAGTCAAATCCAAATATGTGCCACGATTGGCACCGGACAACGTTATCGACACATTCTACAAAGCAGTCTCACAAGAATTTTATAAATTAAACCAAGACAGAACGAGAAATATAAGGAAAAAAAATAACAACCTGACATCTGGAGAAAAAGCAGCACTTGAATCGCTTAAGTCAGACACGCAAATAGTGATCAAAGAAACAGACAAGTGGGGGTAACATCGTTCTAATGAACAGAAAGGATAATTTAGCAATGACATTCCAACATCTCTCAACCCCCGGCTGCTATGTTACAAGAACAGATAATTACAAACAAATAGCACTGGAGCAAGTGGAATCTCACATTTTGATGTGGCACAGGAAAGGTCTGATTACCGATGAAGAACGTGCTTTCTTATTTATCAAGGAACTAGTAACCCCGAACATGTATTTCCTGCCTAAAATACATAAGAATTATGATAACATACCTGAGGGCCGCCCAATCATGAGAGGGATTGGGTGGGTCACTGAGAATATATCGGAATACCTTAACTCCATTCTCAAACCAAGGGCCAGCTTATTATATTCATACTTACAAGACTCCACCAGTCTTATACGGAAACTTCAGAATTTCACATGGCATAATACTTACCTTCTAGCAACTTTAGACGTGAAGGCACTATACACTTCTATCCAGCACAAATGGGCTATGATTGCAATTGACTACACGTTCAGGAATGAATCAGCCTCTTACTACAACCATATTCAGATGATTAAGGAAATGTTGCAGCTTACATTCGATCTTAACGTTTTCACCTTCGACAACAAGATATACCAACAAACCAAGGGAGTGGCCATGGGCACAAAATACGCCCCAGCCTTAGCCAACATATTCATGGGCATGCTAGAAGACAAATCAGTTTACCTGGAACCGTTCTACAGAGATAAAATCAAGATGTGGACACGGTACATCGATGCATTGGTCAATCAAACAAGCGATAAATTGCAAGACACAATATGTGTTGATTACAGTATTATTTGTGTATGCAAGAAATTGTATATAGGGAGCAGGAAGAGAGATTTGAGAATCCGAATACGTGAGCATCTGGCGAAAATTGGTAGCCAGGACCCATCGATCCCACTAGCCGATCATTGACAGCAGGTGCATCAACTGCATAATAAATCAAATTCATTGGTCTACAACAAGTGACTTTGAACAAAAGGGGTGGGGATAGGTTAAAAGCTCTAAGACAAGCTGAAGCACGAGCAATTTGTTACTTCAATACGACGGTCACAGGTCTCAACAGTGACAGTGAAATGGTGTCATTCTTGTAGAGTTAGCCCATTGCAACATAGGGCCTCATTACACGGATGGAGGTGGACCAAGGTGCTATTAGCACCTTGGTCCATGCCGGTAAAATACCGGCACTGCCTTGGTGGAAAGGGGAATTACTGCCCTATTCCAAGGTTGGCAGGGCGGTAATTCCCCTTTCCCCCATTGCCCTTCCCCATTCCCATTTTTGCCCCATAGGGCTCTATGGGAATGGGGAAGGCGCTAATTACGGTGCCACAAATTGCGGTACCGTAATTAGCTCCCTGGTCCCTTTGCGGGTTGGTTTTTAACGCCTGCGTTAAATTCACCAACCCGCAAAGGGATCTCGTAGTAAGGCAGCAAGGGTTTACCGGTACCGGTATTTTACCCTTACCACCTACCGTGTAATGAGGCCCATAGTACCTGTAGTACCGAACAGATTAAGAGAGGTTTTTCTTTGCCAGAAGTGCAACATAATAGGTGCAATTAGTAGTAGTCTCATTGTAATGTATTTCCACATGTATATTAACATAGGAGATTCTCAAATATAGACTGATTACTTGTTAGTAGCATGATATGTTGTGATTGGGTGTGAGCACCTATTAAGACATCAATACAACAGGAATTTTATGTACTAACATACTAAGAATTTTGTTCAGGTAAGTTAATTCTTAATTTTAGTAAAATTGATCGTTAAAGCAGAATCTCGAAGAGATCATCACGGGAGAGCTATTGTACCTAATATCCTGCCAGTAAGGCATGTTTTATGGGCATAAGAACCATTTAGCAATGGCAGCCTTCAAACACACAATGGCAGTCATAATTGTTCGAATCACGGCGGACGTTTTGCAACGTTATCTTTCAGTCCGTAAGAACCAGGTAAGCGTGAGAAACTCTCGATGGACCGCGTCCATCCAATGGTCTATGTAGAGCGCAGTATGGAAATAACGTTGGTCCTTATTAACATGTAAGCTAACACGGTTTTAGGATTTGATGTGTGGTTTGACACTATACTAGCTTGGTTGTTGGGGTTTCTACCTAGCATAACGCACTTGATGAGGGATTTTAGTTACAGTGCATGGACACTTTTGGAATAAGGCTATTTTGCACACAATGAAGTTTTTGTAATTAAGGCTTGATGGTAATTAAGACTGTTAATGCAACATCCTTTGCCTTCTTTTAGCACGTGATGAGGGATGCTCATTACAGTGAGTGGATATTTGTGGTTGTAGGCTATTTCTGCACACGATAAGGCTCTGTAATTAAGGCTTGATGACATTTAAGAATGTAAATGAAATATATATTTTTTGCCTGCTATGCGCACATAAGTTTACGGTTAGCAGCACAACATCGGGACTTACAGAAACAAGATGAATTGCAATGTTTAGCACGTATATCACATAGGAGAGTGGCTATGTACTTTTACTTTAAGAATTATGTCCAGCCAATATCCATATCACCAGAGACCTGATCAGATATTAACTTGATTTCAGACATTCTATTGGGGATTATACGCAGTGATTACTACAGGGACAACAGTCCTATGGATTTATTGCAAGCCATTAAGGGTAAGCATACCTGCTCGAATTATCATTGGGATAATATGTTGGTCAGTTGACCATTATGGACCAATTACCCTTGAACCAAGTTAATGATTAATTTTTCAATGTTTCTCTCCTCTGTTCTGTCTTTTCATGTTTTTGATTTTTGGAATAATGTGCATACATAATGTGTTTTTCTCTACACCCTTGAATCCTCCCTCTCACCAATCCTTGTTTCTCTGTCTTTTTATCACTTTATTTTTACTTTGATGTGTATACTCGTATTGCGGCATGATGGAATAATGCCTGCGCAATATGATTTCATAATTGGTTTTATACTAATATTATGTTTGTGTTGAAATCATACAAAATTATGATAAACTATGTAACCCACTTCTGATGATTTGCTGTGAAATTGTATGTAGCCCAGATTTGAAAAAGGCTCAGCAGAGCCGAAACATGTTATCATTTATGGGCTTTTCTTTAAGAAGTGTGAATATGCTGTATAATTAAACATACACACATCTTTGATGGCGCCGAGTCCTGGAGTCTCTTCTGTTTTACACTGTTTATGGTGACGGTTAGGCTTTATTACCGTCTGGATACAGTGACCTGCGACATCCTTGATCTTACCTTATGCTTGAAGACATAGCATTATATGGCCAACCCAATACTGATATTAATGCAAGGGATTGTGAGGTGCCGCCCTTCAGAGCAATGTTTTCCAAAGCCATTCTCTTCAGTTGTGTTTTTGTGTTTTTCAGGATGTTTGGGGCCTACAGCCTGGCTAGACGCAGAGCGTCGAGTTTCAGGCGTGGGATGAGCTGGGGCCTCGTCTGCCGACGATCGGCTCTCAGCAGGAGTTTTGCGTGTGATGCCCGTGCCGTCTTTTGCCGGTCGGGGCCTGTCATGCAGCGATCTTGAACGAGAGTGCCCAGAGGTCAGAGACTCCACGGACCTTTCCCCGGACTTCGTGCATTGCCTTTTGCTTGACCCGTGTGTCGAGTCTCGGCTTGGGGGTGTGTGTTTATTGATGGTTGGAATTGTAGCGCTTCCACCGCCAGGTGTAGTCCCCATAACAGGGCCACCAGCCTGTCTTCCGGGGTCGGGGGCCTGCGCGTGGGTAGCCAAGGCTGCCCTGTCGCCATCGCCATCCGAAATGGCGGCATTGCTGCCGTCACTTAAAATACCTTCTACGTCCATGGCCTGGTGTATTGGGCCCAGCGTTTGGTGGATCGGTCCTTCAAGGTCTGGGGCTTGAAGAGCCTACACGCTCGACAAGTTGCCTCGAAGTGGTCTCCCCTGAGACACAAAATACAGACTAGGTTCTTATCGACCCATGGGAATTTGCACTTGCACTTGGGGCAAAATTTAAATGGGGTCCTGCCCATAATGATAAAAAAGGGCAGCTTGGCGAATGTAGTGGAAAAAAAGGGGAATATACATCCTAAAATGATCTCCCCCTCTCTCCCTACTGTAAGGGCTGAAGCCCGGGGCAGCCTTCCAAGGCCGAAGGGTCAGTCTTGGAGGATTTCCGACAGCTGGTCTTCTTGTTTTCACCAGCGTTGAAGTTTCGACGTGCAGTGTTATAAAGGACAGAAAGAAGATCTATCGGTAATTGTAAAATGAATACTGGCTATTCGCCGAAATAGGAACTCTGCTATAGACGTCTGTCTAGAATGGCAGAAAAAAACAATCAGAGGGACCTCGACGCGTTAGGGTTCATGGGTACAGTGGACATCACACTAGGAATAGTACTACTGGCATACCCTGTCGACGTCCCTTTTCGAGTTTCGAAAACAGCAACTGTAATACTCTGCAGCTTCCACTAGATGTCGGCCTATGCACAGCATGTGATCTAAGCAGATTCCACAAGCCTCAGAAATATATATATATATACACACACACACACACACACACGCATGAGAGGCATCCATGTAGTGTGCTACTAGTACTGCTCGACGTTGCTTAAACATACTTCTAATAAGCAGCTTCCAGTCTCCACTCCCATGTTGTGAAAAAGGTGGGGGTAGGGAGGGGCAGGATGTTGGAAGATCGATGGGATTGTTACTAGAATGACATCAAACTCCCCCAGGTGCCCCGTGGAGGCTGATGGTGCCTACCTTTAGGTTTAGGAACTACTGGATGATGAGTCTGTCTGTCCGAGAGCTGGGAAGACATAAGAGGAGACACAGCGTTAAAGAGGAACATTGTTGCTAATTACAAAAGTATCCACTTTAATTTCAAGGATTAGCAGAAGTGTCACAGAAAGCAAAATACGTGAAATGCTGTAACAAACAGTGTCAGGGAGCAATCATCAAACCTCATTTTGTGATGATTTGTGTTTATTTAATTCAGTTTCTTTTAAATATGTGCACATTTCCCAAGGGGTGTTGTCACAAGAACATTGAACAGATGCTACCAAAACATACAAAAACATGACCACAAGAAAACAATACCACCATTATATCAAAAACCTATCCCACCGATTTATTTAAATTGTTATTTTATTGGGTATTTATAATGCGCCTATACAGCAAATGGTGTTTCAAGGCGGATCAAGACAAAAGGGGGGGGGGGTGGTGCAGACATGGATGAAGAATAACAATAACAGTCCTACTAGGCCATGTGTCATTCAGATCATGCAAGTTCAGTAACAAGAAGTGCAGGGTAGAGGGGGAGGAGAGGGTGTGAGGAATACGACCATCCGCACAGTGGGTGGGCACTCGCTTGGGATTTCTTCGATATTTTTTAAAGAAATTGATGGTGGGAGATCAACCTCAGAAAATGTGTGGGGCTAATCCACACACATTTTCCTTTGCTCCCTGTACAACCAACACATAGCCAAGTCTACTCTGGGGGGGGACACAGCGTACAAGCACAGTTCTCCTGTCATGTTCAGCTGGAATGTGACAGCCACGGGTACAGCAAAGCATCTCAAGAAGGCGGAAGGCAACACCTTCCTTGCTATAGCCGGCTTAATTAAATATCAAAGGCTCCATGGATCCGCCCTGCACATTGTCAGTCCTGCAGGATGGTGGCAGCAATTAAACATAATTAGCATACTAATACAGTATACTTCAAACAGACACACATGGGGCCTAGCTGCAGTGGCTGACAAAGGAGACAGGAAACCCCCAACACCTTTTTGATATGCCTCTGTGTAAACTGGAAGTTAGCTCCCTCCCCTTAGCATGAAGGGCAGTGCATGTCATGTCTGAGACAACTGTTTGCAGTAAGAAACTCCTGCAGGGGCAAGCCATTCAGAGGGTAGGAGTATGTGATTTGATGGAGACAGAAAGTCTCTTCTCGCCACACACTTTAAGGGAAACCTGTGCTTTAATCAGGAACCACTGAGAGCTCAATTAACCAGAGAGACCCTTTGATCCACAACAGACAGGAAGATGGGTGGGGCTTAGTATTACAGGTTTTCACCCCTTACCTTTCCTGTTGCAAACCACTCTGGTTAGGACCTCACGCATAACAGAAGATTGTTGGTCGGGATCCAGGATTGGTTCATTAAAACAGGCTTAGCCCATTTGGCTTTAAAACAGTGCTGAGCCCCTCTTTTGGCAAACCATCTGAAGACTTCACCAGAAGCAGGAAAGAAGAACTCAGCATTGGACCCTGGCATAAGGTATAGTCTGCCTTACATCTTCCACTAGTGAAGGAAGGCCAGGATTTCCAAGAGGGAAGCAATATCCCTCGCCTAAATATCTCAGGATGGAACAGAGGGAGATGCTGAATCCAGGAGGACCCTCTAGCAGCTCCAGAACCAGTACCCAGCAGCACACAGCATGCTCTGCTAGACTCTGCAAGCAAGCTTCCTAGGTGGGAAGTGCCAGAGAGTCAATGAACCAAACCAAGGACAAGGCAGCTGCCTGCAACACTCTCCTCAGCTTTGGGCCATCTGCCTTAAAGGACGACACAAACCCAGCGAAGAAGCTAGGAGGAGTGCATCGACAAGCATCTACCAGTGTCTGCCTGAAAGACATTTTTTCTAGACAGTCGAGCCCCTCAAGCTGCAACCGACTGCACCGCTAACTGCTGTCACGCTGCAGTCGCCAGTGCCATCCGAGACGCCTCAATCAGTGCTTCAGCACCGCTAACCAGCACTGAGACAAAGATTTTTTCTTTTTCTGTTTATTTGAATTTGTATAGCGCACAGCGGCCATGAGGCATTGTGGCGCTGTTACAGAGTGTTTGCTTAGTACATACATATGTGAGTCAAACATTACAGCAAAAGGATAGTAGGTGCATCATATACAGAGAAGGAAGGTGTGCGTGTTCTTTGTTACAGAAGACCAGCATCAATTGTTGGAGGGGTGACATGGTTATTTGAACAATTTGGTTTTTAGCAATTTTAGATTCCTGACCCTGAGCCTCCGTGTAGGCCAGCCTGCAACCACCCATCCAGCCTTGCTCATCGAACTGCCTGCCGCCTGATACCCGCAGCTGTCTCCCATCTTGAACTCTGTCGCAGAAGCTGCAAAGCGCCCGGAAACCACACATGGTACATTGTGGTTCTGTCTCCCTAGTGACATTTTACGACCCATGCTCCCTTTGTGCTGAAACCAAGTATCCTTGAACTATTGTGATTAATTACTTTACCAACTACCCTCCTGTCAGTATCCAGAGTGCGTTGCTTTTCCTTCTTAAAACTGTCTGTCCTCTGCATTCCTTTACAGGGTGGGTTGTATTTTGTAGTGTGCTAGAACTGTCTGTTGTATAAAAATAAAGTACATATTTGTATACAACCATGACTGGACAGTCCCCTTTATCTTTGGGTAATAATTGTATTTTCGCTGTGTTCCAACTAACCAACGATCCACAACGTTGCAGAGATAAGCCTGCCATTCCGTCCAGGTTACCAAAATTGGACAAGGAGGTTTATAATGTACTTTGTTTCCAATCTGTTTGGATCCCTTCTGGTGTACTAGAAGTGTGGGGCTGATTGATGGTTTAGAAACCGATATTCATCCCTTGACCACTGGTGCCCCAAATGTCGATTCGTCACAGGGGGAGGGGGATGCATTAATACTAAGGTGGGAAGGGAAGAGTGCAGAGCATGCAAGTGCTGAGGAAGGGCAGAAGGGGGGTTGGAGAGCCCCTGGGCTAGAGGAGTGATAAAGGGAGGTCAGGTTGACGAGTATCAGGGGAATGCAGGGAGTGCAAGGGAATGAAGGTCCACATGCAAAGTGTGAGGAAGGGGATGGATGGGCTCAATAGGGCTGCAACCCCACCAGGCTAGAGAGCTTATGGCCCTTAGGAACGTGTATATGTAATGGATGGGATCACACCAGAATAATTCTGAGTCCAAATAACCGAACCAACTCAAGAAGATGGCAAGTTACTGTTTTATTAACAATTATCTAAAACAGGGAGGTTACAACGAACATCAACAGACGCACGCTCAGTCTCTCAATGATCTCTACAAAAAATACAATATCTATGCTCAATAATGCGTTATAGTGACATCATACTATGTGGCAATAGTTAAAAACCTATCAAGGGTCGGGATTGGTTAAGGGCAACATCTAGATATACATTTGTATAGGAGCTAGGATTGTTATTGGCTATCCTTTATCAGGTGGACAACATATGCCTACCTCTTAAAACATGTCACTTTAGAAACATTCGGTACACAGTTTCACATTGGTCTTACAAGCTATAAGGTCCTTTATTATACAGACTAATACAATTGGTTGGCATGCTTGTGCCATGTCTGGAACATTCGGTTCATTTAGCAACACGTAAACCAAGCCCCAGGTGCAGGGAGATAGGACACAGAGCTACCTCACCACCGAATTAGCCCAGTATCTCTCATCGCCCATTTCTTCTGCCATGAAATTGTCTTTGTACTTGGCCTTGTAGAGTATTATCGTCTTTGGGAATGCACAGGGGTGAGGGCACTCGCTATCGTGTCTGGAACTCCAATTTCAAGCTCTATTTCCATCCTTGGGTCACGCGACAGGAGATCACAATCTGGTCCTTTGTGCAGCTTTTAAATGCTCTAAATGAATTAAAAACCTGGCATCCTTTGTGTTCTTTCTTGCACCTTAACGCGGGAAGATTATTCCTCTGCACACTCTTTCTTCTTCAGAGTAGATAGCTGACCTCGATTTCTAGGATCTTGACTTCAGGCCAGGCAGCCTCGCCACACAGCTCTTTGAGCCTGCTATTCGGCTGCGACACAGCTTTCCATTCTCCCTTCATGATTTCTGGCTTACTTATTTCATGATAGCAATGTCCAGTTTCTGTGCAATGGCGGCTTGACCTGCGTTCTATTCATTACTCATAGCTAACCTCTATGATGACTTGATCTACCTTGCGTTTCAGCATCTGTACATTCATTGAACTTTTGTTTTCTGCACCATTTTGTGCATGTGTAATCTTCTCTTACACTTGAGAGTTCACTCGATTCTTTACTTAGTCATTCGTTTTTTCAGGATCCAACATTATCTTCAGTCAATATCTCGGGACATCGTGCACAATTTCTTATGACGTCTTCAATCATTTGCTTAGTTCTTTCTCATATTCCTTCAGGGAGTTACTCCTGCAGGTTGTCATCACTTTGAGGGTGCATTCGATAGGGTTGTCTCAATGGGTATATTCTTTCAATTGCTCGCTGCAGTATTAGTACAATAGCTGGTGTTAGGCAAGGCACAATCTCATGTCTCCAATACAGGGAAGGTATGGGGGTGGGATCTCCTGCAGATGTATACAGCTGCTCCTCTACACTAGTGCAGGTGGAGGGTGCCTGGAGGGGCAAGTGCAGGCTGGGGGAGGGTGGGGGGTGAGGTCAGGTGAGACTGGGTGCTGGGGTAGACTGGGAGAGGAGGTCCTTGTGCCCTGTATGACTCAGAAGGAATCAGGCAGCCAGTCAAAAAGCGGCAGAGGGGGACATTAGCTGGGGAGGGGAAGAGGGAAGGAAGAAGAGAAAAGGAGGGTCTTGAGAAGCTTCCGGAAGTTAAGGAGATCTGGCTCAAGCCCGAGGGGGGCAGGGAGGCCATTCCAGAGGGAGGCTCCTGCGGAAGAGAGATATCTACCCCCCACTCTCTGCTTGGAAAAGCATCTGAACTGCAGAGTTGGAGCTAGAAGCCAGAAGGGCTCCAGCAGGGAGGTATCTAGGGAGAGAAAGTTGGTTGTAGAGTGGTCCCCAGCCCCAGAAAGCCTTGTGGATGATGCAGAAGGTCTTGAATTTGTTCCTTGAAGCAACCTGGAGCCAGTGGAGAGACTTTAGGGCTGGAGAGATGCAGTCCTTGGGCTTGAGGCCAAGGATAATTCTTGCAGTCCTATTCTGGATTAGTTGAAGGGGCGAAGGGAGGAGTCAGACAGATTGAGGAATAGGCAGTTGCAGTAGTCCATCCTAGAGAGGACCAGAGCCCTGCAGACAATGAGTTTCTGGGGGAAAGTGAGGAAAGGGAGAATGCCTCTGAGGCGGTGCAGCTGATAGTCGGCCTTCTTGGCAAGGTCTGAGATGTGAGGAGAGAAGGAGAGAGAGGAGTCAAAGATGACACCAAGGTTTTTTGCCTCACAAGAGTGTGAGGGGAGGGTACCCATGGAGAGTGGCCAGAGAGTAGGAGGGAAGGAGGGAGCTGGGGTGCCAATGAGAAGGATCTCAGTCTTACTGGCATTAAGGCAGACATTGTTAGCAGCATGCCATACCTAAATAGCAGTGAGCCATCAGGAATGAGAGAGACAGAGGAGGCAGTGGAGGGAAGGTTCAAATGGGCTACAGGGGCAAGGTAGATGTTGAAGAGCCACAGTGAGAGAATAGAGCCCTGGGGGATGCTGCAGGTGGAGAGTGTGATAGGGGAGAGAAAAGGGCCCACTTGAACCTGGGAAGGTCGGTCAGAGAGAAAGCCGGTCAACCAGTCCAGTGCCAGGCATGTGATGCCAAGGGTGTCACAGAGCCGATTTATAAGGGTGGTGTGATTGACTCCATCAAAGGCAGAGGAAAGGTCAAGAAGGATGAGAACAGAAGGAGAGTTGGAATTGCGATTTGAGAGTAAGTCTTTATGGGTGTTCTGGAGTGCTGTTTCCGTGCCTCTGGCTGCTCTGAAGCCAGACTGGTGGTCGTGGAGGCAACCAACAGATTCAGTGTGGCGGTTTAGCTGGGAGATGACCAGCTTCTCCAAGAGTTTGCCCAGGAAGGGGGTAATGGAGATAGGGCAGTAGTTAGCCAGACAGGTTGGGTTGGCAGAAGGCTTTTTGAGGGAGGGTGCACAAGGCAGTGCTTGAGGGATAGCGGGAAGGAGCCGGACACAAAGGAGTGATTGCAGAAATCAGCCAAGGTTGGACCCAGGGATGCAATGTTGTCCTTGATAGTTCTGGTGCAGCAGGGGAGCACCTGTTCAGAGGAGACCTTCATAGAGAGGACTTGTGTAGAGATCCCGTCCGGTGGTATAGGCGATAAAGAGGAGAGTAGGAGCGAAGTGGGACTAAGGGAGGCCTGAGAGCGGGTAATGGAGAAGGGAGGGGTATGGAGGAGAGTGAGGACAGGATGTCCTGAGTTTTGGTTATGAAGTGAGAAGCTAGTGCAGTGCAGAGGGTCTGGGATTGCAGGGGAGAACTGGAGACTGCGGTAGGATTGGCAAGCTCCTGTGGAGACAGAGAAATTGATATGAGGCCGGGAAGCCCAAAAGGAAACACACCAACACAGGTTACAAAGGACATACAAAGCGCTTTATTTCAAAGTTACAAAGTTACCAAAGTCAATTGACATACGGATAGCTATTCGGCCCTCTGACTAACACGCGAACCTTCAACGTAAGATTTGCACTGAAAGTGGGAGAGACCGATCATCGGGATGCTTGGGTTTTTATACGTTTTGTCCTGCATTGGCCAGCCCTCTCGCAAGTTAACCATACTTGGAACCATGGCTAGGGTTCGTAGCCAGGTTGAACACACAATTTACATAATTTGATCAGTTCCGCTGATACAGTTACATATTTACACACAGGTTAAAGAGAGGACAAGGTCTTCGTTCGTGACCCTAACAAGTGGCCTGCGGACATATTATTTATTCACGTGTGCGGAGGTCACCACGGCCGGAGTCTTACTCAAAATGTCATTCGGCCTCCATTTTGTGATTCAGGGTGACTTCCACACTGCAAGAGTACCTAAAATGGCGGCTAGATCCAAGATGGCGGTTTACACAATACATTAAGGTCAAGACCTTGCCGCGGAACCTATGTACATGGTATTCTTTAGACAGCTTGGCGTAGGCCAACATACATTTAAACAATGCGATTGGGGTCACAATATTATATCGATTTCCACAGACCCTCCTTTTGGCCTATGCCAAGTGCTAATACATCATTTCCTAATACTTTCAAAAATAACTGAAGGCATTATCATCCATAGGTTCCGCATCATTGTCTGAAATGTCAATAGCCATAAAGTTGTTCATAAGAACTTCTTGCAACATGAACTCTTTAGATGCTGTCTTCGGGGTGTATATCTTATGCCCTATTGCGCTCACTACCTGAGCACAACATCCTCCCATCATTCCACATATACTCGCGAGGCATTGAAAACAACAGCAAAGAAATAACAGTATCCCTAAAATACCTAAAATGACAGAAAGCACCTTCCACCCCCAAGATCGTAAAGAATCCCAAAACCAAGTACTAAGGTTCCAGTCTCCTACAGGGATATGGACTAAAGAACTGAGAGTGTGTAAATTCTGAATTGCTTTAAAAATTGTTGGCGAAGAATCTGGTACGAAAACACAACAAGCAGACCCCACTAATTTACATACTCCACCTCGTTCTGCCAGAATGACATCTAATGACATTCGATTTTGGAGTGCTACCAATCTTATCGCCTTTTGCTCTAAGGTCATATTGTAAAGTATGTCCGTGGTCCGGTTGATCGTTTTCTCCAACACCCTCGCTAATCCCCTAATGTTTTCTAAATTTGCTATTTGTCCCCAAAAGGTCACTACTGATTTGGCTATATCCCCGAACACTTGTCCAGGGGTATCTCCATTACTATCCCGTCGCGGGCGAGCCTTAGATACCTCTAAGGTACTGGCTATAAATACTCCTGGTAACAATATCCCTAAATAACAAGTCCCCTGCCAATCCTTGGGCAACCAGGGAAAAGCTAAACTACCACAAACAAAATAAACGGGTCCCCCTACATACAAAGGCCTATTTTCCCCAGTCAAGTTTACAGTATTCACACAAGGCTCGAAGTCTCCCATTGGCCTAGTGCCATTTCTTTGTACACAGAAAGGAACAGAATCAGGACTATGATTCACAGAATAAGAAGGAGGCATGGCATCCTTATTGCCTATCGGAGCCATCTTAAAAGAAACTAGATTTTGAAAAGGTAAAGATAGTTTATCAGACGGCCTAATAGAAGCGACGTTAGGTTTACTTCTATTTGCGAAAAGCGAGCATCCCAGGGGAGTCAATTCACGTTTTTCAAATTCATTCAAATTAGTCCCATCGAAGTTCCCTGAGATGCTATCATTCCATCGGCCAAAGAAGAGTGCTCTAAGAGAGGCATAGCAAGAAGTCGTTAGAGGTAAGGGATGTATATACCATCCCAGTCCCTTGTTCCCATGCTGCGGTAAGTGAGTGCAAATCCAACAGTTACTCTTATTAAAAATAGCATGCGTAGCATTCATCACTATCATCAAGGTGTTATTATGATATTTCTGTCTATGCCGAGAGTCCCTAGGGGACAGAGTGTGAAGGTGTACAGAGGGAGTCAAAACAGTTGGTACGATTTTTTGGTCGGTAACAGAGGCTTCAAAGGATAAATTTCTTCGAAATACCAAAGTCCCACGGCAGCAGTTGCAAAAATAACAATAATCAAAACGAGAACACAACAGTACGTTTTCGGGGCCCAGGCACATTGTTCATTGTTCGATTTGGTCACCTCCTTATCTAATAGTTCAATGCAGGGAGCAGCGGTGAAGGCGGCAGGCATCATGGTCATCCCGATCGACGGCCCCAATGTTTGTTGCTGGCGACACTTCGGCCGCGCGATTTCTTAGTCCTTCCCAACCCTAGCCAACAGAACCCTCTTTTTCTTTGTTCGATAAAGAAAGAAAACAGTACTTCAATCACTCTTTTCCTTCCAGATGCACGACACTCGTGCGGTAATTCTATTTCCGTGGTCGAAGGTTGTACCTGATGGTACCCAAGTTTGTTGAATCCAAAAGCAAAGTATCGTCGCTCCCTGAGGGGAGCGTTGTGTCGGTGGCGACGGAAGTCGCAGAGCTCGAAACAAGATTTTCCGGAAGTGATTGATCAAGAGAGTGCGGAGACAAAATGGACGGCTCCCCAAGCTCCTCAGGCTCAGAGAACTTCTCCGACGCACTCACAACACTGCCTGCTACTCAGAGATCAGAGATTGTAGCATCAGCGAGGGGTTCTGTTTCTTCTGTAGCGTGTGGCGTCGGGTGAGGAAGCTTCTTAATATGCGTTGCATGTATCCAATTCTTCTTTTCTGCCACCCGCAGTGCCGTCCTGGTGACCAACAATACCTGGTAGGGTCCGCGCCAGCGAGGCGCAAGACAGGAAGACCTTTCGTAGGCCTTTATCAGGACCCAGCTTCCAGGCTGTATATCGTGTCCTGGGCCCGTAAACCGTACAGGTAAGGCAGCATTCACCTGGTGGTAAATGAAATACAGATTTTTAGTCAATTGGTTACAGTAATCTATGAGCAATACATTATCCACGTCCCTCAGGGCTTTAGGTTTAGGGAGACCCCAGATATTAGCGGGCCTTCCCATTACCACCTCGAACGGAGAGAGCCCAGTTCTAGTCTGGGGTGTGGCGCGCATAGCTAACAACACAATAGGTAAAGCGTCGGGCCATTTTAGTTTAGTGTCGGCACATGTTTTTTGCAAGTTTGTTTTTCAAAATACTGTTGTGTCTCTCTACCAACCCAGCACTTTGAGGATGCCTAGCTGAATGAAAACGTTTCTCAATCCCTAAGGCAACACATATTTGTAACATTACGGCTGCGATGAAGTGGGGACCGTTGTCCGACCAAATTATCCTCGGGAGCCCAAATCGAGGGAAGTATTCTTTCACCAGGATCTTTGCGGTGGTCATGGCGGTAGCATTTTTGACAGGGAAAGCCTCGACCCATTTGCTAAAAGCACAAATGATGACAAGAACATATTTCAAGTTATTACATCGCTCCATTTCAATAAAATCAAGGTGAATGGTTTCAAAGGGGACAGAGGGGGGCCCGAAACTTCCCCTTGGAGTCACTGTCCCTTTACCCACATTGTGCTGCAGGCAAATCATACAATTCTGAACATGTCTCTTTGCAGTTTCCAAAATTTTATCATTCACCCAAACCTATGCGTTGGACCGTGTGCCATTGTAACCGTTGCTAACACATAAGAATCAGGAAGCAACCATTTCCCGTCGGATGCGTCCACCCAACACCCTTCATCATCCAATTTTCCCATGCCTTCAGCCCACTTCCTAGATTCTTCAACTGAGGCATCAGTCTGAATAGCTCGCACAGACCCAATGCCTTCATCTATTATACAAACATCTCTCACTTCCCTCGAGGTGTACATGTCTGTGCTAAGGTCTGTGGCTGTTTGTCTAGCTATCAAATGTGCAAAAGCATTTCCTATGCCCACATTGTCTATGACCTTGCGATGTGCTGCACATTTCATGATCGCTAATTGTTCAGGGAGTGAGAGCGCTGATAGTAGTTGTACTATTAAGGGACCATGCTGAATCTTGGTCCCATGTGAGGTCAGAAACCCTCTTTCCGACCACAGTTTTCCTAAGTTGTGAGCCACCCCAAAGGCTTACTGGCTATCCGTATAAATATTGACTCTGCCCTTGGGAGAGCTCACAAGCGCGGGTCAACGCTATAATCTCCGCGGCCTGCGCGGAGTTATGCGGAATCCTTTTAGTTTCAACAATCTTATTCAAAGTAGTAACTGCATAAGCAGCTGTAGATGTACCATTCGGAAGTTTGAAGCAGGAGCCATCACAAAACAGCTCCCCTTCCGCATTCTCCAAAGGAGTATCTGAGAGGTCTATCCTGCCCTTTGTTTCTTGCTCGGTGGCATACAGGCAGTCATGTGATCCTTCATCACCGCAAACAATATTTTGCGGGAGAGGTAGGAGTTCAGCCGGATTGAGAACACAACACCTTTTTATTTGGATATGAGGCGCAAATAGGACTAATTCATACCTTGTCAACCGGGCAGAGGTAAGGTGTTGCGTTTGAGTTTTATTCAATAGAATATCAACAGAGTGAGGCACCATCAAAATTAAATCGTGGCCTAGGACCATCCCCTCACTCTGTTTTACAGAAGCAGCGGCAGCAGCAACAGCGCGCAGACATTGCGGCAAAGCGCATGCAACAGGATCGAGGGCGGAGGAATAATAGCCGCACGGCCTATTCTTCCCTCCATGTTCCTGTGTTAACACAGACAAAGCACATCCATCACATTCATGCACAAACAACACAAAGGCCTTATCGTAATTTGGTGTACCCAGAACCGGCGCTGAACATAGCGCGGTTTTGAGAAGCTCAAATGATCGTTGATGTTCCGATTCCCATGGCAGTGGCAGAGAAATGCCCTTCTTCGTCAAAGCCAACATCGGTTTTACCACTAGGGCAAAGTTCGGGATCCACAGTCTACAGTAGGACGCCATCCCTATCAGGGCTCTGACTTCCTTCTGCGTTTTTGGGACAGACATGCCAGAAATGTGTTTTATTCGTTCAGGTGTCAATCTTCTCCCCTCCTTTGACAGGAGGTAGCCTAAATAGGCAACCTCCTGGCAACAATATTGAAATTTTTTAAGCGAAGCTTTGTGACCATTTATAGCTAGATGAACAAGCAACAATATAGTGCCTTCTTTACAAGCTTTCTCAGAGTCTGCAGCCAGGAGCAAATCGTCTACATATTGAAGCAGCGTGCAAGTAGGTGGCAATTCAAGGGTGTCGAGCTGCTCCTTCAAAGCTCTACTATAGATACTAGGACTTTCAGTATACCCTTGAGGTGCCCTCGTGAATGTAAACGAGCGTCCCCCCAAGGTGAACGCAAACAAATACCTGCTCTCCTCATGTATCGGAATACTAAAGAAGGCGTTTTTCAAATCTACGACACTAAAGTGTGTAGCCGTAGCAGGGATCATTGTTAAGATCGTCGTTACATCAGGCACGATTGGAAATTGTGGGGCTACCACTCGGTTAATGGCACGAAGATCTATTATAAACCGGTACAGAATTGCATTGTCGCCTTTCTTATATACTGGCAAGATCGGGCTATTACATAAGCTACCTGTAATCTCTTCGATCACTCCACAATGTACAAAATCGGAGACAATGCATTTCAGAGCACGTTCACCTTCAGTTGAGATTTTATATTGCGGAATGCGCGGTAGTTTAACCCCATGTTTCAAGACTATCTTAACAGGCTCGATGTGCAATATTCCGACATCATTGTCGTCCATTGCCCACAAACATTCCGGGACAATGTCAAACTCGGGAGGTAGAGGTCGGGTCAAGTACTGGGATTTAAAGGGTTGCTGTGGTGAAACTGTTAATCTTATTCCGTCAGGGGAACAATGAATCACTGCATTCAGTTTCTTTAACAAATTCAACCCTAGCAAATTTTCTCCACAGTTTGAAGTAAGAAGAAAAGGGCACTGGTCTGTGAAAGGACCCAAAGAAACAGATACCGGCACAGAGACCGGACAAACAGTTGGTATACCAGAGAACCCTCTAGAGACGTTTGTTTGCCCTGACAGTGGAATGTTTGGAACCCTAGAATGGTCAATGGAGCACTTTTGTGCTCCAGTGTCGATCAAGAACTGATGTTTCCTATTCCCCACCAATAATTCAACGTAGGGGCCCTTTTGAATAACGGGAATAGGTAAAGGTTCCAAACGCTGCTTCGGGCAATCCTAATAAGGCAGAACTTCGTCAAAGGGAAGTTCTTCAGAAAGATAGGCAGCAGAAGGGTGATCAAATATATTTCTCGAGTCTATACTCGGAGTCTGATTTTCCCGTGAAAAAGGTTGCTGTGGATCTTGTAGAAGCTGACCCCTATCAGGGCCCCCTGCTCCGGGGCGGCCCCTTGGTCGCCTACCCATACCTCCAAATGTGCCACCTGACCTCTGATGAAGGGCAGGGCACTGTGCTCGCCAGTGACCTTCCTGGCGGCAATAAGCGCACTGATTTATATTTATAGAATTTGGAGGAGTATTTCCTCTTGGAATGTACTGACCTCTAGTCTGTGTCGTACCTCCTCTGGGGTTTCTAACAATTTGCTGCAACAATACTTTAGTCTTTAAGTCACCCCTTCTCTTTTCGATTTTCTCTTTTTCATTGTTAACCCGATTCTCATAATACTGAGCCATATGCAAAACCTCTGACTGAGATTTTGCCTGCCAAGCGCTCTCTGAGGACATAATTTGTGACTGGATGTCAGGCAACAATCCACGTACAAATTTGTCCACAAACAACCTCTTCCCCGACTCTGTGCCTAAATCCTGTCCACTGAAGTCAGAAAACACCTGTTCGAATCTATTAAAGAATTCAGTAGTACCTTCAGTTTTCCCTTGGACGCAGGCTGTAAGCTTGTCCCAAATAATCCTTTTTTCTGGGATTATAGTTTTTAGTTTAGCAAGTATTCTATCGGGTAAGGTAAGTATTACCTGGGGTGGTTTCTCACCATCTGGTCGTTCCCCATCTATTCTAATCAGATTTACCCATGTATCCCCCAATCCCGGCACATCATCTATTGTCCGTACCTGTTTCCATATATCAACTGGCAAAAGCACTGGAAACAATAAGTCCATGTCACTTAAGGTGAACACAGAAGACTGTAGGACGGATTCTATTTCTTTATAAAACCCTGTCGGGTTTTTCCTAATATCAGGGACTGATTGTCTAATCGTGTTCACTTCCTGTCGAGAGAATGGGACGTGAACAAACTGTGATACATAATGTGCAGGGATATCCACCGCGGGAGCACCAGTCGCCGCGTCGGCGGGGATTTCTATTTTCGGGACAAGGGTCGGAGGGACCTCTCTCATAGGCAACTGAGATATAGGGACCTCCGACCGCTTACTGAGCAATAAGGCCAAATCGAGCGCTAAGGCAGCTGTAGAAGTGTCGGGCAAAAAAGCTCTTTTACAAATACCCAATAATTCTATGGGGCAACCAACCTTCTTCCTTATACATTCCCCCTGTAAGTGCTGTACCATCACTTGGATTACTTACCTTTCGTTGCATCTCTACCGTGTATTGACTATATGTGTCATACACCTCATCTGGCGGTATCGATGAATCTGAGATCCATCGAATCGCGTCTTTGATACAAATTCGTACTTCCTCAGGTGCTGATCTTCGGCACGAAAGGAACCGTTTCTGTACATATATCCTATCGTCCTCATCATCCTCGTTTTGTAACCTTTCAAAATCTCTTCTAAACTCAAACAACCTATCAACATGTCCATGTACTTTCTGCTCTGTATCCCTCGAGAGTGCCAAAGCATTCAGATCTCTCACCCCTTGTGGGAGATCCGAAGTTTGCAATCTACCCCACATTGCACATAAGTGAATCCCCAGTCCTTCAATAAAAACATTTTTCTCGGGAAAATCGTGTAAATTAGATAATGTTGAAAATACATCAGTTTGATCACCTTTTTCCATGCAATGCTTAGCCCAGGCAAATAGTTCCTGTTTCCTGCCCGCAGGAACAGTACTACGAGTCACAATTTTCGACCCTTCACCGGGATCTGTTTTTGTGAACACGGGACTCCCCGGAATCGAAAGTGTAGGCGAGCTTAACAAGGGTGCAGGGGAAAGAGGCAATGTAATAGATGGAGGAGCGACAACCAAAGAACTAGGAGCAGTAGGCTGCGCAGGGGGAGTAGGAATAGCAACGGGAACAATAGCAGGAACGGGCAAAGTGCCCACAACAGGAGCATACGGAGGTGGCGCTGAAGAACCAGGCCTCCGCTCATTCAATATTTTCTCGATAAACTCCTCGGAAACATGGAAATCTTTAGAGGGGTAAATTTTCTGGACCCCGAGCGAGAAAGCTCTATCCATTTTCTGGGCTTCTTCTAATCGTTTTTCTTTGTCATACAACAATGCCTTTTCGGCATTTGTTTTATGACGACGTGCATGTTTATCCCTACTTTTAAGCTGCTGCAATGCTTCCTTTTTCCAATTTTGTAACACATCAAAGGCTGCTGGCCTAGCCTTTTTCTTAAGCAAGATCGATTCTAAGTATTCAATACGGGGGATCTCAAAACTACCATTGATTGGCCACTGAAATTCGGAGGCATTTCTGGTCTGTCTGTGCCAAATGTCATTAAATACAATACTACCAATGCCATACTTACACTATATAGTACACGCCGGCGACCCCTCCTGTGGTGCCGGACGGCTAAATTCCAAAGATTGTCGATCACTGCGGAACAGAGCCCTAAAGCAGCTAGACAATTTCCCAGGCATTTCTCAAAGAATTGGTGTTACCTGGTCCAATAATTGTGTCTGCAGATACAATACGCCAAATTCAAATTGTCAGGGTTAAATTAAGAGCCGGGTCACGACTGCACCTGACCAAACCTAAGGAGGACCGTACGGTTTACAAAGGACTTCAACTAACGAATTTTACCTGCGTTCGGTGGTTTCGGCAAATCTGCCCGCCTCAGAATTGGACCCTCGTCAAGATGCCGTGTCAGACCGCACGACTATCGCCCAAGGATCAGATCGTGCAGCGCTGCCGAGGTATCGCGTCTCGATCGGTCGGGCCCGCAGAATCACACCGTCCGATCCCGATTCGATAGTCTGCGTCAACCTTCAATGATCCGGCATCAATCTTGAGGGTCCCTATTCGGGCGCCAACTGTGGAGACAGAGAAATTGATATGAGGCCGGGAAGCCCAAAAGGAAACACACCAACACAGGTTACAAAGGACATACAAAGCGCTTTATTTCAAAGTTACAAAGTTACCAAAGTCAATTGACATACGGATAGCTATTCGGCCCTCTGACTAACACGCGAACCTTCAACGTAAGATTCGCACTGAAAGTGGGAGAGACCGATCATCGGGATGCTTGGGTTTTTATACGTTTTGTCCTGCATTGGCCAGCCCTCTCGCAAGTTAACCATTCTTGGAACCATGGCTAGGGTTCGTAGCCAGGTCGAACACACAATTTACATAATTTGATCAGTTCCGCTGATACAGTTACATATTTACACACAGGTAAAGAGAGGACAAGGTCTTCGTTCGTGACCCTAACAAGTGGCCTGCGGACATATTATTTATTCACGTGTGCGGAGGTCACCACGGCCGGAGTCTTACTCGAAATGTCATTCGGCCTCCATTTTGTGATTCAGGGTGACTTCCACACTGCAAGAGTACCTAAAATGGCGGCTAGATCCAAGATGGCGGTTTACACAATACATTAAGGTCAAGACCTTGCCGCGGAACCTATGTACATGGTATTCTTTAGACAGCTTGGCGTAGGCCAACATACATTTAAACAATGCGATTGGGGTCACAATATTATATCGATTTCCACACTCCTTGCAGATTTTGAGCAGTTCATCCGGGTTGTTAGTGGCCCCAGAGATGCAGGCTTGGATATAGGCCTTCTTCGAGCAGTTGGAGAGTCTGTATTGCCTTTGGAGCAGGTGACAGGTCAGTCTGTCAGAGGATGTGCTCGAGGTCTGCCACTTCTGCTTGGCAGCTCTGCAGCTGCGTTTCAGAGAGGCTAGGTAGGAATCATACCGGGTGTTGCGCTTGGAGGCAGACTTCATGGGGATCCTCATGACAGGGGCAAGGATGTCCAGGGTGTTGGAGTTGGAGGGGTGAAGGTTAGCAAGGTCTGTGTCAGTGTGAGAGTCAGTGGCCAGAGTGGGAGGGGGAATGAAAGTGGCGGCAAAAGCAGCAACTGACACTCGCCTTATCGGTCGATGACAGAGAAAGAGACTGGCCGTGCAGGCAGAGGCTTAGCCGGGGACCCAACAGATCCAGATGAGAGGACAGGAGAGCCCGGTCCGACCAGGAGAGAGGTGTAGTGAGAGGGTTGAAGATGGGGATGTCTGCTGAGATGAGAGCATCCAAGGTGTGACCGGCTGAGTGCGTCGGACCAGAGGGAAGAATGGAGAGGGAAAGAGAGTCACAGAGGTTGCAGAAGAGTCCAGAGGCCGCATCATGAGAGTCAAGGTGAATATTGATGTCTCTGAGAACCTACTCAGTCGCCCTAGCCTCAGTCCCCTACATGTAATGTAAATGGGTATCTGCAAGTATTTATGGAAAAACATTTATTCCCTGATTATTTTATTATTATTATAATAATTTTACGATCAGTTTGCAAATAGCTGCATCTTCACTCGGCCATCCATGAGAACGATCGGGTTATGGTCTTAGCCTTCGTGAAGCTAGAAATCTGACTCTTCGGGCATTCAGTACCCCCTCAATCCTTACGTCCCCACAAACTAACACTCCTCTAGGCTGGAGACACTCGAGACCGTTGTTATTGAGCTTGAACCCCCAAACAAGAAAATGTCAACGTGTTCTTGGCTTCTATTGGGAACCAGAACAGCCTCCTTAACTTCGGGGCGAGAGGGGCTTTGCTTTCCATCTGCAGATAGCACTCATGCTGCTGCATTAGGTCCAACTACCAAAAGGCGGTCAATCAGGCTTACCACAAAACCACCATATAGCCCCATTCAAATGTGGCTCCAAGCTCTGGCGTGGTCTTACCCAGCATTGACCTACCTTCTGGGGAACACCTTGATCTCTGGGAAAGTCTATCACGTGATATCTGGAGATGAAAGCAAACCCCTCTTGCCCTGAACTTAAGAAGCCTGCTCTGGATCCCAATAGAAGCCAAGAACACCTTGCCCTTTTCTTGTGTGGGGTTTAAGGCTCTAGTAGCGACTACCAAAGTTAGATCAGCGAAGCTTGCCACTCAGAAAATGGTTTCTACAAAACCAAACAGAACCGTGGGTGGGGTGGGGGGTGAAGGGGGCTTGCATTGTTCTCTGCGATGTGTTTAGATGCAAGCAGTGTATGACACACAGCATTTCTCCTGAGACACAGACAGTGAGAGCCGTCACCTGCACATGTGATGTGGACCATCCTAGTGGGCCCCCAAGGGCCTTCCTTAAATCGTGAATATGAATAAAATAGCAGGGGGGTGGGTGCAGAGGCTGGGGGTACACCGATGGGCAGAGGATCTGATCTGACCCATCCTCACACATATAGAAAGAGGAAACTAATCTGAAAACTGGTCCGCAAAATCTCGACGCTTCCTCTGGAAGTTTAGGAGGTCCATATGGTGCTGAAGGGCAGAGGGCATCTCCAGCCTCCCGCAGGATTCCAGTCTCTATGTAGAATCTAGCTGTGAGCCACACTAGCGTGGTCCACGGAGGTCTTACCATCTCTGCCCCCCACCCCCAACCCTTCCGTTCCACTCCTCTCTCCTCCTTTCGACTTATTCTATCAGTTTATACTGGTGTTCAGTTTATTTCTACACACCACAATGTTTGCAAGATAAGGCACTGCGTAGGAAGAACTAAGGTAATACACACGCCCAAGATCACACAATTGTAGCCAAGTGAAGAAACCAGCTTCCTCTAAACCACATCCTTCCTCTCGGGGTCAGTCTTGAGCTTATAAGGCACCAAAGAGGAGAGAAGAGCGAGGGAAAGCAGTGAGTGCTGCTTCAAAATGTCTCAAATGTTGTTGTGCCGATGAGCTCACAATACCCTCATAATTGAGAATGCAATGTTGTGCCTTTTAAGCCTCATTGCGCATGCTCAAGCTGTGCCATACCAGGCTATGCCGTGCCAGAGCACAAAGTCACAGCCGGCATTATGTGGACAATTTCAAAGCTCCTTCTTGTCTGTCCACTGACACTGCATGGACACAACCACAGCCAATAGCAAATCGGAAAACTGGTACAAAGCACGGCGACTAATGTGTTCTTATAATAGTGTGTCCATGTAATGGCTGAATGCTGTTGAGCACTGGTGGTGCCTCTTAAGTCTGGACCATGTAATGGCTGAAGCCTGTTGAGCACTGGTGGTCACTCTTAGGCTGGACCATGTAATGGCTGAATGCTGTTGAGCACTGTTGGTGCCTCTTAAGGCTGGACCGTGTAATGGTTGCATGCTGTTGAGCACTGGTGGTCCCTCTTAAGGCTGGACTGTGTAATGGTTGAATGCTGTTGAGCACTGGTGGTCCCTCTTAAGGCTGGACCGTGTAATGGTTGCATGCTGTTGAGCACTGGTCGTCCCTCTTAAGGCTGGACCGTGTAATGGTTGCATGCTGTTGAGCACTGGTGGTCCCTCTTAAGGCTGCACCGTGTAATGGTTGCATGCTGTTGAGCACTGGTGGTCCCTCTTAAGGCTGGACCATGTAATGGTTGCATGCTGTTGAGCACTGGTGGTCCCTCTTAAGGCTGGACTGTGTAATGGTTGCATGCTGTTGAGCACTGGTGGTCCCTCTTAAGGCTGGACCGTGTAATGGCTGAATGCCGTTGAGCACGGGTGGTCCCATGCACAATGCTGAAGCAAATGGCGTACCCACCATGCAGCACACCACCACCGTGCACACTGCCCACCATGCAGCACACCACCACCGTGCACACTGCCCACCATGCAGTACACCACCACCGTGCACACTGCCACCATGCAGCACACCACCACCGTGCACACGGCCACTGGGCGGTCCCATGCTGACAAGCACTAGCTTCATTCTGCGGATGTGTTCTGCTATTCCGCATGTGCCATGCTGAAGCAAATGATGTCACCCACAATGCAGCACACCACCACTGTGCACATGGCCACTGGTCATTCCCATGCTGACAGGCACCTGCTTTATTCTGCAGATGTGCTGAAGCAAATGGCGTACCCACCATGCAGCACACCACCACTGTGCACACGGCCACTGGGCAGTCCCATGCTGACAAGCACCTGCTTTATTCTGCAGATGTGTTCTGCTATTCTGCATGTGCCATGCTGAAGCAAATGGCGTACCCACCATGCAGCACACCACCACTGTGCACACGGCCACTGGGCAGTCCCATGCTGACAAGCACCTGCTTTATTCTGCAGATGTGTTCTGCTATTCTGCATGCACTGGTATTTTACAGGTATTTTACAGGCCATTTGCAAAGTATAAACATGGCTGGCACATGTTCACCATTCTGCAATGCCATGCATTATGCAAAGCCTGACTGCGGTCATCCCGAAACTCAGAACCCTGCCAGTTGCCACACACACACACACTTAAAACCATACTAAGGGCAGTGAAGCCCTCTGCAAAGGACATGCAACACAACATGCACACTGAATACTTGCTTGCACTCTCTGATCATAAATGAAACTCAGAATTGACGAGTTAGGAGTGGCTCACCTGTTTCCGGCAGGGCGTACCCTTTGTTCTCTGAAAAACAAACACATTTTGAGAGTGCAAGGCTATAAACACCCTATAGCTAACTAGCTCACCAACTCTGGATGTCTTTGGATGCAATGTGGCTCAAAGGGGTTAAAGAGTGATGATGGAGTCCGCTTAACTTGCCATGACTGGCAATGACGCATCTTCCTATCCGTTCCTGAAAACATTCTGTAACTTCTTTTTTCAACTCCCACCTTTTCAAACTTCGAACCATGTAAGGCGCTTCGAGACCCTCTGGGTAGGTTCTGCACAAAACAAAAAGTCTAATAAAATAAAACATATGTCTTCTGTATGAAATTGACACTGCTGCCCTTTTGTGGGAGGTTTCTGCAAGAAGATACTAACCACAAAAGGGGTCCATTGCACTCCCAGAAGGGCACCGTGCAGAGCCTGGAGACGGGGCAATGGAGGGTTGTGTACATCAGAGAGAAGAGTCAGGGGGAGACCCGTCGCAGACCCTGAACACAGATATAGAGAAGGGCGCTTATAGGCCTTTGCATGGTGAAGGCATTTTCAATAGACTAGGAGTGGATTTACAGCCACAGTGAAGCCACTTCTTTTCCGGAAACTTCTTATATATACCACCGACAGTCCCATGAACCCAACCCGTTCAGTGTGAGCCAGCTCTATAGTGTGGTAGCATCAAAGATTTCTGCAGGGTGTGTTCTGGGCAGTGAAGGAGGGTCGAGTGCGTGAATGCTGGTGTGGAACCGAAGAAGGAGTTGGACACATTTAGGACATTCTGTACTCTTTTCAATAGAAAATATAAGAATAATGCCCATCTCTCCCTATTGCTAAAGGGAATACTCTACCTATATAAAAGGAACTAAATGTGCTCATTAGATGTCAGGAAGTCCAAAGTAAACATGTCTTCCGTCCAAACTAGCTGTACCAGACCAGACCATTAAACAGAACTAGCGTAATAGGCCAGGAGAATGTCTCTTCTTCCCCTGGTCTTCTGTTCTTCCCCTGGTCTTCTGTTCTTCTACTGGTCTTCTCGTCTTCTCCTGGTCTTCTGTTCTTCTACTGGTCTTCTCGTCTTCCCCTGGTCTTCTGTTCTTCCACTGGTCTTCTCGTCTTCCCCTGGTCTTCTGTTCTTCTACTGGTCTTCTGTTCTTCTACTGGTCTTCTCGTCTTCCCCTGGTCTTCTGTTCTTCTACTGGTCTTCTGTTTTTCTACTTGTCTTCTCGTCTTCTCCTGGTCTTCTGTTCTTCTACTGGTCTTCTGTTCTTCTACTGGTCTTCTTGTCTTCCCCTGGTCTTCTCGTCTTCCCCTGGTCTTCTCGTCTTCCCCTGGTCTTCTCGTCTTCCCCTGGTCTTCTTCCTGCTCGTACAACATTCCTTGCAGTTGTACACGCCGGGTCTCCGGCGTCTCATACTAGGTTTCACTTCTCTTCGAAAGTCGCAGGCTCTGTGATATGCCTTGACTCCACCTCCACAAAGCGTGATGAGTTACGAGGACTTCCCCTTTGCATAGGACTCTCCTTCCCTCCTTCTGCTCTGACTCGTCGCAGTTAAATGCAGGTACTGGTTAAAGAGACGTTTTCCTTTCTTTCTCCACATGTTTCTTTTTACATTGCCTTCATCCAAACAAAGTTGCCACACCATTCTTCATTGGAGACAATCCCATGTATGTGGCTAGGATATTTGACTTTGGGAGCTCCTCACAGGAAAGAGTTCTTGTCCCCAAAGGGGGAGTCTCTTCCGGAGAGCTCCCACTAGCCTCAACCCCTAGGGAGGATCTTGCATAGTGGTCTCACCTCCCTAGCCTCACAAGGGGAGACCACCTCTCGGGGAGAAGGCACGAATACCTGTCATTTGTCGCAATGACCATAGGCACTCAACAGTTTGTTAAAAAGCAAAACATAACCCAAAGGCTGTGTTCTCCTCAGACCCCATTTCACTCCTATCAGTACTCAGACATCAATGGGTTTGGCTTCATAGGGAGTGCTAGAGTGCCACCTAATAGCCAAAGCTAAATATGAGAAGGGATGGCAGTGAGAGCTGCGTCGAACTACCCCATTTAAGCACTTGAAGCACTGTGCCAAAACATGCTTTTCTCCACTGCCTCGCCCTCTGCACCAGATGTGCTCGTGGTCCGGGTAATGCCGCCAGATAGAAGTTTACCATCCTTGTATTTAGTTGGTCATCCACGCCTTGGTGCTTTACCCAGCCCGTGGTGGCACTAACGCCGGCCACTGCAGGTAGGCAGCTTTTCTATTAGATCACACTTTGGGAATGTTATGGACTTTTCAGAAGCTGGCAGAGCGTTGGACAATGTCTCAATGGACAATGAGAGTAAACCAGTTACAATGTAAAGGCTCCATCACAAACAGTGAGAAGACGGCGATGATTTTAGTGCTAAGAATATAGATTTTATTTTACTAGTATGGCGCCCATGTTCCTGAGGTTGTGCCCCAGTGCTACTAAACCCAGAATAGATGTTCTGGGCTAGTGCTACTAAACCCAGAATAGATGTTCTGGGCTCTCTAGGGGCTTCAGGGAAATGTAGGCAGGAGCTCCCGAGAGAGTAAACGAAGCTAGCCTGGAAGGAATTTGGTGGGAAGTTTGATGGCAACCTCCTTTCACGAGATACAAGGAATGAACATTCATTGGTACAATAAGAGCGATTATCCTTTATAAGGAGTGTTTAGTGTGCCCAGATGGACAAGTGGACTATTTGAGTGCACAAGACCACATTACAGAGGACAGTAAAGCATGCAGAGAGAAGTGGGGGTCCTCATGTTCCACAGACAGTGTGGAACAAATGCAGAACCTCACATGATCCGACCCGCGCGGATGGTGGGGCAGGAAAGGATTCCATAGGGATGACCCCAGACTGGGCACGGCTATACCATATACTCACCAGAGTCTGAACTGGCGGGAAGCCACCAGTACATTTTGGAATGCCGACCACAGAAACTTCATTTAATTCAATGCAGATGTTTCCATGCAGCCAGTGTAGGGATTACTCGGTCATGGAGATGTGATCTGCTCGATGAGATGAGCTGTGAAAGGCCTCTGTAATTTAACAGGGGGTTTTAAGCATACTAGATTGAATCAAGAATTCAGACAGGAAAGCAGGAATAAAAAGCAGGCTTTTCTGTGCTGTCTGGAGACGGGCAAGTGAGCCTGTCCGAAGCCGGGGACACAAAAAAAAATAAGGTTCACATGTGGGACGAGCTAGAGATCAGAGGTACACCACATGGCAGTTTGGTGGTAGTTTTCACCTGTTGGGGTCCATTGGCAAGGAAGTATACAAAACAGCTGTGCAGCATGCTTGATTAGGCAGCTAACAACAGAGGAGGGGGAGGGCGGGTAGTTGGTCAGCAATGGATCTGCACACAAACAGGGGAGGAAACAGTGGGGATCAGATTATCCAGTCTCACGTGGTGTGTGTAGTGGAGGGTGTGTGGACCTAGTTGTTAGGGAGGAGCCATTGCGTGTAGAAGAGGGTCTTGAGCTCCTTCTGGAACTGTAGAAGTGAGGAAGTGAGTGTGATGTTAACTGGGAGTTGGTTCCAGAGTCATGGGGCATAGACAGAGAAGGACGGTGATCTGTTTTTTTCATTCCTGCACCAGCACAGTTCAAGTCTGCACATTTCCTTATTTCTGGTGGATCACAGGCCTCCGGAGATGCTGAGTTTCTCATTGAGGTAGTGTGGGTACTTCAGGGTGACAGCCTTGTAGATGATGCAGCAGGATTTGAAGATGATACAGGAACCAGTGCAGTTTGATGAGGGCCAAGGTGATGTGGTCGAATTTGCAGAGTCCTTTGATGACTCATGCTGTAGCATGCAGGACACATTTCCGGGGTGTGTGGCGGGTCAGAAGAAGTTAAGGACATTTTAAGGGTTCTTTTATTTAAACTATAAGAAGAAGGCCTATCTTTCCCTATCGCTAATGGGATTACCCAGCCTATCTAAATAACTAAAGGTGCTTGTCTGTCATCAGGAAGTCCAAAATAAATGACCTTGGTCCAAACCTAACTCTACCTGACCCTACCGCTAATATGAACAACTCAAAGTAGACCAAAAAAGGTCTCTCTTCTCCTGGTCTTTTCTTGTGTCCTCGTGTTCTCTTTATAGAAATGTCTCTCTTTCAATCATAGTTTTCTTAAGACAATCTTCATAGATATTCTCTTGATATCTCCTTTATGAGCGGTTGTAGCTCTCCCAAAACATTCCTGGACTTTGTACTTTCTTTAGTGATAAGCTTATGATATCTTTCTTTCAGACACTCTCTCACATTGTCTTTGGTTGTATATCTCTCACAGTCTTTAAATGTAACCTTTCCTAGGTTTGATATGACTCTGTCCAACTTTAGTCTCCCCCTCTCCTGGATTCTCTGAATTGGGTTAACACATCTCTTGTAGTGTTCACTCGACAGTCTTAGTTCACAACACTTATTACACGTTTTTGTGGCGTGTTCTCTACTCTCTTCCACCCTGTACGCCTGGGGCCTTTCCCCTTCTACCCAGGGTATTCGTTTCCAGTCTCTCTTTACTTCCCATACAGGGTTATTGGTCTCAATCCTTATTGGCTTTTCACAACTCCAGTTCGGCTGGTTTATTGCTTGCATCTCGTCGTTATGACTGGGACGAGTTTCTTCACTCATATATTGTTGCCCCGGCAGCCTCCCGCTTCCCGCGTTCTCCCCGGTACCTCTGTGTATGCAGGGGAACCTTGCAGGGCTCAGCACTCGCTTGGGTAATCCATTTAGTTTTCTTTCTTCTCTGTCTTTGGTTTTCCCAGCGTTCCATTCTCAGCTTCACTGCAGGCTGCTGCTGCTGTCTGTGGATCCTGGCGGTAGGGAGCTGTTAGCGCTCCCGGTTACAATGGTTTCGGCATTGTTAGCCAGGCATCTCACCCACCACAATACGGTTGTGGTCAGGCAACCACCTTGCATGGGACTCCTCTTCTCCTTCTGTCAATGGCTTCCCCGTTGTTTGACTCGACGACCCTCTGGGGTTTTAAGTTGGCGTTCTTCACCTTTCCGAAAATCATGGGCTCCATGGCTTGCTTCTGCTTCGCCTCTCCAAGTCATGATTAAGTCAGGGGGCTTCCCCTGCGCACCACACACTCTCTCCCTTTGTAATCCACTAGTCCCAGTTAAATACACCTCTCTTCTTAAAGGCACATCATCTTTTCCTTTTGATGACTGGCTCGCTTCAGCATTGCCTGCAGCCAAATGTAAGGAGGACACATTCTTCTTCATAGAAGGCAGTCCCATATATGCTGATATGGTGTTTGGTCTAGGGAGTTCCTCATGGGAATGAGAGTCCTTGTTGTCTAAGGGGGAGTCACTCTCAGTGAGGTCCCACTTGCCCAGACTGCTAGGGAGGGACTTGCGGAGTGGGCTCACCGCCCTAGCCTCAAAGGGGTGGCTCCCACTTAGGGAGAAGGGGTGAATACCCTCGATTCATCACAGGTGCCAGCGTAGTTGCCAGAGAGCCTTCCAAAAGGGCATTACCACCATCCAGGTAGGAGAGGACCAAGGCTTGGACAGCTGATCTGAAGTGGTTTTCTTGGATGAAGGGCTTGATTTACCACAGGAGAGAACATTTGTACCAAGCTGTTTGTGTCTTCCTTGCTACGTGCTGTTCGAAGGAGAGGCTTCTGTCAATGTCAAACCCAACAGGCTTAGCGCAGGTGGTCAGATGGGTTGTGAATCCCTCGAGGTGAATAGCAGACAGCCAGGTATGGATATCAGGGTGTTCAGTGTTTTTGGTCAGCAGTAGGAATTCAGTCTTGGAGGGGTGGAGCTTCGGGTAAGCACTGGACATCCCCGACTGGATCAATGAGAGGGTAGACTTGAGCTTCTGGATGTCTTGAGGTAGAGCTGTGTGTCACATGCATATTGGTGGATGTTGATGTTGTGTGGAGTGAGGAGGGTTCCGAGTGGTTCAAAGGAAAGATTGAAGATCATGAGGGCTAGGATGGACCCTTGCGGAAATACAGGTGATGGATAGATTTAATGGTCTTGAGGAATCCATTTGTATAAACTAGTGGCGATTTGCAAGGTACAGTTTGAACCAGCTGAGGATGATCTCGCTGATCCCCATGCGGCGAAATAGATTGTCAGTGAATGGTCATGTGGTCCACTGTGTCAAATACTGCTGAGAGGTCAAGGAGAACCAGGAGGCAATAATGGCTATCCTCAAGGATTTTGTGGGCATCGCCGATCGCCTCGATGGTAGCCATTTCCTGCTGTGGTCATCAGGGTTCAGTGTTGGTTTCTTGAGAAGTGGGAGGATTTGGCCAGTCTTGAGGGTCAAAGGGAAGATGCCTTCATTAAGGGGGATGTTGATGACAGGAGTGCTTAAGTTGGAAGAATTTTTTGAGTACGGAGGCAGGGAGCATGTCGTCCACATACAATGCAACCTTGAGAGATGCCAAGGTGGCAGTGAGGTCTTCCATAATCATTCAGGTAGTTGTGGTTTTGCGAGATTTGATGTGGAATGTGCTGTCAGTTTGTAGCATTGGTGTTGATGGGTCATGCTTGTGAGAAACCGGAGTTGCAGGTGGCCAGGGAAGGGCCATCGCTCTTGGATCCCAACACTGGGGGCGGACAAGCAAGGGAGGATCACCTGAATAGAGGATACTTGGGGAGTGTGTGCGGGGGACCCTCCAGCGAGACGCAGTATTCTGCAGTCCCAGTAGAAGTGAAGAAGGCTCACCCAGAGGCTATTATTGGATACTCAAACAGTTGTCCTCTAGAGCTCAGCCCTAAATCAAAACCCTCTTGCGGAAGAGTCAGCAAACCAGTTTCCCTGGGTATCAATGCGAACCAGTCTCCCCCTCCCTTAGCTGTTCTAAGCTGCTGTGAAGACCGATTACACTATCATATAACATTTCCATTCGAGACACAAAGAGTAAGGAAAAAGGTCCCACTCTCATATCACTATCCCTCCCACCATCATTATGAACTGGGGATAAGAAACAAAAGGTATGATCGAACACCTGACCATACCCGACACTTTGCCTCTCCCCCCTTTCCATACTACCCCTACCTGACATCCCCTCAGCCTACTGTCAACCAGACCCCTTGTTTTCCCAGAGCTCTCAGTGCTTTTCCGTCATGCCATCCAGACGGAACTAAACTCAAAGGAACTTTACTCTTTCTATGAATGTCCCATTAATGAGGTCAGGCAAAGTCAGGCACTGAATGGACACAGTAACCACCTGCAACCTGTTAATGCTCCTCAGGTGTATAAAAAGGGCAGCCAAATGAGAGTCGGGGAGCGAGTAAGAACCGAAGAAGGAATTTGAGTTGGAGACTGAGCCGAGAGGCCGTGGAGGAGACCCGAGCACCCAGAGAGAAGCTGGCGGAAGACACAGCGCTGAATCGTTGAATCGCTGAGAGGCCATGGATTGCAGTTTTCCCTTCCCTGGGCCAGAGTGGCAGCCCAGGAGTGTCGGAGCATCGAAGGGGGGAGCAAGGAGTCCCTGACCGCGGCACAGAAGGCTACGCGGATCACAGCCGGTGAGTTCAAAGCAAAAGGGGAACCAGGTTGATGAAAGACGCGAAGCGAGAAGGATACAAAGTATTAATTAAAGGACGTATGAGGGAATGAAAGCCACACTGTAGAGAAAGCTTCAAGTAATCATTGTTAACAGAGACAATGTGAGATATCATTAAAGTGTACGTTTACACGTCCAAGAAAGTTGAATGTGAAAGTGTGCTGCGAGAGAGCGCAGGGGAGCTGTGCGAAGCTTGAAGTGGAGCTAAAGCGAGACAAGGATGAGAGAGTGCCTTGGGCACGTTAAAAGGACAATAAGGTAACGGAGTGGTCACGTACGTGCGCATTTGAAAGTCTCCGGTGTGAAGAATGAGAGAATGAGAAACCAAGTGCCGGGGGCATGATCAGATTAAAGTCTAGGTGTTGGAGTGATCGTACATAGAACGACGTGGTTCATGCGCATTTGAACATCTCTGATACAAAGAGTGGTGAATAGTAAAAACCAGACAGCATCAGAAAGTCTGAATAAGAAAGTAAAGAGGGCTGCTGAGTCTGGGGAGAGAGGAAAACCCACAGAAGCCCGAAAGGAACTCATTTGAACGGTTTAAACCATGGAACCCTTGTTGGAGAACTTTTCTTGATGGAAATTTGATGACGCCGAGTTGAGTCAAGTTTGGGGAAGGGAGTTATGGGACAACTCCAGAGTTGTGGAAAGAACATTGAAGAAGATAACTGCAGAAGCCCTTTCTGACTGTTTTGTGTTATAGACCCTATTTTTTATGTTGGCCACATTCCCCACACAGAATCTATCTAGGAGTGAGGGAAAGCCTATGTTAAGACACAGACATTTTTTGATTTTGACAGATGGACACAGGACTAATATTTGTTTTCTTTTTATGGTTGAAATGACTCCCATATAGCTTAGGGCAAGATAAGAGTTATCCCAATCCCCCTTTTCCTTGAGAAATATCCTTAATAAAGGTTTTGGAACTGTTATTTTTGTGTCTGTGTCTACCTCTTAGCACAATGCCTTTCTCATATCATGGTCTTGCTGATGAAGAGTTGGTGGCAGAGGATTTTTCGATGGATTGCGGTACAGGTGGGTCGGGCAGAGAGTTGATGCAATGCTTGATGGCTTTGAAAAGGGCCCTGTTTTCATTGTTGGCCTTGGCTATGGTGTTTTGGCAGTAGTTGGCCTTGGCAGTGGTGATCAGTCATCTGCATATAGCACAGAGTACATGGAGCAGGGCAAGGTCGGATGTGCTGCAGGATTTTCGCCAAGTCTTTTCTTGTTTTCTGATGGTTCATGTGTTGAAGTTGCGTTCCTGAGTGTACCAGGGTGCGGAAGGTTTAGGCTTGAGGGCGCATTGTTTCACTGGAGCATTGTGATGATGTTGGTTGTGAGGGTGGTGTTGAGTTCTTTGAGAAGCGGGTCACAGTCATGGTTCGTCAGAGGTAGATCATCCCAATTGAAGTGGAGTTTGGCAAGGTCTTCCGTGAGAGTCTCCACTGGAAGTTCGACTGGGAAGTTTGTGAATGATCTGAAGGCTTGTTTGTTGGGTTTCTGGTGGGCTTTCTTGACTGGTATGGTGTGAATAATGTCAAAGGGGATTGCCAGATGGTCTGACCACTCGAGCAGGATTAAAGAGCTGTGATGGAGGGTGGACAGGGTAGGGCAGTGCAGATGAGGATATTACCTTCCCATTTTGCAGACCTATCTGTACCTCCTCAAGGATGTCCAGAAGGGTAGTCTCCATCAGACCCTCAAGAGGCCACTGGAAAGAAGCGGGATGGAGAGTCATCAATAGCTTCTTAAAATGGGAGCCTATGATGGAATTCTCAACACGACTCAATTGTGTAGTAAAATCGGGCGCCAGTTTGTTGGGCTGAAGCAGGGCATGTAAAAGTGTGTAGTTGTCAGATGGCAAACAAATAGACGCAGGGAAGGCAAGGCGCAGACATTGTCTTCAGTTATTGGCAAAGATATGTGCCAAGTGAGAGTGGCAACTTTATAATGTGGGTAAAGATGGACAGTATTTTGGCAGCTACACCTCCACCCCCTTTTATTACCCAGACCCCATCCCACATCGCAAATACTCATTGTTGGTTGATGGTCTTGCTAAGAGCAGGAGCTTGGGGTGGCATTCTCTAGTCTTCCCCTCTCATCACCCCCACCTGCTGATCCACAGTGGGGAACTCCTATGTGGAACCAAAAGAACTGAGACGGTATTCCCTATGAAGCCATCATGGGTAGGTGAAGGCGGCACACATGAACAGAATCCTAGAGGTCTCAAAGTATTGGCTCATGGCTTTGAAAGTAGATTGAATTACCCATATTTTCCCCCAACACAGAAAGGTGCCTATGCACACGGTAAGCAATATTTTTATTTATTTATTTATTTATTTGTCATTAGTCGAGCGCTCCAAGCCCGTGGGCATCTGTGCGCTAGTTACATTAAAGAAATGATGTCACAACAACATCATTATGGTTGCTGGGGGCTGGGTTCTCGCTATGTGGATGGGACGGTTACTGTGGGGTGGAGGAGGGTTCTCCATATGTTGATGGAACGGTTTATGATTGCTGGGGGCTGGGTTCTTGCTATGTGGATGGGACGGTTACTGTGGGGTGGAGGAGGGTTCTCCATATGTTGATGGAACGGTTTATGGTTGCTGGGGGCTGGGTTCTCGCTATATGGATGGGACGGTTACTGTGGGGTGGAGGAGGGTTCTCCATATGTCGATCGTTGCTGGGGGCTGGGTTCTCGCTATATGGATGGGACGGCTGATGGTTACTGTGGGGTGACGAGGGTTCTCCATATGTTGATGGTTGCTGGGGGCTGGGAGGTGGGTTCTCGCTATATGGATGGGATGGTTACTGTGGGGTGGAGGAGGGTTCTCTATATGTTAATGGTTGCTGGGGGCTGGGAGATGGGTTCTCGCTATGTGGATGGGACGGTTGATGGTTACTGTGGGGTGGAGGAGGGTTCTCCATACAGTGATGGCTGCTGGTGGCTGGGAGGTGGGTTCTCGCTATGTGGATGGGACAGCTGATGGTTACTGTGGGGTGAGGAGGGTTCTCCATACGTTGATGGTTGCTGGGGGCTGGGTTCTCGCTATGTGCATGGGACGGTTACTGTGGGGTGGAGGAGGGTTCTCCATACGTTGATGGAATGGTTGATGGTTACTGGGGGTTGGGAGGTGGGTTCTCGCTATGTTGATGGGATGGTTGTAGGTTGTTGTGGCTGTTGGGGGATGGGAGGAGGATTCGCAATATGAAATATGTGGCTGGGATAGTTGATGGTTGTTTTAGTTCATTGGATATCTCTTGCTGCGTTGAGGCTTGTAGAATATATGTTTTGTATATAATGGGAGTGTGTCTTTAATTGGGGAAACTCCCCTTTAAATAATACAATGTGCGCCCACTTACCTAGATATCGCTTCCTGTAGAAAAAGGCCCCAATGATGGGAAATGCAAGCAGGACACAACCAAGGATTATTCCAATTATCCAATAATTCAATGTAGGCGGATGCTTCTCTTCTGTGGACAGAACAGGACAGAAGCAGGGTTACACGATAGAAACACAGCAAAGACAAGCACAAGATTAACAAACTCTGCCTTAAAATACGCTTCAGGCTAAGATTCCCTGAGTGTGGGAGACTAAGAGCGCAGTCGAAAGCAGCCATCGTGGCACCATATCCCACAGAATACATCCAATCACAGGATACTATATCCCACAGGGGACAACCGCTCACAGGATACACCAGCTCACATGATACTGTATCCCACAGGAGATGCCAGGCCACAGGGTATACCAGCTCACAGGGTATATCCCTCAGGATACACCAGATCATAGGATACTGTATCCCACAGCATACTCTCCACCCACACTACACCCTCCCCACCACCACTGCCCCCATCACCCACTGAGGCCCCACCCACCTTCTCGTTTAAAACCATCCAAGAAAACGACATGATAAACATTATGAAAAACATAAAACCCTCCAATTGCAAAGGTGACCCCTGTCCTGCCTCATCATCAAAGACTGCGCAGACACCTTGGCCCCTTTCCTAACAGCCTTCGTCAACGCCTCGTTCACCACAGGGAGAGTCCCCGCCTGCCTAAAGGAAGCTTGGGTCCGACCCCTCATAAAGAAACCCACACTTGACCCCACCTCCCCTAATAACTACCGCCCAATCACCACTGTCCCTTTCCTCCTCAAGATTCTAGACAAAGCAGCCTACCTGCAGGTCCAGCACTTCCTCGAAGAACAGAACCTCCTTGGACTGAGACAATCCGGCTTTCGCCCTAGGCATGGGACAGAGACCGCCCTACTCGACCTAAAAAACCAAATGGACGACGCAAGGGACCAAGGCAAACCTGTCTTGCTCCTTCTCCTCGATCTGTCGGCAGCTTTTGATCTTGTAGACCACGACATCCTCTGCCACCACCTCTCCTCCACAGCCAACTTCTCTCAAGAAGCCATTACATGGATCACCTCCTTCCTCCAAGGCAGGACCATGCAGGTCTTCTCTGACCTAGCCACTGCATCACCCTCTATCATGCTATGTGGGGTGCCCCAAGGCTCCTGCCTCTCCCCCACCCTCTACAACATCTTCACCCGCCCCCTCTTCCTCATCCTTGACGCCATGGGCATCTCTTACACCAACTACGCCGACGACACACAGATCCTTCTCACTCTGACAGGCGACTATGACACGGACTCTGCTACCCTCAACAACATCTACAACACAATTCAAATGTGGATGGCTATCAACGGCCTCTGCCTTAACTCTGACAAAACTGAGCTCCTACTCGTAGGCTCCCCTGACACCATCAAGAAACTTGACGCTCAGTTCAGTCATTTCACCATTGACTCAATCACGATCCCAGTACTTGACACGGTAAAAACACTAGGCGTCTACTTAGACTCCAATCTATCCATGACCAGACAAGTAAACGCCATTGCCTCCTCGGCCGCTTACCATGCAAAACTCCTTAACGCAATCAGACCTTATCTGTCAAAAGACACTTGCACTAACATAGCCAGGGCCATAACCGGCTCGCGACTTGATTACTGCAATATTCTTTTCCTTGGGACCTCCAACAAAAATCTTGAGAAGCTCCAAGTAATACAGAACAGTGCTCTACGCGCTGCACAAGACATTGCCAAGAGAGAGCACATCACCGCTGCCAGAAAAGCGTCCCACTGGCTCCCCATAAAGGAGAGGATCTTATTCAAGGCTCTAAGCATCACCCACAAATGTGTCCATCTTGCCGCCCCAATGTACCTTTCCCAGAGGATCCACCTGGTCTCCTCCACAAGACCCACTAGATCACCCTATGCCAGCATGCTCTCAGTACCCAGGGTAAAAAGGACCAGAGCAGGGGGCTCCAGTTTCCCGTACCTCGCTGCCGTACACTGGAACACCCTCCCTAGCTCCCTGCGCTCTGAACCCTCACTGACCGCCTTTCGGAAAACCCTGAAAACGACCCTGTTCATCTAACAATTACATGGCCTAGCCCTCATAATTGTATTGTATGATGTATTATGTGGTATATCTGATCACAGGTCACTGCCTCACTGTAACCCAAGGCACAACCTGCACACATTGTAACTAAGTCTTCCTTGCAAGTAACAGTGCCACAATGCCCCTGGGCTGCCTGCGCGCTATATAACTTTAATAAATAAATATGCCAGGGCACAGGGCACACCAGTTCACATGATACATATGCTCAACGATACTGTAACCAACAGGATACACCAGCTCACAGGATAGTATATCTCACATGATATGCCAGGTCTTAGAATAATGTATCTCCCAGGATACACCAGCTCATGGATACAGTATACCACAGGATATGCCAGGTCACAGGATGTACCAGATCACATAACACTATATCTCACAGGATACTGTATCCCGCAGCATATGCCAGGTCTCATGATACTGTATCCCGCAGGACATGCCAGATCTCAGGATACTGTACCCCAAAGGATGCACCAGCTCACATGATACTGTATCCCGCAGGACATGCCAGATCTCAGGATACTGTACCCCAAAATATGCACCAGCTCACATGATACTGTATCCCAGAGGATACACCAGGTCGCAGGATACGCCAGGGATCTTACTGTAGCCCACAGCATAAACCAGCTCAGAGGATACTATGAGGGTCATTGCAAGTAATCGGGTCCAGAATAAATGCCGGTAAAACGTCCGGTACTACCGGCTCAGTCAATGTTTCCAGACCGGATTACTCTGAGTCTTCCGGTAGGGGCAGTGAGTTCAGGCCCCTACCGGCAGAAAAATCACAGAAGCACCGGCACTGTTAACAACGGTGCCAGTGCTTACCATTCCATGGAGTCCTATAGGACCCCATGGAATGGGAACTTACCATACACCACTATCACAAACCCCAGGAGGCTGCAGTACCCCCAACTAGTATACATGCACCCCCCAATCTGCACACTGACATGCACTTACTGTACACCACTGTCACAATCCCCAGGAAGGGGCAGTACCCCCACCTAGTATACATGCACCCCCTGATCTGCAGAGTGACATGTACTTACCATACACCACTGTCACAATATCCTGGAGGCTGCTGTGCTCCACCTGACCTTTGTATATTTTCTCATCCTCTCCCTCATGAACTTCCACCATTGTCTTGATCTGATAGGTTCCATCAGGATTGGGAAGGAGCTGGCTCGACTCCAAGGGCATCTCAACGCCATTCCTGATCCATTTTACCTCAATTTCTCTGGGATAGAAGCCATACGCGTAACAGATCAAAAAAGTGTGTTCACCAGATTTCCTTCGACAAACCTTTGTTCCAGGGGGGTCTGGAATGAAACACAAGCACAATGAAACCGTGTTTCCACCTCCAAATACCGTCAGTGCAGAACTCAGAAGAAACCGGTAATATGCCTGTAAGGGGTACTTATGATAAATTCACATCCTTTCACTATCACCTTCATTGGCGCACCCTGGAGTTTATAACTAACAAAGCACAACAGATTGCTGCGTTACATAATCAGTGATGTCAGAATAGCTAGAAAAGCTCACAAGGTCTGTTGTATATTTTTTGAAGCAGAGCAAAGTGAGGAAGACTTATGTGACAAAGCTATTGATATTGTCACTGATTCTCTGTAGGGAAGTTTCTCTTATGTGATATGATATGATAAGGCATTTGTAATGCTCCTATACACAAGTGTTTGAAGGCGTGATGAGGCAAGGAAGGGGGAACAGAGGACAGAGACAACGATCTTACTAGGCCAAGTGACATTGACATTGCGCAAGTGCAGGGGAGGGGGCAAGTGCCAGGGGAAAGGGGAGGGGGCAGTGCTGTACATGGGATCAAAACAATAACAAGAAGTGCGGCCAGCAGGTGGCAGGTGCAAGGGTAAGTGCAGACAGCAGGTGTCCAAAAGTGCAGGTAGGGGGACTGTAGAGTTACAGATAAAGACCCAAGTGCAAGGGTTGCCGGGAGGCAGTGCGGGTGTGCAACTGGGCGGGCAGGGACCTGGGCCCGAAATCAGAGTGTAGTCAGGTGACCAGAGCAGTATCAGACAGGAAATCAGCAGGGGAGAGGAAGAGAGAAGGCAGAAGCAAAGAGGAAAGCCTTGAGGTGCTTCCGGAACCGGAGATGGTTCTCCTCAAGTTTCAGAGTGGCTGTTCCAGAGTGGGGCCCCAGCCGAAGAAAGAGATCTACCACCAACTTTTTGCTTGGAGAATCGACTGACCCTGAGGGAGTTGGAGGTGGAAGAGCGAAGAGCTCAAGTAGGAAGGTATTTACGGAGAGAGAGTTTAAGGTATTGAGGACCCAGCCCCCAGAAGGCCTTGTGGACAATGCAGAGGGTCTTGAACTTAATCCTTGCATCCACTGGGAGCCAAGGCAGAGATTTCAGTGCTGGAGAGATACAATCCCTGGGCTTGAGGCCAAGGACAAGTCTTGCAGTCCTGTTCTGGATGAGTTGCAGAGGGCGGAGAGTAGAAGCAGGCAGATTTAGAAAGAGGCTGTTGCAGTAGTCCAGCCTAGAGAGAACCAGAGCTCTAGAGACAGTGAGCTTGTGGGGGAAAGAGAAGAAAGGAAGAATACCTCTGAGAAGGTGCAGTTGGTAGTTTGACTTCTAAGAGACATCAGAGATGTGAGGAGAAAAGGAGAGTGTGGAGTTGAAGATGACCCTGAGGTTTTTAGCCTCACAAGTGGAAGCAGGAAGAGGGCCAATTGAGGCTGGCCGCAGACTGACAGGAAAGGAGGGTGCAGGTGTGCCGATGAGGAGAATCTCTGTCTTACTGGCATTAAGGCAGAGATCGTTGGCGGCTCACCATTCCTGGATAGCAGACAGTCAGAGATGAGAGAAGAAGAAGAGGTGGCAGAGGGGAGCCTGAAACAAGCTGAGTGTCATCCGCATAGCACTGAAAGTTGGAGCAGAGAGCGGCAATGCGGCGGGCGAGAGGTGCCAGGTATTGGTTGAAAAGTCAGGGAGAGACGTTAGACTCCTGGGGAACACCACATTTAGATAGTGAGATAGAGTAAAAAGTCACGACCAAAGTTGGACCTGGGAGGGTCGATCAGAGAGGAACGAGGTCAGCCAGGCCAGGGCCTGATCGGTGATACCAGGTTATCACGGAGACGATTGAGCAGGATGGCATGGTTCACCATGTTAAAGGCAGAAGAGAGATGGAGTAAGATGAGTACAGAGTGGAGATGAGAATCAAGGTTGGAGAGCAGGTCTTCACGGATGTTCAGGAGAGCAGTTTCCATGCTTCTGGCTGCTCTGAAGCCAGACTGATGGTCATGGAGACCACCAAAAGATTCAGTGTGAAGATTAAGCTGGGAGATGGCCAGCTTTTCCAGGAGTTTGCCCAGGAAAGGAGTGATGGAGATCGGGCGATAGTTAGCCAGGCAGGAGGGGTCGGCTGAGGGTTTCTTGAGAAGAGGGTGCACAAGAGAGTGCTTCAGGGGGGAAGGGAAGGATCCAGTGGCGAAGGAGTGGTTGCAGAAGTCAGCCAGGGCAGGAGCGAGGGTATAAATGTGGTCCTTGATGGTTTTGGAAGAACAGGGAAGAACCTGTTTTGACAAGACTTTCATAGATCGGACTTCTAGAAACCTCGTCAGGGGAGAATAGAGGAAAGGAAGAGAAAGAGGGAGGAGAGGCCCGGGAAAGGCAGAAGCTACCTGACACCGACCCTGGGGGTGGCTATCTACAGGAGGCCCACTTAGGGGAAGACGAACTCCAGAGAGGTAGGAAAACCATAGAGCAAAATAACCTGGCAACCTTAATCCCACATGACACCCATACACCTGTACAACATACTTGTAAGGCTTATTGTGACATAGAGGAAGTAATCCCAGGTTTTTCCAGCCAAATGCCTTGTTCCCCCACATTTAAGTTCTGAGACAATGAAGAGAAATGAAGAAATTAAGATGCCTACAAGCGGTAAGCCAACACTGCGTTGTAGTCTTTGTAAACTTTTGACTGAGGCAAGGAAATGTTCAAAACTGCAACAGCTGATAGCAATGGAAGAGTGAAGCAGCTGCGAGAGAGATGGCTCAGAGTATGGCAGAGTCCAAGGCCGTCCGCAACCGGTGCGAACATCGACAAAGACTCCAGAAACCAGGTGATTGTGAATTGCAGTGCGGTATCCCAAATTGACGATGTGAAGAGGAACCTGTAGGAGTAGGGGCTCTGAATTTTAACAGTTAGGTTCATCATTTCATCATGCACATGTTAGTGTGGGTTTGAACTGCAATATGGGCCCAGGGGTGAAACTCATTTCTGGACTGAAGAGTGTGAGTCTCAGGCAGAATTAAATAGATGCCAGTGCACAGAGCACATGCTTGAAATTGCACTTTGCTTCAGGATGATATTTCAATGAACTGATCTGCACTAAATATACTACTAATATAAATTAACATACTAACCCAACCCCAGTTAACATGTAACTGAATCCTTTAATAACATTTAGTGCAAATTAGTCCATGATGAAATAACCTGAATGCAGATTGGGAAATGTATGATGCTCTGGAAATGGGAAATTAAACGTGCAGGCTTAATCTGCGCTGGGTGATAAACTGAAAAAATGTGAAGATCAGTTCTAATGAAAACAGGGCATTGTATTAGAGCAGGAAGCTCAAAGAGAGATGTATCTTTTGCTCTCCAGCAATGAAATCACATGCCATTTCAGTGGAATGATCTGCTCAAGGGGAAGCGTTTCCCTTGAGTGACAAGGAGATTTGATAAAAAAAAAAGGGTTTTGAGAGGGAATAGTTTTCATTCATCTTCCGGCACTGGGTGACGAAGGAACAGAGGCTAACTAGGCAGACGGAATGCACTGCTGGCAAGCTGTCTGATGCTGAAGCAGTCCTTATCTGGGTTGACCCTGGGCGAGGCAGGCGGAAAGATTGGGGTAAATCTCCATGCCAAACTGAATCAGAAATACCACCAACATATCTAGGTAAATATGAAGTTAAGTGAGGGGCTGCGGTTGTGAATGAGATCAGGTAGTCATGATTAAGTAGGTCACTTCATTTTAGGTGCTGTCTATTTGTCTATTTTTAACATGCATGTAATCCTGCGTTTATGTTTTGCAAAGTCTCACTGTGTTTTTTTAAAGTGTATTTCTCTTGCCAAGTTCCACGATGCCACGGACAGTTGGAAAGACTTGGCACTGATGAAGCGCTAAAAGCTATTGCACTGTGAAATACGATGTGGGCAGCATAAGTGTAATTCTGTGTAAATTGCATATTTCTATTTTACGATAAAAAAATAGATTCCAAAGTAACTTTTAGTTTCATTTCATTTATTCTGCATTCAGTCCCTTTAATGTGACATGCATAAAGAGACAGAGGTGTGGTAAGAGATATCCCAAAGTAAAGTAGCTGCCATGAGCTGTTTATCTAGAGAGATTGAATGAATGTGCAGTATTTCAATTGCATGCTTTACAATTGTTGAAACCTAGCCAAAAGAGCGTAGTGTGGTATTGTACATAAGGTGCCACAGGAAGGCATGAGCCATCCATCCAGAGTGTATCAAGTCCAGTATTTTGTTTGTTGTTAGTGACCCTGGTAAAAACAATTATTAGGCAATATTCTGAAATTAGTCTCACCACTATAAAATATATAACCCCAAAATATATCCAACATATTTGATGCGTTGGCCAGGAAAACAGTTATTTTTCTAGAGTGAAAAGACAACTTAAGTATCAAGCACATCAAACATTTTACTTTTCCTTTCTCACTAGAGCATCTGAAATCAAATGTAGTTATGCACACAAATGCAAAATTATAGAAATAACATTTTCTGAATGACTACTGAAAAAATAACATGAAGTAATCACGCTAATATCACATGGTATTTTAGATAACATTCTCAAACACAACACTTATTTCTCTTATTTGTCTATTTGTATTTGTGTGCACTAACTTGAGATATATATATATATATATATATATATATATATATATATATATATATATATATATTTCTTTTTACCACTTTCAACCTCCTTTTTATATCTTTGCACTATTTACACCTATCCACCTGCTATGGCAATTCTATATTTTTTTTTTACTCCCTGTTAGTTTCAACTCGCTCTAGTCTTTTCATTTCATGTTTTGGTGAAAGTGTTTAATTTGATTCACATGGACAAACTGTTCCACTGTTAATTCTCCCTCCTTTTTAGTAATTCTGTAGACCACAGGTGTAACCTTATCTACAATTCTATACGGCCCTTGCCATGCTGCAAGGAATTTAGAGTTTTTATGTTTCCCCTTCCCGAAATTAAACTTGTAAATCTGGTCTCCTATTTCATACTCTCTTACATATGCCTTCCTATCATAATATGTCTGCACCATCAGCGACATTTTCCAAATTTCGCTGTGCAAATGCAAACGCGTATTGCAAGTGCTTTCTCAATTCTTCCACATATTCATGAATTATGACACATTTACAAGTACCTGTTCGTTTGTTCTGTAAAGTAAGCGTTGTGGCAGAACCATTTTCCTTCCTGTCAATATTTCATGGGGGGCTGAGATTTGTTGCTTTAGAGGGTGTTGCCCTGATAGCCATTAGTACCAACGGAAGCCGCAAATCCCGACTAGATCCTGCTTCAGCTACAAACTTTTTCAATATATCAACTATCGATCTGTTACACTGTGCCACTCCCCCTGAAGAGGAGGGCTGAAATGTGTAGTTTCCTCTTCAAATCCAAAATTTGCCATATTATTGTCATCAATGCACTAGTGAAATCACTTCCATGGTCTGACTCCATTCTTTGAGGTAAACCAAGGGCCTCATTACGAGTATGGAGGTAGCCATGCCCTTAATAAGGGGATGGTTGCCTCCATACCAGGGTCCAGTACCGGGTTCTGTGAATGAGGAATTACCAGGTCATTCCGACCTTGGAGGACCCAGTAATTCCTCATGCACAAAACCATTCCCCATTCCCATTTGAGCCCCCATATGGCTCAATAGGAATGGGAATGGAGCTAATAACGGGCCCGTTACTAGCTCCTTGGTCACCTCGCGGGACCCGGAAAGGATGTCTGGTTTTACCAGACGTCTCTTCCGGGTCCCGCTAGAGGACCTCGTAATCAGGCATCCCGTAATGAACGGTGCCGGTTCCATACCGGCATCCTTCATTACGGGAGCGCAAGCCTCGTAATGAGGCCCCAAATCTTGAAAAAATATGATTTACAAGTAAAGTGACTGCCGTTTGCGCACTGCAGTCTGGAGCTGGAATGCACTCTACACATTTGGACATTAGACAAGTTACTGTCAGCATGTACCTGTTTCCCCTTGCTGATCTTCTTACGGGCCTGGCAGTCGTCTTGTAAATCAGACCATGGGAGTGTCAAACCCCTTTTCATCAATGGTGCTGTCACGTCTCCAGCACCGAGTGCATCCCCTACAGGCGCTCTTTCCCCGCCCTCGGCCATCGTCCCTCCCACTACCCCACACACGCACCCTGGCTCACGTACTCCCTTGCATCCCTTCGCCCATCATGGTATATTACAGCATGGCAGATCTGGCGTCTATCGCCCTTCCCGTTCTTGGCAGCTGAACTGGAGGATCCCGTCTCATCATAGCGCATTGCGCTGCCCACAGAGACCCGCGCGTCACCGCGTGTCACGGATCACGTGATTTTCCATCACGCAGCGACGCTTCCGTGTCACGTATCACGTGACTCTGACATTGGTTAAAAGGCTTCCAGAAACAAGGAGCGTTGCTTCATAGCTGTTTTCCTCCTGGATCACGTGACGCTTAGTTCTTCAGTTTGACTTACGGATTGTTTCCTCGACCACGCTTTGTTCCACGGATTGCTTTGCCTCACCCTTCTACTGTTCGAACTTTGGACCTCCTGTTGCCTGACTACGCTTTGCTCCATGGACTGCTCTGCCTCACCCTTCTTCTGTTCGAACTTTGGACTTCCTGTTGCCAGACTACGCTTTGCTCCATGGATTGCTCTGCCTCACCCTTCTACTGTTCGAACTTTGGTCCTCTTGTTGCCTGACCACGGTATCGTCCCTGGACACTCTACGGATCACGTCTCTTTATTTAGGAACTTGGCCTCAGGCCTCACGCTAGGTGTTTACCTGTCTATACTCCTGACCTCATCCAGCTCCTGCCCTGGGGTCCAGTCCTTCCTCACATCTCTGGGCAACCTCTCAGTACACATAGGTAAGCAGTGCCAAGTTACCTGTGTTCTTGTGTTTATTCTTCCTGCTCTGTGCATAACCTCATAATCCATTGCCTTACAGCGTTCAAGGGGTTCTTCTGGCTGTTCCTGAATCCAGGCCCGATGGACTACCACACCTGTGGCCTCAAAGACCGCACAGGCAGTGTTTCTGGTGTTGTCTGTGTGGTACTTGGGGACGGAGGTATTCATACTCTGCACGACCATCAAGTCCATAACAGGTGCTCTATGAGCCGGTGACGCAGGTTAAAACTGTGCACACACCAAACACCCTCTGGTGTAGAGCTCAACATCTTGGGACATTTGTATCCAATAGGCGTAATCTTTTAAAATCTCCAAAGTTTTTTGTGAACCTCTGTCTCCTGCAGTTATGGCATTGTGGGCAAAATGTAACATCAATCCCCGAAATGACAAAGCACTACCCATTGGATTTGGGATTCTCTAATCATCAGTCCATCTTGTGATCTAATTCTCTTTTTGTTTTTTAATAGCACTCTCAATTCCTCTTTCCCTTTGCAGTCCTCTTCAGTCAGAGGATTTTGTTCTGCCTCTAGCAAATGGTTATAAAATAGGCCTAGAATAAGGTCTTCCTTTAGCGCTTTGATCAGGTCCTGATCTGGAGAATCAAAACTCCATTGTGCCACAGGCTGCTCAACTGCTTTTGGAGTTTTGGAGTGTATTATCACATCTACCTGTATTTCACCAACCGGGTGTTCAATAGGAAATAACTCCCCCACTACAGCTCCAATTATGGCTAACTGATCTGCCTTATCATTTCCCTCCGTATCCTCACCTGGTGTTTTCAAATGAACACGTATTTTTCTCCAATGGATTGTCAGATCATTTTCTGACACAAGCTTGTCTATAGCCTGAATCATCTTGTCATTTTTAAGGGGTTTCTAGTTATAAGTAAGCATGCCTTTCACTTTCCAGCCAGGTAAATACTCAACAAAACTATTTTGTGCTTAATCAGAATCAGTTACTAGAACTATTTTTTTGAGTTTATTTTCTACCACTGTAGATATTGCCTTATAAATAGCAGCCAATTCTGCCAGTTGACTACTTCTGGCACCTACCCTCATGCTTACTCTTGGAATGTTGTCCATTTAAACAATATGTTTCCTATTCCCGCTAAGAGCTCCTTTTCTGTATCATTTTCTATATGGTATGCATATCCATCTACATATATAGTCGGTAAATCCTTACACGTGTCTTCGTTGAATGCTTTGTGCGGGGATTGCTCAACTTCATTCAAACTTGTTCCTAGCTCTGTGTCATCAGGTGCACATGCAGCTGGACCATCATGCAACTCTGCTAGCCCTTGAGCAATTGGGCTCTTTTTAATTTGTTCATATCTCACCTATACTGGAAATCCCTGAAGTGCCAATATTCATTAAGTTATTCTTGAGTGGGGCAAATTCCCTGATCTGATTCTTTTACATTGCAAAAATTGCAGAGGCTGGTGATTTGTTTCAATATTCACCCGCTTCTGCCATTTTTGCAAAGTAAGAGACCAACTCCAGAGAGGTAGGAGAACCATAGAGCAAAATAACCTGGCAACCTTAATCTCACATGACACCCATACACCTGTAGAACATACTTGTAAGGCTTATTGTGACTTAGTGGACGTAATCCAAGGTTTTTACAGCGCAATGCCTTGTCACCCCCCATTTAAGTACTGAGACGAACAAGGGAAATGGAGAAATTATGATGCCTAAAAGCGGTAAGCCAACACTGTGTTGTAGTCTTTGTAAACCGTTGACTGAGGCCGGGAAGTTCAAAACTGCAACAGCTGATAGCAATGGAAGAGTGATGCAGCTGAGAGAGAGATGGCTCAGAGTGTGGCAGAGTCCAAGGCCATCAGCAACCGGTGCAAACCCTGAAAAAGACGCCAGAAACCAGGAGACTGAACTGCAGTGCAGAATCCCAAATTGTCAGTGTGAGGAGGAACCGAAAGCACCCTGCCAACTGGTGACCGGGAGCAGCAGCAGCTGCCCAGAGTGAGAGAAGCCAGAGCAAAGACGTACTAGCTGACAAGACATACGCCCAGTCAGCGGACCCAACCAGAAGCCAAAGAGGAGACGCAAATACCGCCAGAGATGCCGGGTAAGCCCAGAGACGGAGAGGGTTACCGGGGCACCTGACAGCAAATGGTGTCACGGTGAGCATGCAAGAGAAAGCCATTGAAAATATTAAATTAACTGATATAAATGGGAACACTGTTAAAGAAGGTTTGGTGACCCAGTATTCCAAAGGAGGAAATTACGTATATGTGAACATTGTTGAAAGTGAGATGAAAGCCCAAAACTTTTTGAGTTAACTTTAGAAGGAGTGCATTGTGCCAACAAGATTTGGCACCTTACACTGTGGGCAACCAATGAAGAGGTGTCTCAACGCTGTTCTATCTCATGGCACGGGCACTTCACGTGGGTGATGATGTTCCTCATTAGCAGCGGGTCGCCCTGGTAATGGCTGCTCTAGCTTGGCTTTGGCACGGGCACTTCACGTGGGTGATGATGTTCCTCATTAGCAGCGGGTCGCCCTGGTAATGGCTGCTCTAGCTTGGCTTTGGCACAGGCACTTCACGTGGGTGATGATGTTCCTCATTAGCAGCAGGTCACCCTGGTAATGGCTGCTCTAGCTTGGCTTTGGCACGGGCACTTCACGTGGGTGATGATGTTCCTCATTAGCAGCGGGTCGCCCTGGTAATGGCTGCTCTAGCTTGGCATGGGCACTTCACGTGGGTGATGACGTTCCTCATTAGCAGAGAGTCACCCTGGTAATGGCTGCTCTAGCTTGGCTGTGGCACGGGCACTTCACGTGGGTGATGACGTTCCCCATTAGCAGCGGGTCGCCCTGGTAATGGCTGCTCTAGCTTGGCTTTGGCACAGGCACTTCACGTGGGTGATGATGTTCCTCATTAGCAGCGGGTCGCCCTGGTAATGGCTGCTCTAGCTTGGCTTTGGCACAGGCACTTCACGTGGGTGATGATGTTCCTCATTAGCAGCGGGTCACCCTGGTAATGGCTGCTCTAGCTTGGCTTTGGCACAGGCACTTCACGTGGGTGATGATGTTCCCCATTAGCAGCGGGTCGCCCTGGTAATGGCTGCTCTAGCTTGGCTTTGGCACGGGCACTTCACGTGGGTGATGATGTTCCTCATTAGCAGAGAGTCACCCTGGTAATGGCTGCTCTAGCTTGGCTTTGGCACAGGCACTTCACGTGGGTGATGATGTTCCTCATTAGCAGCGGGTCGCCCTGGTAATGGCTGCTCTAGCTTGGCTTTGGCACGGGCACTTCACGTGGGTGATGATGTTCCTCATTAGCAGAGAGTCGCCCTGGTAATGGCTGCTCTAGCTTGGCTTTGGCACAGGCACTTCACGTGGGTGATGATGTTCCCCATTAGCAGCGGGTCGCCCTGGTAATGGCTGCTCTAGCTTGGCATGGGCACTTCACGTGGGTGATGATGTTCCTCATTAGCAGCGGGTCACCCTGGTAATGGCTGCTCTAGCTTGGCTTTGGCACAGGCACTTCACGTGGGTGATGATGTTCCTCATTAGCAGCGGGTCACCCTGGTAATGGCTGCTCTAGCTTGGCTTTGGCACGGGCACTTCACATGGGTGATGATGTTCCTCATTAGCAGCGGGTCGCCCTGGTAATGGCTGCTCTAGCTTGGCTGTGGCACAGGCACTTCACGTGGGTGATGATGTTCCTCATTAGCAGAGAGTCACCCTGGTAATGGCTGCTCTAGCTTGGCTTTGGCACAGGCACTTCACGTGGGTGATGATGTTCCTCATTAGCAGCGGGTCGCCCTGGTAATGGCTGCTCTAGCTTGGCTTTGGCACAGGCACTTCACGTGGGTGATGATGTTCCCCATTAGCAGCGGGTCGCCCTGGTAATGGCTGCTCTAGCTTGGCTTTGGCACAGGCACTTCACGTGGGTGATGATGTTCCCCATTAGCAGCAGGTCGCCCTGGTAATGGCTGCTCTAGCTTGGCTTTGGCACAGGCACTTCACGTGGGTGATGATGTTCCTCATTAGCAGCGGGTCGCCCTGGTAATGGCTGCTCTAGCTTGGCTTTGGCACAGGCACTTCACGTGGGTGATGATGTTCCTCATTAGCAGCGGGTCACCCTGGTAATGGCTGCTCTAGCTTGGCATGGGCACTTCACGTGGGTGATGATGTTCCTCATTAGCAGCGGGTCACCCTGGTAATGGCTGCTCTAGCTTGGCTTTGGCACAGGCACTTCACGTGGGTGATGATGTTCCTCATTAGCAGCGGGTCGCCCTGGTAATGGCTGCTCTAGCTTGGCTTTGGCACAGGCACTTCACGTGGGTGATGATGTTCCTCATTAGCAGCGGGTCGCCCTGGTAATGGCTGCTCTAGCTTGGCTTTGGCACAGGCACTTCACGTGGGTGATGATGTTCCTCATTAGCAGCGGGTCACCCTGGTAATGGCTGCTCTAGCTTGGCTTTGGCACAGGCACTTCACGTGGGTGATGATGTTCCTCATTAGCAGCGGGTCACCCTGGTAATGGCTGCTCTAGCTTGGCTTTGGCACAGGCACTTCACGTGGGTGATGATGTTCCTCATTAGCAGCGGGTCGCCCTGGTAATGGCTGCTCTAGCTTGGCTTTGGCACGGGCACTTCACGTGGGTGATGATGTTCCCCATTAGCAGAGAGTCGCCCTGGTAATGGCTGCTCTAGCTTGGCTTTGGCACAGGCACTTCACGTGGGTGATGATGTTCCTCATTAGCAGCGGGTCGCCCTGGTAATGGCTGCTCTAGCTTGGCCTTGGCACAGGCACTTCACGTGGGTGATGATGTTCCCATTAGCAGCGGGTCGCCCTGGTAATGGCTGCTCTAGCTTGGCTTTGGCACAGGCACTTCACGTGGGTGATGATGTTCCTCATTAGCAGAGAGTCACCCTGGTAATGGCTGCTCTAGCTTGGCTTTGGCACAGGCACTTCACGTGGGTGATGATGTTCCTCATTAGCAACGGGTCGCCCTGGTAATGGCTGCTCTAGCTTGGCTTTGGCACAGGCACTTCACGTGGGTGATGATGTTCCCCATTAGCAGCGGGTCACCCTGGTAATGGCTGCTCTAGCTTGGCTTTGGCACAGGCACTTCACGTGGGTGATGATGTTCCTCATTAGCAGAGAGTCACCCTGGTAATGGCTGCTCTAGCTTGGCTTTGGCACAGGCACTTCACGTGGGTGATGATGTTCCTCATTAGCAGCGGGTCGCCCTGGTAATGGTTGCTCTAGCTTGGCTTTGGCACGGGCACTTCACGTGGGTGATGATGTTCCCATTAGCAGCGGGTCACCCTGGTAATGGCTGCTCTAGCTTGGCTTTGGCACAGGCACTTCACGTGGGTGATGATGTTCCTCATTAGCAGCGGGTCGCCCTGGTAATGGCTGCTCTAGCTTGGCTTTGGCACGGGCACTTCACGTGGGTGATGATGTTCCTCATTAGCAGCGGGTCGCCCTGGTAATGGCTGCTCTAGCTTGGCTTTGGCACTTCACGTGGGTGATGATGTTCCTCATTAGCAGCGGGTCGCCCTGGTAATGGCTGCTCTAGCTTGGCTTTGGCACGGGCACTTCACGTGGGTGATGATGTTCCCCATTAGCAGCGGGTCGCCCTGGTAATGGCTGCTCTAGCTTGGCTTTGGCACAGGCACTTCACGTGGGTGATGATGTTCCTCATTAGCAGCGGGTCGCCCTGGTAATGGCTGCTCTAGCTTGGCTTTGGCACAGGCACTTCACGTGGGTGATGATGTTCCCCATTAGCAGCGGGTTGCCCTGGTAATGGCTGCTCTAGCTTGGCTTTGGCACAGGCATTTCACGTGGGTGATGATGTTCCCCATTAGCAGCGGGTCACCCTGGTAATGGCTGCTCTAGCTTGGCTTTGGCACAGGCACTTCACGTGGGTGATGATGTTCCCATTAGCAACGGGTCGCCCTGGTAATGGCTGCTCTAGCTTGGCTTTGGCACAGGCACTTCACGTGGGTGATGATGTTCCTCATTAGCAGCGGGTCGCCCTGGTAATGGCTGCTCTAGCTTGGCTTTGGCACAGGCACTTCACGTGGGTGATGATGTTCCCATTAGCAACGGGTCGCCCTGGTAATGGCTGCTCTAGCTTGGCTTTGGCACAGGCACTTCACGTGGGTGATGATGTTCCTCATTAGCAGCGGGTCGCCCTGGTAATGGCTGCTCTAGCTTGGCTTTGGCACAGGCACTTCACGTGGGTGATGATGTTCCTCATTAGCAGCGGGTCGCCCTGGTAATGGCTGCTCTAGCTTGGCTTTGGCACAGGCACTTCACGTGGGTGATGATGTTCCTCATTAGCAGAGAGTCACCCTGGTAATGGCTGCTCTAGCTTGGCTTTGGCACAGGCACTTCACGTGGGTGATGATGTTCCCATTAGCAGCGGGTCACCCTGGTAATGGCTGCTCTAGCTTGGCTTTGGCACAGGCACTTCACGTGGGTGATGATGTTCCCATTAGCAGCAGGTCGCCCTGGTAATGGCTGCTCTAGCTTGGCTTTGGCACAGGCACTTCACGTGGGTGATGATGTTCCCATTAGCAGCAGGTCGCCCTGGTAATGGCTGCTCTAGCTTGGCTTTGGCACAGGCACTTCACGTGGGTGATGATGTTCCTCATTAGCAGCGGGTCGCCCTGGTAATGGCTGCTCTAGCTTGGCTTTGGCACAGGCACTTCACGTGGGTGATGATGTTCCCCATTAGCAGCGGGTCGCCCTGGTAATGGCTGCTCTAGCTTGGCTTTGGCACAGGCACTTCACGTGGGTGATGATGTTCCTCATTAGCAGCGGGTCACCCTGGTAATGGCTGCTCTAGCTTGGCTTTGGCACGGGCACTTCACGTGGGTGATGATGTTCCTCATTAGCAGCGGGTCGCCCTGGTAATGGCTGCTCTAGCTTGGCTTTGGCACAGGCACTTCACGTGGGTGATGATGTTCCTCATTAGCAGCGGGTCACCCTGGTAATGGCTGCTCTAGCTTGGCTTTGGCACAGGCACTTCACGTGGGTGATGATGTTCCCCATTAGCAGCGGGTCGCCCTGGTAATGGCTGCTCTAGCTTGGCTTTGGCACGGGCACTTCACGTGGGTGATGATGTTCCTCATTAGCAGCGGGTCGCCCTGGTAATGGCTGCTCTAGCTTGGCTTTGGCACAGGCACTTCACGTGGGTGATGATGTTCCCCATTAGCAGCGGGTCGCCCTGGTAATGGCTGCTCTAGCTTGGCTTTGGCACGGGCACTTCACGTGGGTGATGATGTTCCCCATTAGCAGCGGGTCGCCCTGGTAATGGCTGCTCTAGCTTGGCTTTGGCACAGGCACTTCACGTGGGTGATGATGTTCCTCATTAGCAGCGGGTCACCCTGGTAATGGCTGCTCTAGCTTGGCTTTGGCACAGGCACTTCACGTGGGTGATGATGTTCCTCATTAGCAGCGGGTCCCCCTGGTAATGGCTGCTCTAGCTTGGCTTTGGCACAGGCACTTCACGTGGGTGATGATGTTCCTCATTAGCAACGGGTCGCCCTGGTAATGGCTGCTCTAGCTTGGCTTTGGCACAGGCACTTCACGTGGGTGATGATGTTCCCCATTAGCAGAGAGTCGCCCTGGTAATGGCTGCTCTAGCTTGGCTTTGGCACAGGCACTTCACGTGGGTGATGATGTTCCTCATTAGCAGCGGGTCGCCCTGGTAATGGCTGCTCTAGCTTGGCTTTGGCACAGGCACTTCACGTGGGTGATGATGTTCCTCATTAGCAGCGGGTCACCCTGGTAATGGCTGCTCTAGCTTGGCTTTGGCACGGGCACTTCACGTGGGTGATGATGTTCCTCATTAGCAGCGGGTCGCCCTGGTAATGGCTGCTCTAGCTTGGCTTTGGCACAGGCACTTCACGTGGGTGATCATGTTCCCCATTAGCAGCGGGTCGCCCTGGTAATGGCTGCTCTAGCTTGGCTGTGGCACAGGCACTTCACGTGGGTGATGATGTTCCTCATTAGCAGCGGGTCGCCCTGGTAATGGCTGCTCTAGCTTGGCTTTGGCACAGGCACTTCACGTGGGTGATGACGTTCCCAATTAGCAGCGGGTCGCCCTGGTAATGGCTGCTCTAGCTTGGCTTTGGCACAGGCACTTCACGTGGGTGATGATGTTCCTCATTAGCAGCGGGTCACCCTGGTAATGGCTGCTCTAGCTTGGCTTTGGCCCAGGCACTTCACGTGGGTGATGATGTTCCCCATTAGCAGCGGGTCGCCCTGGTAATGGCTGCTCTAGCTTGGCTTTGGCACAGGCACTTCACGTGGGTGATGATGTTCCCCATTAGCAGAGAGTCACCCTGGTAATGGCTGCTCTAGCTTGGCTTTGGCACAGGCACTTCACGTGGGTGATGATGTTCCCCATTAGCAGCAGGTCACCCTGGTAATGGCTGCTCTAGCTTGGCTTTGGCACAGGCACTTCACGTGGGTGATGATGTTCCCCATTAGCAGCGGGTCGCCCTGGTAATGGCTGCTCTAGCTTGGCTTTGGCACGGGCACTTCACGTGGGTGATGACGTTCCCCATTAGCAGCGGGTCACCCTGGTAATGGCTGCTCTAGCTTGGCTTTGGCACGGGCACTTCACGTGTGTGATGACGTTCCCCATTAGCAGCGGGTCGCCCTGGTAATGGCTGCTCTAGCTTGGCTTTGGCACAGGCACTTCACATGGGTGATGATGTTCCTCATTAGCAGCGGGTCGCCCTGGTAATGGCTGCTCTAGCTTGGCTTTGGCACAGGCACTTCACGTGGGTGATGATGTTCCCATTAGCAGCGGGTCGCCCTGGTAATGGCTGCTCTAGCTTGGCATGGGCACTTCACGTGGGTGATGATGTTCCTCATTAGCAGCGGGTCGCCCTGGTAATGGCTGCTCTAGCTTGGCTGTGGCACGGGCACTTCACGTGGGTGATGATGTTCCTCATTAGCAGAGAGTCACCCTGGTAATGGCTGCTCTAGCTTGGCTTTGGCACGGGCACTTCACGTGGGTGATGATGTTCCTCATTAGCAGCGGGTCGCCCTGGTAATGGCTGCTCTAGCTTGGCTTTGGCACGGGCACTTCACGTGGGTGATGATGTTCCTCATTAGCAGCGGGTCACCCTGGTAATGGCTGCTCTAGCTTGGCTTTGGCACAGGCACTTCACGTGGGTGATGATGTTCCCCATTAGCAGCGGGTCACCCTGGTAATGGCTGCTCTAGCTTGGCTTTGGCACAGGCACTTCACGTGGGTGATGATGTTCCCCATTAGCAGCGGGTCGCCCTGGTAATGTCTGCTCTAGCTTGGCTTTGGCACAGGCACTTCACGTGGGTGATGATGTTCCTCATTAGCAGCGGGTCGCCCTGGTAATGGCTGCTCTAGCTTGACTTTGGCACAGGCACTTCACGTGGGTGATGATGTTCCTCATTAGCAGCGGGTCGCCCTGGTAATGGCTGCTCTAGCTTGGCTTTGGCACAGGCACTTCACGTGGGTGATGATGTTCCTCATTAGCAGCGGGTCGCCCTGGTAATGGCTGCTCTAGCTTGGCTGTGGCACAGGCACTTCACGTGGGTGATGATGTTCCCCATTAGCAGCGGGTCGCCCTGGTAATGGCTGCTCTAGCTTGGCTTTGGCACAGGCACTTCACGTGGGTGATGATGTTCCCCATTAGCAGCGGGTCGCCCTGGTAATGGCTGCTCTAGCTTGGCTTTGGCACAGGCACTTCACGTGGGTGATGATGTTCCCATTAGCAGCGGGTCGCCCTGGTAATGGCTGCTCTAGCTTGGCTTTGGCACAGGCACTTCACGTGGGTGATGATGTTCCTCATTAGCAGCGGGTCACCCTGGTAATGGCTGCTCTAGCTTGGCTTTGGCACAGGCACTTCACGTGGGTGATGATGTTCCCCATTAGCAGCGGGTCGCCCTGGTAATGGCTGCTCTAGCTTGGCTTTGGCACAGGCACTTCACGTGGGTGATGATGTTCCCCATTAGCAGAGAGTCACCCTGGTAATGGCTGCTCTAGCTTGGCTTTGGCACAGGCACTTCACGTGGGTGATGATGTTCCTCATTAGCAGCGGGTCGCCCTGGTAATGGCTGCTCTAGCTTGGCTTTGGCACGGGCACTTCACGTGGGTGATGATGTTCCCCATTAGCAGCGGGTCGCCCTGGTAATGGCTGCTCTAGCTTGGCTTTGGCACGGGCACTTCACGTGGGTGATGATGTTCCTCATTAGCAGCGGGTCGCCCTGGTAATGGCTGCTCTAGCTTGGCTTTGGCACAGGCACTTCACGTGGGTGATGATGTTCCCCATTAGCAGCGGGTCGCCCTGGTAATGGCTGCTCTAGCTTGGCTTTGGCACAGGCACTTCACGTGGGTGATGATGTTCCCCATTAGCAGCGGGTCGCCCTGGTAATGGCTGCTCTAGCTTGGCTTTGGCACGGGCACTTCACATGGGTGATGATGTTCCTCATTAGCAGCGGGTCGCCCTGGTAATGGCTGCTCTAGCTTGGCTTTGGCACAGGCACTTCACGTGGGTGATGATGTTCCCCATTAGCAGCAGGTCGCCCTGGTAATGGCTGCTCTAGCTTGGCTTTGGCACAGGCACTTCACGTGGGTGATGATGTTCCCCATTAGCAGCGGGTCACCCTGGTAATGGCTGCTCTAGCTTGGCTTTGGCACAGGCACTTCACGTGGGTGATGATGTTCCCCATTAGCAGCGGGTCACCCTGGTAATGGCTGCTCTAGCTTGGCTTTGGCACGGGCACTTCACGTGGGTGATGATGTTCCTCATTAGCAGAGAGTCACCCTGGTAATGGCTGCTCTAGCTTGGCTTTGGCACGGGCACTTCACGTGGGTGATGATGTTCCCCATTAGCAGCGGGTCGCCCTGGTAATGGCTGCTCTAGCTTGGCTTTGGCACAGGCACTTCACGTGGGTGATGATGTTCCTCATTAGCAGCGGGTCACCCTGGTAATGGCTGCTCTAGCTTGGCTTTGGCACAGGCACTTCACGTGGGTGATGATGTTCCCATTAGCAGCGGGTCGCCCTGGTAATGGCTGCTCTAGCTTGGCTTTGGCACAGGCACTTCACGTGGGTGATGATGTTCCCATTAGCAGCGGGTCGCCCTGGTAATGGCTGCTCTAGCTTGGCTTTGGCACAGGCACTTCACGTGGGTGATGATGTTCCTCATTAGCAGAGAGTCGCCCTGGTAATGGCTGCTCTAGCTTGGCTTTGGCACAGGCACTTCACGTGGGTGATGATGTTCCTCATTAGCAGCGGGTCACCCTGGTAATGGCTGCTCTAGCTTGGCTTTGGCACTTCACGTGGGTGATGATGTTCCTCATTAGCAGCGGGTCGCCCTGGTAATGGCTGCTCTAGTTTGGCTTTGGTACGGGCACTTCACGTGGGTGATGATGTTCCCCATTAGCAGCGGGTCGCCCTGGTAATGGCTGCTCTAGCTTGGCTTTGGCACAGGCACTTCACGTGGGTGATGATGTTCCCCATTAGCAGCGGGTGACCCTGGTAATGGCTGCTCTAGCTTGGCTGTGGCACAGGCACTTCACGTGGGTGATGATGTTCCCCATTAGCAGCGGGTCGCCCTGGTAATGGCTGCTCTAGCTTGGCTTTGGCACAGGCACTTCACGTGGGTGATGATGTTCCTCATTAGCAGCGGGTCGCCCTGGTAATGGCTGCTCTAGCTTGGCTTTGGCACAGGCACTTCACGTGGATGATGATGTTCCCATTAGCAGCGGGTCACCCTGGTAATGGCTGCTCTAGCTTGGCTTTGGCACAGGCACTTCACGTGGGTGATGATGTTCCTCATTAGAAGCGGGTCGCCCTGGTAATGGCTGCTCTAGCTTGGCTTTGGCACAGGCACTTCACGTGGGTGATGATGTTCCCCATTAGCAGCGGGTCACCCTGGTAATGGCTGCTCTAGCTTGGCTTTGGCACAGGCACTTCACGTGGGTGATGATGTTCCTCATTAGCAGAGAGTCACCCTGGTAATGGCTGCTCTAGCTTGACTTTGGCACAGGCACTTCACGTGGGTGATGATGTTCCTCATTAGCAGAGAGTCACCCTGGTAATGGCTGCTCTAGCATGGCTTTGGCACGGGCACTTCACGTGGGTGATGATGTTCCTCATTAGCAGCGGGTCGCCCTGGTAATGGCTGCTCTAGCTTGGCTTTGGCACAGGCACTTCACGTGGGTGATGATGTTCCTCATTAGCAGCGGGTCGCCCTGGTAATGGCTGCTCTAGCTTGGCTTTGGCACGGGCACTTCACGTGGGTGATGATGTTCCCCATTAGCAGCGGGTCGCCCTGGTAATGGCTGCTCTAGCTTGGCTTTGGCACAGGCACTTCACGTGGGTGATGATGTTCCCATTAGCAGCGGGTTGCCCTGGTAATGGCTGCTCTAGCTTGGCTGTGGCACAGGCACTTCACGTGGGTGATGATGTTCCCCATTAGCAGCAGGTCGCCCTGGTAATGGCTGCTCTAGCTTGGCTGTGGCACAGGCACTTCACGTGGGTGATGATGTTCCCCATTAGCAGCGGGTCGCCCTGGTAATGGCTGCTCTAGCTTGGCTTTGGCACAGGCACTTCACGTGGGTGATGATGTTCCTCATTAGCAGCGGGTCACCCTGGTAATGGCTGCTCTAGCTTGGCTTTGGCACGGGCACTTCACGTGGGTGATGATGTTCCCCATTAGCAGCGGGTCGCCCTGGTAATGGCTGCTCTAGCTTGGCTTTGGCACAGGCACTTCACGTGGGTGATGATGTTCCCCATTAGCAGAGAGTCACCCTGGTAATGGCTGCTCTAGCTTGGCTTTGGCACAGGCACTTCACGTGGGTGATGATGTTCCTCATTAGCAGCGGGTCACCCTGGTAATGGCTGCTCTAGCTTGGCTTTGGCACAGGCACTTCACGTGGGTGATGATGTTCCTCATTAGCAGCGGGTCACCCTGGTAATGGCTGCTCTAGCTTGGCTTTGGCACGGGCACTTCACGTGGGTGATGATGTTCCTCATTAGCAGCGGGTCGCCCTGGTAATGGCTGCTCTAGCTTGGCTTTGGCACAGGCACTTCACGTGGGTGATGATGTTCCCCATTAGCAGCGGTTCGCCCTGGTAATGGCTGCTCTAGCTTGGCTTTGGCACAGGCACTTCACGTGGGTGATGATGTTCCCCATTAGCAGCGGGTCGCCCTGGTAATGGCTGCTCTAGCTTGGCTTTGGCACAGGCACTTCACGTGGGTGATGATGTTCCCCATTAGCAGCGGGTCGCCCTGGTAATGGCTGCTCTAGCTTGGCTTTGGCACAGGCACTTCACGTGGGTGATGATGTTCCCCATTAGCAGCGGGTCGCCCTGGTAATGGCTGCTCTAGCTTGGCTTTGACACAGGCACTTCACGTGGGTGATGATGTTCCTCATTAGCAGCGGGTCGCCCTGGTAATGGCTGCTCTAGCTTGGCTTTGGCACGGGCACTTCACGTGGGTGATGATGTTCCCCATTAGCAGCGGGTCACCCTGGTAATGGCTGCTCTAGCTTGGCTTTGGCACGGGCACTTCACGTGGGTGATGATGTTCCCCATTAGCAGCGGGTCACCCTGGTAATGGCTGCTCTAGCTTGGCTTTGGCACGGGCACTTCACGTGGGTGATGATGTTCCCCATTAGCAGAGAGTCACCCTGGTAATGGCTGCTCTAGCTTGGCTTTGGCACAGGCACTTCACGTGGGTGATGATGTTCCCCATTAGCAGAGAGTCACCCTGGTAATGGCTGCTCTAGCTTGGCTTTGGCACGGGCACTTCACGTGGGTGATGATGTTCCTCATTAGCAGCAGGTCGCCCTGGTAATGGCTGCTCTAGCTTGGCTGTGGCACGGGCACTTCAAGTGGGTGATGATGTTCCTCATTAGCAGAGAGTCACCCTGGTAATGGCTGCTCTAGCTTGGCTTTGGCACAGGCACTTCACGTGGGTGATGATGTTCCTCATTAGCAGCGGGTCACCCTGGTAATGGCTGCTCTAGCTTGGCTTTGGCACAGGCACTTCACGTGGGTGATGATGTTCCTCATTAGCAGCGGGTCGCCCTGGTAATGGCTGCTCTAGCTTGGCTTTGGCACAGGCACTTCACGTGGGTGATGATGTTCCTCATTAGCAGCGGGTCGCCCTGGTAATGGCTGCTCTAGCTTGGCTTTGGCACAGGCACTTCACGTGGGTGATGATGTTCCCCATTAGCAGCGGGTCGCCCTGGTAATGGCTGCTCTAGCTTGGCTTTGGCACAGGCACTTCACGTGGGTGATGATGTTCCTCATTAGCAGCGGGTCGCCCTGGTAATGGCTGCTCTAGCTTGGCTTTGGCACGGGCACTTCACGTGGGTGATGATGTTCCTCATTAGCAGCGGGTCGCCCTGGTAATGGCTGCTCTAGCTTGGCTTTGGCACAGGCACTTCACGTGGGTGATGATGTTCCTCATTAGCAGGGGGTCACCCTGGTAATGGCTGCTCTAGCTTGGCTTTGGCACAGGCACTTCACGTGGGTGATGATGTTCCTCATTAGCAGCGGGTCGCCCTGGTAATGGCTGCTCTAGCTTGGCTTTGGCACAGGCACTTCACGTGGGTGATGATGTTCCCCATTAGCAGCGGGTCGCCCTGGTAATGGCTGCTCTAGCTTGGCTTTGGCACGGGCACTTCACGTGGGTGATGATGTTCCCCATTAGCAGCGGGTCGCCCTGGTAATGGCTGCTCTAGCTTGGCTTTGGCACTTCACGTGGGTGATGATGTTCCTCATTAGCAGCGGGTCGCCCTGGTAATGGCTGCTCTAGCTTGGCTTTGGCACAGGCACTTCACGTGGGTGATGATGTTCCCCATTAGCAGCGGGTCACCCTGGTAATGGCTGCTCTAGCTTGGCTTTGGCACAGGCACTTCACGTGGGTGATGATGTTCCTCATTAGCAGCGGGTCGCCCTGGTAATGGCTGCTCTAGCTTGGCTTTGGCACAGGCACTTCACGTGGGTGATGATGTTCCCCATTAGCAGCGGGTCACCCTGGTAATGGCTGCTCTAGCTTGGCTGTGGCACAGGCACTTCACGTGGGTGATGATGTTCCCCATTAGCAGCGGGTCGCCCTGGTAATGGCTGCTCTAGCTTGGCTTTGGCACGGGCACTTCACGTGGGTGATGATGTTCCCATTAGCAGCGGGGTCGCCCTGGTAATGGCTGCTCTAGCTTGGCTTTGGCACAGGCACTTCACGTGGGTGATGATGTTCCTCATTAGCAGAGAGTCGCCCTGGTAATGGCTGCTCTAGCTTGGCTGTGGCACAGGCACTTCACGTGGGTGATGACGTTCCTCATTAGCAGCGGGTCGCCCTGGTAATGGCTGCTCTAGCTTGGCTTTGGCACAGGCACTTCACGTGGGTGATGATGTTCCCCATTAGCAGCGGGTCGCCCTGGTAATGGCTGCTCTAGCTTGGCTTTGGCACAGGCACTTCACGTGGGTGATGATGTTCCCCATTAGCAGAGAGTCACCCTGGTAATGGCTGCTCTAGCTTGGCTTTGGCACAGGCACTTCACGTGGGTGATGATGTTCCTCATTAGCAGCGGGTCGCCCTGGTAATGGCTGCTCTAGCTTGGCTTTGGCACAGGCACTTCACATGGGTGATGATGTTCCTCATTAGCAGCGGGTCGCCCTGGTAATGGCTGCTCTAGCTTGGCTTTGGCACGGGCACTTCACGTGGGTGATGATGTTCCCCATTAGCAGCGGGTCACCCTGGTAATGGCTGCTCTAGCTTGGCTTTGGCACGGGCACTTCACGTGGGTGATGATGTGCCCATTAGCAGCGGGTCACCCTGGTAATGGCTGCTCTAGCTTGGCTTTGGCACGGGCACTTCACGTGGGTGATGATGTTCCTCATTAGCAGCGGGTCCCCCTGGCAATGGTTACGCTAGCTTGGCTTTGGCACAGGCACTTCACGTGGGTGATGATGTTCCTCATTAGCAGAGAGTCACCCTGGTAATGGCTGCTCTAGCTTGGCTTTGGCACAGGCACTTCACGTGGGTGATGATGTTCCCCATTAGCAGCGGGTCGCCCTGGTAATGGCTGCTCTAGCTTGGCTTTGGCACGGGCACTTCACGTGGGTGATGATGTTCCCCATTAGCAGCGGGTCGCCCTGGTAATGGCTGCTCTAGCTTGGCTTTGGCACTTCACGTGGGTGATGATGTTCCTCATTAGCAGCGGGTCGCCCTGGTAATGGCTGCTCTAGCTTGGCTTTGGCACAGGCACTTCACGTGGGTGATGATGTTCCCCATTAGCAGCGGGTCACCCTGGTAATGGCTGCTCTAGCTTGGCTTTGGCACAGGCACTTCACGTGGGTGATGATGTTCCTCATTAGCAGCGGGTCGCCCTGGTAATGGCTGCTCTAGCTTGGCTTTGGCACGGGCACTTCACGTGGGTGATGATGTTCCCCATTAGCAGCGGGTCGCCCTGGTAATGGCTGCTCTAGCTTGGCTTTGGCACTTCACGTGGGTGATGATGTTCCTCATTAGCAGCGGGTCGCCCTGGTAATGGCTGCTCTAGCTTGGATTTGGCACAGGCACTTCACGTGGGTGATGATGTTCCCCATTAGCAGCGGGTCACCCTGGTAATGGCTGCTCTAGCTTGGCTTTGGCACAGGCACTTCACGTGGGTGATGATGTTCCTCATTAGCAGCGGGTCACCCTGGTAATGGCTGCTCTAGCTTGGCATGGGCACTTCACGTGGGTGATGATGTTCCTCATTAGCAGCGGGTCGCCCTGGTAATGGCTGCTCTAGCTTGGCTTTGGCACAGGCACTTCACGTGGGTGATGATGTTCCTCATTAGCAGCGGGTCGCCCTGGTAATGGCTGCTCTAGCTTGGCTTTGGCACAGGCACTTCACGTGGGTGATGATGTTCCCCATTAGCAGCGGGTCGCCCTGGTAATGGCTGCTCTAGCTTGGCTTTGGCACGGGCACTTCACATGGGTGATGATGTTCCCCATTAGCAGCGGGTCGCCCTGGTAATGGCTGCTCTAGCTTGGCTTTGGCACAGGCACTTCACGTGGGTGATGATGTTCCTCATTAGCAGCGGGTCACCCTGGTAATGGCTGCTCTAGCTTGGCTTTGGCACAGGCACTTCACGTGGGTGATGATGTTCCTCATTAGCAGCGGGTCACCCTGGTAATGGCTGCTCTAGCTTGGCTTTGGCACAGGCACTTCACGTGGGTGATGATGTTCCTCATTAGCAGCGGGTCGCCCTGGTAATGGCTGCTCTAGCTTGGCTTTGGCACAGGCACTTCACATGGGTGATGATGTTCCTCATTAGCAGCGGGTCGCCCTGGTAATGGCTGCTCTAGCTTGGCTTTGGCACAGGCACTTCACGTGGGTGATGTTCCTCATTAGCAGCGGGTCCCCCTGGTAATGGCTGCTCTAGCTTGGCTTTGGCACGGGCACTTCACGTGGGTGATGATGTTCCTCATTAGCAGCGGGTCGCCCTGGTAATGGCTGCTCTAGCTTGGCTTTGGCACAGGCACTTCACGTGGGTGATGATGTTCCCCATTAGCAGCGGGTCGCCCTGGTAATGGCTGCTCTAGCTTGGCTTTGGCACAGGCACTTCACGTGGGTGATGATGTTCCCCATTAGCAGCAGGTCGCCCTGGTAATGGCTGCTCTAGCTTGGCTGTGGCACGGGCACTTCACGTGGGTGATGATGTTCCTCATTAGCAGAGAGTCACCCTGGTAATGGCTGCTCTAGCTTGGCTTTGGCACAGGCACTTCACGTGGGTGATGATGTTCCTCATTAGCAGCGGGTCGCCCTGGTAATGGCTGCTCTAGCTTGGCTTTGGCACAGGCACTTCACATGGGTGATGATGTTCCTCATTAGCAGCGGGTCACCCTGGTAATGGCTGCTCTAGCTTGGCTGTGGCACGGGCACTTCACGTGGGTGATGATGTTCCTCATTAGCAGAGAGTCACCCTGGTAATGGCTGCTCTAGCTTGGCTTTGGCACAGGCACTTCACGTGGGTGATGATGTTCCCATTAGCAGCAGGTCACCCTGGTAATGGCTGCTCTAGCTTGGCTTTGGCACGGGCACTTCACGTGGGTGATGATGTTCCTCATTAGCAGCGGGTCGCCCTGGTAATGGCTGCTCTAGCTTGGCTTTGGCACAGGCACTTCACGTGGGTGATGATGTTCCTCATTAGCAGCGGGTCGCCCTGGTAATGGCTGCTCTAGCTTGGCTTTGGCACTTCACGTGGGTGATGATGTTCCCATTAGCAGCAGGTCGCCCTGGTAATGGCTGCTCTAGCTTGGCTTTGGCACAGGCACTTCACGTGGGTGATGATGTTCCTCATTAGCAGCGGGTCGCCCTGGTAATGGCTCCTCTAGCTTGGCTTTGGCACAGGCACTTCACGTGGGTGATGATGTTCCCATTAGCAGCGGGTCGCCCTGGTAATGGCTGCTCTAGCTTGGCTTTGGCACAGGCACTTCACGTGGGTGATGATGTTCCCCATTAGCAGCGGGTCACCCTGGTAATGGCTGCTCTAGCTTGGCTTTGGCACAGGCACTTCACGTGGGTGATGATGTTCCTCATTAGCAGAGAGTCACCCTGGTAATGGCTGCTCTAGCTTGGCTTTGGCACGGGCACTTCACGTGGGTGATGATGTTCCTCATTAGCAGCGGGTCGCCCTGGTAATGGCTGCTCTAGCTTGGCTTTGGCACAGGCACTTCACGTGGGTGATGATATTCCCCATTAGCAGCGGGTCGCCCTGGTAATGGCTGCTCTAGCTTGGCTTTGGCACGGGCACTTCACATGAGTGATGATGTTCCCCATTAGCAGCGGGTCACCCTGGTAATGGCTGCTCTAGCTTGGCTTTGGCACGGGCACTTCACGTGGGTGATGATGTTCCCCATTAGCAGCGGGTCACCCTGGTAATGGCTGCTCTAGCTTGGCTTTGGCACGGGCACTTCACATGGGTGATGATGTTCCCCATTAGCAGCGGGTCACCCTGGTAATGGCTGCTCTAGCTTGGCTTTGGCACTTCACGTGGGTGATGATGTTCCTCATTAGCAGCGGGTCGCCCTGGTAATGGCTGCTCTAGCTTGGCTTTGGCACGGGCACTTCACGTGGGTGATGATGTTCCCCATTAGCAGCGGGTCGCCCTGGTAATGGCTGCTCTAGCTTGGCTTTGGCACAGGCACTTCACGTGGGTGATGATGTTCCTCATTAGCAGAGAGTGACCCTGGTAATGGCTGCTCTAGCTTGGCTTTGGCACAGGCACTTCACATGGGTGATGATGTTCCCCATTAGCAGAGAGTCACCCTGGTAATGTCTGCTCTAGCTTGGCTTTGGCACAGGCACTTCACGTGGGTGATGATGTTCCTCATTAGCAGCGGGTCGCCCTGGTAATGGCTGCTCTAGCTTGGCTTTGGCACAGGCACTTCACGTGGGTGATGATGTTCCTCATTAGCAGCGGGTCGCCCTGGTAATGGCTGCTCTAGCTTGGCTTTGGCACGGGCACTTCACGTGGGTGATGATGTTCCCCATTAGCAACGGGTCGCCCTGGTAATGGCTGCTCTAGCTTGGCTTTGGCACAGGCACTTCACGTGGGTGATGATGTTCCTCATTAGCAACGGGTCGCCCTGGTAATGGCTGCTCTAGCTTGGCTTTGGCACAGGCACTTCACGTGGGTGATGATGTTCCCCATTAGCAGCGGGTCGCCCTGGTAATGGCTGCTCTAGCTTGGCTTTGGCACAGGCACTTCACGTGGGTGATGATGTTCCTCATTAGCAGCAGGTCGCCCTGGTAATGGCTGCTCTAGCTTGGCTGTGGCACAGGCACTTCACGTGGGTGATGATGTTCCCCATTAGCAGCGGGTCGCCCTGGTAATGGCTGCTCTAGCTTGGCCTTGGCACAGGCACTTCACGTGGGTGATGACGTTCCCCATTAGCAGCGGGTCGCCCTGGTAATGGCTGCTCTAGCTTGGCTTTGGCACTTCACGTGGGTGATGATGTTCCCCATTAGCAGCGGGTCACCCTGGTAATGGCTGCTCTAGCTTGGCTTTGGCACAGGCACTTCACGTGGGTGATGTTCCTCATTAGCAGCGGGTCGCCCTGGTAATGGCTGCTCTAGCTTGGCTTTGGCACGGGCACTTCACGTGGGTGATGATGTTCCCATTAGCAGCGGGTTGCCCTGGTAATGGCTGCTCTAGCTTGGCTTTGGCACGGGCACTTCACATGGGTGATGATGTTCCTCATTAGCAGCGGGTCGCCCTGGTAATGGCTGCTCTAGCTTGGCTTTGGCACTTCATGTGGGTGATGATGTTCCCCATTAGCAGCGGGTCACCCTGGTAATGGCTGCTCTAGCTTGGCTTTGGCACGGGCACTTCTCGTGGGTGATGATGTTCCCATTAGCAGCGGGTCGCCCTGGTAATGGCTGCTCTAGCTTGGCTTTGGCACAGGCACTTCACGTGGGTGATGATGTTCCTCATTAGCAGCGGGTCGCCCTGGTAATGGCTGCTCTAGCTTGGCTTTGGCACAGGCACTTCACGTGGGTGATGATGTTCCCCATTAGCAGCGGGTCACCCTGGTAATGGCTGCTCTAGCTTGGCTTTGGCACGGGCACTTCACGTGGGTGATGATGTTCCTCATTAGCAGCGGGTCGCCCTGGTAATGGCTGCTCTAGCTTGGCTTTGGCACAGGCACTTCACGTGGGTGATGATGTTCCCCATTAGCAGAGAGTCACCCTGGTAATGGCTGCTCTAGCTTGGCTGTGGCACGGGCACTTCACGTGGGTGATGATGTTCCTCATTAGCAGAGAGTCACCCTGGTAATGGCTGCTCTAGCTTGGCTTTGGCACGGGCACTTCACGTGGGTGATGATGTTCCTCATTAGCAGCGGGTCGCCCTGGTAATGGCTGCTCTAGCTTGGCTTTGGCACAGGCACTTCACGTGGGTGATGATGTTCCTCATTAGCAACGGGTCGCCCTGGTAATGGCTGCTCTAGCTTGGCTTTGGCACAGGCACTTCACGTGGGTGATGATGTTCCTCATTAGCAGCGGGTCGCCCTGGTAATGGCTGCTCTAGCTTGGCTTTGGCACAGGCACTTCACGTGGGTGATGATGTTCCTCATTAGCAGAGAGTCACCCTGGTAATGGCTGCTCTAGCTTGGCTGTGGCACAGGCACTTCACGTGGGTGATGATGTTCCCCATTAGCAGCGGGTCGCCCTGGTAATGGCTGCTCTAGCTTGGCTTTGGCACGGGCACTTCACGTGGGTGATGATGTTCCCATTAGCAGCGGGTCACCCTGGTAATGGCTGCTCTAGCTTGGCTTTGGCACGGGCACTTCACGTGGGTGATGATGTTCCCCATTAGCAGCGGGTCACCCTGGTAATGGCTGCTCTAGTTTGGCTTTGGCACAGGCACTTCACGTGGGTGATGATGTTCCTCATTAGCAGAGAGTCACCCTGGTAATGGCTGCTCTAGCTTGGCTTTGGCACAGGCACTTCACGTGGGTGATGATGTTCCTCATTAGCAGCGGGTCACCCTGGTAATGGCTGCTCTAGCTTGGCTTTGGCACAGGCACTTCACGTGGGTGATGATGTTCCTCATTAGCAGCGGGTCGCCCTGGTAATGGCTGCTCTAGCTTGGCTTTGGCACAGGCACTTCACGTGGGTGATGATGTTCCTCATTAGCAGAGAGTCACCCTGGTAATGGCTGCTCTAGCTTGGCTTTGGCACAGGCACTTCACGTGGGTGATGATGTTCCCCATTAGCAGCGGGTCGCCCTGGTAATGGCTGCTCTAGCTTGGCTTTGGCACTTCACGTGGGTGATGATGTTCCTCATTAGCAGCGGGTCGCCCTGGTAATGGCTGCTCTAGCTTGGCTTGGGCACAGGCACTTCACGTGGGTGATGATGTTCCTCATTAGCAGCGGGTCGCCCTGGTAATGGCTGCTCTAGCTTAGCTTTGGCACAGGCACTTCACATGGGTGATGACGTTCCCCATTAGCAGCGGGTCGCCCTGGTAATGGCTGCTCTAGCTTGGCTTTGGCACTTCACGTGGGTGATGATGTTCCCCATTAGCAGCGGGTCACCCTGGTAATGGCTGCTCTAGCTTGGCTTTGGCACGGGCACTTCACGTGGGTGATGATGTTCCTCATTAGCAGCGGGTCGCCCTGGTAATGGCTGCTCTAGCTTGGCTGTGGCACAGGCACTTCACGTGGGTGATGACGTTCCCCATTAGCAGCAGGTCGCCCTGGTAATGGCTGCTCTAGCTTGGATTTGGCACGGGCACTTCACGTGGGTGATGATGTTCCTCATTAGCAGCAGGTCGCCCTGGTAATGGCTGCTCTAGCTTGGCTGTGGCACAGGCACTTCACATGGGTGATGACGTTCCCCATTAGCAGCAGGTCGCCCTGGTAATGGCTGCTCTAGCTTGGCTTTGGCACGGGCACTTCACGTGGGTGATGACGTTCCTCATTAGCAGCGGGTCGCCCTGGTAATGGCTGCTCTAGCTTGGCTTTGGCACAGGCACTTCACGTGGGTGATGATGTTCCTCATTAGCAGCGGGTCGCCCTGGTAATGGCTGCTCTAGCTTGGCTTTGGCACGGGCACTTCACGTGGGTGATGATGTTCCTCATTAGCAGCGGGTCGCCCTGGTAATGGCTGCTCTAGCTTGGCTTTGGCACAGGCACTTCACATGGGTGATGATGTTCCCATTAGCAGCGGGTCGCCCTGGTAATGGCTGCTCTAGCTTGGCTTTGGCACAGGCACTTCACGTGGGTGATGATGTTCCCCATTAGCAGCGGGTCACCCTGGTAATGGCTGCTCTAGCTTGGCTTTGGCACAGGCACTTCACGTGGGTGATGATGTTCCTCATTAGCAGAGAGTCACCCTGGTAATGGCTGCTCTAGCTTGGCTTTGGCACGGGCACTTCACGTGGGTGATGATGTTCCTCATTAGCAGCGGGTCGCCCTGGTAATGGCTGCTCTAGCTTGGCTTTGGCACAGGCACTTCACGTGGGTGATGATGTTCCTCATTAGCAGCGGGTCACCCTGGTAATGGCTGCTCTAGCTTGGCTTTGGCACGGGCACTTCACGTGGGTGATGATGTTCCCATTAGCAGCAGGTCGCCCTGGTAATGGCTTCTCTAGCTTGGCTGTGGCACAGGCACTTCACGTGGGTGATGATGTTCCCCATTAGCAGCAGGTCACCCTGGTAATGGCTGCTCTAGCTTGGCTGTGGCACAGGCACTTCACGTGGGTGATGATGTTCCCCATTAGCAGCGGGTCACCCTGGTAATGGCTGCTCTAGCTTGGCTTTGGCACGGGCACTTCACGTGGGTGATGATGTTCCCCATTAGCAGCGGGTCGCCCTGGTAATGGCTGCTCTAGCTTGGCTTTGGCACAGGCACTTCACGTGGGTGATGATGTTCCCATTAGCAGCGGGTCACCCTGGTAATGGCTGCTCTAGCTTGGCTTTGGCACAGGCACTTCACGTGGGTGATGATGTTCCCCATTAGCAGCGGGTCGCCCTGGTAATGGCTGCTCTAGCTTGGCTTTGGCACAGGCACTTCACGTGGGTGATGATGTTCCCATTAGCAGCGGGTCGCCCTGGTAATGGCTGCTCTAGCTTGGCTTTGGCACGGGCACTTCACATGGGTGATGATGTTCCTCATTAGCAGCGGGTCGCCCTGCTAATGGCTGCTCTAGCTTGGCTTTGGCACAGGCACTTCACGTGGGTGATGATGTTCCTCATTAGCAGCGGGTCGCCCTGGTAATGGCTGCTCTAGCTTGGCTTTGGCACAGGCACTTCACGTGGGTGATGATGTTCCTCATTAGCAGCGGGTCGCCCTGGTAATGGCTGCTCTAGCTTGGCTTTGGCACTTCACGTGGGTGATGATGTTCCTCATTAGCAGCGGGTCACCCTGGTAATGGCCGCTCTAGCTTGACTTTGGCACAGGCACTTCACGTGGGTGATGATGTTCCTCATTAGCAGCGGGTCGCCCTGGTAATGGCTGCTCTAGCTTGGCTTTGGCACGGGCACTTCACGTGGGTGATGATGTTCCTCATTAGCAGCGGGTCGCCCTGGTAATGGCTGCTCTAGCTTGGCTTTGGGACAGGCACTTCACGTGGGTGATGATGTTCCTCATTAGCAGAGAGTCACCCTGGTAATGGCTGCTCTAGCTTGGCTGTGGCACAGGCACTTCACGTGGGTGATGATGTTCCTCATTAGCAGCGGGTCACCCTGGTAATGGCTGCTCTAGCTTGGCTTTGGCACAGGCACTTCACGTGGGTGATGATGTTCCCCATTAGCAGCGGGTCGCCCTGGTAATGGCTGCTCTAGCTTGGCTTTGGCACAGGCACTTCACGTGGGTGATGATGTTCCCCATTAGCAGCGGGTCGCCCTGGTAATGGCTGCTCTAGCTTGGCTTTGGCACAGGCACTTCACGTGGGTGATGATGTTCCTCATTAGCAGCAGGTCACCCTGGTAATGGCTGCTCTAGCTTGGCTTTGGCACGGGCACTTCACATGGGTGATGATGTTCCCCATTAGCAGCGGGTCGCCCTGGTAATGGCTGCTCTAGCTTGGCTTTGGCACAGGCACTTCACGTGGGTGATGATGTTCCTCATTAGCAGCGGGTCACCCTGGTAATGGCTGCTCTAGCTTGGCTTTGGCACAGGCACTTCACGTGGGTGATGATGTTCCTCATTAGCAGCGGGTCGCCCTGGTAATGGCTGCTCTAGCTTGGCTTTGGCACAGGCACTTCACGTGGGTGATGATGTTCCCCATTAGCAGCAGGTCACCCTGGTAATGGCTGCTCTAGCTTGGCTTTGGCACGGGCACTTCACGTGGGTGATGATGTTCCCCATTAGCAGCGGGTCGCCCTGGTAATGGCTGCTCTAGCTTGGCTTTGGCACAGGCACTTCACGTGGGTGATGACGTTCCCCATTAGCAGCAGGTCGCCCTGGTAATGGCTGCTCTAGCTTGGCTTTGGCACAGGCACTTCACATGGGTGATGATGTTCCTCATTAGCAGCGGGTCGCCCTGGTAATGGCTGCTCTAGCTTGGCTTTGGCACAGGCACTTCACGTGGGTGATGATGTTCCTCATTAGCAGCGGGTCGCCCTGGTAATGGCTGCTCTAGCTTGGCTTTGGCACAGGCACTTCACATGGGTGATGATGTTCCTCATTAGCAGAGAGTCACCCTGGTAATGGCTGCTCTAGCTTGGCTTTGGCACAGGCACTTCACGTGGGTGATGATGTTCCTCATTAGCAGCGGGTCGCCCTGGTAATGGCTGCTCTAGCTTGGCTTTGGCACAGGCACTTCACGTGGGTGATGATGTTCCCCATTAGCAGCGGGTCGCCCTGGTAATGGCTGCTCTAGCTTGGCTTTGGCACAGGCACTTCACGTGGGTGATGATGTTCCTCATTAGCAGCGGGTCGCCCTGGTAATGGCTGCTCTAGCTTGGCTTTGGCACAGGCACTTCACGTGGGTGATGATGTTCCCATTAGCAACGGGTCGCCCTGGTAATGGCTGCTCTAGCTTGGCTTTGGCACAGGCACTTCACATGGGTGATGATGTTCCTCATTAGCAGCAGGTCGCCCTGGTAATGCCTGCTCTAGCTTGGCTTTGGCACAGGCACTTCACGTGGGTGATGATGTTCCTCATTAGCAGCGGGTCACCCTGGTAATGGCTGCTCTAGCTTGGCTTTGGCACAGGCACTTCACGTGGGTGATGATGTTCCCCATTAGCAGCGGGTCGCCCTGGTAATGGCTGCTCTAGCTTGGCTGTGGCACAGGCACTTCACGTGGGTGATGATGTTCCCCATTAGCAGCGGGTCGCCCTGGTAATGGCTGCTCTAGCTTGGCTTTGGCACAGGCACTTCACGTGGGTGATGATGTTCCTCATTAGCAGCGGGTCGCCCTGGTAATGGCTGCTCTAGCTTGGCTTTGGCACGGGCACTTCACGTGGGTGATGATGTTCCTCATTAGCAGCGGGTCACCCTGGTAATGGCTGCTCTAGCTTGGCTTTGGCACAGGCACTTCACATGGGTGATGATGTTCCCCATTAGCAGCGGGTCGCCCTGGTAATGGCTGCTCTAGCTTGGCTTTGGCACGGGCACTTCACGTGGGTGATGATGTGCCCATTAGCAGCGGGTCGCCCTGGTAATGGCTGCTCTAGCTTGGCTTTGGCACAGGCACTTCACGTGGGTGATGATGTTCCCCATTAGCAGAGAGTCACCCTGGTAATGGCTGCTCTAGCTTGGCTTTGGCACAGGCACGCACTTCACGTGGGTGATGATGTTCCTCATTAGCAGAGAGTCACCCTGGTAATGGCTGCTCTAGCTTGGCTGTGGCACGGGCACTTCACGTGGGTGATGATGTTCCTCATTAGCAGCGGGTCGCCCTGGTAATGGCTGCTCTAGCTTGGCTTTGGCACAGGCACTTCACGTGGGTGATGATGTTCCCCATTAGCAGAGAGTCACCCTGGTAATGGCTGCTCTAGCTTGGCTTTGGCACAGGCACTTCACGTGGGTGATGATGTTCCTCATTAGCAGAGAGTCACCCTGGTAATGGCTGCTCTAGCTTGGCTGTGGCACAGGCACTTCACGTGGGTGATGATGTTCCTCATTAGCAGCGGGTCACCCTGGTAATGGCTGCTCTAGCTTGGCTTTGGCACAGGCACTTCACATGGGTGATGATGTTCCTCATTAGCAACGGGTCACCCTGGTAATGGCTGCTCTAGCTTGGCTTTGGCACAGGCACTTCACGTGGGTGATGATGTTCCTCATTAGCAGCGGGTCACCCTGGTAATGGCTGCTCTAGCTTGGCTTTGGCACGGGCACTTCACGTGGGTGATGATGTTCCTCATTAGCAGCGGGTCGCCCTGGTAATGGCTGCTCTAGCTTGGCTTTGGCACAGGCACTTCACGTGGGTGATGATGTTCCCCATTAGCAGCGGGTCGCCCTGGTAATGGCTGCTCTAGCTTGGCTTTGGCACAGGCACTTCACGTGGGTGATGATGTTCCCCATTAGCAGCGGGTCACCCTGGTAATGGCTGCTCTAGCTTGGCTTTGGCACGGGCACTTCACGTGGGTGATGATGTTCCCCATTAGCAGCGGGTCACCCTGGTAATGGCTGCTCTAGCTTGGCTTTGGCACAGGCACTTCACGTGGGTGATGATGTTCCTCATTAGCAGCGATTCGCCCTGGTAATGGCTGCTCTAGCTTGGCTTTGGCACAGGCACTTCACGTGGGTGATGATGTTCCCCATTAGCAGCGGGTCGCCCTGGTAATGGCTGCTCTAGCTTGGCTTTGGCACAGGCACTTCACGTGGGTGATGATGTTCCTCATTAGCAGAGAGTCACCCTGGTAATGGCTGCTCTAGCTTGGCTTTGGCACAGGCACTTCACGTGGGTGATGATGTTCCCATTAGCAGCTGGTCGCCCTGGTAATGGCTGCTCTAGCTTGGCTTTGGCACAGGCACTTCACGTGGGTGATGATGTTCCTCATTAGCAGCGGGGTCACCCTGGTAATGGCTGCACTAGCTTGGCTTTGGCACAGGCACTTCACGTGGGTGATGATGTTCCCCATTAGCAGCGGGTCGCCCTGGTAATGGCTGCTCTAGCTTGGCTTTGGCACAGGCACTTCACGTGGGTGATGATGTTCCCCATTAGCAGCGGGTCACCCTGGTAATGGCTGCTCTAGCTTGGCTTTGGCACGGGCACTTCACGTGGGTGATGATGTTCCTCATTAGCAGCGGGTCGCCCTGGTAATGGCTGCTCTAGCTTGGCTTTGGCACGGGCACTTCACGTGGGTGATGATGTTCCTCATTAGCAGCGGGTCGCCCTGGTAATGGCTGCTCTAGCTTGGCTTTGGCACGGGCACTTCACATGGGTGATGATGTTCCTCATTAGCAGCAGGTCGCCCTGGTAATGGCTGCTCTAGCTTGGCTTTGGCACAGGCACTTCACGTGGGTGATGATGTTCCTCATTAGCAGCGGGTCGCCCTGGTAATGGCTGCTCTAGCTTGGCTTTGGCACAGGCACTTCACGTGGGTGATGATGTTCCTCATTAGCAGCGGGTCGCCCTGGTAATGGCTGCTCTAGCTTGGCTTTGGCACAGGCACTTCACGTGGGTGATGATGTTCCTCATTAGCAGCGGGTCGCCCTGGTAATGGCTGCTCTAGCTTGGCTTTGGCACAGGCACTTCACGTGGGTGATGATGTTCCTCATTAGCAGCGGGTCGCCCTGGTAATGGCTGCTCTAGCTTGGCTTTGGCACGGGCACTTCACGTGGGTGATGATGTTCCCCATTAGCAGCGGGTCGCCCTGGTAATGGCTGCTCTAGCTTGGCTTTGGCACAGGCACTTCACGTGGGTGATGACGTTCCCCATTAGCAGCAGGTCGCCCTGGTAATGGCTGCTCTAGCTTGGCTTTGGCACGGGCACTTCACGTGGGTGATGATGTTCCTCATTAGCAGCGGGTCGCCCTGGTAATGGCTGCTCTAGCTTGGCTTTGGCACAGGCACTTCACATGGGTGATGATGTTCCTCATTAGCAGCGGGTCGCCCTGGTAATGGCTGCTCTAGCTTGGCTTTGGCACAGGCACTTCACGTGGGTGATGATGTTCCTCATTAGCAGCGGGTCGCCCTGGTAATGGCTGCTCTAGCTTGGCACGGGCACTTCACGTGGGTGATGATGTTCCCCATTAGCAGCGGCTCGCCCTGGTAATGGCTGCTCTAGCTTGGCTTTGGCACGGGCACTTCACGTGGGTGATGATGTTCCTCATTAGCAGAGAGTCACCCTGGTAATGGCTGCTCTAGCTTGGCTTTGGCACGGGCACTTCACGTGGGTGATGATGTTCCTCATTAGCAGAGAGTCACCCTGGTACTGGCTGCTCTAGCTTGGCTTTGGCACGGGCACTTCACGTGGGTGATGATGTTCCCCATTAGCAGCGGGTCACCCTGGTAATGGCTGCTCTAGCTTGGCTTTGGCACGGGCACTTCACGTGGGTGATGATGTTCCTCATTAGCAGCGGGTCACCCTGGTAATGGCTGCTCTAGCTTGGCTTTGGCACAGGCACTTCACGTGGGTGATGATGTTCCTCATTAGCAGAGAGTCACCATGGTAATGGCTGCTCTAGCTTGGCTTTGGCACAGGCACTTCACGTGGGTGATGATGTTCCCATTAGCAGCGGGTCACCCTGGTAATGGCTGCTCTAGCTTGGCTTTGGCACAGGCACTTCACGTGGGTGATGATGTTCCCATTAGCAGCAGGTCGCCCTGGTAATGGCTGCTCTAGCTTGGCTTTGGCACAGGCACTTCACGTGGGTGATGATGTTCCCCATTAGCAGCGGGTCGCCCTGGTAATGGCTGCTCTAGCTTGGCTTTGGCACAGGCACTTCACGTGGGTGATGATGTTCCCCATTAGCAGCGGGTCGCCCTGGTAATGGCTGCTCTAGCTTGGCTTTGGCACAGGCACTTCACATGGGTGATGATGTTCCTCATTAGCAGTGGGTCGCCCTGGTAATGGCTGCTCTAGCTTGGCTTTGGCACGGGCACTTCACGTTGGTGATGATGTTCCCCATTAGCAGCGGGTCGCCCTGGTAATGGCTGCTCCAGCTTGGCTTTGGCACAGGCACTTCACGTGGGTGATGATGTTCCCCATTAGCAGCGGGTGACCCTGGTAATGGCTGCTCTAGCTTGGCTTTGGCACAGGCACTTCACGTGGGTGATGATGTTCCCATTAGCAGCGGGTCACCCTGGTAATGGCTGCTCTAGCTTGGCTTTGGCACAGGCACTTCACGTGGGTGATGATGTTCCTCATTAGCAGCGGGTCGCCCTGGTAATGGCTGCTCTAGCTTGGCTTTAGCACAGGCACTTCACGTGGGTGATGATGTTCCCCATTAGCAGCAGGTAACCCTGGTAATGGCTGCTCTAGCTTGGCTTTGGCACAGGCACTTCACGTGGGTGATGATGTTCCCCATTAGCAGCGGGTCGCCCTGGTAATGGCTGCTCTAGCTTGGCTTTGGCACGGGCACTTCACGTGGGTGATGATGTTCCTCATTAGCAGCGGGTCGCCCTGGTAATGGCTGCTCTAGCTTGGCTTTGGCACAGGCACTTCACGTGGGTGATGATGTTCCCCATTAGCAGCGGGTCGCCCTGGTAATGGCTGCTCTAGCTTGGCTTTGGCACGGGCACTTCACGTGGGTGATGATGTTCCCATTAGCAGCGGGTCACCCTGGTAATGGCTGCTCTAGCTTGGCTGTGGCACGGGCACTTCACGTGGGTGATGATGTTCCTCATTAGCAGCGGGTCGCCCTGGTAATGGCTGCTCTAGATTGGCTTTGGCACAGGCACTTCACGTGGGTGATGATGTTCCCCATTAGCAGCGGGTCGCCCTGGTAATGGCTGATCTAGCTTGGCTTTGGCACAGGCACTTCACGTGGGTGATGATGTTCCTCATTAGCAGCGGGTCGCCCTGGTAATGGCTGCTCTAGCTTGGCTTTGGCACAGGCACTTCACGTGGGTGATGATGTTCCTCTTTAGCAGCAGGTCGCCCTGGTAATGGCTGCTCTAGCTTGGCTTTGGCACAGGCACTTCACGTGGGTGATGATGTTCCCCATTAGCAGAGAGTCACCCTGGTAATGGCTGCTCTAGCTTGTCTTTGGCACAGGCACTTCACGTGGGTGATGATGTTCCTCATTAGCAGCGGGTCGCCCTGGTAATGGCTGCTCTAGCTTGGCTTTGGCACAGGCACTTCACGTGGGTGATGATGTTCCTCATTAGCAGCGGGTCGCCCTGGTAATGGCTGCTCTAGCTTGGCTTTGGCACAGGCACTTCACGTGGGTGATGATGTTCCCCATTAGCAGCGGGTCACCCTGGTAATGGCTGCTCTAGCTTGGCTTTGGCACAGGCACTTCACGTGGGTGATGATGTTCCTCATTAGCAGCGGGTCGCCCTGGTAATGGCTGCTCTAGCTTGGCTTTGGCACAGGCACTTCACGTGGGTGATGATGTTCCTCATTAGCAGCGGGTCGCCCTGGTAATGGCTGCTCTAGCTTGGCTTTGGCACGGGCACTTCACGTGGGTGATGATGTTCCTCATTAGCAGAGAGTCACCCTGGTAATGGCTGCTCTAGCTTGGCTTTGGCACAGGCACTTCACGTGGGTGATGATGTTCCTCATTAGCAGAGAGTCACCCTGGTAATGGCTGCTCTAGCTTGGCTTTGGCACAGGCACTTCACGTGGGTGATGATGTTCCTCATTAGCAGCGGGTCGCCCTGGTAATGGCTGCTCTAGCTTGGCTTTGGCACGGGCACTTCACGTGGGTGATGATGTTCCCCATTAGCAGCGGGTCGCCCTGGTAATGGCTGCTCTAGCTTGGCTTTGGCACAGGCACTTCACGTGGGTGATGATGTTCCCCATTAGCAGCGGGTCGCCCTGGTAATGGCTGCTCTAGCTTGGCTTTGGCACGGGCACTTCACGTGGGTGATGATGTTCCTCATTAGCAGCGGGTCGCCCTGGTAATGGCTGCTCTAGCTTGGCTTTGGCACGGGCACTTCACGTGGGTGATGATGTTCCTCATTAGCAGAGAGTCACCCTGGTAATGGCTGCTCTAGCTTGGCTTTGGCACGGGCACTTCACGTGGGTGATGATGTTCCTCATTAGCAGCGGGTCGCCCTGGTAATGGGTGCTCTAGCTTGGCTTTGGCACGGGCACTTCACGTGGGTGATGATGTTCCCCATTAGCAGCGGGTCGCCCTGGTAATGGCTGCTCTAGCTTGGCTTTGGCACGGGCACTTCACGTGGGTGATGATGTTCCTCATTAGCAGCGGGTCGCCCTGGTAATGGCTGCTCTAGCTTGGCTTTGGCACAGGCACTTCACGTGGGTGATGATGTTCCTCATTAGCAGAGAGTCACCCTGGTAATGGCTGCTCTAGCTTGGCTGTGGCACAGGCACTTCACGTGGGTGATGATGTTCCTCATTAGCAGCGGGTCGCCCTGGTAATGGCTGCTCTAGCTTGGCTTTGGCACGGGCACTTCACGTGGGTGATGATGTTCCTCATTAGCAGCGGGTCGCCCTGGTAATGGCTGCTCTAGCTTGGCTTTGGCACAGGCACTTCACGTGGGTGATGATGTTCCCATTAGCAGCGGGTCGCCCTGGTAATGGCTGCTCTAGCTTGGCTTTGGCACAGGCACTTCACGTGGGTGATGATGTTCCCCATTAGCAGCGGGTCGCCCTGGTAATGGCTGCTCTAGCTTGACTTTGGCACAGGCACTTCACGTGGGTGATGATGTTCCTCATTAGCAGCGGGTCGCCCTGGTAATGGCTGCTCTAGCTTGGCTTTGGCACGGGCACTTCTCGTGGGTGATGATGTTCCCATTAGCAGCGGGTCGCCCTGGTAATGGCTGCTCTAGCTTGGCTGTGGCACAGGCACTTCACGTGGGTGATGATGTTCCTCATTAGCAGAGAGTCGCCCTGGTAATGGCTGCTCTAGCTTGGCTTTGGCACAGGCACTTCACGTGGGTGATGATGTTCCTCATTAGCAGAGAGTCACCCTGGTAATGGCTGCTCTAGCTTGGCTTTGGCACGGGCACTTCACGTGGGTGATGATGTTCCTCATTAGCAGCGGGTCGCCCTGGTAATGGCTGCTCTAGCTTGGCTTTGGCACAGGCACTTCACGTGGGTGATGATGTTCCCCATTAGCAGCGGGTCGCCCTGGTAATGGCTGCTCTAGCTTGGCTTTGGCACAGGCACTTCACGTGGGTGATGATGTTCCTCATTAGCAGCAGGTCACCCTGGTAATGGCTGCTCTAGCTTGGCTGTGGCACGGGCACTTCACGTGGGTGATGATGTTCCCATTAGCAGCGGGTCGCCCTGGTAATGGCTGCTCTAGCTTGGCTTTGGCACAGGCACTTCACGTGGGTGATGATGTTCCTCATTAGCAGCGGGTCGCCCTGGTAATGGCTGCTCTAGCTTGGCTTTGGCACAGGCACTTCACGTGGGTGATGATGTTCCTCATTAGCAGCGGGTCACCCTGGTAATGGCTGCTCTAGCTTGGCTGTGGCACGGGCACTTCACGTGGGTGATGACGTTCCCCATTAGCAGCGGGTCACCCTGGTAATGGCTGCTCTAGCTTGGCTTTGGCACAGGCACTTCACGTGGTTGATGATGTTCCTCATTAGCAGCGGGTCGCCCTGGTAATGGCTGCTCTAGCTTGGCTTTGGCACAGGCACTTCACGTGGGTGATGATGTTCCTCATTAGCAGCGGGTCGCCCTGGTAATGGCTGCTCTAGCTTGGCTTTGGCACAGGCACTTCACGTGGGTGATGATGTTCCTCATTAGCAGAGAGTCACCCTGGTAATGGCTGCTCTAGCTTGGCTTTGGCACGGGCACTTCACGTGGGTGATGATGTTCCTCATTAGCAGCGGGTCGCCCTGGTAATGGCTGCTCTAGTTTGGCTTTGGCACAGGCACTTCACGTGGGTGATGATGTTCCTCATTAGCAGCAGGTCACCCTGGTAATGGCTGCTCTAGCTTGGCTTTGGCACGGGCACTTCACATGGGTGATGATGTTCCTCATTAGCAGCGGGTCGCCCTGGTAATGGCTGCTCTAGCTTGGCTTTGGCACGGGCACTTCACGTGGGTGATGATGTTCCCCATTAGCAGAGAGTCACCCTGGTAATGGCTGCTCTAGCTTGGCTTTGGCACAGGCACTTCACGTGGGTGATGATGTTCCTCATTAGCAGCGGGTCACCCTGGTAATGGCTGCTCTAGCTTGGCTGTGGCACAGGCACTTCACGTGGGTGATGATGTTCCCCATTAGCAGCGGGTCGCCCTGGTAATGGCTGCTCTAGCTTGGCTTTGGCACGGGCACTTCACGTGGGTGATGATGTTCCCCATTAGCAGCGGGTCGCCCTGGTAATGGCTGCTCTAGCTTGGCTTTGGCACGGGCACTTCACGTGGGTGATGATGTTCCCCATTAGCAGCGGGTCGCCCTGGTAATGGCTGCTCTAGCTTGGCTTTGGCACAGGCACTTCACGTGGGTGATGATGTTCCTCATTAGCAGCGGGTCGCCCTGGTAATGGCTGCTCTAGCTTGGCTTTGGCACGGGCACTTCACGTGGGTGATGATGTTCCCCATTAGCAGCGGGTCGCCCTGGTAATGGCTGCTCTAGCTTGGCTTTGGCACAGGCACTTCATGTGGGTGATGATGTTCCCCATTAGCAGCAGGTCACCCTGGTAATGGCTGCTCTAGCTTGGCTTTGGCACAGGCACTTCACGTGGGTGATGATGTTCCTCATTAGCAGCGGGTCGCCCTGGTAATGGCTGCTCTAGCTTGGCTTTGGCACACGCACTTCACGTGGGTGATGATGTTCCTCATTAGCAGCGGGTCGCCCTGGTAATGGCTGCTCTAGCTTGGCTTTGGCACAGGCACTTCACGTGGGTGATGATGTTCCCCATTAGCAGCGGGTCGCCCTGGTAATGGCTGCTCTAGCTTGGCTTTGGCACAGGCACTTCACGTGGGTGATGATGTTCCTCATTAGCAGCGGGTCGCCCTGGTAATGGCTGCTCTAGCTTGGCTTTGGCACAGGCACTTCACGTGGGTGATGATGTTCCTCATTAGCAGTGGGTCGTCCTGGTAATGGCTGCTCTAGCTTGGCTTTGGCACGGGCACTTCACGTGGGTGATGATGTTCCTCATTAGCAGAGAGTCACCCTGGTAATGGCTGCTCTAGCTTGGCTTTGGCACAGGCACTTCACATGGGTGATGATGTTCCCCATTAGCAGCGGGTCGCCCTGGTAATGGCTGCTCTAGCTTGGCTTTGGCACGGGCACTTCACGTGGGTGATGATGTTCCCCATTAGCAGAGAGTCGCCCTGGTAATGGCTGCTCTAGCTTGGCTTTGGCACGGGCACTTCACGTGGGTGATGATGTTCCTCATTAGCAGAGAGTCACCCTGGTAATGGCTGCTCTAGCTTGGCTTTGGCACAGGCACTTCACGTGGGTGATGATGTTCCCCATTAGCAGCGGGTCACCCTGGTAATGGCTGCTCTAGCTTGGCTTTGGCACAGGCACTTCACGTGGGTGATGATGTTCCTCATTAGCAGAGAGTCACCCTGGTAATGGCTGCTCTAGCTTGGCTTTGGCACAGGCACTTCACGTGGGTGATGATGTTCCTCATTAGCAGCGGGTCGCCCTGGTAATGGCTGCTCTAGTTTGGCTTTGGCACAGGCACTTCACGTGGGTGATGATGTTCCTCATTAGCAGCGGGTCGCCCTGGTAATGGCTGCTCTAGCTTGGCTTTGGCACAGGCACTTCACGTGGGTGATGATGTTCCCCATTAGCAGCGGGTCGCCCTGGTAATGGCTGCTCTAGCTTGGCTTTGGCACAGGCACTTCACGTGGGTGATGATGTTCCCATTAGCAGCGGGTCGCCCTGGTAATGGCTGTTCTAGCTTGGCTTTGGCACGGGCACTTCACATGGGTGATGATGTTCCTCATTAGCAGCGGGTCGCCCTGGTAATGGCTGCTCTAGCTTGGCTGTGGCACAGGCACTTCACGTGGGTGATGATGTTCCTCATTAGCAGAGAGTCACCCTGGTAATGGCTGCTCTAGCTTGGCTTTGGCACAGGCACTTCACGTGGGTGATGATGTTCCTCATTAGCAGCGGGTCGCCCTGGTAATGGCTGCTCTAGCTTGGCTTTGGCACAGGCACTTCACGTGGGTGATGATGTTCCTCATTAGCAGCGGGTCGCCCTGGTAATGGCTGCTCTAGCTTGGCTTTGGCACAGGCACTTCACGTGGGTGATGATGTTCCTCATTAGCAGCGGGTCACCCTGGTAATGGCTGCTCTAGCTTGGCTTTGGCACGGGCACTTCACGTGGGTGATGATGTTCCCCATTAGCAGCGGGTCGCCCTGGTAATGTCTGCTCTAGCTTGGCTTTGGCACAGGCACTTCACGTGGGTGATGATGTTCCCCATTAGCAGCGGGTCGCCCTGGTAATGGCTGCTCTAGCTTGGCTTTGGCACAGGCACTTCACGTGGGTGATGATGTTCCTCATTAGCAGCAGGTCACCCTGGTAATGGCTGCTCTAGCTTGGCTTTGGCACGGGCACTTCACATGGGTGATGATGTTCCTCATTAGCAGCGGGTCGCCCTGGTAATGGCTGCTCTAGCTTGGCTTTGGCACGGGCACTTCACGTGGGTGATGATGTTCCCCATTAGCAGAGAGTCACCCTGGTAATGGCTGCTCTAGCTTGGCTTTGGCACAGGCACTTCACGTGGGTGATGATGTTCCTCATTAGCAGCGGGTCACCCTGGTAATGGCTGCTCTAGCTTGGCTGTGGCACAGGCACTTCACGTGGGTGATGATGTTCCCCATTAGCAGCGGGTCGCCCTGGTAATGGCTGCTCTAGCTTGGCTTTGGCACAGGCACTTCACGTGGGTGATGATGTTCCTCATTAGCAGCGGGTCGCCCTGGTAATGGCTGCTCTAGCTTGGCTTTGGCACAGGCACTTCACGTGGGTGATGATGTTCCTCATTAGCAGCGGGTCGCCCTGGTAATGGCTGCTCTAGCTTGGCTTTGGCACTTCACGTGGGTGATGATGTTCCTCATTAGCAGCGGGTCGCCCTGGTAATGGCTGCTCTAGCTTGGCTGTGGCACGGGCACTTCACGTGGGTGATGATGTTCCTCATTAGCAGCGATTCGCCCTGGTAATGGCTGCTCTAGCTTGGCTTTGGCACGGGCACTTCACGTGGGTGATGATGTTCCCCATTAGCAGAGAGTCACCCTGGTAATGGCTGCTCTAGCTTGGCTTTGGCACAGGCACTTCACGTGGGTGATGATGTTCCTCATTAGCAGCGGGTCACCCTGGTAATGGCTGCTCTAGCTTGGCTTTGGCACAGGCACTTCACGTGGGTGATGATGTTCCCCATTAGCAGCGGGTCGCCCTGGTAATGGCTGCTCTAGCTTGGCTTTGGCACAGGCACTTCACGTGGGTGATGATGTTCCTCATTAGCAGCGGGTCGCCCTGGTAATGGCTGCTCTAGCTTGGCTTTGGCACGGGCACTTCACGTGGGTGATGATGTTCCTCATTAGCAGCGGGTCGCCCTGGTAATGGCTGCTCTAGCTTGGCTTTGGCACGGGCACTTCACGTGGGTGATGATGTTCCTCATTAGCAGCGGGTCGCCCTGGTAATGGCTGCTCTAGCTTGGCTTTGGCACAGGCACTTCACGTGGGTGATGATGTTCCTCATTAGCAGCGGGTCGCCCTGGTAATGGCTGCTCTAGCTTGGCTTTGGCACGGGCACTTCACGTGGGTGATGATGTTCCCCATTAGCAGCAGGTCACCCTGGTAATGGCTGCTCTAGCTTGGCTTTGGCACGGGCACTTCACGTGGGTGATGATGTTCCTCATTAGCAGCAGGTCACCCTGGTAATGGCTGCTCTAGCTTGGCTTTGGCACGGGCACTTCACGTGGGTGATGATGTTCCCCATTAGCAGCGGGTCACCCTGGTAATGGCTGCTCTAGCTTGGCTTTGGCACGGGCACTTCACGTGGGTGATGATGTTCCCATTAGCAGCGGGTCACCCTGGTAATGGCTGCTCTAGCTTGGCTTTGGCACGGGCACTTCACGTGGGTGATGACGTTCCCCATTAGCAGCGGGTCGCCCTGGTAATGGCTGCTCTAGCTTGGCTTTGGCACGGGCACTTCACGTGGGTGATGATGTTCCTCATTAGCAGCGGGTCGCCCTGGTAATGGCTGCTCTAGCTTGGCTTTGGCACAGGCACTTCACGTGGGTGATGATGTTCCTCATTAGCAGCGGGTCGCCCTGGTAATGGCTGCTCTAGCTTGGCTTTGGCACGGGCACTTCACGTGGGTGATGATGTTCCTCATTAGCAGCGGGTCACCCTGGTAATGGCTGCTCTAGCTTGGCTTTGGCACGGGCACTTCACGTGGGTGATGATGTTCCCCATTAGCAGAGAGGCACCCTGGTAATGGCTGCTCTAGCTTGGCTTTGGCACGGGCACTTCACGTGGGTGATGATGTTCCCCATTAGCAGCGGGTCGCCCTGGTAATGGCTGCTCTAGCTTGGCTTTGGCACAGGCACTTCACGTGGGTGATGATGTTCCCCATTAGCAGCGGGTCGCCCTGGTAATGGCTGCTCTAGCTTGGCTTTGGCACAGGCACTTCACGTGGGTGATGATGTTCCTCATTAGCAGAGAGTCACCCTGGTAATGGCTGCTCTAGCTTGGCTTTGGCACGGGCACTTCACGTGGGTGATGATGTTCCCCATTAGCAGCGGGTCGCCCTGGTAATGGCTGCTCTAGCTTGGCTTTGGCACAGGCACTTCACGTGGGTGATGATGTTCCCCATTAGCAGCGGGTCGCCCTGGTAATGGCTGCTCTAGCTTGGCTTTGGCACAGGCACTTCACGTGGGTGATGATGTTCCCCATTAGCAGCGGGTCGCCCTGGTAATGGCTGCTCTAGCTTGGCTTTGGCACAGGCACTTCACGTGGGTGATGATGTTCCTCATTAGCAGCGGGTCGCCCTGGTAATGGCTGCTCTAGCTTGGCTTTGGCACAGGCACTTCACGTGGGTGATGATGTTCCTCATTAGCAGCGGGTCGCCCTGGTAATGGCTGCTCTAGCTTGGCTTTGGCACAGGCACTTCACGTGGGTGATGATGTTCCCCATTACCAGCGGGTCGCCCTGGTAATGGCTGCTCTAGCTTGGCTTTGGCACAGGCACTTCACGTGGGTGATGATGTTCCTCATTAGCAGCGGGTCGCCCTGGTAATGGCTGCTCTAGCTTGGCTTTGGCACAGGCACTTCACATGGGTGATGATGTTCCCCATTAGCAGCGGGTCGCCCTGGTAATGGCTGCTCTAGCTTGGCTTTGGCACAGGCACTTCACGTGGGTGATGATGTTCCTCATTAGCAGCGGGTCACCCTGGTAATGGCTGCTCTAGCTTGGCTTTGGCACAGGCACTTCACGTGGGTGATGATGTTCCTCATTAGCAGCGGGTCGCCCTGGTAATGGCTGCTCTAGCTTGGCTTTGGCACAGGCACTTCACGTGGGTGATGATGTTCCTCATTAGCAGAGAGTCACCCTGGTAATGGCTGCTCTAGCTTGGCTTTGGCACAGGCACTTCACGTGGGTGATGATGTTCCTCATTAGCAGCGGGTCGCCCTGGTAATGGCTGCTCTAGCTTGGCTTTGGCACAGGCACTTCACGTGGGTGATGATGTTCCTCATTAGCAGCGGGTCACCCTGGTAATGGCTGCTCTAGCTTGGCTTTGGCACAGGCACTTCACGTGGGTGATGATGTTCCCCATTAGCAGCGGGGTCGCCCTGGTAATGGCTGCTCTAGCTTGGCTTTGGCACGGCACTTCACGTGGGTGATGATGTTCCCCATTAGCAGAGAGTCACCCTGGTAATGGCTGCTCTAGCTTGGCTTTGGCACAGGCACTTCACGTGGGTGATGATGTTCCCATTAGCAGCGGGTCACCCTGGTAATGGCTGCTCTAGCTTGGCTTTGGCACAGGCACTTCACGTGGGTGATGATGTTCCCATTAGCAGCAGGTCGCCCTGGTAATGGCTGCTCTAGCTTGGCTTTGGCACAGGCACTTCACGTGGGTGATGATGTTCCCATTAGCAGCAGGTCGCCCTGGTAATGGCTGCTCTAGCTTGGCTTTGGCACAGGCACTTCACGTGGGTGATGATGTTCCCCATTAGCAGCGGGTCGCCCTGGTAATGGCTGCTCTAGCTTGGCTTTGGCACAGGCACTTCACGTGGGTGATGATGTTCCCCATTAGCAGCGGGTCGCCCTGGTAATGGCTGCTCTAGCTTGGCTTTGGCACGGGCACTTCACGTGGGTGATGATGTTCCTCATTAGCAGCGGGTCGCCCTGGTAATGGCTGCTCTAGCTTGGCTTTGGCACGGGCACTTCACGTGGGTGATGATGTTCCCCATTAGCAGCAGGTCTCCCTGGTAATGGCTGCTCTAGCTTGGCTTTGGCACAGGCACTTCACGTGGGTGATGATGTTCCTCATTAGCAGCGGGTCACCCTGGTAATGGCTGCTCTAGCTTGGCTTTGGCACAGGCACTTCACGTGGGTGATGATGTTCCTCATTAGCAGCGGGTCACCCTGGTAATGGCTGCTCTAGCTTGGCTTTGGCACAGGCACTTCACGTGGGTGATGATGTTCCCCATTAGCAGCGGGTCGCCCTGGTAATGGCTGCTCTAGCTTGGCTTTGGCACAGGCACTTCACGTGGGTGATGATGTTCCCCATTAGCAGCGGGTCACCCTGGTAATGGCTGCTCTAGCTTGGCTTTGGCACAGGCACTTCACGTGGGTGATGATGTTCCTCATTAGCAGAGAGTCACCCTGGTAATGGCTGCTCTAGCTTGGCTTTGGCACAGGCACTTCACGTGGGTGATGATGTTCCCATTAGCAGCGGGTCACCCTGGTAATGGCTGCTCTAGCTTGGCTTTGGCACAGGCACTTCACGTGGGTGATGATGTTCCTCATTAGCAGAGAGTCGCCCTGGTAATGGCTGCTCTAGCTTGGCTTTGGCACAGGCACTTCACGTGGGTGATGATGTTCCCCATTAGCAGCGGGTCGCCCTGGTAATGGCTGCTCTAGCTTGGCTTTGGCACAGGCACTTCACGTGGGTGATGATGTTCCCCATTAGCAGCGGGTCGCCCTGGTAATGGCTGCTCTAGCTTGGCTTTGGCACAGGCACTTCACGTGGGTGATGATGTTCCCCATTAGCAGCGGGTCGCCCTGGTAATGGCTGCTCTAGCTTGGCTTTGGCACAGGCACTTCACGTGGGTGATGATGTTCCTCATTAGCAGCGGGTCGCCCTGGTAATGGCTGCTCTAGCTTGGCTTTGGCACAGGCACTTCACGTGGGTGATGATGTTCCTCATTAGCAGCGGGTCGCCCTGGTAATGGCTGCTCTAGCTTGGCTTTGGCACAGGCACTTCACGTGGGTGATGATGTTCCTCATTAGCAGCGGGTCACCCTGGTAATGGCTGCTCTAGCTTGGCTTTGGCACAGGCACTTCACGTGGGTGATGATGTTCCCCATTAGCAGCGGGGTCGCCCTGGTAATGGCTGCTCTAGCTTGGCTTTGGCACGGGCACTTCACGTGGGTGATGATGTTCCCCATTAGCAGAGAGTCACCCTGGTAATGGCTGCTCTAGCTTGGCTTTGGCACAGGCACTTCACGTGGGTGATGATGTTCCCCATTAGCAGCGGGTCACCCTGGTAATGGCTGCTCTAGCTTGGCTTTGGCACAGGCACTTCACGTGGGTGATGATGTTCCCCATTAGCAGCGGGTCACCCTGGTAATGGCTGCTCTAGCTTGGCTTTGGCACAGGCACTTCACGTGGGTGATGATGTTCTCCATTAGCAGAGAGTCACCCTGGTAATGGCTGCTCTAGCTTGGCTGTGGCACGGGCACTTCACGTGGGTGATGATGTTCCCCATTAGCAGCGGGTCGCCCTGGTAATGGCTGCTCTAGCTTGGCTGTGGCACAGGCACTTCACATGGGTGATGACGTTCCTCATTAGCAGCGGGTCGCCCTGGTAATGGCTGCTCTAGCTTGGCTTTGGCACAGGCACTTCACGTGGGTGATGACGTTCCTCATTAGCAGCGGGTCACCCTGGTAATGGCTGCTCTAGCTTGGCTTTGGCACAGGCACTTCACGTGGGTGATGATGTTCCTCATTAGCAGCGGGTCACCCTGGTAATGGCTGCTCTAGCTTGGCTTTGGCACAGGCACTTCACATGGGTGATGATGTTCCTCATTAGCAGCGGGTCGCCCTGGTAATGGCTGCTCTAGCTTGGCTTTGGCACAGGCACTTCACGTGGGTGATGATGTTCCTCATTAGCAGCGGGTCACCCTGGTAATGGCTGCTCTAGCTTGGCTTTGGCACAGGCACTTCACATGGGTGATGATGTTCCCCATTAGCAGAGAGTCACCCTGGTAATGGCTGCTCTAGCTTGGCTTTGGCACAGGCACTTCACGTGGGTGATGATGTTCCTCATTAGCAGCGGGTCGCCCTGGTAATGGCTGCTCTAGCTTGGCTGTGGCACAGGCACTTCACGTGGGTGATGATGTTCCTCATTAGCAGCGGGTCGCCCTGGTAATGGCTGCTCTAGCTTGGCTTTGGCACAGGCACTTCACGTGGGTGATGATGTTCCTCATTAGCAGCAGGTCGCCCTGGTAATGGCTGCTCTAGCTTGGCTTTGGCACAGGCACTTCACGTGGGTGATGATGTTCCTCATTAGCAGCGGGTCGCCCTGGTAATGTCTGCTCTAGCTTGGCTTTGGCACAGGCACTTCACGTGGGTGATGATGTTCCTCATTAGCAGAGAGTCGCCCTGGTAATGGCTGCTCTAGCTTGGCTTTGGCACGGGCACTTCACGTGGGTGATGATGTGCCCATTAGCAGCGGGTCGCCCTGGTAATGTCTGCTCTAGCTTGGCTTTGGCACAGGCACTTCACGTGGGTGATGATGTTCCTCATTAGCAGAGAGTCGCCCTGGTAATGGCTGCTCTAGCTTGGCTTTGGCACAGGCACTTCACGTGGGTGATGATGTTCCTCATTAGCAGCGGGTCGCCCTGGTAATGGCTGCTCTAGCTTGGCTTTGGCACAGGCACTTCACGTGGGTGATGATGTTCCTCATTAGCAGCGGGTCACCCTGGTAATGGCTGCTCTAGCTTGGCTTTGGCACAGGCACTTCACGTGGGTGATGATGTTCCCCATTAGCAGCGGGTCGCCCTGGTAATGGCTGCTCTAGCTTGGCTTTGGTACGGGCACTTCACGTGGGTGATGATGTTCCTCATTAGCAGCGGGTCGCCCTGGTAATGGCTGCTCTAGCTTGGCTTTGGTACGGGCACTTCACGTGGGTGATGATGTTCCCCATTAGCAGCGGGTCGCCCTGGTAATGGCTGCTCTAGCTTGGCTTTGGTACGGGCACTTCACGTGGGTGATGATGTTCCCCATTAGCAGCGGGTCACCCTGGTAATGGCTGCTCTAGCTTGGCTTTGGCACGGGCACTTCACGTGGGTGATGATGTTCCTCATTAGCAGCGGGTCGCCCTGGTAATGGCTGCTCTAGCTTGGCTTTGGCACGGGCACTTCACGTGGGTGATGATGCTCCTCATTAGCAGCGGGTCGCCCTGGTAATGGCTGCTCTAGCTTGGCTTTGGCACAGGCACTTCACGTGGGTGATGATGTTCCTCATTAGCAGAGAGTCACCCTGGTAATGGCTGCTCTAGCTTGGCTTTGGCACAGGCACTTCACGTGGGTGATGATGTTCCTCATTAGCAGCGATTCACCCTGGTAATGGCTGCTCTAGCTTGGCTTTGGCACAGGCACTTCACGTGGGTGATGATGTTCCTCATTAGCAGCGGGTCGCCCTGGTAATGGCTGCTCTAGCTTGGCTTTGGCACAGGCACTTCACATGGGTGATGATGTTCCCCATTAGCAGCGGGTCGCCCTGGTAATGGCTGCTCTAGCTTGGCTTTGGCACAGGCACTTCACGTGGGTGATGACGTTCCCCATTAGCAGCGGGTCGCCCTGGTAATGGCTGCTCTAGCTTGGCTTTGGCACAGGCACTTCACGTGGGTGATGATGTTCCCCATTAGCAGCGGGTCACCCTGGTAATGGCTGCTCTAGCTTGGCTTTGGCACAGGCACTTCACCTGGGTGATGATGTTCCTCATTAGCAGCGGGGTCACCCTGGTAATGGCTGCTCTAGCTTGGCTTTGGCACGGGCACTTCACATGGGTGATGATGTTCCTCATTAGCAGCGGGTCGCCCTGGTAATGGCTGCTCTAGATTGGCTTTGGCACAGGCACTTCACGTGGGTGATGATGTTCCCCATTAGCAGCGGGTCGCCCTGGTAATGGCTGATCTAGCTTGGCTTTGGCACAGGCACTTCACGTGGGTGATGATGTTCCTCATTAGCAGCGGGTCGCCCTGGTAATGGCTGCTCTAGCTTGGCTTTGGCACAGGCACTTCACGTGGGTGATGATGTTCCTCTTTAGCAGCAGGTCGCCCTGGTAATGGCTGCTCTAGCTTGGCTTTGGCACAGGCACTTCACGTGGGTGATGATGTTCCCCATTAGCAGAGAGTCACCCTGGTAATGGCTGCTCTAGCTTGTCTTTGGCACAGGCACTTCACGTGGGTGATGATGTTCCTCATTAGCAGCGGGTCGCCCTGGTAATGGCTGCTCTAGCTTGGCTTTGGCACAGGCACTTCACGTGGGTGATGATGTTCCTCATTAGCAGCGGGTCGCCCTGGTAATGGCTGCTCTAGCTTGGCTTTGGCACAGGCACTTCACGTGGGTGATGATGTTCCCCATTAGCAGCGGGTCACCCTGGTAATGGCTGCTCTAGCTTGGCTTTGGCACAGGCACTTCACGTGGGTGATGATGTTCCTCATTAGCAGCGGGTCGCCCTGGTAATGGCTGCTCTAGCTTGGCTTTGGCACAGGCACTTCACGTGGGTGATGATGTTCCTCATTAGCAGCGGGTCGCCCTGGTAATGGCTGCTCTAGCTTGGCTTTGGCACGGGCACTTCACGTGGGTGATGATGTTCCTCATTAGCAGAGAGTCACCCTGGTAATGGCTGCTCTAGCTTGGCTTTGGCACAGGCACTTCACGTGGGTGATGATGTTCCTCATTAGCAGAGAGTCACCCTGGTAATGGCTGCTCTAGCTTGGCTTTGGCACAGGCACTTCACGTGGGTGATGATGTTCCTCATTAGCAGCGGGTCGCCCTGGTAATGGCTGCTCTAGCTTGGCTTTGGCACGGGCACTTCACGTGGGTGATGATGTTCCCCATTAGCAGCGGGTCGCCCTGGTAATGGCTGCTCTAGCTTGGCTTTGGCACAGGCACTTCACGTGGGTGATGATGTTCCCCATTAGCAGCGGGTCGCCCTGGTAATGGCTGCTCTAGCTTGGCTTTGGCACGGGCACTTCACGTGGGTGATGATGTTCCCCATTAGCAGCGGGTCGCCCTGGTAATGGCTGCTCTAGCTTGGCTTTGGCACGGGCACTTCACGTGGGTGATGATGTTCCTCATTAGCAGAGAGTCACCCTGGTAATGGCTGCTCTAGCTTGGCTTTGGCACGGGCACTTCACGTGGGTGATGATGTTCCTCATTAGCAGCGGGTCGCCCTGGTAATGGCTGCTCTAGCTTGGCTTTGGCACGGGCACTTCACGTGGGTGATGATGTTCCCCATTAGCAGCGGGTCGCCCTGGTAATGGCTGCTCTAGCTTGGCTTTGGCACGGGCACTTCACGTGGGTGATGATGTTCCTCATTAGCAGCGGGTCGCCCTGGTAATGGCTGCTCTAGCTTGGCTTTGGCACAGGCACTTCACGTGGGTGATGATGTTCCTCATTAGCAGAGAGTCACCCTGGTAATGGCTGCTCTAGCTTGGCTGTGGCACAGGCACTTCACGTGGGTGATGATGTTCCTCATTAGCAGCGGGTCGCCCTGGTAATGGCTGCTCTAGCTTGGCTTTGGCACGGGCACTTCACGTGGGTGATGATGTTCCTCATTAGCAGCGGGTCGCCCTGGTAATGGCTGCTCTAGCTTGGCTTTGGCACAGGCACTTCACGTGGGTGATGATGTTCCCATTAGCAGCGGGTCGCCCTGGTAATGGCTGCTCTAGCTTGGCTTTGGCACAGGCACTTCACGTGGGTGATGATGTTCCCCATTAGCAGCGGGTCGCCCTGGTAATGGCTGCTCTAGCTTGACTTTGGCACAGGCACTTCACGTGGGTGATGATGTTCCTCATTAGCAGCGGGTCGCCCTGGTAATGGCTGCTCTAGCTTGGCTTTGGCACGGGCACTTCTCGTGGGTGATGATGTTCCCATTAGCAGCGGGTCGCCCTGGTAATGGCTGCTCTAGCTTGGCTGTGGCACAGGCACTTCACGTGGGTGATGATGTTCCTCATTAGCAGAGAGTCGCCCTGGTAATGGCTGCTCTAGCTTGGCTTTGGCACAGGCACTTCACGTGGGTGATGATGTTCCTCATTAGCAGAGAGTCACCCTGGTAATGGCTGCTCTAGCTTGGCTTTGGCACGGGCACTTCACGTGGGTGATGATGTTCCTCATTAGCAGCGGGTCGCCCTGGTAATGGCTGCTCTAGCTTGGCTTTGGCACAGGCACTTCACGTGGGTGATGATGTTCCCCATTAGCAGCGGGTCGCCCTGGTAATGGCTGCTCTAGCTTGGCTTTGGCACAGGCACTTCACGTGGGTGATGATGTTCCTCATTAGCAGCAGGTCACCCTGGTAATGGCTGCTCTAGCTTGGCTGTGGCACGGGCACTTCACGTGGGTGATGATGTTCCCATTAGCAGCGGGTCGCCCTGGTAATGGTTGCTCTAGCTTGGCTTTGGCACAGGCACTTCACGTGGGTGATGATGTTCCTCATTAGCAGCGGGTCGCCCTGGTAATGGCTGCTCTAGCTTGGCTTTGGCACAGGCACTTCACGTGGGTGATGATGTTCCTCATTAGCAGCGGGTCACCCTGGTAATGGCTGCTCTAGCTTGGCTGTGGCACGGGCACTTCACGTGGGTGATGACGTTCCCCATTAGCAGCGGGTCACCCTGGTAATGGCTGCTCTAGCTTGGCTTTGGCACAGGCACTTCACGTGGTTGATGATGTTCCTCATTAGCAGCGGGTCGCCCTGGTAATGGCTGCTCTAGCTTGGCTTTGGCACAGGCACTTCACGTGGGTGATGATGTTCCTCATTAGCAGCGGGTCGCCCTGGTAATGGCTGCTCTAGCTTGGCTTTGGCACAGGCACTTCACGTGGGTGATGATGTTCCTCATTAGCAGAGAGTCACCCTGGTAATGGCTGCTCTAGCTTGGCTTTGGCACGGGCACTTCACGTGGGTGATGATGTTCCTCATTAGCAGCGGGTCGCCCTGGTAATGGCTGCTCTAGTTTGGCTTTGGCACAGGCACTTCACGTGGGTGATGATGTTCCTCATTAGCAGCAGGTCACCCTGGTAATGGCTGCTCTAGCTTGGCTTTGGCACGGGCACTTCACATGGGTGATGATGTTCCTCATTAGCAGCGGGTCGCCCTGGTAATGGCTGCTCTAGCTTGGCTTTGGCACGGGCACTTCACGTGGGTGATGATGTTCCCCATTAGCAGAGAGTCACCCTGGTAATGGCTGCTCTAGCTTGGCTTTGGCACAGGCACTTCACGTGGGTGATGATGTTCCTCATTAGCAGCGGGTCACCCTGGTAATGGCTGCTCTAGCTTGGCTGTGGCACAGGCACTTCACGTGGGTGATGATGTTCCCCATTAGCAGCGGGTCGCCCTGGTAATGGCTGCTCTAGCTTGGCTTTGGCACGGGCACTTCACGTGGGTGATGATGTTCCCCATTAGCAGCGGGTCGCCCTGGTAATGGCTGCTCTAGCTTGGCTTTGGCACGGGCACTTCACGTGGGTGATGATGTTCCCCATTAGCAGCGGGTCGCCCTGGTAATGGCTGCTCTAGCTTGGCTTTGGCACAGGCACTTCACGTGGGTGATGATGTTCCTCATTAGCAGCGGGTCGCCCTGGTAATGGCTGCTCTAGCTTGGCTTTGGCACGGGCACTTCACGTGGGTGATGATGTTCCCCATTAGCAGCGGGTCGCCCTGGTAATGGCTGCTCTAGCTTGGCTTTGGCACAGGCACTTCACGTGGGTGATGATGTTCCCCATTAGCAGCAGGTCACCCTGGTAATGGCTGCTCTAGCTTGGCTTTGGCACAGGCACTTCACGTGGGTGATGATGTTCCTCATTAGCAGCGGGTCGCCCTGGTAATGGCTGCTCTAGCTGGGCTTTGGCACACGCACTTCACGTGGGTGATGATGTTCCTCATTAGCAGCGGGTCGCCCTGGTAATGGCTGCTCTAGCTTGGCTTTGGCACAGGCACTTCACGTGGGTGATGATGTTCCCCATTAGCAGCGGGTCGCCCTGGTAATGGCTGCTCTAGCTTGGCTTTGGCACAGGCACTTCACGTGGGTGATGATGTTCCTCATTAGCAGCGGGTCGCCCTGGTAATGGCTGCTCTAGCTTGGCTTTGGCACAGGCACTTCACGTGGGTGATGATGTTCCTCATTAGCAGCGGGTCGTCCTGGTAATGGCTGCTCTAGCTTGGCTTTGGCACGGGCACTTCACGTGGGTGATGATGTTCCTCATTAGCAGAGAGTCACCCTGGTAATGGCTGCTCTAGCTTGGCTTTGGCACAGGCACTTCACATGGGTGATGATGTTCCCCATTAGCAGCGGGTCGCCCTGGTAATGGCTGCTCTAGCTTGGCTTTGGCACGGGCACTTCACGTGGGTGATGATGTTCCCCATTAGCAGAGAGTCGCCCTGGTAATGGCTGCTCTAGCTTGGCTTTGGCACGGGCACTTCACGTGGGTGATGATGTTCCCCATTAGCAGAGAGTCGCCCTGGTAATGGCTGCTCTAGCTTGGCTTTGGCACGGGCACTTCACGTGGGTGATGATGTTCCTCATTAGCAGAGAGTCACCCTGGTAATGGCTGCTCTAGCTTGGCTTTGGCACAGGCACTTCACGTGGGTGATGATGTTCCCCAATAGCAGCGGGTCACCCTGGTAATGGCTGCTCTAGCTTGGCTTTGGCACAGGCACTTCACGTGGGTGATGATGTTCCTCATTAGCAGAGAGCTCTAGCTTGGCTTTGGCACAGGCACTTCACGTGGGTGATGATGTTCCTCATTAGCAGCGGGTCGCCCTGGTAATGGCTGCTCTAGCTTGGCTTTGGCACAGGCACTTCACGTGGGTGATGATGTTCCCCATTAGCAGCGGGTCGCCCTGGTAATGGCTGCTCTAGCTTGGCTTTGGCACAGGCACTTCACGTGGGTGATGATGTTCCCATTAGCAGCGGGTCGCCCTGGTAATGGCTGTTCTAGCTTGGCTTTGGCACAGGCACTTCACGTGGGTGATGATGTTCCCCATTAGCAGCGGGTCACCCTGGTAATGCCTGCTCTAGCTTGGCTTTGGCACAGGCACTTCACATGGGTGATGATGTTCCTCATTAGCAGCGGGTCGCCCTGGTAATGGCTGCTCTAGCTTGGCTGTGGCACAGGCACTTCACGTGGGTGATGATGTTCCTCATTAGCAGAGAGTCACCCTGGTAATGGCTGCTCTAGCTTGGCTTTGGCACAGGCACTTCACGTGGGTGATGATGTTCCTCATTAGCAGCGGGTCGCCCTGGTAATGGCTGCTCTAGCTTGGCTTTGGCACAGGCACTTCACGTGGGTGATGATGTTCCTCATTAGCAGCGGGTCGCCCTGGTAATGGCTGCTCTAGCTTGGCTTTGGCACAGGCACTTCACGTGGGTGATGATGTTCCTCATTAGCAGCGGGTCACCCTGGTAATGGCTGCTCTAGCTTGGCTTTGGCACGGGCACTTCACGTGGGTGATGATGTTCCCCATTAGCAGCGGGTCGCCCTGGTAATGTCTGCTCTAGCTTGGCTTTGGCACAGGCACTTCACGTGGGTGATGATGTTCCCCATTAGCAGCGGGTCGCCCTGGTAATGGCTGCTCTAGCTTGGCTTTGGCACAGGCACTTCACGTGGGTGATGATGTTCCTCATTAGCAGCAGGTCACCCTGGTAATGGCTGCTCTAGCTTGGCTTTGGCACGGGCACTTCACATGGGTGATGATGTTCCTCATTAGCAGCGGGTCGCCCTGGTAATGGCTGCTCTAGCTTGGCTTTGGCACGGGCACTTCACGTGGGTGATGATGTTCCCCATTAGCAGAGAGTCACCCTGGTAATGGCTGCTCTAGCTTGGCTTTGGCACAGGCACTTCACGTGGGTGATGATGTTCCTCATTAGCAGCGGGTCACCCTGGTAATGGCTGCTCTAGCTTGGCTGTGGCACAGGCACTTCACGTGGGTGATGATGTTCCCCATTAGCAGCGGGTCGCCCTGGTAATGGCTGCTCTAGCTTGGCTTTGGCACAGGCACTTCACGTGGGTGATGATGTTCCTCATTAGCAGCGGGTCGCCCTGGTAATGGCTGCTCTAGCTTGGCTTTGGCACAGGCACTTCACGTGGGTGATGATGTTCCTCATTAGCAGCGGGTCGCCCTGGTAATGGCTGCTCTAGCTTGGCTTTGGCACTTCACATGGGTGATGATGTTCCTCATTAGCAGCGGGTCGCCCTGGTAATGGCTGCTCTAGCTTGGCTGTGGCACGGGCACTTCACGTGGGTGATGATGTTCCTCATTAGCAGCGATTCGCCCTGGTAATGGCTGCTCTAGCTTGGCTTTGGCACGGGCACTTCACGTGGGTGATGATGTTCCCCATTAGCAGAGAGTCACCCTGGTAATGGCTGCTCTAGCTTGGCTTTGGCACAGGCACTTCACGTGGGTGATGATGTTCCTCATTAGCAGCGGGTCACCCTGGTAATGGCTGCTCTAGCTTGGCTTTGGCACAGGCACTTCACGTGGGTGATGATGTTCCCCATTAGCAGCGGGTCACCCTGGTAATGGCTGCTCTAGCTTGGCTTTGGCACAGGCACTTCACGTGGGTGATGATGTTCCTCATTAGCAGCGGGTCGCCCTGGTAATGGCTGCTCTAGCTTGGCTTTGGCACAGGCACTTCACATGGGTGATGATGTTCCTCATTAGCAGCGGGTCACCCTGGTAATGGCTGCTCTAGCTTGGCTTTGGCACGGGCACTTCACGTGGGTGATGATGTTCCTCATTAGCAGCGGGTCGCCCTGGTAATGGCTGCTCTAGCTTGGCTTTGGCACAGGCACTTCACGTGGGTGATGATGTTCCTCATTAGCAGCGGGTCGCCCTGGTAATGGCTGCTCTAGCTTGGCTTTGGCACAGGCACTTCACGTGGGTGATGATGTTCCCCATTAGCAGCAGGTCACCCTGGTAATGGCTGCTCTAGCTTGGCTTTGGCACGGGCACTTCACATGGGTGATGATGTTCCTCATTAGCAGCAGGTCACCCTGGTAATGGCTGCTCTAGCTTGGCTTTGGCACGGGCACTTCACGTGGGTGATGATGTTCCCCATTAGCAGCAGGTCACCCTGGTAATGGCTGCTCTAGCTTGGCTTTGGCACGGGCACTTCACGTGGGTGATGATGTTCCCATTAGCAGCGGGTCACCCTGGTAATGGCTGCTCTAGCTTGGCTTTGGCACAGGCACTTCACGTGGGTGATGACGTTCCCCATTAGCAGCGGGTCGCCCTGGTAATGGCTGCTCTAGCTTGGCTTTGGCACGGGCACTTCACGTGGGTGATGATGTTCCTCATTAGCAGCGGGTCGCCCTGGTAATGGCTGCTCTAGCTTGGCTTTGGCACAGGCACTTCACATGGGTGATGATGTTCCTCATTAGCAGCGGGTCGCCCTGGTAATGGCTGCTCTAGCTTGGCTTTGGCACAGGCACTTCACGTGGGTGATGATGTTCCTCATTAGCAGCGGGTCACCCTGGTAATGGCTGCTCTAGCTTGGCTTTGGCACGGGCACTTCACGTGGGTGATGATGTTCCCCATTAGCAGAGAGGCACCCTGGTAATGGCTGCTCTAGCTTGGCTTTGGCACGGGCACTTCACGTGGGTGATGATGTTCCCCATTAGCAGCGGGTCGCCCTGGTAATGGCTGCTCTAGCTTGGCTTTGGCACAGGCACTTCACGTGGGTGATGATGTTCCCCATTAGCAGCGGGTCGCCCTGGTAATGGCTGCTCTAGCTTGGCCTTGGCACAGGCACTTCACGTGGGTGATGATGTTCCCATTAGCAGCGGGTCGCCCTGGTAATGGCTGCTCTAGCTTGGCTTTGGCACAGGCACTTCACGTGGGTGATGATGTTCCTCATTAGCAGAGAGTCACCCTGGTAATGGCTGCTCTAGCTTGGCTTTGGCACAGGCACTTCACGTGGGTGATGATGTTCCTCATTAGCAGCGGGTCACCCTGGTAATGGCTGCTCTAGCTTGGCTTTGGCACGGGCACTTCACGTGGGTGATGATGTTCCCCATTAGCAGCGGGTCGCCCTGGTAATGGCTGCTCTAGCTTGGCTTTGGCACAGGCACTTCACGTGGGTGATGATGTTCCTCATTAGCAGCGGGTCGCCCTGGTAATGGCTGCTCTAGCTTGGCTTTGGCACGGGCACTTCACGTGGGTGATGATGTTCCCCATTAGCAGCGGGTCGCCCTGGTAATGGCTGCTCTAGCTTGGCTTTGGCACAGGCACTTCACGTGGGTGATGATGTTCCCCATTAGCAGCGGGTCGCCCTGGTAATGGCTGCTCTAGCTTGGCTTTGGCACAGGCACTTCACGTGGGTGATGATGTTCCCCATTAGCAGCGGGTCGCCCTGGTAATGGCTGCTCTAGCTTGGCTTTGGCACAGGCACTTCACGTGGGTGATGATGTTCCTCATTAGCAGCGGGTCGCCCTGGTAATGGCTGCTCTAGCTTGGCTTTGGCACAGGCACTTCACGTGGGTGATGATGTTCCTCATTAGCAGCGGGTCGCCCTGGTAATGGCTGCTCTAGCTTGGCTTTGGCACAGGCACTTCACGTGGGTGATGATGTTCCCCATTACCAGCGGGTCGCCCTGGTAATGGCTGCTCTAGCTTGGCTTTGGCACAGGCACTTCACGTGGGTGATGATGTTCCTCATTAGCAGCGGGTCGCCCTGGTAATGGCTGCTCTAGCTTGGCTTTGGCACAGGCACTTCACATGGGTGATGATGTTCCCCATTAGCAGCGGGTCGCCCTGGTAATGGCTGCTCTAGCTTGGCTTTGGCACAGGCACTTCACGTGGGTGATGATGTTCCTCATTAGCAGCGGGTCACCCTGGTAATGGCTGCTCTAGCTTGGCTTTGGCACAGGCACTTCACGTGGGTGATGATGTTCCTCATTAGCAGCGGGTCGCCCTGGTAATGGCTGCTCTAGCTTGGCTTTGGCACAGGCACTTCACGTGGGTGATGATGTTCCTCATTAGCAGAGAGTCACCCTGGTAATGGCTGCTCTAGCTTGGCTTTGGCACAGGCACTTCACGTGGGTGATGATGTTCCTCATTAGCAGCGGGTCGCCCTGGTAATGGCTGCTCTAGCTTGGCTTTGGCACAGGCACTTCACGTGGGTGATGATGTTCCTCATTAGCAGCGGGTCACCCTGGTAATGGCTGCTCTAGCTTGGCTTTGGCACAGGCACTTCACGTGGGTGATGATGTTCCCCATTAGCAGCGGGGTCGCCCTGGTAATGGCTGCTCTAGCTTGGCTTTGGCACGGCACTTCACGTGGGTGATGATGTTCCCCATTAGCAGAGAGTCACCCTGGTAATGGCTGCTCTAGCTTGGCTTTGGCACAGGCAGTTCACGTGGGTGATGATGTTCCCATTAGCAGCGGGTCACCCTGGTAATGGCTGCTCTAGCTTGGCTTTGGCACAGGCACTTCACGTGGGTGATGATGTTCCCATTAGCAGCAGGTCGCCCTGGTAATGGCTGCTCTAGCTTGGCTTTGGCACAGGCACTTCACGTGGGTGATGATGTTCCCCATTAGCAGCGGGTCGCCCTGGTAATGGCTGCTCTAGCTTGGCTTTGGCACAGGCACTTCACGTGGGTGATGATGTTCCCCATTAGCAGCGGGTCGCCCTGGTAATGGCTGCTCTAGCTTGGCTTTGGCACAGGCACTTCACATGGGTGATGATGTTCCTCATTAGCAGCGGGTCGCCCTGGTAATGGCTGCTCTAGCTTGGCTTTGGCACGGGCACTTCACGTGGGTGATGATGTTCCCCATTAGCAGCAGGTCTCCCTGGTAATGGCTGCTCTAGCTTGGCTTTGGCACAGGCACTTCACGTGGGTGATGATGTTCCTCATTAGCAGCGGGTCACCCTGGTAATGGCTGCTCTAGCTTGGCTTTGGCACAGGCACTTCACGTGGGTGATGATGTTCCTCATTAGCAGCGGGTCACCCTGGTAATGGCTGCTCTAGCTTGGCTTTGGCACAGGCACTTCACATGGGTGATGATGTTCCCCATTAGCAGCGGGTCGCCCTGGTAATGGCTGCTCTAGCTTGGCTTTGGCACAGGCACTTCACGTGGGTGATGATGTTCCCCATTAGCAGCGGGTCACCCTGGTAATGGCTGCTCTAGCTTGGCTTTGGCACAGGCACTTCACGTGGGTGATGATGTTCCTCATTAGCAGAGAGTCACCCTGGTAATGGCTGCTCTAGCTTGGCTTTGGCACAGGCACTTCACGTGGGTGATGATGTTCCCATTAGCAGCGGGTCACCCTGGTAATGGCTGCTCTAGCTTGGCTTTGGCACAGGCACTTCACGTGGGTGATGATGTTCCTCATTAGCAGCGGGTCGCCCTGGTAATGGCTGCTCTAGCTTGGCTTTGGCACAGGCACTTCACGTGGGTGATGATGTTCCTCATTAGCAGAGAGTCACCCTGGTAATGGCTGCTCTAGCTTGGCTTTGGCACAGGCACTTCACGTGGGTGATGATGTTCCCCATTAGCAGCGGGTCGCCCTGGTAATGGCTGCTCTAGCTTGGCTTTGGCACAGGCACTTCACGTGGGTGATGATGTTCCCCATTAGCAGCGGGTCGCCCTGGTAATGGCTGCTCTAGCTTGGCTTTGGCACAGGCACTTCACGTGGGTGATGATGTTCCCCATTAGCAGCGGGTCGCCCTGGTAATGGCTGCTCTAGCTTGGCTTTGGCACAGGCACTTCACGTGGGTGATGATGTTCCTCATTAGCAGCGGGTCGCCCTGGTAATGGCTGCTCTAGCTTGGCTTTGGCACAGGCACTTCACGTGGGTGATGATGTTCCTCATTAGCAGCGGGTCGCCCTGGTAATGGCTGCTCTAGCTTGGCTTTGGCACAGGCACTTCACGTGGGTGATGATGTTCCTCATTAGCAGCGGGTCACCCTGGTAATGGCTGCTCTAGCTTGGCTTTGGCACAGGCACTTCACGTGGGTGATGATGTTCCCCATTAGCAGCGGGGTCGCCCTGGTAATGGCTGCTCTAGCTTGGCTTTGGCACGGGCACTTCACGTGGGTGATGATGTTCCCCATTAGCAGAGAGTCACCCTGGTAATGGCTGCTCTAGCTTGGCTTTGGCACAGGCACTTCACGTGGGTGATGATGTTCCCCATTAGCAGCGGGTCACCCTGGTAATGGCTGCTCTAGCTTGGCTTTGGCACAGGCACTTCACGTGGGTGATGATGTTCCCCATTAGCAGCGGGTCACCCTGGTAATGGCTGCTCTAGCTTGGCTTTGGCACAGGCACTTCACGTGGGTGATGATGTTCTCCATTAGCAGAGAGTCACCCTGGTAATGGCTGCTCTAGCTTGGCTGTGGCACGGGCACTTCACGTGGGTGATGATGTTCCCCATTAGCAGCGGGTCGCCCTGGTAATGGCTGCTCTAGCTTGGCTGTGGCACAGGCACTTCACATGGGTGATGACGTTCCTCATTAGCAGCGGGTCGCCCTGGTAATGGCTGCTCTAGCTTGGCTTTGGCACAGGCACTTCACGTGGGTGATGACGTTCCTCATTAGCAGCGGGTCACCCTGGTAATGGCTGCTCTAGCTTGGCTTTGGCACAGGCACTTCACGTGGGTGATGATGTTCCTCATTAGCAGCGGGTCACCCTGGTAATGGCTGCTCTAGCTTGGCTTTGGCACAGGCACTTCACATGGGTGATGATGTTCCTCATTAGCAGCGGGTCGCCCTGGTAATGGCTGCTCTAGCTTGGCTTTGGCACAGGCACTTCACGTGGGTGATGATGTTCCTCATTAGCAGCGGGTCACCCTGGTAATGGCTGCTCTAGCTTGGCTTTGGCACAGGCACTTCACATGGGTGATGATGTTCCCCATTAGCAGAGAGTCACCCTGGTAATGGCTGCTCTAGCTTGGCTTTGGCACAGGCACTTCACGTGGGTGATGATGTTCCTCATTAGCAGCGGGTCGCCCTGGTAATGGCTGCTCTAGCTTGGCTGTGGCACAGGCACTTCACGTGGGTGATGATGTTCCTCATTAGCAGCGGGTCGCCCTGGTAATGGCTGCTCTAGCTTGGCTTTGGCACAGGCACTTCACGTGGGTGATGATGTTCCTCATTAGCAGCAGGTCGCCCTGGTAATGGCTGCTCTAGCTTGGCTTTGGCACAGGCACTTCACGTGGGTGATGATGTTCCTCATTAGCAGCGGGTCGCCCTGGTAATGTCTGCTCTAGCTTGGCTTTGGCACAGGCACTTCACGTGGGTGATGATGTTCCTCATTAGCAGAGAGTCGCCCTGGTAATGGCTGCTCTAGCTTGGCTTTGGCACGGGCACTTCACGTGGGTGATGATGTGCCCATTAGCAGCGGGTCGCCCTGGTAATGTCTGCTCTAGCTTGGCTTTGGCACAGGCACTTCACGTGGGTGATGATGTTCCTCATTAGCAGAGAGTCGCCCTGGTAATGGCTGCTCTAGCTTGGCTTTGGCACAGGCACTTCACGTGGGTGATGATGTTCCTCATTAGCAGCGGGTCGCCCTGGTAATGGCTGCTCTAGCTTGGCTTTGGCACAGGCACTTCACGTGGGTGATGATGTTCCTCATTAGCAGCGGGTCACCCTGGTAATGGCTGCTCTAGCTTGGCTTTGGCACAGGCACTTCACGTGGGTGATGATGTTCCCCATTAGCAGCGGGTCGCCCTGGTAATGGCTGCTCTAGCTTGGCTTTGGTACGGGCACTTCACGTGGGTGATGATGTTCCTCATTAGCAGCGGGTCGCCCTGGTAATGGCTGCTCTAGCTTGGCTTTGGTACGGGCACTTCACGTGGGTGATGATGTTCCCCATTAGCAGCGGGTCGCCCTGGTAATGGCTGCTCTAGCTTGGCTTTGGTACGGGCACTTCACGTGGGTGATGATGTTCCCCATTAGCAGCGGGTCACCCTGGTAATGGCTGCTCTAGCTTGGCTTTGGCACGGGCACTTCACGTGGGTGATGATGTTCCTCATTAGCAGCGGGTCGCCCTGGTAATGGCTGCTCTAGCTTGGCTTTGGCACGGGCACTTCATGTGGGTGATGATGTTCCCATTAGCAGCGGGTCACCCTGGTAATGGCTGCTCTAGCTTGGCTTTGGCACAGGCACTTCACGTGGGTGATGATGTTCCTCATTAGCAGCGGGTCACCCTGGTAATGGCCGCTCTAGCTTGGCTTTGGCACAGGCACTTCACGTGGGTGATGATGTTCCTCATTAGCAGCGGGTCGCCCTGGTAATGGCTGCTCTAGCTTGGCTTTGGCACGGGCACTTCACGTGGGTGATGATGTTCCCCATTAGCAGCGGGTCGCCCTGGTAATGGCTGCTCTAGCTTGGCTTTGGCACGGGCACTTCACGTGGGTGATGATGTTCCCCATTAGCAGCGGGTCACCCTGGTAATGGCTGCTCTAGCTTGGCTTTGGCACAGGCACTTCACGTGGGTGATGATGTTCCTCATTAGCAGCGGGTCCCCCTGGCAATGGCTACGCTAGCTTGGCTTTGGCACAGGCACTTCACGTGGGTGATGATGTTCCTCATTAGCAGAGAGTCACCCTGGTAATGGCTGCTCTAGCTTGGCTTTGGCACGGGCACTTCACGTGGGTGATGATGTTCCTCATTAGCAGCGGGTCGCCCTGGTAATGGCTGCTCTAGCTTGGCTTTGGCACAGGCACTTCACGTGGGTGATGATGTTCCTCATTAGCAGCGGGTCCCCCTGGCAATGGTTACGCTAGCTTGGCTTTGGCACAGGCACTTCACGTGGGTGATGATGTTCCTCATTAGCAGAGAGTCACCCTGGTAATGGCTGCTCTAGCTTGGCTTTGGCACGGGCACTTCACGTGGGTGATGATGTTCCTCATTAGCAGCGGGTCGCCCTGGTAATGGCTGCTCTAGCTTGGCTTTGGCACGGGCACTTCACGTGGGTGATGATGCTCCTCATTAGCAGCGGGTCGCCCTGGTAATGGCTGCTCTAGCTTGGCTTTGGCACAGGCACTTCACGTGGGTGATGATGTTCCTCATTAGCAGAGAGTCACCCTGGTAATGGCTGCTCTAGCTTGGCTTTGGCACAGGCACTTCACGTGGGTGATGATGTTCCTCATTAGCAGCGATTCACCCTGGTAATGGCTGCTCTAGCTTGGCTTTGGCACAGGCACTTCACGTGGGTGATGATGTTCCTCATTAGCAGCGGGTCGCCCTGGTAATGGCTGCTCTAGCTTGGCTTTGGCACAGGCACTTCACATGGGTGATGATGTTCCCCATTAGCAGCGGGTCGCCCTGGTAATGGCTGCTCTAGCTTGGCTTTGGCACAGGCACTTCACGTGGGTGATGACGTTCCCCATTAGCAGCGGGTCGCCCTGGTAATGGCTGCTCTAGCTTGGCTTTGGCACAGGCACTTCACGTGGGTGATGATGTTCCCCATTAGCAGCGGGTCACCCTGGTAATGGCTGCTCTAGCTTGGCTTTGGCACAGGCACTTCACATGGGTGATGATGTTCCTCATTAGCAGCGGGGTCACCCTGGTAATGGCTGCTCTAGCTTGGCTTTGGCACGGGCACTTCACATGGGTGATGATGTTCCTCATTAGCAGCGGGTCGCCCTGGTAATGGCTGCTCTAGCTTGGCTTTGGCACGGGCACTTCACGTGCGTGATGATGTTCCCCATTAGCAGCGGGTCGCCCTGGTAATGGCTGCTCTAGCTTGGCTTTGGCACAGGCACTTCACGTGGGTGATGATGTTCCCCATTAGCAGCGGGTCGCCCTGGTAATGGCTGCTCTAGCTTGGCTTTGGCACGGGCACTTCACGTGGGTGATGATGTTCCTCATTAGCAGCGGGTCGCCCTGGTAATGGCAGCGGGTCGCCCTGGTAATGGCTGCTCTAGCTTGGCTTTGGCACAGGCACTTCACATGGGTGATGATGTTCCTCATTAGCAGCGGGTCGCCCTGGTAATGGCTGCTCTAGCTTGGCTGTGGCACGGGCACTTCACGTGGGTGATGATGTTCCTCATTAGCAGAGAGTCACCCTGGTAATGGCTGCTCTAGCTTGGCTTTGGCACAGGCACTTCACGTGGGTGATGATGTTCCCCATTAGCAGCGGGTCACCCTGGTAATGGCTGCTCTAGCTTGGCTTTGGCACAGGCACTTCACGTGGGTGATGATGTTCCTCATTAGCAGCGGGTCGCCCTGGTAATGGCTGCTCTAGCTTGGCTGTGGCACAGGCACTTCACGTGGGTGATGATGTTCCTCATTAGCAGAGAGTCACCCTGGTAATGGCTGCTCTAGCTTGGCTGTGGCACAGGCACTTCACGTGGGTGATGATGTTCCTCATTAGCAGAGAGTCACCCTGGTAATGGCTGCTCTAGCTTGGCTTTGGCACAGGCACTTCACGTGGGTGATGATGTTCCCCATTAGCAGCGGGTCGCCCTGGTAATGGCTGCTCTAGCTTGGCTTTGGCACAGGCACTTCACGTGGGTGATGATGTTCCTCATTAGCAGCGGGTCCCCCTGGCAATGGTTACGCTAGCTTGGCTTTGGCACAGGCACTTCACGTGGGTGATGATGTTCCTCATTAGCAGAGAGTCACCCTGGCAATGGCTGCGCTAGCTTGGCTTTGGCACGGGCACTTCACGTGGGTGATGATGTTCCTCATTAGCAGCGGGTCGCCCTGGTAATGGCTGCTCTAGCTTGGCTTTGGCACAGGCACTTCACGTGGGTGATGACGTTCCCCATTAGCAGCAGGTCGCCCTGGTAATGGCTGCTCTAGCTTGGCTTTGGCACAGGCACTTCACATGGGTGATGATGTTCCTCATTAGCAGCGGGTCGCCCTGGTAATGGCTGCTCTAGCTTGGCTTTGGCACAGGCACTTCACGTGGGTGATGATGTTCCTCATTAGCAGCGGGTCGCCCTGGTAATGGCTGCTCTAGCTTGGCTTTGGCACAGGCACTTCACATGGGTGATGATGTTCCTCATTAGCAGAGAGTCACCCTGGTAATGGCTGCTCTAGCTTGGCTTTGGCACAGGCACTTCACGTGGGTGATGATGTTCCTCATTAGCAGCGGGTCGCCCTGGTAATGGCTGCTCTAGCTTGGCTTTGGCACAGGCACTTCACGTGGGTGATGATGTTCCCCATTAGCAGCGGGTCGCCCTGGTAATGGCTGCTCTAGCTTGGCTTTGGCACAGGCACTTCACGTGGGTGATGATGTTCCTCATTAGCAGCGGGTCGCCCTGGTAATGGCTGCTCTAGCTTGGCTTTGGCACAGGCACTTCACGTGGGTGATGATGTTCCTCATTAGCAGCGGGTCGCCCTGGTAATGGCTGCTCTAGCTTGGCTTTGGCACAGGCACTTCACGTGGGTGATGATGTTCCCCATTAGCAGCAGGTCACCCTGGTAATGGCTGCTCTAGCTTGGCTTTGGCACAGGCACTTCACGTGGGTGATGATGTTCCTCATTAGCAGAGGGTCACCCTGGTAATGGCTGCTCTAGCTTGGCATGGGAACTTCACGTGGGTGATCATGTTCCCCATTAGCAGCGGGTCGCCCTGGTAATGGCTGCTCTAGCTTGGCTTTGGCACGGGCACTTCACGTGGGTGATGATGTTCCTCATTAGCAGCGGGTCGCCCTGGTAATGGCTGCTCTAGCTTGGCTTTGGCACGGGCACTTCACGTGGGTGATGATGTTCCTCATTAGCAGAGAGTCACCCTGGTAATGGCTGCTCTAGCTTGGCTTTGGCACAGGCACTTCATGTGGGTGATGATGTTCCTCATTAGCAGCGGGTCGCCCTGGTAATGGCTGCTCTAGCTTGGCTTTGGCACGGGCACTTCACGTGGGTGATGATGTTCCTCATTAGCAGAGAGTCACCCTGGTAATGGCTGCTCTAGCTTGGCTTTGGCACGGGCACTTCACGTGGGTGATGATGTTCCTCATTAGCAGCAGGTCGCCCTGGTAATGGCTGCTCTAGCTTGGCTTTGGCACGGGCACTTCACGTGGGTGATGATGTTCCTCATTAGCAGCGGGTCGCCCTGGTAATGGCTGCTCTAGCTTGGCTTTGGCACAGGCACTTCACGTGGGTGATGATGTTCCCATTAGCAGCGGGTCGCCCTGGTAATGGCTGCTCTAGCTTGGCTTTGGCACGGGCACTTCACGTGGGTGATGATGTTCCCCATTAGCAGCGGGTCGCCCTGGTAATGGCTGCTCTAGCTTGGCTTTGGCACGGGCACTTCACGTGGGTGATGATGTGCCCATTAGCAGCGGGTCGCCCTGGTAATGGCTGCTGTAGCTTGGCTTTGGCACAGGCACTTCACGTGGGTGATGATGTTCCTCATTAGCAGCGGGTCACCCTGGTAATGGCTGCTCTAGCTTGGCTTTGGCACAGGCACTTCACGTGGGTGATGATGTTCCTCATTAGCAGAGAGTCACCCTGGTAATGGCTGCTCTAGCTTGGCTTTGGCACAGGCACTTCACGTGGGTGATGATGTTCCTCATTAGCAGAGAGTCACCCTGGTAATGGCTGCTCTAGCTTGGCTGTGGCACGGGCACTTCACGTGCGTGATGATGTTCCTCATTAGCAACGGGTCGCCCTGGTAATGGCTGCTCTAGCTTGGCTTTGGCACGGGCACTTCACGTGGGTGATGATGTGCCCATTAGCAGCGGGTCACCCTGGTAATGGCTGCTCTAGCTTGGCTTTGGCACGGGCACTTCACGTGGGTGATGATGTTCCTCATTAGCAGAGAGTCACCCTGGTAATGGCTGCTCTAGCTTGGCTTTGGCACAGGCACTTCACGTGGGTGATGACGTTCCCCATTAGCAGCAGGTCGCCCTGGTAATGGCTGCTCTAGCTTGGCTTTGGCACAGGCACTTCACGTGGGTGATGACGTTCCCCATTAGCAGCGGGTCACCCTGGTAATGGCTGCTCTAGCTTGGCTTTGGCACAGGCACTTCACGTGGGTGATGATGTTCCTCATTAGCAGCGGGTCGCCCTGGTAATGGCTGCTCTAGCTTGGCTTTGGCACAGGCACTTCACGTGGGTGATGATGTTCCCCATTAGCAGCGGGTCACCCTGGTAATGGCTGCTCTAGCTTGGCTTTGGCACGGGCACTTCACGTGGGTGATGATGTTCCTCATTAGCAGCGGGTCGCCCTGGTAATGGCTGCTCTAGCTTGGCTTTGGCACGGGCACTTCACGTGGGTGATGATGTTCCCCATTAGCAGCGGGTCGCCCTGGTAATGGCTGCTCTAGCTTGGGTTTGGCACAGGCACTTCACGTGGGTGATGATGTTCCTCATTAGCAGCGGGTCGCCCTGGTAATGGCTGCTCTAGCTTGGCTTTGGCACAGGCACTTCACGTGGGGGATGATGTTCCCATTAGCAGCGGGTCACCCTGGTAATGGCTGCTCTAGCTTGGCATGGGCACTTCACGTGGGTGATGATGTTCCTCATTAGCAGCGGGTCACCCTGGTAATGGCTGCTCTAGCTTGGCTGTGACACAGGCACTTCACGTGGGTGATGATGTTCCTCATTAGCAGCGGGTCGCCCTGGTAATGGCTGCTCTAGCTTGGCTTTGGCACGGGCACTTCACATGGGTGATGATGTTCCTCATTAGCAACGGGTCGCCCTGGTAATGGCTGCTCTAGCTTGGCTTTGGCACAGGCACTTCACGTGGGTGATGATGTTCCTCATTAGCAGCGGGTCGCCCTGGTAATGGCTGCTCTAGCTTGGCTTTGGCACAGGCACTTCACGTGGGTGATGATGTTCCTCATTAGCAGCGGGTCGCCCTGGTAATGGCTGCTCTAGCTTGGCTTTGGCACGGGCACTTCACGTGGGTGATGATGTTCCTCATTAGCAGCGGGTCACCCTGGTAATGGCTGCTCTAGCTTGGCTTTGGCACAGGCACTTCACGTGGGTGATGATGTTCCTCATTAGCAGCGGGTCGCCCTGGTAATGGCTGCTCTAGCTTGGCTTTGGCACGGGCACTTCACGTGGGTGATGATGTTCCTCATTAGCAGCGGGTCGCCCTGGTAATGGCTGCTCTAGCTTGGCTGTGGCACGGGCACTTCACGTGGGTGATGATGTTCCTCATTAGCAGCGGGTCGCCCTGGTAATGGCTGCTCTAGCTTGGCTTTGGCACAGGCACTTCACGTGGGTGATGATGTTCCCCATTAGCAGAGAGTCACCCTGGTAATGGCTGCTCTAGCTTGGCTTTGGCACAGGCACTTCACGTGGGTGATGATGTTCCTCATTAGCAGCGGGTCGCCCTGGTAATGGCTGCTCTAGCTTGGCTTTGGCACAGGCACTTCACGTGGGTGATGATGTTCCCCATTAGCAGCGGGTCGCCCTGGTAATGGCTTCTCTAGCTTGGCTTTGGCACGGGCACTTCACGTGGGTGATGATGTTCCCCATTAGCAGCGGGTCGCCCTGGTAATGGCTGCTCTAGCTTGGCTTTGGCACAGGCACTTCACGTGGGTGATGATGTTCCTCATTAGCAGCGGGTCGCCCTGGTAATGGCTGCTCTAGCTTGGCTTTGGCACAGGCACTTCACGTGGGTGATGATGTTCCTCATTAGCAGCGGGTCACCCTGGTAATGGCTGCTCTAGCTTGGCTTTGGCACGGGCACTTCACGTGGGTGATGATGTTCCCCATTAGCAGCGGGTCACCCTGGTAATGGCTGCTCTAGCTTGGCTTTGGCACGGGCACTTCACGTGGGTGATGATGTTCCCCATTAGCAGCGGGTCGCCCTGGTAATGGCTGCTCTAGCTTGGCTTTGGCACAGGCACTTCACGTGGGTGATGATGTTCCCCATTAGCAGCGGGTCGCCCTGGTAATGGCTGCTCTAGCTTGGCTTTGGCACGGGCACTTCACATGGGTGATGATGTTCCTCATTAGCAGCGGGTCGCCCTGGTAATGGCTGCTCTAGCTTGGCTTTGGCACGGGCACTTCACGTGGGTGATGATGTTCCCCATTAGCAGCGGGTCGCCCTGGTAATGGCTGCTCTAGCTTGGCTTTGGCACTTCACGTGGGTGATGATGTTCCTCATTAGCAGCGGGACACCCTGGTAATGGCTGCTCTAGCTTGGCTTTGGCACTTCACGTGGGTGATGATGTTCCTCATTAGCAGCGGGTCGCCCTGGTAATGGCTGCTCTAGCTTGGCTTTGGCACAGGCACTTCACGTGGGTGATGATGTTCCTCATTAGCAACGGGTCGCCCTGGTAATGGCTGCTGTAGCTTGGCTTTGGCACAGGCACTTCACGTGGGTGATGATGTTCCCATTAGCAGCGGGTCGCCCTGGTAATGGCTGCTCTAGCTTGGCTTTGGCACAGGCACTTCACGTGGGTGATGATGTTCCCCATTAGCAGCGGGTCGCCCTGGTAATGGCTGCTCTAGCTTGGCTGTGGCACGGGCACTTCACGTGGGTGATGATGTTCCTCATTAGCAGCGGGTCACCCTGGTAATGGCTGCTCTAGCTTGGCTTTGGCACAGGCACTTCACGTGGGTGATGATGTTCCTCATTAGCAGCGGGTCACCCTGGTAATGGCTGCTCTAGCTTGGCTTTGGCACAGGCACTTCACGTGGGTGATGATGTTCCTCATTAGCAGCGGGTCGCCCTGGTAATGGCTGCTCTAGCTTGGCTTTGGCACAGGCACTTCACGTGGGTGATGATGTTCCTCATTAGCAGCGGGTCGCCCTGGTAATGGCTGCTCTAGCTTGGCTTTGGCACAGGCACTTCACGTGGGTGATGATGTTCCCCATTAGCAGAGAGTCACCCTGGTAATGGCTGCTCTAGCTTGGCTTTGGCACAGGCACTTCACGTGGGTGATGATGTTCCTCATTAGCAGCGGGTCGCCCTGGTAATGGCTGCTCTAGCTTGGCTTTGGCACAGGCACTTCACGTGGGTGATGATGTTCCTCATTAGCAGCGGGTCGCCCTGGTAATGGCTGCTCTAGCTTGGCTTTGGCACAGGCACTTCACGTGGGTGATGATGTTCCTCATTAGCAGCGGGTCGCCCTGGTAATGGCTGCTCTAGCTTGGCTGTGACACAGGCACTTCACGTGGGTGATGATGTTCCTCATTAGCAGCGGGTCGCCCTGGTAATGGCTGCTCTAGCTTGGCTTTGGCACAGGCACTTCACGTGGGTGATGATGTTCCTCATTAGCAGCGGGTCGCCCTGGTAATGGCTGCTCTAGCTTGGCTTTGGCACAGGCACTTCACGTGGGTGATGACGTTCCCCATTAGCAGCGGGTCGCCCTGGTAATGGCTGCTCTAGCTTGGCTTTGGCACAGGCACTTCACGTGGGTGATGATGTTCCTCATTAGCAGCGGGTCACCCTGGTAATGGCTGCTCTAGCTTGGCTTTGGCACAGGCACTTCACATGGGTGATGATGTTCCTCATTAGCAGCGGGTCGCCCTGGTAATGGCTGCTCTAGCTTGGCTTTGGCACGGGCACTTCACGTGGGTGATGATGTTCCTCATTAGCAGCAGGTCGCCCTGGTAATGGCTGCTCTAGCTTGGCTTTGGCACGGGCACTTCACGTGGGTGATGATGTTCCTCATTAGCAGCGGGTCGCCCTGGTAATGGCTGCTCTAGCTTGGCTTTGGCACAGGCACTTCACGTGGGTGATGATGTTCCTCATTAGCAGCGGGTCGCCCTGGTAATGGCTGCTCTAGCTTGGCTTTGGCACAGGCACTTCACATGGGTGATGACGTTCCCCATTAGCAGCGGGTCGCCCTGGTAATGGCTGCTCTAGCTTGGCTTTGGCACAGGCACTTCACATGGGTGATGACGTTCCCCATTAGCAGCGGGTCGCCCTGGTAATGGCTGCTCTAGCTTGGCTTTGGCACAGGCACTTCACGTGGGTGATGACGTTCCCCATTAGCAGCGGGTCGCCCTGGTAATGGCTGCTCTAGCTTGGCTTTGGCACGGGCACTTCACGTGGGTGATGATGTTCCTCATTAGCAGCGGGTCACCCTGGTAATGGCTGCTCTAGCTTGGCTTTGGCACGGGCACTTCACGTGGGTGATGATGTTCCTCATTAGCAGCGGGTCACCCTGGTAATGGCTGCTCTAGCTTGGCTTTGGCACGGGCACTTCACGTGGGTGATGATGTTCCCCATTAGCAGCGGGTCACCCTGGTAATGGCTGCTCTAGCTTGGCTTTGGCACGGGCACTTCACGTGGGTGATGATGTTCCCCATTAGCAGCGGGTCGCCCTGGTAATGGCTGCTCTAGCTTGGCTTTGGCACAGGCACTTCACGTGGGTGATGATGTTCCCCATTAGCAGCGGGTCGCCCTGGTAATGGCTGCTCTAGCTTGGCTTTGGCACAGGCACTTCACATGGGTGATGATGTTCCTCATTAGCAGTGGGTCGCCCTGGTAATGGCTGCTCTAGCTTGGCTTTGGCACGGGCACTTCACGTGGGTGATGATGTTCCCCATTAGCAGCGGGTCGCCCTGGTAATGGCTGCTCTAGCTTGGCTTTGGCACTTCACGTGGGTGATGATGTTCCTCATTAGCAGCGGGTCACCCTGGTAATGGCTGCTCTAGCTTGGCTTTGGCACTTCACGTGGGTGATGATGTTCCTCATTAGCAGCGGGTCGCCCTGGTAATGGCTGCTCTAGCTTGGCTTTGGCACAGGCACTTCACGTGGGTGATGATGTTCCCCATTAGCAGCGGGTCGCCCTGGTAATGGCTGCTCTAGCTTGGCTGTGGCACAGGCACTTCACGTGGGTGATGATGTTCCTCATTAGCAGAGAGTCACCCTGGTAATGGCTGCTCTAGCTTGGCTTTGGCACAGGCACTTCACGTGGGTGATGATGTTCCTCATTAGCAGCGGGTCGCCCTGGTAATGGCTGCTCTAGCTTGGCTTTGGCACAGGCACTTCACGTGGGTGATGATGTTCCTCATTAGCAGCGGGTCGCCCTGGTAATGGCTGCTCTAGCTTGGCCTTGGCACAGGCACTTCACGTGGGTGATGATGTTCCCATTAGCAGCGGGTCGCCCTGGTAATGGCTGCTCTAGCTTGGCTTTGGCACAGGCACTTCACGTGGGTGATGATGTTCCCCATTAGCAGCGAGTCGCCCTGGTAATGGCTGCTCTAGCTTGGCTTTGGCACAGGCACTTCACGTGGGTGATGATGTTCCCCATTAGCAGAGAGTCACCCTGGTAATGGCTGCTCTAGCTTGGCTTTGGCACAGGCACTTCATGTGGGTGTTGATGTTCCTCATTAGCAGCGGTCACCCTGGTAATGGCTGCTCTAGCTTGGCTTTGGCACGGGCACTTCACGTGGGTGATGATGTTCCTCATTAGCAGCGGGTCGCCCTGGTAATGGCTGCTCTAGCTTGGCTTTGGCACAGGCACTTCACGTGGGTGATGATGTTCCTCATTAGCAGCGGGTCGCCCTGGTAATGGCTGCTCTAGCTTGGCTTTGGCACAGGCACTTCACGTGGGTGATGATGTTCCTCATTAGCAGCGGGTCACCCTGGTAATGGCTGCTCTAGCTTGGCTTTGGCACAGGCACTTCACGTGGGTGATGATGTTCCTCATTAGCAACGGGTCGCCCTGGTAATGGCTGCTGTAGCTTGGCTTTGGCACAGGCACTTCACGTGGGTGATGATGTTCCTCATTAGCAGCGGGTCGCCCTGGTAATGGCTGCTCTAGCTTGGCTTTGGCACAGGCACTTCACATGGGTGATGATGTTCCTCATTAGCAACGGGTCGCCCTGGTAATGGCTGCTCTAGCTTGGCTTTGGCACGGGCACTTCACGTGGGTGATGATGTGCCCATTAGCAGCGGGTCGCCCTGGTAGTGGCTGCTCTAGCTTGGCTTTGGCACAGGCACTTCACATGGGTGATGATGTTCCTCATTAGCAGCGGGTCGCCCTGGTAATGGCTGCTCTAGCTTGGCTTTGGCACAGGCACTTCATGTGGGTGATGATGTTCCTCATTAGCAGCGGTCACCCTGGTAATGGCTGCTCTAGCTTGGCTTTGGCACAGGCACTTCACGTGGGTGATGATGTTCCTCATTAGCAGCGGGTCGCCCTGGTAATGGCTGCTCTAGCTTGGCTTTGGCACAGGCACTTCACGTGGGTGATGATGTTCCTCATTAGCAGAGAGTCGCCCTGGTAATGGCTGCTCTAGCTTGGCTTTGGCACGGGCACTTCACGTGGGTGATGATGTTCCTCATTAGCAGAGAGTCACCCTGGTAATGGCTGCTCTAGCTTGGCTTTGGCACAGGCACTTCACGTGGGTGATGATGTTCCCCATTAGCAGCGGGTCGCCCTGGTAATGGCTGCTCTAGCTTGGCTTTGGCACAGGCACTTCACGTGGGTGATGATGTTCCTCATTAGCGGAGAGTCACCCTGGTAATGGCTGCTCTAGCTTGGCTTTGGCACAGGCACTTCACGTGGGTGATGATGTTCCTCATTAGCAGCGATTCACCCTGGTAATGGCTGCTCTAGCTTGGCTTTGGCACAGGCACTTCACGTGGGTGATGATGTTCCTCATTAGCAGCGGGTCGCCCTGGTAATGGCTGCTCTAGCTTGGCTTTGGCACAGGCACTTCACGTGGGTGATGATGTTCCCCATTAGCAACGGGTCACCCTGGTAATGGCTGCTCTAGCTTGGCTTTGGCACAGGCACTTCACGTGGGTGATGATGTTCCCCATTAGCAGCGGGTCGCCCTGGTAATGGCTGCTCTAGCTTGGCATGGGCACTTCACGTGGGTGATGATGTTCCTCATTAGCAGCGGGTCACCCTGGTAATGGCTGCTCTAGCTTGGCTTTGGCACAGGCACTTCACGTGGGTGATGATGTTCCTCATTAGCAGCGGGTCGCCCTGGTAATGGCTGCTCTAGCTTGGCTTTGGCACGGGCACTTCACGTGGGTGATGAGGTTCCCCATTAGCAGCGGGTCGCCCTGGTAATGGCTGCTCTAGCTTGGCTTTGGTACGGGCACTTCACGTGGGTGATGATGTTCCCCATTAGCAGCGGGTCACCCTGGTAATGGCTGCTCTAGCTTGGCTTTGGCACAGGCACTTCACGTGGGTGATGATGTTCCCCATTAGCAGCGGGTCACCCTGGTAATGGCTGCTCTAGCTTGGCTTTGGCACGGGCACTTCACGTGGGTGATGACGTTCCTCATTAGCAGAGAGTCACCCTGGTAATGGCTGCTCTAGCTTGGCTTTGGCACAGGCACTTCACGTGGGTGATGATGTTCCTCATTAGCAGCGGGTCGCCCTGGTAATGGCTGCTCTAGCTTGGCTTTGGCACAGGCACTTCACGTGGGTGATGATGTTCCTCATTAGCAGCGGGTCACCCTGGTAATGGCTGCTCTAGCTTGGCTGTGGCACGGGCACTTCACGTGGGTGATGATGTTCCTCATTAGCAGAGAGTCACCCTGGTATTGGCTGCTCTAGCTTGGCTTTGGCACAGGCACTTCACGTGGGTGATGATGTTCCTCATTAGCAGCGATTCACCCTGGTAATGGCTGCTCTAGCTTGGCTTTGGCACAGGCACTTCACGTGGGTGATGATGTTCCTCATTAGCAGCGAGTCGCCCTGGTAATGGCTGCTCTAGCTTGGCTGTGGCACGGGCACTTCACGTGGGTGATGATGTTCCTCATTAGCAGCGGGTCGCCCTGGTAATGGCTGCTCTAGCTTGGCTGTGGCACAGGCACTTCACGTGGGTGATGATGTTCCTCATTAGCAGCGGGTCGCCCTGGTAATGGCTGCTCTAGCTTGGCTTTGGCACGGGCACTTCACGTGGGTGATGATGTTCCTCATTAGCAGCGGGTCGCCCTGGTAATGGCTGCTCTAGCTTGGCTTTGGCACGGGCACTTCACGTGGGTGATGATGTTCCCCATTAGCAGCGGGTCGCCCTGGTAATGGCTGCTCTAGCTTGGCTTTGGCACAGGCACTTCACGTGGGTGATGATGTTCCCCATTAGCAACGGGTCACCCTGGTAATGGCTGCTCTAGCTTGGCTGTGACACAGGCACTTCACGTGGGTGATGATGTTCCTCATTAGCAGCGGGTCGCCCTGGTAATGGCTGCTATAGCTTGGCTTTGGCACAGGCACTTCACGTGGGTGATGATGTTCCTCATTAGCAGCGGGTCACCCTGGTAATGGCTGCTCTAGCTTGGCTTTGGCACGGGCACTTCACGTGGGTGATGATGTTCCCCATTAGCAGCGGGTCACCCTGGTAATGGCTGCTCTAGCTTGGCTTTGGCACGGGCACTTCACGTGGGTGATGATGTTCCCCATTAGCAGCGGGTCGCCCTGGTAATGGCTGCTCTAGCTTGGCTTTGGCACAGGCACTTCACGTGGGTGATGATGTTCCCCATTAGCAGCGGGTCGCCCTGGTAATGGCTGCTCTAGCTTGGCTTTGGCACAGGCACTTCACATGGGTGATGATGTTCCTCATTAGCAGTGGGTCGCCCTGGTAATGGCTGCTCTAGCTTGGCTTTGGCACGGGCACTTCACGTGGGTGATGATGTTCCCCATTAGCAGCGGGTCGCCCTGGTAATGGCTGCTCTAGCTTGGCTTTGGCACTTCACGTGGGTGATGATGTTCCTCATTAGCAGCGGGTCACCCTGGTAATGGCTGCTCTAGCTTGGCTTTGGCACTTCACGTGGGTGATGATGTTCCTCATTAGCAGCGGGTCGCCCTGGTAATGGCTGCTCTAGCTTGGCTTTGGCACAGGCACTTCACGTGGGTGATGATGTTCCTCATTAGCAACGGGTCGCCCTGGTAATGGCTGCTCTAGCTTGGCTTTGGCACAGGCACTTCACGTGGGTGATGACGTTCCCCATTAGCAGCGGGTCGCCCTGGTAATGGCTGCTCTAGCTTGGCTTTGGCACGGGCACTTCACGTGGGTGATGATGTTCCTCATTAGCAGCGGGTCGCCCTGGTAATGGCTGCTCTAGCTTGGCTTTGGCACGGGCACTTCACGTGGGTGATGATGTTCCCCATTAGCAGCGGGTCACCCTGGTAATGGCTGCTCTAGCTTGGCTTTGGCACAGGCACTTCACGTGGGTGATGATGTTCCTCATTAGCAGCGGGTCACCCTGGTAATGGCTGCTCTAGCTTGGCTGTGGCACAGGCACTTCACGTGGGTGATGATGTTCCTCATTAGCAGCGGGTCACCCTGGTAATGGCTGCTCTAGCTTGGCTTTGGCACAGGCACTTCACATGGGTGATGATGTTCCTCATTAGCAGCGGGTCGCCCTGGTAATGGCTGCTCTAGCTTGGCTTTGGCACGGGCACTTCACGTGGGTGATGATGTTCCCCATTAGCAGAGAGTCACCCTGGTAATGGCTGCTCTAGCTTGGCTTTGGCACAGGCACTTCACGTGGGTGATGATGTTCCTCATTAGCAGCGGGTCGCCCTGGTAATGGCTGCTCTAGCTTGGCTTTGGCACAGGCACTTCACGTGGGTGATGATGTTCCTCATTAGCAGCGGGTCACCCTGGTAATGTCTGCTTTAGCTTGGCTGTGGCACAGGCACTTCACGTGCGTGATGATGTTCCCATTAGCAGCAGGTCACCCTGGTAATGGCTGCTCTAGCTTGGCTGTGGCACAGGCACTTCACGTGGGTGATGATGTTCCTCATTAGCAGAGAGTCACCCTGGTAATGGCTGCTCTAGCTTGGCTTTGGCACTTCACGTGGGTGATGATGTTCCCCATTAGCAGAGAGTCACCCTGGTAATGGCTGCTCTAGCTTGGCTTTGGCACAGGCACTTCACGTGGGTGATGATGTTCCCCATTAGCAGCGGGTCGCCCTGGTAATGGCTGCTCTAGCTTGGCTTTGGCACAGGCACTTCACGTGGGTGATGATGTTCCCCATTAGCAGAGAGTCACCCTGGTAATGGCTGCTCTAGCTTGGCTTTGGCACAGGCACTTCACGTGGGTGATGATGTTCCTCATTAGCAGAGAGTCACCCTGGTAATGGCTGCTCTAGCTTGGCTGTGGCACAGGCACTTCACGTGGGTGATGACGTTCCCCATTAGCAGCGGGTCGCCCTGGTAATGGCTGCTCTAGCTTGGCTTTGGCACGGGCACTTCACGTGGGTGATGACGTTCCTCATTAGCAGAGAGTCACCCTGGTAATGGCTGCTCTAGCTTGGCTTTGGCACAGGCACTTCACGTGGGTGATGACGTTCCTCATTAGCAGCGGGTCGCCCTGGTAATGGCTGCTCTAGCTTGGCTTTGGCACAGGCACTTCACGTGGTTGATGATGTTCCTCATTAGCAGCGGGTCGCCCTGGTAATGGCTGCTCTAGCTTGGCTTTGGCACAGGCACTTCACGTGGGTGATGATGTTCCTCATTAGCAGCGGGTCGCCCTGGTAATGGCTGCTCTAGCTTGGCTTTGGCACAGGCACTTCACGTGGGTGATGATGTTCCTCATTAGCAGAGAGTCACCCTGGTAATGGCTGCTCTAGCTTGGCTTTGGCACGGGCACTTCACGTGGGTGATGATGTTCCCCATTAGCAGGGGGTCGCCCTGGTAATGGCTGCTCTAGCTTGGCTTTGGCACAGGCACTTCACGTGGGTGATGATGTTCCCCATTAGCAGCGGGTCGCCCTGGTAATGGCTGCTCTAGCTTGGCTTTGGCACAGGCACTTCACGTGGGTGATGATGTTCCCCATTAGCAGCGGGTCGCCCTGGTAATGGCTGCTCTAGCTTGGCTTTGGCACAGGCACTTCACGTGGGTGATGATGTTCCCCATTAGCAGCGGGTCGCCCTGGTAATGGCTGCTCTAGCTTGGCTTTGGCACAGGCACTTCACGTGGGTGATGATGTTCCTCATTAGCAGCGGGTCGCCCTGGTAATGGCTGCTCTAGCTTGGCTTTGGCACAGGCACTTCACGTGGGTGATGATGTTCCTCATTAGCAGCGGGTCGCCCTGGTAATGGCTGCTCTAGCTTGGCTTTGGCACAGGCACTTCACATGGGTGATGATGTTCCTCATTAGCAGCGGGTCGCCCTGGTAATGGCTGCTCTAGCTTGGCTTTGGCACAGGCACTTCACGTGGGTGATGATGTTCCCCATTAGCAGCGGGTCACCCTGGTAATGGCTGCTCTAGCTTGGCTGTGGCACAGGCACTTCACGTGGGTGATGATGTTCCCCATTAACAGCGGGTCACCCTGGTAATGGCTGCTCTAGCTTGGCTGTGGCACAGGCACTTCACGTGGGTGATGATGTTCCCCATTAGCAGCGGGTCGCCCTGGTAATGGCTGCTCTAGCTTGGCTTTGGCACAGGCACTTCACGTGGGTGATGATGTTCCCCATTAGCAGCGGGGTCGCCCTGGTAATGGCTGCTCTAGCTTGGCTTTGGCACAGGCACTTCACGTGGGTGATGATGTTCCTCATTAGCAGCGGGTCGCCCTGGTAATGGCTGCTCTAGCTTGGCTTTGGCACAGGCACTTCACGTGGGTGATGATGTTCCTCATTAGCAGCGGGTCGCCCTGGTAATGGCTGCTCTAGCTTGGCTTTGGCACAGGCACTTCACGTGGGTGATGATGTTCCTCATTAGCAGCGGGTCACCCTGGTAATGGCTGCTCTAGCTTGGCTGTGGCACAGGCACTTCACGTGGGTGATGATGTTCCCATTAGCAGCAGGTCACCCTGGTAATGGCTGCTCTAGCTTGGCTTTGGCACAGGCACTTCACGTGGGTGATGATGTTCCTCATTAGCAGCGGGTCGCCCTGGTAATGGCTGCTCTAGCTTGGCTTTGGCACAGGCACTTCACGTGGGTGATGATGTTCCCCATTAGCAGCGGGTCGCCCTGGTAATGGCTGCTCTAGCTTGGCTTTGGCACAGGCACTTCACGCGGGTGATGATGTTCCTCATTAGCAGCAGGTCGCCCTGGTAATGGCTGCTCTAGCTTGGCTTTGGCACGGGCACTTCACGTGGGTGATGATGTTCCCCATTAGCAGCGGGTCGCCCTGGTAATGGCTGCTCTAGCTTGGCTTTGGCACAGGCACTTCACATGGGTGATGATGTTCCTCATTAGCAACGGGTCGCCCTGGTAATGGCTGCTCTAGCTTGGCTTTGGCACAGGCACTTCACGAGGGTGATGATGTTCCCCATTAGCAGCGGGTCACCCTGGTAATGGCTGCTCTAGCTTGGCTTTGGCACAGGCACTTCACGTGGGTGATGATGTTCCTCATTAGCAGCGGGTCGCCCTGGTAATGGCTGCTCTAGCTTGGCTTTGGCACAGGCACTTCACGTGGGTGATGATGTTCCCCATTAGCAGCGGGTCACCCTGGTAATGGCTGCTCTAGCTTGGCTTTGGCACAGGCACTTCACGTGGGTGATGATGTTCCTCATTAGCAGCGGGTCGCCCTGGTAATGGCTGCTCTAGCTTGGCTTTGGCACAGGCACTTCACGTGGGTGATGATGTTCCTCATTAGCAGCGGGTCGCCCTGGTAATGGCTGCTCTAGCTTGGCTTTGGCACAGGCACTTCACGTGGGTGATGATGTTCCCCATTAGCAGCGGGTCGCCCTGGTAATGGCTGCTCTAGCTTGGCTTTGGCACGGGCACTTCACATGAGTGATGATGTTCCCCATTAGCAGCGGGTCGCCCTGGTAATGGCTGCTCTAGCTTGGCTTTGGCACAGGCACTTCACGTGGGTGATGATGTTCCCCATTAGCAGCGGGTCGCCCTGGTAATGGCTGCTCTAGCTTGGCTTTGGCACGGGCACTTCACGTGGGTGATGATGTTCCTCATTAGCAGAGAGTCACCCTGGTAATGGCTGCTCTAGCTTGGCTTTGGCACAGGCACTTCACGTGGGTGATGATGTTCCTCATTAGCAGCGGGTCACCCTGGTAATGGCTGCTCTAGCTTGGCTTTGGCACGGGCACTTCACGTGGGTGATGATGTTCCCCATTAGCAGCAGGTCGCCCTGGTAATGGCTGCTCTAGCTTGGCTTTGGCACAGGCACTTCACGTGGGTGATGATGTTCCTCATTAGCAGCAGGTCGCCCTGGTAATGGCTGCTCTAGCTTGGCTTTGGCACAGGCACTTCACATGGGTGATGATGTTCCTCATTAGCAGCGGGTCGCCCTGGTAATGGCTGCTCTAGCTTGGCTTTGGCACAGGCACTTCACGTGGGTGATGATGTTCCTCATTAGCAGCGGGTCGCCCTGGTAATGGCTGCTCTAGCTTGGCTTTGGCACAGGCACTTCACATGGGTGATGATGTTCCTCATTAGCAGCGGGTCGCCCTGGTAATGGCTGCTCTAGCTTGGCTTTGGCACAGGCACTTCACGTGGGTGATGATGTTCCTCATTAGCAGCGGGTCGCCCTGGTAATGGCTTCTCTAGCTTGGCTTTGGCACAGGCACTTCACGTGGGTGATGATGTTCCCCATTAGCAGAGAGTCACCCTGGTAATGGCTGCTCTAGCTTGGCTTTGGCACAGGCACTTCACGTGGGTGATGATGTTCCTCATTAGCAACGGGTCGCCCTGGTAATGGCTGCTCTAGCTTGGCTTTGGCACGGGCACTTCACGTGGGTGATGATGTTCCTCATTAGCAGCGGGTCGCCCTGGTAATGGCTGCTCTAGCTTGGCTGTGACACAGGCACTTCACGTGGGTGATGATGTTCCTCATTAGCAGAGAGTCACCCTGGTAATGGCTGCTCTAGCTTGGCTTTGGCACAGGCACTTCACATGGGTGATGATGTTCCTCATTAGCAGCGGGTCACCCTGGTAATGGCTGCTCTAGCTTGGCTTTGGCACAGGCACTTCACGTGGGTGATGATGTTCCTCATTAGCAGCGGGTCACCCTGGTAATGGCTGCTCTAGCTTGGCTTTGGCACGGGCACTTCACGTGGGTGATGATGTTCCTCATTAGCAGCGAGTCGCCCTGGTAATGGCTGCTCTAGCTTGGCTTTGGCACAGGCACTTCACGTGGGTGATGATGTTCCCCATTAGCAGCGGGTCACCCTGGTAATGGCTGCTCTAGCTTGGCTTTGGCACAGGCACTTCACGTGGGTGATGATGTTCCTCATTAGCAGCGGGTCGCCCTGGTAATGGCTGCTCTAGCTTGGCTTTGGCACGGGCACTTCACGTGGGTGATGATGTTCCTCATTAGCAGCGGGTCGCCCTGGTAATGGCTGCTCTAGCTTGGCTTTGGCACGGGCACTTCACGTGGGTGATGATGTTCCTCATTAGCAGCGGGTCGCCCTGGTAATGGCTGCTCTAGCTTGGCTTTGGCACAGGCACTTCACGTGGGTGATGATGTTCCCCATTAGCAGCGGGTCACCCTGGTAATGGCTGCTCTAGCTTGGCTTTGGCACAGGCACTTCACGTGGGTGATGATGTTCCTCATTAGCAGCGGGTCGCCCTGGTAATGGCTGCTCTAGCTTGGCTTTGGCACAGGCACTTCACGTGGGTGATGATGTTCCTCATTAGCAGCGGGTCGCCCTGGTAATGGCTGCTCTAGCTTGGCTTTGGCACAGGCACTTCACGTGGGTGATGATGTTCCTCATTAGCAGAGAGTCGCCCTGGTAATGGCTGCTCTAGCTTGGCTTTGGCACGGGCACTTCACGTGGGTGATGATGTTCCTCATTAGCAGCGGGTCACCCTGGTAATGGCTGCTCTAGCTTGGCTTTGGCATGGGCACTTCACGTGGGTGATGATGTTCCTCATTAGCAGAGAGTCACCCTGGTAATGGCTGCTCTAGCTTGGCTTTGGCACAGGCACTTCACGTGGGTGATGATGTTCCTCATTAGCAGAGAGTCACCCTGGTAATGGCTGCTCTAGCTTGGCTTTGGCACAGGCACTTCACGTGGGTGATGATGTTCCCCATTAGCAGCGGGTTGCCCTGGTAATGGCTGCTCTAGCTTGGCTTTGGCACGGGCACTTCACGTGGGTGATGACGTTCCTCATTAGCAGCGGGTCGCCCTGGTAATGGCTGCTCTAGCTTGGCTGTGGCACAGGCACTTCACGTGGGTGATGATGTTCCTCATTAGCAGCGGGTCACCCTGGTAATGGCTGCTCTAGCTTGGCTTTGGCACAGGCACTTCACGTGGGTGATGATGTTCCTCATTAGCAGCGGGTCACCCTGGTAATGGCTGCTCTAGCTTGGCTTTGGCACAGGCACTTCACGTGGGTGATGATGTTCCTCATTAGCAGCGGGTCGCCCTGGTAATGGCTGCTCTAGCTTGGCTTTGGCACAGGCACTTCACGTGGGTGATGATGTTCCCATTAGCAGCAGGTCACCCTGGTAATGGCTGCTCTAGCTTGGCTTTGGCACGGGCACTTCACGTGGGTGATGATGTTCCTCATTAGCAGCGGGTCGCCCTGGTAATGGCTGCTCTAGCTTGGCTTTGGCACAGGCACTTCACGTGGGTGATGATGTTCCTCATTAGCAGCGGGTCGCCCTGGTAATGGCTGCTCTAGCTTGGCTTTGGCACGGGCACTTCACGTGGGTGATGATGTTCCTCATTAGCAGAGAGTCACCCTGGTAATGGCTGCTCTAGCTTGGCTTTGGCACAGGCACTTCACGTGGGTGATGATGTTCCTCATTAGCAGCGGGTCGCCCTGGTAATGGCTGCTCTAGCTTGGCTTTGGCACAGGCACTTCACGTGGGTGATGATGTTCCTCATTAGCAGCGGGTCGCCCTGGTAATGGCTGCTCTAGCTTGGCTTTGGCACAGGCACTTCACGTGGGTGATGATGTTCCCCATTAGCAGCGGGTCACCCTGGTAATGGCTGCTCTAGCTTGGCTTTGGCACAGGCACTTCACGTGGGTGATGATGTTCCCCATTAGCAGCGGGTCGCCCTGGTAATGGCTGCTCTAGCTTGGCTTTGGCACAGGCACTTCGAGTGGGTGATGATGTTCCTCATTAGCAGCGGGTCGCCCTGGTAATGGCTGCTCTAGCTTGGCTTTGGCACAGGCACTTCACGTGGGTGATGATGTTCCCCATTAGCAGAGAGTCACCCTGGTAATGGCTGCTCTAGCTTGGCTTTGGCACAGGCACTTCACGTGGGTGATCATGTTCCTCATTAGCAGCAGGTCACCCTGGTAATGGCTGCTCTAGCTTGGCTTTGGCACAGGCACTTCACGTGGGTGATGATGTTCCTCATTAGCAGCGGGTCGCCCTGGTAATGGCTGCTCTAGCTTGGCTTTGGCACAGGCACTTCACATGGGTGATGATGTGCCCATTAGCAGCGGGTCGCCCTGGTAATGGCTGCTCTAGCTTGGCATTGGCACAGGCACTTCACGTGGGTGATGATGTTCCTCATTAGCAGCGGGTCGCCCTGGTAATGGCTGCTCTAGCTTGGCTTTGGCACAGGCACTTCACGTGGGTGATGATGTTCCCCATTAGCAGCAGGTCACCCTGGTAATGGCTGCTCTAGCTTGGCTTTGGCACGGGCACTTCACATGGGTGATGATGTTCCCATTAGCAGCAGGTCGCCCTGGTAATGGCTGCTCTAGCTTGGCTTTGGCACGGGCACTTCACGTGGGTGATGATGTTCCTCATTAGCAGCGGGTCGCCCTGGTAATGGCTGCTCTAGCTTGGCTGTGGCACAGGCACTTCACGTGGGTGATGATGTTCCCCATTAGCAGCAGGTCACCCTGGTAATGGCTGCTCTAGCTTGGCTTTGGCACAGGCACTTCACGTGGGTGATGACGTTCCCCATTAGCAACGGGTCGCCCTGGTAATGGCTGCTCTAGCTTGGCTTTGGCACAGGCACTTCACGTGGGTGATGACGTTCCCCATTAGCAGCAGGTCGCCCTGGTAATGGCTGCTCTAGCTTGGCTTTGGCACAGGCACTTCACGTGGGTGATGACGTTCCCCATTAGCAGCAGGTCGCCCTGGTAATGGCTGCTCTAGCTTGGCTTTGGCACAGGCACTTCACGTGGGTGATGATGTTCCTCATTAGCAGCGGGTCGCCCTGGTAATGGCTGCTCTAGCTTGGCTGTGGCACAGGCACTTCACGTGGGTGATGATGTTCCCCATTAGCAGCGGGTCGCCCTGGTAATGGCTGCTCTAGCTTGGCTTTGGCACGGGCACTTCACGTGGGTGATGATGTTCCTCATTAGCAGCTGGTCACCCTGGTAATGGCTGCTCTAGCTTGGCTTTGGCACTTCACGTGGGTGATGATGTTCCTCATTAGCAGCGGGTCGCCCTGGTAATGGCTGCTCTAGCTTGGCTTTGGCACAGGCACTTCACGTGGGTGATGATGTTCCTCATTAGCAGCAGGTCACCCTGGTAATGGCTGCTCTAGCTTGGCTTTGGCACAGGCACTTCACGTGGGTGATGATGTTCCTCATTAGCAACGGGTCGCCCTGGTAATGGCTGCTCTAGCTTGGCTTTGGCACAGGCACTTCACGTGGGTGATGATGTTCCCCATTAGCAGCGGGTCGCCCTGGTAATGGCTGCTCTAGCTTGGCTTTGGCACAGGCACTTCACGTGGGTGATGATGTTCCTCATTAGCAGCGGGTCCCCCTGGCAATGGCTGCTCTAGCTTGGCTTTGGCACAGGCACTTCACGTGGGTGATGATGTTCCTCATTAGCAGAGAGTCACCCTGGTAATGGCTGCTCTAGCTTGGCTTTGGCACAGGCACTTCACGTGGGTGATGATGTTCCTCATTAGCAGCGGGTCGCCCTGGTAATGGCTGCTCTAGCTTGGCTTTGGCACAGGCACTTCACGTGGGTGATGATGTTCCCCATTAGCAGCGGGTCGCCCTGGTAATGGCTGCTCTAGCTTGGCTTTGGCACAGGCACTTCACGTGGGTGATGATGTTCCTCATTAGCAGCGGGTCGCCCTGGTAATGGCTGCTCTAGCTTGGCTTTGGCACAGGCACTTCACGTGGGTGATGATGTTCCCCATTAGCAACGGGTCGCCCTGGTAATGGCTGCTCTAGCTTGGCTTTGGCACTTCACGTGGGTGATGATGTTCCTCATTAGCAGCGATTCGCCCTGGTAATGGCTGCTCTAGCTTGGCTTTGGCACAGGCACTTCACGTGGGTGATGATGTTCCTCATTAGCAACGGGTCGCCCTGGTAATGGCTGCTCTAGCTTGGCTGTGGCACGGGCACTTCACGTGGGTGATGATGTTCCTCATTAGCAGCGGGTCTCCCTGGTAATGGCTGCTCTAGCTTGGCTTTGGCACAGGCACTTCACATGGGTGATGACGTTCCCCATTAGCAGCGGGTCGCCCTGGTAATGGCTGCTCTAGCTTGGCTTTGGCACGGGCACTTCACGTGGGTGATGATGTTCCCATTAGCAGCGGGTCACCCTGGTAATGGCTGCTCTAGCTTGGCTTTGGCACAGGCACTTCACGTGGGTGATGATGTTCCCCATTAGCAGCGGGTCACCCTGGTAATGGCTGCTCTAGCTTGGCTTTGGCACAGGCACTTCACGTGGGTGATGATGTTCCTCATTAGCAGAGAGGCACCCTGGTAATGGCTGCTCTAGCTTGGCTTTGGCACGGGCACTTCACGTAGGTGATGATGTTCCCCATTAGCAGAGAGTCACCCTGGTAATGGCTGCTCTAGCTTGGCTTTGGCACAGGCACTTCACGTGGGTGATGATGTTCCTCATTAGCAGCGGGTCGCCCTGGTAATGGCTGCTCTAGCTTGACTTTGGCACGGGCACTTCACGTGGGTGATGATGTTCCCATTAGCAGCAGGTCACCCTGGTAATGGCTGCTCTAGCTTGGCTTTGGCACAGGCACTTCACGTGGGTGATGATGTTCCTCATTAGCAGCGGGTCGCCCTGGTAATGGCTGCTCTAGCTTGGCTTTGGCACAGGCACTTCACGTGGGTGATGATGTTCCTCATTAGCAGCGGGTCACCCTGGTAATGGCTGCTCTAGCTTGGCTTTGGCACAGGCACTTCACGTGGGTGATGATGTTCCTCATTAGCAGCGGGTCGCCCTGGTAATGGCTGCTCTAGCTTGGCTTTGGCACGGGCACTTCACGTGGGTGATGATGTTCCTCATTAGCAGCGGGTCGCCCTGGTAATGGCTGCTCTAGCTTGGCATGGGCACTTCACGTGGGTGATGATGTTCCTCATTAGCAGCGGGTCGCCCTGGTAATGGCTGCTCTAGCTTGGCTTTGGCACAGGCACTTCACGTGGGTGATGATGTTCCTCATTAGCAGCTGGTCGCCCTGGTAATGGCTGCTCTAGCTTGACTTTGGCACGGGCACTTCACGTGGGTGATGATGTTCCCCATTAGCAGCGGGTCGCCCTGGTAATGGCTGCTCTAGCTTGGCTTTGGCACTTCACGTGGGTGATGATGTTCCTCATTAGCAGCGGGTCGCCCTGGTAATGGCTGCTCTAGCTTGGCTTTGGCACAGGCACTTCACGTGGGTGATGATGTTCCTCATTAGCAGCGGGTCGCCCTGGTAATGGCTGCTCTAGCTTGGCTTTGGCACAGGCACTTCACGTGGGTGATGATGTTCCTCATTAGCAGCGGGTCGCCCTGGTAATGTCTGCTCTAGCTTGGCTTTGGCACATGCACTTCACGTGGGTGATGATGTTCCTCATTAGCAGCGGGTCGCCCTGGTAATGGCTGCTCTAGCTTGGCTTTGGCACAGGCACTTCACGTGGGTGATGATGTTCCTCATTAGCAGCGGGTCGCCCTGGTAATGGCTGCTCTAGCTTGGCTTTGGCACAGGCACTTCACGTGGGTGATGATGTTCCCCATTAGCAGAGAGTCACCCTGGTAATGGCTGCTCTAGCTTGGCTTTGGCACAGGCACTTCACGTGGGTGATGATGTTCCCCATTAGCAGCGGGTCGCCCTGGTAATGGCTGCTCTAGCTTGGCTTTGGCACGGGCACTTCACGTGGGTGATGATGTTCCTCATTAGCAGCGGGTCGCCCTGGTAATGGCTGCTCTAGCTTGGCTTTGGCACAGGCACTTCACGTGGGTGATGATGTTCCCCATTAGCAGCGGGTCGCCCTGGTAATGGCTGCTCTAGCTTGGCTTTGGCACGGGCACTTCACGTGGGTGATGATGTTCCTCATTAGCAGAGAGTCACCCTGGTAATGGCTGCTCTAGCTTGGCTTTGGCACGGGCACTTCACGTGGGTGATGATGTTCCTCATTAGCAGCGGGTCGCCCTGGTAATGGCTGCTCTAGCTTGGGTTTGGCACAGGCACTTCACATGGGTGATGATGTTCCCATTAGCAGCGGGTCGTCCTGGTAATGGCTGCTCTAGCTTGGCTTTGGCACGGGCACTTCACGTGGGTGATGATGTTCCTCATTAGCAGAGAGTCACCCTGGTAATGGCTGCTCTAGCTTGGCTTTGGCACAGGCACTTCACGTGGGTGATGATGTTCCCCATTAGCAGCGGGTCGCCCTGGTAATGGCTGCTCTAGCTTGGCTGTGGCACAGGCACTTCACGTGGGTGATGATGTTCCTCATTAGCAGCGGGTCGCCCTGGTAATGTCTGCTCTAGCTTGGCTTTGGCACAGGCACTTCACGTGGGTGATGATGTTCCCCATTAGCAGCGGGGTCGCCCTGGTAATGGCTGCTCTAGCTTGGCTTTGGCACAGGCACTTCACGTGGGTGATGATGTTCCTCATTAGCAGCGGGTCGCCCTGGTAATGGCTGCTCTAGCTTGGCTTTGGCACAGGCACTTCACGTGGGTGATGATGTTCCCCATTAGCAGCGGGTCGCCCTGGTAATGGCTGCTCTAGCTTGGCTTTGGCACGGGCACTTCACGTGGGTGATGATGTTCCCCATTAGCAGCGGGTCGCCCTGGTAATGGCTGCTCTAGCTTGGCTTTGGCACAGGCACTTCACGTGCGTGATGATGTTCCTCATTAGCAGCGGGTCACCCTGGTAATGGCTGCTCTAGCTTGGCTTTGGCACAGGCACTTCACGTGGGTGATGATGTTCCTCATTAGCAGCGGGTCGCCCTGGTAATGGCTGCTCTAGCTTGGCTTTGGCACGGGCACTTCACGTGGGTGATGATGTTCCTCATTAGCAGCGGGTCGCCCTGGTAATGGCTGCTCTAGCTTGGCTTTGGCACAGGCACTTCACGTGGGTGATGATGTTCCCCATTAGCAGCGGGTCGCCCTGGTAATGGCTGCTCTAGCTTGGCTTTGGCACAGGCACTTCACGTGGGTGATGATGTTCCTCATTAGCAGCGGGTCGCCCTGGTAATGGCTGCTCTAGCTTGGCTTTGGCACGGGCACTTCACGTGGGTGATGATGTTCCCCATTAGCAGCGGGTCGCCCTGGTAATGGCTGCTCTAGCTTGGCTTTGGCACAGGCACTTCACGTGGGTGATGATGTTCCTCATTAGCAGCAGGTCACCCTGGTAATGGCTGCTCTAGCTTGGCTTTGGCACAGGCACTTCACGTGGGTGATGATGTTCCTCATTAGCAGCGGGTCGCCCTGGTAATGGCTGCTCTAGCTTGGCTTTGGCACAGGCACTTCACGTGGGTGATGATGTTCCTCATTAGCAGCGGGTCGCCCTGGTAATGGCTGCTCTAGCTTGGCTTTGGCACAGGCACTTCACGTGGGTGATGATGTTCCTCATTAGCAGCGGGTCGCCCTGGTAATGGCTGCTCTAGCTTGGCTTTGGCACAGGCACTTCACGTGGGTGATGATGTTCCCCATTAGCAGCGGGTCACCCTGGTAATGGCTGCTCTAGCTTGGCTTTGGCACAGGCACTTCACGTGGGTGATGATGTTCCTCATTAGCAGCGGGTCGCCCTGGTAATGGCTGCTCTAGCTTGGCTGTGGCACAGGCACTTCACGTGGGTGATGATGTTCCTCATTAGCAGAGAGTCACCCTGGTAATGGCTGCTCTAGCTTGGCTGTGGCACAGGCACTTCACGTGGGTGATGATGTTCCTCATTAGCAGAGAGTCACCCTGGTAATGGCTGCTCTAGCTTGGCTTTGGCACAGGCACTTCACGTGGGTGATGATGTTCCCCATTAGCAGCGGGTCGCCCTGGTAATGGCTGCTCTAGCTTGGCTTTGGCACAGGCACTTCACGTGGGTGATGATGTTCCTCATTAGCAGCGGGTCGCCCTGGTAATGGCTGCTCTAGCTTGGCTTTGGCACAGGCACTTCACGTGGGTGATGATGTTCCTCATTAGCAGCGGGTCGCCCTGGTAATGGCTGCTCTAGCTTGGCTTTGGCACAGGCACTTCACGTGGGTGATGATGTTCCTCATTAGCAGAGAGTCACCCTGGTAATGGCTGCTCTAGCTTGGCTGTGGCACAGGCACTTCACGTGGGTGATGATGTTCCCCATTAGCAGCGGGTCGCCCTGGTAATGGCTGCTCTAGCTTGGCCTTGGCACAGGCACTTCACGTGGGTGATGACGTTCCCCATTAGCAGCGGGTCGCCCTGGTAATGGCTGCTCTAGCTTGGCTTTGGCACTTCACGTGGGTGATGATGTTCCCCATTAGCAGCGGGTCACCCTGGTAATGGCTGCTCTAGCTTGGCTTTGGCACAGGCACTTCACGTGGGTGATGATGTTCCCCATTAGCAGAGAGTCACCCTGGTAATGGCTGCTCTAGCTTGGCTTTGGCACAGGCACTTCACGTGGGTGATGATGTTCCCCATTAGCAGCGGGTCGCCCTGGTAATGGCTGCTCTAGCTTGGCTTTGGCACAGGCACTTCACGTGGGTGATGATGTTCCCCATTAGCAACGGGTCGCCCTGGTAATGGCTGCTCTAGCTTGGCTTTGGCACAGGCACTTCACGTGGGTGATGATGTTCCTCATTAGCAGAGAGTCGCCCTGGTAATGGCTGCTCTAGCTTGGCTTTGGCACAGGCACTTCACGTGGGTGATGATGTTCCTCATTAGCAGCGGGTCACCCTGGTAATGGCTGCTCTAGCTTGGCTTTGGCACAGGCACTTCACGTGGGTGATGTTCCCCATTAGCAGCGGGTCACCCTGGTAATGGCTGCTCTAGCTTGGCTTTGGCACAGGCACTTCACGTGGGTGATGATGTTCCTCATTAGCAGCGGGTCGCCCTGGTAATGGCTGCTCTAGCTTGGCTGTGACACAGGCACTTCACGTGGGTGATGATGTTCCTCATTAGCAGCAGGTCGCCCTGGTAATGGCTGCTCTAGCTTGGCATGGGCACTTCACGTGGGTGATGACGTTCCCCATTAGCAGCGGGTCACCCTGGTAATGGCTGCTCTAGCTTGGCTTTGGCACAGGCACTTCACGTGGGTGATGATGTTCCTCATTAGCAACGGGTCGCCCTGGTAATGGCTGCTCTAGCTTGGCTTTGGCACAGGCACTTCACGTGGGTGATGATGTTCCTCATTAGCAGCGGGTCGCCCTGGTAATGGCTGCTCTAGCTTGGCTTTGGCACAGGCACTTCACGTGGGTGATGATGTTCCTCATTAGCAGCGGGTCGCCCTGGTAATGGCTGCTCTAGCTTGGCTTTGGCACAGGCACTTCACGTGGGTGATGATGTTCCCCATTAGCAGCGGGTCACCCTGGTAATGGCTGCTCTAGCTTGGCTTTGGCACGGGCACTTCTCGTGGGTGATGATGTTCCCATTAGCAGCGGGTCGCCCTGGTAATGGCTGCTCTAGCTTGGCTTTGGCACAGGCACTTCACATGGGTGATGATGTTCCTCATTAGCAGCGGGTCGCCCTGGTAATGGCTGCTCTAGCTTGGCTTTGGCACAGGCACTTCACGTGGGTGATGATGTTCCTCATTAGCAGCGGGTCGCCCTGGTAATGGCTGCTCTAGCTTGGCTTTGGCACGGGCACTTCACGTGGGTGATGATGTTCCTCATTAGCAGCGGGTCACCCTGGTAATGGCTGCTCTAGCTTGGCTTTGGCACGGGCACTTCACGTGGGTGATGACGTTCCCCATTAGCAGCGGGTCGCCCTGGTAATGGCTGCTCTAGCTTGGCTTTGGCACAGGCACTTCACGTGGGTGATGATGTTCCTCATTAGCAGCGGGTCGCCCTGGTAATGGCTGCTCTAGCTTGGCTTTGGCACAGGCACTTCACGTGGGTGATGATGTTCCTCATTAGCAGCGGGTCGCCCTGGTAATGGCTGCTCTAGCTTGGCTTTGGCACAGGCACTTCACGTGGGTGATGATGTTCCCATTAGCAGCGGGTCACCCTGGTAATGGCTGCTCTAGCTTGGCTTTGGCACAGGCACTTCACGTGGGTGATGATGTTCCCCATTAGCAGCGGGTCGCCCTGGTAATGGCTGCTCTAGCTTGGCTTTGGCACAGGCACTTCACGTGGGTGATGATGTTCCTCATTAGCAGCGGGTCGCCCTGGTAATGGCTGCTCTAGCTTGGCTTTGGCACGGGCACTTCACGTGGGTGATGATGTTCCTCATTAGCAGCGGGTCGCCCTGGTAATGGCTGCTCTAGCTTGGCTGTGACACAGGCACTTCACGTGGGTGATGATGTTCCTCATTAGCAGCGATTCGCCCTGGTAATGGCTGCTCTAGCTTGGCTTTGGCACGGGCACTTCACGTGGGTGATGATGTTCCTCATTAGCAGAGAGTCACCCTGGTAATGGCTGCTCTAGCTTGGCTGTGGCACAGGCACTTCACGTGGGTGATGATGTTCCCCATTAGCAGCGGGTCGCCCTGGTAATGGCTGCTCTAGCTTGGCTTTGGCACAGGCACTTCACGTGGGTGATGATGTTCCCCATTAGCAGAGAGTCACCCTGGTAATGGCTGCTCTAGCTTGGCTGTGGCACAGGCACTTCACGTGGGTGATGATGTTCCCCATTAGCAGCGGGTCGCCCTGGTAATGGCTGCTCTAGCTTGGCTTTGGCACAGGCACTTCACGTGGGTGATGATGTTCCTCATTAGCAGCGGGTCGCCCTGGTAATGGCTGCTCTAGCTTGGCTTTGGCACAGGCACTTCACGTGGGTGATGATGTTCCTCATTAGCAACGGGTCGCCCTGGTAATGGCTGCTCTAGCTTGGCTTTGGCACGGGCACTTCACGTGGGTGATGATGTTCCTCATTAGCAGCGGGTCGCCCTGGTAATGGCAGCGGGTCGCCCTGGTAATGGCTGCTCTAGCTTGGCTTTGGCCCAGGCACTTCACGTGGGTGATGATGTTCCCCATTAGCAGCGGGTCGCCCTGGTAATGGCTGCTCTAGCTTGGCTTTGGCACAGGCACTTCACGTGGGTGATGATGTTCCCCATTAGCAGCGGGTCGCCCTGGTAATGGCTGCTCTAGCTTGGCTTTGGCACAGGCACTTCACGTGGGTGATGATGTTCCTCATTAGCAACGGGTCGCCCTGGTAATGGCTGCTCTAGCTTGGCTGTGGCACAGGCACTTCACGTGGGTGATGACGTTCCTCATTAGCAGCGGGTCGCCCTGGTAATGGCTGCTCTAGCTTGGCTTTGGCACAGGCACTTCACGTGGGTGATGACGTTCCTCATTAGCAGCGGGTCACCCTGGTAATGGCTGCTCTAGCTTGGCTTTGGCACAGGCACTTCACGTGGGTGATGATGTTCCTCATTAGCAGTGGGTCGCCCTGGTAATGGCTGCTCTAGCTTGGCTTTGGCACAGGCACTTCACGTGGGTGATGATGTTCCCCATTAGCAGCAGGTCACCCTGGTAATGGCTGCTCTAGCTTGGCTTTGGCACAGGCACTTCACGTGGGTGATGATGTTCCCCATTAGCAGCGGGTCACCCTGGTAATGGCTGCTCTAGCTTGGCTTTGGCACAGGCACTTCACGTGGGTGATGATGTTCCCCATTAGCAGCGGGTCGCCCTGGTAATGGCTGCTCTAGCTTGTCTTTGGCACAGGCACTTCACGTGGGTGATGATGTTCCTCATTAGCAGCAGGTCACCCTGGTAATGGCTGCTCTAGCTTGGCTTTGGCACAGGCACTTCACATGGGTGATGATGTTCCTCATTAGCAACGGGTCGCCCTGGTAATGGCTGCTCTAGCTTGGCTTTGGCACAGGCACTTCACATGGGTGATGATGTTCCCCATTAGCAGAGAGTCACCCTGGTAATGGCTGCTCTAGCTTGGCTGTGGCACAGGCACTTCACATGGGTGATGATGTTCCCCATTAGCAGCGGGTCACCCTGGTAATGGCTGCTCTAGCTTGGCTTTGGCACGGGCACTTCACGTGGGTGATGATGTTCCTCATTAGCAGCGGGTCGCCCTGGTAATGGCTGCTCTAGCTTGGCTTTGGCACAGGCACTTCACGTGGGTGATGATGTTCCTCATTAGCAGCGGGTCGCCCTGGTAATGGCTGCTCTAGCTTGGCTTTGGCACAGGCACTTCACGTGGGTGATGATGTTCCCATTAGCAGCAGGTCACCCTGGTAATGGCTGCTCTAGCTTGGCTTTGGCACAGGCACTTCACGTGGGTGATGATGTTCCTCATTAGCAGCGGGTCACCCTGGTAATGGCTGCTCTAGCTTGGCTTTGGCACGGGCACTTCACGTGGGTGATGATGTTCCTCATTAGCAGCGGGTCGCCCTGGTAATGGCTGCTCTAGCTTGGCTTTGGCACAGGCACTTCACGTGGGTGATGATGTTCCTCATTAGCAACGGGTCGCCCTGGTAATGGCTGCTCTAGCTTGGCTTTGGCACAGGCACTTCACGTGGGTGATGATGTTCCCCATTAGCAGCGGGTCACCCTGGTAATGGCTGCTCTAGCTTGACTTTGGCACAGGCACTTCACGTGGGTGATGATGTTCCCCATTAGCAGCGGGTCGCCCTGGTAATGGCTGCTCTAGCTTGGCTTTGGCACGGGCACTTCACGTGGGTGATGATGTTCCTCATTAGCAGCGGGTCGCCCTGGTAATGGCTGCTCTAGCTTGGCTTTGGCACAGGCACTTCACATGGGTGATGATGTTCCTCATTAGCAGCGGGTCGCCCTGGTAATGGCTGCTCTAGCTTGGCTTTGGCACAGGCACTTCACGTGGGTGATGATGTTCCCCATTAGCAGCGGGTCACCCTGGTAATGGCTGCTCTAGCTTGGCTTTGGCACAGGCACTTCACGTGGGTGATGATGTTCCTCATTAGCAGCGGGTCGCCCTGGTAATGGCTGCTCTAGCTTGGCTTTGGCACAGGCACTTCACGTGGGTGATGATGTTCCCCATTAGCAGAGAGTCACCCTGGTAATGGCTGCTCTAGCTTGGCTTTGGCACGGGCACTTCACGTGGGTGATGATGTTCCTCATTAGCAGCGGGTCGCCCTGGTAATGGCTGCTCTAGCTTGGCTTTGGCACAGGCACTTCACGTGGGTGATGATGTTCCTCATTAGCAGCAGGTCACCCTGGTAATGGCTGCTCTAGCTTGGCTTTGGCACAGGCACTTCACGTGGGTGATGATGTTCCCATTAGCAGCGGGTCGCCCTGGTAATGGCTGCTCTAGCTTGGCTTTGGCACAGGCACTTCACGTGGGTGATGATGTTCCCCATTAGCAGCGGGTCGCCCTGGTAATGGCTGCTCTAGCTTGGCTTTGGCACGGGCACTTCACGTGGGTGATGATGTTCCTCATTAGCAGCGGGTCGCCCTGGTAATGGCTGCTCTAGCTTGGCTTTGGCACAGGCACTTCACGTGGGTGATGATGTTCCTCATTAGCAGCGGGTCGCCCTGGTAATGGCTGCTCTAGCTTGGCTTTGGCACAGGCACTTCACGTGGGTGATGATGTTCCTCATTAGCAGCAGGTCACCCTGGTAATGGCTGCTCTAGCTTGGCTTTGGCACAGGCACTTCACGTGCGTGATGATGTTCCTCATTAGCAGCGGGTCGCCCTGGTAATGGCTGCTCTAGCTTGGCTTTGGCACAGGCACTTCACGTGGGTGATGATGTTCCCCATTAGCAGCAGGTCGCCCTGGTAATGGCTGCTCTAGCTTGGCTTTGGCACGGGCACTTCACGTGGGTGATGATGTTCCCCATTAGCAGCGGGTCGCCCTGGTAATGGCTGCTCTAGCTTGGCTTTGGCCCAGGCACTTCACGTGGGTGATGATGTTCCTCATTAGCAGCGGGTCGCCCTGGTAATGGCTGCTCTAGCTTGGCTTTGGCACAGGCACTTCACGTGGGTGATGATGTTCCTCATTAGCAGCGGGTCGCCCTGGTAATGGCTGCTCTAGCTTGGCTTTGGCACAGGCACTTCACGTGGGTGATGATGTTCCCCATTAGCAGAGAGTCACCCTGGTAATGGCTGCTCTAGCTTGGCTTTGGCACAGGCACTTCACGTGGGTGATGATGTTCCTCATTAGCAGAGAGTCACCCTGGTAATGGCTGCTCTAGCTTGGCTGTGGCACAGGCACTTCACGTGGGTGATGATGTTCCTCATTAGCAGCGGGTCGCCCTGGTAATGGCTGCTCTAGCTTGGCTTTGGCACAGGCACTTCACGTGGGTGATGATGTTCCCATTAGCAGCGGGTCGCCCTGGTAATGGCTGCTCTAGCTTGGCTTTGGCACGGGCACTTCACGTGGGTGATGACGTTCCTCATTAGCAGCGGGTCGCCCTGGTAATGGCTGCTCTAGCTTGGCTGTGGCACAGGCACTTCACGTGGGTGATGATGTTCCCCATTAGCAGCGGGTCGCCCTGGTAATGGCTTCTCTAGCTTGGCTGTGGCACGGGCACTTAACGTGGGTGATGATGTTCCTCATTAGCAGCGGGTCGCCCTGGTAATGGCTGCTCTAGCTTGGCTTTGGCACGGGCACTTCACGTGGGGGATGATGTTCCTCATTAGCAGCGGGTCGCCCTGGTAATGGCTGCTCTAGCTTGGCTTTGGCACAGGCACTTCACATGAGTGATGATGTTCCCCATTAGCAGAGAGTCACCCTGGTAATGGCTGCTCTAGCTTGGCTTTGGCACAGGCACTTCACGTGGGTGATGATGTTCCTCATTAGCAGCGGGTCGCCCTGGTAATGGCTGCTCTAGCTTGGCTTTGGCACAGGCACTTCACGTGGGTGATGATGTTCCCCATTAGCAGCGGGTCACCCTGGTAATGGCTGCTCTAGCTTGGCTTTGGCACAGGCACTTCACGTGGGTGATGATGTTCCTCATTAGCAGCGGGTCACCCTGGTAATGGCTGCTCTAGCTTGGCTTTGGCACGGGCACTTCACATGGGTGATGATGTTCCCCATTAGCAGCAGGTCGCCCTGGTAATGGCTGCTCTAGCTTGGCTTTGGCACAGGCACTTCACGTGGGTGATGATGTTCCCATTAGCAGCGGGTCACCCTGGTAATGGCTGCTCTAGCTTGGCTTTGGCACGGGCACTTCACGTGGGTGATGATGTGCCCATTAGCAGCGGGTCGCCCTGGTAATGGCTGCTCTAGCTTGGCTTTGGCACAGGCACTTCACATGGGTGATGATGTTCCCATTAGCAGCGGGTCGCCCTGGTAATGGCTGCTCTAGCTTGGCTTTGGCACATGCACTTCACGTGGGTGATGATGTTCCCCATTAGCAGCGGGTCGCCCTGGTAATGGCTGCTCTAGCTTGGCTTTGGCACGGGCAATTCACGTGGGTGATGATGTTCCTCATTAGCAGAGGGTCACCCTGGTAATGGCTGCTCTAGCTTGGCTTTGGTACGGGCACTTCACGTGGGTGATGATGTTCCTCATTAGCAGCGGGTCGCCCTGGTAATGGCTGCTCTAGCTTGGCTTTGGCACAGGCACTTCACGTGGGTGATGATGTTCCCCATTAGCAGCGGGTCGCCCTGGTAATGGCTGCTCTAGCTTGGCTTTGGCACAGGCACTTCACGTGGGTGATGATGTTCCTCATTAGCAGAGAGTCACCCTGGTAATGGCTGCTCTAGCTTGGCTTTGGCACGGGCACTTCACGTGGGTGATGATGTTCCTCATTAGCAGCGGGTCACCCTGGTAATGGCTGCTCTAGCTTGGCTTTGGCACAGGCACGTCACGTGGGTGATGATGTTCCCCATTAGCAGCGGGTCACCCTGGTAATGGCTGCTCTAGCTTGGCTTTGGCACAGGCACTTCACGTGGGTGATGATGTTCCTCATTAGCAGCGGGTCGCCCTGGTAATGGCTGCTCTAGCTTGGCACGGGCACTTCACGTGGGTGATGATGTTCCCCATTAGCAGCGGGTCACCCTGGTAATGGCTGCTCTAGCTTGGCTTTGGCACTTCACGTGGGTGATGATGTTCCCCATTAGCAGAGAGTCACCCTGGTAATGGCTGCTCTAGCTTGGCTTTGGCACAGGCACTTCACGTGGGTGATGATGTTCCCCATTAGCAGCGGGTCGCCCTGGTAATGGCTGCTCTAGCTTGGCTTTGGCACAGGCACTTCACGTGGGTGATGATGTTCCTCATTAGCAGAGAGTCACCCTGGTAATGGCTGCTCTAGCTTGGCTTTGGCACGGGCACTTCACGTGGGTGATGATGTTCCTCATTAGCAGCGGGTCGCCCTGGTAATGGCTGCTCTAGCTTGGCTTTGGCACAGGCACTTCACGTGGGTGATGATGTTCCTCATTAGCAGAGAGTCACCCTGGTAATGGCTGCTCTAGCTTGGCTTTGGCACAGGCACTTCACGTGGGTGATGATGTTCCCCATTAGCAGCGGGTCACCCTGGTAATGGCTGCTCTAACTTGGCTGTGGCACAGGCACTTCACATGGGTGATGATGTTCCCCATTAGCAGAGAGTCACCCTGGTAATGGCTGCTCTAGCTTGGCTTTGGCACAGGCACTTCACGTGGGTGATGATGTTCCCCATTAGCAGAGAGTCACCCTGGTAATGGCTGTTGTGGCTTGGCATTGGCACAGGCACTTCACGTGGGTGATGATGTTCCTCATTAGCAGCGTGTCACCCTGGTAATGGCTGCTCTAGCTTGGCTTTGGCACGGGCACTTCACGTGGGTGATGATGTTCCCCATTAGCAGAGAGTCACCCTGGTAATGGCTGCTCTAGCTTGGCTTTGGCACGGGCACTTCACGTGGGTGATGATGTTCCCCATTAGCAGCGGGTCACCCTGGTAATGGCTGCTCTAGCTTGGCTTTGGCACGGGCACTTCACGTGGGTGATGATGTTCCTCATTAGCAGCGGGTCACCCTGGTAATGGCTGCTCTAGCTTGGCTGTGGCACAGGCGCTTCACGTGGGTGATGATGTTCCCATTAGCAGCAGGTCACCCTGGTAATGGCTGCTCTAGCTTGGCTTTGGCACTTCACGTGGGTGATGATGTTCCCCATTAGCAGCAGGTCGCCCTGGTAATGGCTGCTCTAGCTTGGCTTTGGCACAGGCACTTCACGTGGGTGATGATGTTCCTCATTAGCAGCGGGTCGCCCTGGTAATGGCTGCTCTAGCTTGGCTTTGGCACAGGCACTTCACGTGGGTGATGATGTTCCTCATTAGCAGCGGGTCGCCCTGGTAATGGCTGCTCTAGCTTGGCTTTGGCACAGGCACTTCACGTGGGTGATGATGTTCCCCATTAGCAGCGGGTCGCCCTGGTAATGGCTGCTCTAGCTTGGCTTTGGCACAGGCACTTCACGTGGGTGATGATGTTCCCCATTAGCAGAGAGTCACCCTGGTAATGGCTGCTCTAGCTTGGCTTTGGCACAGGCACTTCACGTGGGTGATGATGTTCCTCATTAGCAGCGGGTCACCCTGGTAATGGCTGCTCTAGCTTGGCTTTGGCACGGGCACTTCACGTGGGTGATGATGTTCCTCATTAGCAGCGGGTCGCCCTGGTAATGGCTGCTCTAGCTTGGCTTTGGCACAGGCACTTCACGTGGGTGATGATGTTCCTCATTAGCAGCGGGTCGCCCTGGTAATGGCTGCTCTAGCTTGGCTGTGGCACAGGCACTTCACGTGGGTGATGATGTTCCTCATTAGCAGCGGGTCACCCTGGTAATGGCTGCTCTAGCTTGGCTTTGGCACAGGCACTTCACATGGGTGATGATGTTCCTCATTAGCAACGGGTCGCCCTGGTAATGGCTGCTCTAGCTTGGCTTTGGCACAGGCACTTCACGTGGGTGATGATGTTCCCCATTAGCAGCGGGTCGCCCTGGTAATGGCTGCTCTAGCTTGGCTTTGGCACAGGCACTTCACATGGGTGATGATGTTCCCCATTAGCAGCGATTCGCCCTGGTAATGGCTGCTCTAGCTTGGCTTTGGCACAGGCATTTCACGTGGGTGATGACGTTCCCCATTAGCAGCGGGTCGCCCTGGTAATGGCTGCTCTAGCTTGGCTTTGGCACAGGCACTTCACGTGGGTGATGATGTTCCTCATTAGCAGCGGGTCGCCCTGGTAATGGCTGCTCTAGCTTGGCTTTGGCACAGGCACTTCACGTGGGTGATGATGTTCCTCATTAGCAGCGGGTCGCCCTGGTAATGGCTGCTCTAGCTTGGCTTTGGCACAGGCACTTCACGTGGGTGATGATGTTCCTCATTAGCAGCGGGTCGCCCTGGTAATGGCTGCTCTAGCTTGGCTTTGGCACAGGCACTTCACGTGGGTGATGATGTTCCCCATTAGCAGCGGGTCACCCTGGTAATGGCTGCTCTAGCTTGGCTTTGGCACAGGCACTTCACGTGGGTGATGATGTTCCTCATTAGCAGCGGGTCGCCCTGGTAATGGCTGCTCTAGCTTGGCTTTGGCACAGGCACTTCACGTGGGTGATGATGTTCCCCATTAGCAGCGGGGTCGCCCTGGTAATGGCTGCTCTAGCTTGGCTTTGGCACGGGCACTTCACGTGGGTGATGATGTTCCTCATTAGCAGCGGGTCGCCCTGGTAATGGCTGCTCTAGCTTGGCTTTGGCACAGGCACTTCACGTGGGTGATGATGTTCCCCATTAGCAGCGGGTCGCCCTGGTAATGTCTGCTCTAGCTTGGCTTTGGCACAGGCACTTCACGTGGGTGATGATGTTCCCATTAGCAGCGGGTCGCCCTGGTAATGGCTGCTCTAGCTTGGCTTTGGCACAGGCACTTCACGTGGGTGATGATGTTCCTCATTAGCAGCGGGTCGCCCTGGTAATGGCTGCTCTAGCTTGGCTTTGGCACAGGCACTTCACGTGGGTGATGATGTTCCTCATTAGCAGAGAGTCACCCTGGTAATGGCTGCTCTAGCTTGGCTTTGGCACAGGCACTTCACGTGGGTGATGATGTTCCTCATTAGCAGCGGGTCGCCCTGGTAATGGCTGCTCTAGCTTGGCTTTGGCACGGGCACTTCACGTGGGTGATGATGTTCCCATTAGCAGCGGGTCACCCTGGTAATGGCTGCTCTAGCCTGGCTTTGGCACGGGCACTTCACGTGGGTGATGATGTTCCTCATTAGCAGCGGGTCACCCTGGTAATGGCTGCTCTAGCTTGGCTTTGGCACAGGCACTTCACGTGGGTGATGATGTTCCTCATTAGCAGCGGGTCGCCCTGGTAATGGCTGCTCTAGCTTGGCTTTGGCACGGGCACTTCACGTGGGTGATGATGTTCCCCATTAGCAGCAGGTCACCCTGGTAATGGCTGCTCTAGCTTGGCTTTGGCACAGGCACTTCACGTGGGTGATGATGTTCCTCATTAGCAGCGGGTCACCCTGGTAATGGCTGCTCTAGCTTGGCTTTGGCACGGGCACTTCACGTGGGTGATGATGTTCCTCATTAGCAGCGGGTCACCCTGGTAATGGCTGCTCTAGCTTGGCTTTGGCACAGGCACTTCACGTGGGTGATGATGTTCCTCATTAGCAGCGGGTCGCCCTGGTAATGGCTGCTCTAGCTTGGCTTTGGCACGGGCACTTCACGTGGGTGATGATGTTCCCCATTAGCAGCAGGTCACCCTGGTAATGGCTGCTCTAGCTTGGCTTTGGCACAGGCACTTCACGTGGGTGATGATGTTCCTCATTAGCAGCGGGTCACCCTGGTAATGGCTGCTCTAGCTTGGCTTTGGCACGGGCACTTCACGTGGGTGATGATGTTCCCCATTAGCAGCAGGTCACCCTGGTAATGGCTGCTCTAGCTTGGCTTTGGCACAGGCACTTCACGTGGGTGATGATGTTCCTCATTAGCAGCGGGTCACCCTGGTAATGGCTGCTCTAGCTTGGCTTTGGCACGGGCACTTCACGTGGGTGATGATGTTCCCCATTAGCAGCGGGTCGCCCTGGTAATGGCTGCTCTAGCTTGGCTTTGGCACGGGCACTTCACGTGGGTGATGATGTTCCCCATTAGCAGCGGGTCACCCTGGTAATGGCTGCTCTAGCTTGGCTTTGGCACAGGCACTTCACGTGGGTGATGATGTTCCTCATTAGCAGCGGGTCGCCCTGGTAATGGCTGCTCTAGCTTGGCTTTGGCACAGGCACTTCACGTGGGTGATGATGTTCCTCATTAGCAGAGAGTCACCCTGGTAATGGCTGCTCTAGCTTGGCTTTGGCACAGGCACTTCACGTGGGTGATGATGTTCCTCATTAGCAGCAGGTCACCCTGGTAATGGCTGCTCTAGCTTGGCTTTGGCACAGGCACTTCACGTGGGTGATGATGTTCCTCATTAGCAGCGGGTCGCCCTGGTAATGGCTGCTCTAGCTTGGCTTTGGCACAGGCACTTCACGTGGGTGATGATGTTCCCCATTAGCAGAGAGTCACCCTGGTAATGGCTGCTCTAGCTTGGCTTTGGCACAGGCACTTCACGTGGGTGATGATGTTCCTCATTAGCAGCGGGTCGCCCTGGTAATGGCTGCTCTAGCTTGGCTTTGGCACGGGCACTTCACGTGGGTGATGATGTTCCCCATTAGCAGCAGGTCTCCCTGGTAATGGCTGCTCTAGCTTGGCTTTGGCACAGGCACTTCACGTGGGTGATGATGTTCCTCATTAGCAGCGGGTCGCCCTGGTAATGGCTGCTCTAGCTTGGCTTTGGCACAGGCACTTCACGTGGGTGATGATGTTCCTCATTAGCAGCGGGTCGCCCTGGTAATGGCTGCTCTAGCTTGGCTTTGGCACAGGCACTTCACGTGGGTGATGATGTTCCTCATTAGCAGCGGGTCACCCTGGTAATGGCTGCTCTAGCTTGGCTTTGGCACGGGCACTTCACGTGGGTGATGATGTTCCTCATTAGCAGAGAGTCACCCTGGTAATGGCTGCTCTAGCTTGGCTTTGGCACGGGCACTTCACGTGGGTGATGATGTTCCCCATTAGCAGCGGGTCGCCCTGGTAATGGCTGCTCTAGCTTGGCTTTGGCACAGGCACTTCACGTGGGTGATGATGTTCCCCATTAGCAGAGAGTCACCCTGGTAATGGCTGCTCTAGCTTGGCTTTGGCACAGGCACTTCACGTGGGTGATGATGTTCCTCATTAGCAACGGGTCGCCCTGGTAATGGCTGCTCTAGCTTGGCTGTGGCACAGGCACTTCACGTGGGTGATGATGTTCCTCATTAGCAGCGGGTCGCCCTGGTAATGGCTGCTCTAGCTTGGCTTTGGCACAGGCACTTCACGTGGGTGATGATGTTCCCCATTAGCAGAGAGTCACCCTGGTAATGGCTGCTCTAGCTTGGCTTTGGCACAGGCACTTCACGTGGGTGATGATGTTCCTCATTAGCAACGGGTCGCCCTGGTAATGGCTGCTCTAGCTTGGCTTTGGCACGGGCACTTCACGTGGGTGATGATGTTCCTCATTAGCAGCGGGTCGCCCTGGTAATGGCTGCTCTAGCTTGGCTTTGGCACGGGCACTTCACGTGGGTGATGATGTTCCTCATTAGCAGCGAGTCGCCCTGGTAATGGCTGCTCTAGCTTGGCTTTGGCACAGGCACTTCACGTGGGTGATGATGTTCCCCATTAGCAGCGGGTCACCCTGGTAATGGCTGCTCTAGCTTGGCTTTGGCACAGGCACTTCACGTGGGTGATGATGTTCCCCATTAGCAGCGGGTCACCCTGGTAATGGCTGCTCTAGCTTGGCTTTGGCACAGGCACTTCACGTGGGTGATGATGTTCCTCATTAGCAGCGGGTCGCCCTGGTAATGGCTGCTCTAGCTTGGCTTTGGCACAGGCACTTCACGTGGGTGATGACGTTCCCCATTAGCAGCAGGTCGCCCTGGTAATGGCTGCTCTAGCTTGGCTTTGGCACAGGCACTTCACATGGGTGATGATGTTCCTCATTAGCAGCGGGTCGCCCTGGTAATGGCTGCTCTAGCTTGGCTTTGGCACAGGCACTTCACGTGGGTGATGATGTTCCTCATTAGCAGCGGGTCGCCCTGGTAATGGCTGCTCTAGCTTGGCTTTGGCACGGGCACTTCACGTGGGTGATGATGTTCCTCATTAGCAGAGAGTCACCCTGGTAATGGCTGCTCTAGCTTGGCTTTGGCACAGGCACTTCACGTGGGTGATGATGTTCCTCATTAGCAGCGGGTCGCCCTGGTAATGGCTGCTCTAGCTTGGCTGTGGCACGGGCACTTCACGTGGGTGATGACGTTCCCCATTAGCAGCGGGTCGCCCTGGTAATGGCTGCTCTAGCTTGGCTGTGGCACGGGCACTTCACGTGGGTGATGACGTTCCCCATTAGCAGCGGGTCGCCCTGGTAATGGCTGCTCTAGCTTGGCTGTGGCACAGGCACTTCACGTGGGTGATGACGTTCCCCATTAGCAGCGGGTCGCCCTGGTAATGGCTGCTCTAGCTTGGCTTTGGCACGGGCACTTCACGTGGGTGATGATGTTCCCCATTAGCAGCGGGTCGCCCTGGTAATGGCTGCTCTAGCTTGGCTTTGGCACTTCACGTGGGTGATGATGTTCCCCATTAGCAGCAGGTCGCCCTGGTAATGGCTGCTCTAGCTTGGCTTTGGCACGGGCACTTCACGTGGGTGATGATGTTCCTCATTAGCAGCGGGTCACCCTGGTAATGGCTGCTCTAGCTTGGCTTTGGCACAGGCACTTCACGTGGGTGATGATGTTCCTCATTAGCAGAGAGTCACCCTGGTAATGGCTGCTCTAGCTTGGCTTTGGCACAGGCACTTCACGTGGGTGATGATGTTCCTCATTAGCAGAGAGTCACCCTGGTAATGGCTGCTCTAGCTTGGCTTTGGCACAGGCACTTCACGTGGGTGATGATGTTCCCCATTAGCAGCGGGTTGCCATGGTAATGGCTGCTCTAGCTTGGCTTTGGCACAGGCACTTCACGTGGGTGATGATGTTCCTCATTAGCAGCGGGTCGCCCTGGTAATGGCTGCTCTAGCTTGGCTTTGGCACGGGCACTTCACGTGGGTGATGATGTTCCTCATTAGCAGCGGGTCGCCCTGGTAATGGCTGCTCTAGCTTGGCTTTGGCACACGCACTTCACGTGGGTGATGATGTTCCTCATTAGCAGCGGGTCGCCCTGGTAATGGCTGCTCTAGCTTGGCTTTGGCACGGGCACTTCACGTGGGTGATGATGTTCCTCATTAGCAGAGAGTCGCCCTGGTAATGGCTGCTCTAGCTTGGCTTTGGCACAGGCACTTCACGTGGGTGATGATGTTCCCCATTAGCAGCGGGTCGCCCTGGTAATGGCTGCTCTAGCTTGGCTTTGGCACAGGCACTTCACGTGGGTGATGATGTTCCTCATTAGCAGCGGGTCGCCCTGGTAATGGCTGCTCTAGCTTGGCTTTGGCACGGGCACTTCACGTGGGTGATGATGTTCCTCATTAGCAGCAGGTCACCCTGGTAATGGCTGCTCTAGCTTGGCTTTGGCACGGGCACTTCACGTGGGTGATGATGTTCCTCATTAGCAGCGGGTCGCCCTGGTAATGGCTGCTCTAGCTTGGCTTTGGCACGGGCACTTCACGTGGGTGATGATGTTCCTCATTAGCAGCGGGTCGCCCTGGTAATGGCTGCTCTAGCTTGGCTTTGGCACAGGCACTTCACGTGGGTGATGATGTTCCTCATTAGCAGCGGGTCGCCCTGGTAATGGCTGCTCTAGCTTGGCTTTGGCACAGGCACTTCACGTGGGTGATGATGTTCCCCATTAGCAGCGGGTCGCCCTGGTAATGGCTGCTCTAGCTTGGCTTTGGCACAGGCACTTCACGTGGGTGATGATGTTCCCCATTAGCAGCGGGTCACCCTGGTAATGTCTGCTCTAGCTTGGCTTTGGCACAGGCACTTCACGTGGGTGATGATGTTCCCCATTAGCAGCGGGTCGCCCTGGTAATGGCTGCTCTAGCTTGGCTTTGGCACAGGCACTTCACGTGGGTGATGATGTTCCTCATTAGCAGCGGGTCACCCTGGTAATGGCTGCTCTAGCTTGGCTTTGGCACAGGCACTTCACATGGGTGATGATGTTCCTCATTAGCAGCGGGTCGCCCTGGTAATGGCTGCTCTAGCTTGGCTTTGGCACAGGCACTTCACGTGGGTGATGATGTTCCTCATTAGCAGCGGGTCGCCCTGGTAATGGCTGCTCTAGCTTGGCTTTGGCACGGGCACTTCACGTGGGTGATGATGTTCCTCATTAGCAGCGGGTCGCCCTGGTAATGGCTGCTCTAGCTTGGCTTTGGCACGGGCACTTCACGTGGGTGATGATGTTCCCCATTAGCAGCGGGTCGCCCTGGTAATGGCTGCTCTAGCTTGGCTTTGGCACTGGCACTTCACGTGGGTGATGATGTTCCCCATTAGCAGCGGGTCACCCTGGTAATGGCTGCTCTAGCTTGGCTTTGGCACAGGCACTTCACGTGGGTGATGATGTTCCTCATTAGCAGCGGGTCGCCCTGGTAATGGCTGCTCTAGCTTGGCTTTGGCACAGGCACTTCACGTGGGTGATGATGTTCCTCATTAGCAGCGGGTCACCCTGGTAATGGCTGCTCTAGCTTGGCTTTGGCACAGGCACTTCACGTGGGTGATGATGTTCCCCATTAGCAGCGGGGTCGCCCTGGTAATGGCTGCTCTAGCTTGGCTTTGGCACGGGCACTTCACGTGGGTGATGATGTTCCCCATTAGCAGAGAGTCACCCTGGTAATGGCTGCTCTAGCTTGGCTTTGGCACAGGCACTTCACGTGGGTGATGATGTTCCCCATTAGCAGCGGGTCACCCTGGTAATGGCTGCTCTAGCTTGGCTTTGGCACAGGCACTTCACGTGGGTGATGATGTTCCCCATTAGCAGCGGGTCACCCTGGTAATGGCTGCTCTAGCTTGGCTTTGGCACAGGCACTTCACGTGGGTGATGATGTTCCTCATTAGCAGAGAGTCACCCTGGTAATGGCTGCTCTAGCTTGGCTTTGGCACAGGCACTTCACGTGGGTGATGATGCTCCTCATTAGCAGCGGGTCGCCCTGGTAATGGCTGCTCTAGCTTGGCTTTGGCACAGGCACTTCATGTGGGTGATGATGTTCCTCATTAGCAGCGGTCACCCTGGTAATGGCTGCTCTAGCTTGGCTTTGGCACGGGCACTTCACGTGGGTGATGATGTTCCTCATTAGCAGCGGGTCACCCTGGTAATGGCTGCTCTAGCTTGGCTTTGGCACGGGCACTTCACGTGGGTGATGATGTTCCTCATTAGCAGCGGGTCGCCCTGGTAATGGCTGCTCTAGCTTGGCTTTGGCACGGGCACTTCACGTGGGTGATGATGTTCCTCATTAGCAGCAGGTCGTCCTGGTAATGTCTGCTCTAGCTTGGCTTTGGCACAGGCACTTCACGTGGGTGATGATGTTCCCCATTAGCAGAGAGTCACCCTGGTAATGGCTGCTCTAGCTTGGCTTTGGCACAGGCACTTCACGTGGGTGATGATGTTCCTCATTAGCAGCAGGTCACCCTGGTAATGGCTGCTCTAGCTTGGCTTTGGCACAGGCACTTCACGTGGGTGATGATGTTCCCATTAGCAGCGGGTCGCCCTGGTAATGGCTGCTCTAGCTTGGCTTTGGCACAGGCACTTCACGTGGGTGATGATGTTCCCATTAGCAGCGGGTCACCCTGGTAATGGCTGCTCTAGCTTGGCTTTGGCACAGGCACTTCACGTGGGTGATGATGTTCCCCATTAGCAGCGGGTCGCCCTGGTAATGGCTGCTCTAGCTTGGCTTTGGCACAGGCACTTCACGTGGGTGATGATGTTCCTCATTAGCAGCGAGTCGCCCTGGTAATGGCTGCTCTAGCTTGGCTGTGGCACGGGCACTTCACGTGCGTGATGATGTTCCTCATTAGCAGCGGGTCGCCCTGGTAATGGCTGCTCTAGCTTGGCTTTGGCACGGGCACTTCACGTGGGTGATGATGTTCCTCATTAGCAGCGGGTCGCCCTGGTAATGGCTGCTCTAGCTTGGCTTTGGCACGGGCACTTCACGTGGGTGATGATGCTCCTCATTAGCAGCGGGTCGCCCTGGTAATGGCTGCTCTAGCTTGGCTTTGGCACGGGCACTTCACGTGGGTGATGATGTTCCTCATTAGCAGCGGGTCGCCCTGGTAATGGCTGCTCTAGCTTGGCTTTGGCACAGGCACTTCACGTGGGTGATGATGTTCCTCATTAGCAGCGGGTCGCCCTGGTAATGGCTGCTCTAGCTTGGCTTTGGCACAGGCACTTCACGTGGGTGATGATGTTCCCCATTAGCAGAGAGTCACCCTGGTAATGGCTGCTCTAGCTTGGCTTTGGCACGGGCACTTCACGTGGGTGATGATGTTCCCCATTAGCAGTGGGTCGCCCTGGTAATGGCTGCTCTAGCTTGGCTGTGGCACGGGCACTTCACGTGGGTGATGATGTTCCTCATTAGCAGAGAGTCACCCTGGTAATGGCTGCTCTAGCTTGGCTTTGGCACAGGCACTTCACGTGGGTGATGATGTTTCTCATTAGCAGCGGGTCACCCTGGTAATGGCTGCTCTAGCTTGGCTTTGGCACGGGCACTTCACGTGGGTGATGATGTTCCTCATTAGCAGCGGGTCGCCCTGGTAATGGCTGCTCTAGCTTGGCTTTGGCACAGGCACTTCACGTGGGTGATGATGTTCCCCATTAGCAGCGGGTCGCCCTGGTAATGGCTGCTCTAGCTTGGCTTTGGCACAGGCACTTCACGTGGGTGATGATGTTCCTCATTAGCAGCGGGTCGCCCTGGTAATGGCTGCTCTAGCTTGGCTTTGGCACAGGCACTTCACGTGGGTGATGATGTTCCTCATTAGCAGAGAGTCGCCCTGGTAATGGCTGCTCTAGCTTGGCTTTGGCACAGGCACTTCACGTGGGTGATGATGTTCCTCATTAGCAGAGAGTCACCCTGGTAATGGCTGCTCTAGCTTGGCTTTGGCACAGGCACTTCACGTGGGTGATGATGTTCCTCATTAGCAGCGGGTCGCCCTGGTAATGGCTGCTCTAGCTTGGCTTTGGCACAGGCACTTCACGTGGGTGATGATGTTCCCCATTAGCAGAGAGTCACCCTGGTAATGGCTGCTCTAGCTTGGCTTTGGCACAGGCACTTCACATGGGTGATGATGTTCCTCATTAGCAACGGGTCACCCTGGTAATGGCTGCTCTAGCTTGGCTTTGGCACAGGCACTTCACGTGGGTGATGATGTTCCTCATTAGCAGCGGGTCACCCTGGTAATGGCTGCTCTAGCTTGGCTTTGGCACGGGCACTTCACGTGGGTGATGATGTTCCTCATTAGCAGCGGGTCGCCCTGGTAATGGCTGCTCTAGCTTGGCTTTGGCACGGGCACTTCACGTGGGTGATGATGTTCCTCATTAGCAGAGAGTCACCCTGGTAATGGCTGCTCTAGCTTTGCTTTGGCACAGGCACTTCACGTGGGTGATGATGTTCCTCATTAGCAGCGGGTCGCCCTGGTAATGGCTGCTCTAGCTTGGCTTTGGCACAGGCACTTCACGTGGGTGATGATGTTCCCCATTAGCAGCGGGTCACCCTGGTAATGGCTGCTCTAGCTTGGCATGGGCACTTCACGTGGGTGATGATGTTCCTCATTAGCAGCGGGTCACCCTGGTAATGGCTGCTCTAGCTTGGCTTTGGCACAGGCACTTCACGTGGGTGATGATGTTCCCCATTAGCAGCGGGTCACCCTGGTAATGGCTGCTCTAGCTTGGCTTTGGCACAGGCACTTCACGTGGGTGATGATGTTCCCCATTAGCAGAGAGTCGCCCTGGTAATGGCTGCTCTAGCTTGGCTTTGGCACAGGCACTTCACGTGGGTGATGATGTTCCTCATTAGCAACGGGTCGCCCTGGTAATGGCTGCTCTAGCTTGGCTGTGGCACAGGCACTTCACGTGGGTGATGATGTTCCTCATTAGCAGCGGGTCGCCCTGGTAATGGCTGCTCTAGCTTAGCTTTGGCACGGGCACTTCACGTGGGTGATGATGTTCCCCATTAGCAGCGGGTCGCCCTGGTAATGGCTGCTCTAGCTTGGCTTTGGCACGGGCACTTCACGTGGGTGATGATGTTCCCCATTAGCAGCGGGTCACCCTGGTAATGGCTGCTCTAGCTTGGCTTTGGCACAGGCACTTCACGTGGGTGATGATGTTCCTCATTAGCAGCGGGTCGCCCTGGTAATGGCTGCTCTAGCTTGGCTTTGGCACAGGCACTTCACGTGGGTGATGATGTTCCTCATTAGCAGAGAGTCACCCTGGTAATGGCTGCTCTAGCTTGGCTTTGGCACAGGCACTTCACGTGGGTGATGATGTTCCTCATTAGCAGCAGGTCACCCTGGTAATGGCTGCTCTAGCTTGGCTTTGGCACAGGCACTTCACGTGGGTGATGATGTTCCTCATTAGCAGCGGGTCGCCCTGGTAATGGCTGCTCTAGCTTGGCTTTGGCACAGGCACTTCACGTGGGTGATGATGTTCCCCATTAGCAGAGAGTCACCCTTGTAATGGCTGCTCTAGCTTGGCTTTGGCACAGGCACTTCACGTGGGTGATGATGTTCCTCATTAGCAGCGGGTCGCCCTGGTAATGGCTGCTCTAGCTTGGCTTTGGCACGGGCACTTCACGTGGGTGATGATGTTCCCCATTAGCAGCAGGTCTCCCTGGTAATGGCTGCTCTAGCTTGGCTTTGGCACAGGCACTTCACGTGGGTGATGATGTTCCTCATTAGCAGCGGGTCGCCCTGGTAATGGCTGCTCTAGCTTGGCTTTGGCACAGGCACTTCACGTGGGTGATGATGTTCCTCATTAGCAGCGGGTCGCCCTGGTAATGGCTGCTCTAGCTTGGCTTTGGCACAGGCACTTCACGTGGGTGATGATGTTCCTCATTAGCAGCGGGTCACCCTGGTAATGGCTGCTCTAGCTTGGCTTTGGCACGGGCACTTCACGTGGGTGATGATGTTCCTCATTAGCAGAGAGTCACCCTGGTAATGGCTGCTCTAGCTTGGCTTTGGCACGGGCACTTCACGTGGGTGATGATGTTCCCCATTAGCAGCGGGTCGCCCTGGTAATGGCTGCTCTAGCTTGGCTTTGGCACAGGCACTTCACGTGGGTGATGATGTTCCCCATTAGCAGAGAGTCACCCTGGTAATGGCTGCTCTAGCTTGGCTTTGGCACAGGCACTTCACGTGGGTGATGATGTTCCTCATTAGCAACGGGTCGCCCTGGTAATGGCTGCTCTAGCTTGGCTGTGGCACAGGCACTTCACGTGGGTGATGATGTTCCTCATTAGCAGCGGGTCGCCCTGGTAATGGCTGCTCTAGCTTGGCTTTGGCACAGGCACTTCACGTGGGTGATGATGTTCCCCATTAGCAGAGAGTCACCCTGGTAATGGCTGCTCTAGCTTGGCTTTGGCACAGGCACTTCACGTGGGTGATGATGTTCCTCATTAGCAACGGGTCGCCCTGGTAATGGCTGCTCTAGCTTGGCTTTGGCACAGGCACTTCACGTGGGTGATGATGTTCCTCATTAGCAGCGGGTCGCCCTGGTAATGGCTGCTCTAGCTTGGCTTTGGCACAGGCACTTCACATGGGTGATGACGTTCCCCATTAGCAGCGGGTCACCCTGGTAATGGCTGCTCTAGCTTGGCTTTGGCACAGGCACTTCACGTGGGTGATGATGTTCCTCATTAGCAGCGGGTCGCCCTGGTAATGGCTGCTCTAGCTTGGCTTTGGCACGGGCACTTCACGTGGGTGATGATGTTCCCCATTAGCAGCGGGTGACCCTGGTAATGGCTGCTCTAGCTTGGCTGTGGCACAGGCACTTCACGTGGGTGATGATGTTCCCCATTAGCAGCGGGTCGCCCTGGTAATGGCTGCTCTAGCTTGGCTTTGGCACAGGCACTTCACGTGGGTGATGATGTTCCTCATTAGCAGCGGGTCGCCCTGGTAATGGCTGCTCTAGCTTGGCTTTGGCACGGGCACTTCACGTGGGTGATGATGTTCCTCATTAGCAGCGGGTCGCCCTGGTAATGGCTGCTCTAGCTTGGCTTTGGCACGGGCACTTCACGTGGGTGATGATGTTCCTCATTAGCAGCGGGTCGCCCTGGTAATGGCTGCTCTAGCTTGGCTTTGGCACGGGCACTTCACGTGGGTGATGATGTTCCTCATTAGCAGCGAGTCGCCCTGGTAATGGCTGCTCTAGCTTGGCTTTGGCACAGGCACTTCACGTGGGTGATGATGTTCCCCATTAGCAGCGGGTCACCCTGGTAATGGCTGCTCTAGCTTGGCTTTGGCACAGGCACTTCACGTGGGTGATGATGTTCCCCATTAGCAGCGGGTCACCCTGGTAATGGCTGCTCTAGCTTGGCTTTGGCACAGGCACTTCACGTGGGTGATGATGTTCCTCATTAGCAGCGGGTCGCCCTGGTAATGGCTGCTCTAGCTTGGCTTTGGCACAGGCACTTCACGTGGGTGATGACGTTCCCCATTAGCAGCAGGTCGCCCTGGTAATGGCTGCTCTAGCTTGGCTTTGGCACAGGCACTTCACATGGGTGATGATGTTCCTCATTAGCAGCGGGTCGCCCTGGTAATGGCTGCTCTAGCTTGGCTTTGGCACAGGCACTTCACGTGGGTGATGATGTTCCTCATTAGCAGCGGGTCGCCCTGGTAATGGCTGCTCTAGCTTGGCTTTGGCACGGGCACTTCACGTGGGTGATGATGTTCCTCATTAGCAGAGAGTCACCCTGGTAATGGCTGCTCTAGCTTGGCTTTGGCACAGGCACTTCACGTGGGTGATGATGTTCCTCATTAGCAGCGGGTCGCCCTGGTAATGGCTGCTCTAGCTTGGCTGTGGCACGGGCACTTCACGTGGGTGATGACGTTCCCCATTAGCAGCGGGTCGCCCTGGTAATGGCTGCTCTAGCTTGGCTGTGGCACGGGCACTTCACGTGGGTGATGACGTTCCCCATTAGCAGCGGGTCGCCCTGGTAATGGCTGCTCTAGCTTGGCTGTGGCACAGGCACTTCACGTGGGTGATGACGTTCCCCATTAGCAGCGGGTCGCCCTGGTAATGGCTGCTCTAGCTTGGCTTTGGCACGGGCACTTCACGTGGGTGATGATGTTCCCCATTAGCAGCGGGTCGCCCTGGTAATGGCTGCTCTAGCTTGGCTTTGGCACTTCACGTGGGTGATGATGTTCCCCATTAGCAGCAGGTCGCCCTGGTAATGGCTGCTCTAGCTTGGCTTTGGCACGGGCACTTCACGTGGGTGATGATGTTCCTCATTAGCAGCGGGTCACCCTGGTAATGGCTGCTCTAGCTTGGCTTTGGCACAGGCACTTCACGTGGGTGATGATGTTCCTCATTAGCAGAGAGTCACCCTGGTAATGGCTGCTCTAGCTTGGCTTTGGCACAGGCACTTCACGTGGGTGATGATGTTCCTCATTAGCAGAGAGTCACCCTGGTAATGGCTGCTCTAGCTTGGCTTTGGCACAGGCACTTCACGTGGGTGATGATGTTCCCCATTAGCAGCGGGTTGCCCTGGTAATGGCTGCTCTAGCTTGGCTTTGGCACAGGCACTTCACGTGGGTGATGATGTTCCTCATTAGCAGCGGGTCGCCCTGGTAATGGCTGCTCTAGCTTGGCTTTGGCACGGGCACTTCACGTGGGTGATGATGTTCCTCATTAGCAGCGGGTCGCCCTGGTAATGGCTGCTCTAGCTTGGCTTTGGCACACGCACTTCACGTGGGTGATGATGTTCCTCATTAGCAGCGGGTCGCCCTGGTAATGGCTGCTCTAGCTTGGCTTTGGCACGGGCACTTCACGTGGGTGATGATGTTCCTCATTAGCAGAGAGTCGCCCTGGTAATGGCTGCTCTAGCTTGGCTTTGGCACAGGCACTTCACGTGGGTGATGATGTTCCCCATTAGCAGCGGGTCGCCCTGGTAATGGCTGCTCTAGCTTGGCTTTGGCACAGGCACTTCACGTGGGTGATGATGTTCCTCATTAGCAGCGGGTCGCCCTGGTAATGGCTGCTCTAGCTTGGCTTTGGCACGGGCACTTCACGTGGGTGATGATGTTCCTCATTAGCAGCAGGTCACCCTGGTAATGGCTGCTCTAGCTTGGCTTTGGCACGGGCACTTCACGTGGGTGATGATGTTCCTCATTAGCAGCGGGTCGCCCTGGTAATGGCTGCTCTAGCTTGGCTTTGGCACGGGCACTTCACGTGGGTGATGATGTTCCTCATTAGCAGCGGGTCGCCCTGGTAATGGCTGCTCTAGCTTGGCTTTGGCACAGGCACTTCACGTGGGTGATGATGTTCCCCATTAGCAGCGGGTCGCCCTGGTAATGGCTGCTCTAGCTTGGCTTTGGCACGGGCACTTCACGTGGGTGATGATGTTCCTCATTAGCAGCGGGTCGCCCTGGTAATGGCTGCTCTAGCTTGGCTTTGGCACAGGCACTTCACGTGGGTGATGATGTTCCTCATTAGCAGCGGGTCGCCCTGGTAATGGCTGCTCTAGCTTGGCTTTGGCACAGGCACTTCACATGGGTGATGATGTTCCTCATTAGCAGCGGGTCGCCCTGGTAATGGCTGCTCTAGCTTGGCTTTGGCACAGGCACTTCACGTGGGTGATGATGTTCCTCATTAGCAGCGGGTCGCCCTGGTAATGGCTGCTCTAGCTTGGCTTTGGCACAGGCACTTCACGTGGGTGATGATGTTCCTCATTAGCAGCGGGTCGCCCTGGTAATGGCTGCTCTAGCTTGGCTTTGGCACAGGCACTTCACGTGGGTGATGATGTTCCCCATTAGCAGCGGGTCACCCTGGTAATGGCTGCTCTAGCTTGGCTTTGGCACAGGCACTTCACGTGGGTGATGATGTTCCCCATTAGCAGCGGGTCGCCCTGGTAATGTCTGCTCTAGCTTGGCTTTGGCACAGGCACTTCACGTGGGTGATGATGTTCCCCATTAGCAGCGGGTCGCCCTGGTAATGGCTGCTCTAGCTTGGCTTTGGCACAGGCACTTCACGTGGGTGATGATGTTCCTCATTAGCAGCGGGTCACCCTGGTAATGGCTGCTCTAGCTTGGCTTTGGCACAGGCACTTCACATGGGTGATGATGTTCCTCATTAGCAGCGGGTCGCCCTGGTAATGGCTGCTCTAGCTTGGCTTTGGCACAGGCACTTCACGTGGGTGATGATGTTCCTCATTAGCAGCGGGTCGCCCTGGTAATGGCTGCTCTAGCTTGGCTTTGGCACGGGCACTTCACGTGGGTGATGATGTTCCTCATTAGCAGCGGGTCGCCCTGGTAATGGCTGCTCTAGCTTGGCTTTGGCACGGGCACTTCACGTGGGTGATGATGTTCCCCATTAGCAGCGGGTCGCCCTGGTAATGGCTGCTCTAGCTTGGCTTTGGCACTGGCACTTCACGTGGGTGATGATGTTCCCCATTAGCAGCGGGTCACCCTGGTAATGGCTGCTCTAGCTTGGCTTTGGCACAGGCACTTCACGTGGGTGATGATGTTCCTCATTAGCAGCGGGTCGCCCTGGTAATGGCTGCTCTAGCTTGGCTTTGGCACAGGCACTTCACGTGGGTGATGATGTTCCTCATTAGCAGCGGGTCACCCTGGTAATGGCTGCTCTAGCTTGGCTTTGGCACAGGCACTTCACGTGGGTGATGATGTTCCCCATTAGCAGCGGGGTCGCCCTGGTAATGGCTGCTCTAGCTTGGCTTTGGCACGGGCACTTCACGTGGGTGATGATGTTCCCCATTAGCAGAGAGTCACCCTGGTAATGGCTGCTCTAGCTTGGCTTTGGCACAGGCACTTCACGTGGGTGATGATGTTCCCCATTAGCAGCGGGTCACCCTGGTAATGGCTGCTCTAGCTTGGCTTTGGCACAGGCACTTCACGTGGGTGATGATGTTCCCCATTAGCAGCGGGTCACCCTGGTAATGGCTGCTCTAGCTTGGCTTTGGCACAGGCACTTCACGTGGGTGATGATGTTCCTCATTAGCAGAGAGTCACCCTGGTAATGGCTGCTCTAGCTTGGCTTTGGCACAGGCACTTCACGTGGGTGATGATGCTCCTCATTAGCAGCGGGTCGCCCTGGTAATGGCTGCTCTAGCTTGGCTTTGGCACAGGCACTTCATGTGGGTGATGATGTTCCTCATTAGCAGCGGTCACCCTGGTAATGGCTGCTCTAGCTTGGCTTTGGCACGGGCACTTCACGTGGGTGATGATGTTCCTCATTAGCAGCGGGTCACCCTGGTAATGGCTGCTCTAGCTTGGCTTTGGCACGGGCACTTCACGTGGGTGATGATGTTCCTCATTAGCAGCGGGTCGCCCTGGTAATGGCTGCTCTAGCTTGGCTTTGGCACGGGCACTTCACGTGGGTGATGATGTTCCTCATTAGCAGCAGGTCGTCCTGGTAATGTCTGCTCTAGCTTGGCTTTGGCACAGGCACTTCACGTGGGTGATGATGTTCCCCATTAGCAGAGAGTCACCCTGGTAATGGCTGCTCTAGCTTGGCTTTGGCACAGGCACTTCACGTGGGTGATGATGTTCCTCATTAGCAGCAGGTCACCCTGGTAATGGCTGCTCTAGCTTGGCTTTGGCACAGGCACTTCACGTGGGTGATGATGTTCCCATTAGCAGCGGGTCGCCCTGGTAATGGCTGCTCTAGCTTGGCTTTGGCACAGGCACTTCACGTGGGTGATGATGTTCCCATTAGCAGCGGGTCACCCTGGTAATGGCTGCTCTAGCTTGGCTTTGGCACAGGCACTTCACGTGGGTGATGATGTTCCCCATTAGCAGCGGGTCGCCCTGGTAATGGCTGCTCTAGCTTGGCTTTGGCACAGGCACTTCACGTGGGTGATGATGTTCCTCATTAGCAGCGAGTCGCCCTGGTAATGGCTGCTCTAGCTTGGCTGTGGCACGGGCACTTCACGTGCGTGATGATGTTCCTCATTAGCAGCGGGTCGCCCTGGTAATGGCTGCTCTAGCTTGGCTTTGGCACGGGCACTTCACGTGGGTGATGATGTTCCTCATTAGCAGCGGGTCGCCCTGGTAATGGCTGCTCTAGCTTGGCTTTGGCACGGGCACTTCACGTGGGTGATGATGCTCCTCATTAGCAGCGGGTCGCCCTGGTAATGGCTGCTCTAGCTTGGCTTTGGCACGGGCACTTCACGTGGGTGATGATGTTCCTCATTAGCAGCGGGTCGCCCTGGTAATGGCTGCTCTAGCTTGGCTTTGGCACAGGCACTTCACGTGGGTGATGATGTTCCTCATTAGCAGCGGGTCGCCCTGGTAATGGCTGCTCTAGCTTGGCTTTGGCACAGGCACTTCACGTGGGTGATGATGTTCCCCATTAGCAGAGAGTCACCCTGGTAATGGCTGCTCTAGCTTGGCTTTGGCACGGGCACTTCACGTGGGTGATGATGTTCCCCATTAGCAGCGGGTCGCCCTGGTAATGGCTGCTCTAGCTTGGCTGTGGCACGGGCACTTCACGTGGGTGATGATGTTCCTCATTAGCAGAGAGTCACCCTGGTAATGGCTGCTCTAGCTTGGCTTTGGCACAGGCACTTCACGTGGGTGATGATGTTCCTCATTAGCAGCGGGTCACCCTGGTAATGGCTGCTCTAGCTTGGCTTTGGCACGGGCACTTCACGTGGGTGATGATGTTCCTCATTAGCAGCGGGTCGCCCTGGTAATGGCTGCTCTAGCTTGGCTTTGGCACAGGCACTTCACGTGGGTGATGATGTTCCCCATTAGCAGCGGGTCGCCCTGGTAATGGCTGCTCTAGCTTGGCTTTGGCACAGGCACTTCACGTGGGTGATGATGTTCCTCATTAGCAGCGGGTCGCCCTGGTAATGGCTGCTCTAGCTTGGCTTTGGCACAGGCACTTCACGTGGGTGATGATGTTCCTCATTAGCAGAGAGTCGCCCTGGTAATGGCTGCTCTAGCTTGGCTTTGGCACAGGCACTTCACGTGGGTGATGATGTTCCTCATTAGCAGAGAGTCACCCTGGTAATGGCTGCTCTAGCTTGGCTTTGGCACAGGCACTTCACGTGGGTGATGATGTTCCTCATTAGCAGCGGGTCGCCCTGGTAATGGCTGCTCTAGCTTGGCTTTGGCACAGGCACTTCACGTGGGTGATGATGTTCCCCATTAGCAGAGAGTCACCCTGGTAATGGCTGCTCTAGCTTGGCTTTGGCACAGGCACTTCACATGGGTGATGATGTTCTTCATTAGCAACGGGTCACCCTGGTAATGGCTGCTCTAGCTTGGCTTTGGCACAGGCACTTCACGTGGGTGATGATGTTCCTCATTAGCAGCGGGTCACCCTGGTAATGGCTGCTCTAGCTTGGCTTTGGCACGGGCACTTCACGTGGGTGATGATGTTCCTCATTAGCAGCGGGTCGCCCTGGTAATGGCTGCTCTAGCTTGGCTTTGGCACGGGCACTTCACGTGGGTGATGATGTTCCTCATTAGCAGAGAGTCACCCTGGTAATGGCTGCTCTAGCTTGGCTTTGGCACAGGCACTTCACGTGGGTGATGATGTTCCTCATTAGCAGCGGGTCGCCCTGGTAATGGCTGCTCTAGCTTGGCTTTGGCACAGGCACTTCACGTGGGTGATGATGTTCCCCATTAGCAGCGGGTCACCCTGGTAATGGCTGCTCTAGCTTGGCATGGGCACTTCACGTGGGTGATGATGTTCCTCATTAGCAGCGGGTCACCCTGGTAATGGCTGCTCTAGCTTGGCTTTGGCACAGGCACTTCACGTGGGTGATGATGTTCCTCATTAGCAGAGAGTCACCCTGGTAATGGCTGCTCTAGCTTGGCTTTGGCACAGGCACTTCACGTGGGTGATGATGTTCCCCATTAGCAGCGGGTCGCCCTGGTAATGGCTGCTCTAGCTTGGCTTTGGCACAGGCACTTCACGTGGGTGATGATGTTCCTCATTAGCAGCGGGTCGCCCTGGTAATGGCTGCTCTAGCTTGGCTTTGGCACAGGCACTTCACGTGGGTGATGATGTTCCTCATTAGCAGAGAGTCGCCCTGGTAATGGCTGCTCTAGCTTGGCTTTGGCACAGGCACTTCACGTGGGTGATGATGTTCCTCATTAGCAGAGAGTCACCCTGGTAATGGCTGCTCTAGCTTGGCTTTGGCACAGGCACTTCACGTGGGTGATGATGTTCCTCATTAGCAGCGGGTCGCCCTGGTAATGGCTGCTCTAGCTTGGCTTTGGCACAGGCACTTCACGTGGGTGATGATGTTCCCCATTAGCAGAGAGTCACCCTGGTAATGGCTGCTCTAGCTTGGCTTTGGCACAGGCACTTCACATGGGTGATGATGTTCCTCATTAGCAACGGGTCACCCTGGTAATGGCTGCTCTAGCTTGGCTTTGGCACAGGCACTTCACGTGGGTGATGATGTTCCTCATTAGCAGCGGGTCACCCTGGTAATGGCTGCTCTAGCTTGGCTTTGGCACGGGCACTTCACGTGGGTGATGATGTTCCTCATTAGCAGCGGGTCGCCCTGGTAATGGCTGCTCTAGCTTGGCTTTGGCACGGGCACTTCACGTGGGTGATGATGTTCCTCATTAGCAGAGAGTCACCCTGGTAATGGCTGCTCTAGCTTGGCTTTGGCACAGGCACTTCACGTGGGTGATGATGTTCCTCATTAGCAGCGGGTCGCCCTGGTAATGGCTGCTCTAGCTTGGCTTTGGCACAGGCACTTCACGTGGGTGATGATGTTCCCCATTAGCAGCGGGTCACCCTGGTAATGGCTGCTCTAGCTTGGCTTTGGCACTTCACGTGGGTGATGATGTTCCTCATTAGCAGCGGGTCGCCCTGGTAATGGCTGCTCTAGCTTGGCTTTGGCACAGGCACTTCACGTGGGTGATGATGTTCCTCATTAGCAGCGGGTCGCCCTGGTAATGGCTGCTCTAGCTTGGCTGTGGCACAGGCACTTCACGTGGGTGATGATGTTCCTCATTAGCAGCGGGTCGCCCTGGTAATGGCTGCTCTAGCTTGGCTTTGGCACAGGCACTTCACGTGGGTGATGATGTTCCTCATTAGCAGCGGGTCGCCCTGGTAATGGCTGCTCTAGCTTGGCTTTGGCACAGGCACTTCACGTGGGTGATGATGTTCCCCATTAGCAGCGGGTCACCCTGGTAATGGCTGCTCTAGCTTGGCTTTGGCACAGGCACTTCACGTGGGTGATGATGTTCCCCATTAGCAGAGAGTCGCCCTGGTAATGGCTGCTCTAGCTTGGCTTTGGCACAGGCACTTCACGTGGGTGATGATGTTCCTCATTAGCAACGGGTCGCCCTGGTAATGGCTGCTCTAGCTTGGCTGTGGCACAGGCACTTCACGTGGGTGATGATGTTCCTCATTAGCAGCGGGTCGCCCTGGTAATGGCTGCTCTAGCTTGGCTTTGGCACAGGCACTTCACGTGGGTGATGATGTTCCTCATTAGCAGCGGGTCGCCCTGGTAATGGCTGCTCTAGCTTGGCTTTGGCACGGGCACTTCACGTGGGTGATGATGTTCCTCATTAGCAGCGGGTCGCCCTGGTAATGGCTGCTCTAGCTTGGCTTTGGCACGGGCACTTCACGTGGGTGATGATGCTCCTCATTAGCAGCGGGTCGCCCTGGTAATGGCTGCTCTAGCTTGGCTTTGGCACAGGCACTTCACGTGGGTGATGATGTTCCCCATTAGCAGCGGGTCGCCCTGGTAATGGCTGCTCTAGCTTGGCTTTGGCACGGGCACTTCACGTGGGTGATGATGTTCCTCATTAGCAGCGGGTCGCCCTGGTAATGGCTGCTCTAGCTTGGCTGTGGCACGGGCACTTAACGTGGGTGATGATGTTCCTCATTAGCAGCAGGTCACCCTGGTAATGGCTGCTCTAGCTTGGCTTTGGCACGGGCACTTCACGTGGGTGATGATGTTCCTCATTAGCAGCGGGTCGCCCTGGTAATGGCTGCTCTAGCTTGGCTTTGGCACAGGCACTTCACGTGGGTGATGATGTTCCTCATTAGCAGCGGGTCGCCCTGGTAATGGCTGCTCTAGCTTGGCTTTGGCACAGGCACTTCACATGGGTGATGATGTTCCTCATTAGCAACGGGTCGCCCTGGTAATGGCTGCTCTAGCTTGGCTTTGGCACGGGCACTTCACGTGGGTGATGATGTGCCCATTAGCAGCGGGTCGCCCTGGTAATGGCTGCTCTAGCTTGGCTTTGGCACGGGCACTTCACGTGGGTGATGATGTTCCCCATTAGCAGCGGGTCGCCCTGGTAATGGCTGCTCTAGCTTGGCTTTGGCACAGGCACTTCACGTGGGTGATGATGTTCCTCATTAGCAACGGGTCGCCCTGGTAATGGCTGCTCTAGCTTGGCTTTGGCACAGGCACTTCACGTGGGTGATGATGTTCCCCATTAGCAGCGGGTCGCCCTGGTAATGGCTGCTCTAGCTTGGCTTTGGCACTTCACGTGGGTGATGATGTTCCTCATTAGCAGCGGGTCGCCCTGGTAATGGCTGCTCTAGCTTGGCTTTGGCACAGGCACTTCACGTGGGTGATGATGTTCCCCATTAGCAGCGGGTCGCCCTGGTAATGGCTGCTCTAGCTTGGCTTTGGCACAGGCACTTCACGTGGGTGATGATGTTCCTCATTAGCAGCGGGTCGCCCTGGTAATGGCTGCTCTAGCTTGGCTTTGGCACAGGCACTTCACGTGGGTGATGATGTTCCTCATTAGCAGCGGGTCACCCTGGTAATGGCTGCTCTAGCTTGGCTTTGGCACGGGCACTTCACGTGGGTGATGATGTTCCTCATTAGCAGCGGGTCGCCCTGGTAATGGCTGCTCTAGCTTGGCTTTGGCACAGGCACTTCACGTGGGTGATGATGTTCCTCATTAGCAGCGGGTCGCCCTGGTAATGGCTGCTCTAGCTTGGCTTTGGCACGGGCACTTCACGTGGGTGATGATGTTCCCCATTAGCAGCGGGTCGCCCTGGTAATGGCTGCTCTAGCTTGGCTTTGGCACGGGCACTTCACGTGGGTGATGATGTTCCCCATTAGCAGCGGGTCGCCCTGGTAATGGCTGCTCTAGCTTGGCTTTGGCACGGGCACTTCACGTGGGTGATGATGTTCCTCATTAGCAGCGGGTCGCCCTGGTAATGGCTTCTCTAGCTTGGCTTTGGCACAGGCACTTCACGTGGGTGATGATGCTCCTCATTAGCAGCGGGTCGCCCTGGTAATGGCTGCTCTAGCTTGGCTTTGGCACAGGCACTTCACGTGGGTGATGATGTTCCTCATTAGCAGCGGGTCGCCCTGGTAATGGCTGCTCTAGCTTGGCTTTGGCACAGGCACTTCACGTGGGTGATGATGTTCCTCATTAGCAGCGGGTCGCCCTGGTAATGGCTGCTCTAGCTTGGCTTTGGCACAGGCACTTCACGTGGGTGATGATGTTCCCCATTAGCAGCAGGTCACCCTGGTAATGGCTGCTCTAGCTTGGCATGGGCACTTCACGTGGGTGATGATGTTCCTCATTAGCAGCGGGTCGCCCTGGTAATGGCTGCTCTAGCTTGGCTTTGGCACGGGCACTTCACGTGGGTGATGATGTTCCCCATTAGCAGCGGGTCGCCCTGGTAATGGCTGCTCTAGCTTGGCTTTGGCACGGGCACTTCACGTGGGTGATGATGTTCCCCATTAGCAGCGGGTCGCCCTGGTAATGGCTGCTCTAGCTTGGCTTTGGCACGGGCACTTCACGTGGGTGATGATGTTCCTCATTAGCAGCGGGTCGCCCTGGTAATGGCTTCTCTAGCTTGGCTTTGGCACAGGCACTTCACGTGGGTGATGATGCTCCTCATTAGCAGCGGGTCGCCCTGGTAATGGCTGCTCTAGCTTGGCTTTGGCACGGGCACTTCACGTGGGTGATGATGTTCCTCATTAGCAGCGGGTCGCCCTGGTAATGGCTGCTCTAGCTTGGCTGTGGCACGGGCACTTCACGTGGGTGATGATGTTCCCCATTAGCAGAGAGTCACCCTGGTAATGGCTGCTCTAGCTTGGCTTTGGCACAGGCACTTCACGTGGGTGATGACGTTCCCCATTAGCAGCGGGTCGCCCTGGTAATGGCTGCTCTAGCTTGGCTTTGGCACAGGCACTTCACGTGGGTGATGATGTTCCTCATTAGCAGCGGGTCACCCTGGTAATGGCTGCTCTAGCTTGGCTTTGGCACGGGCACTTCACGTGGGTGATGATGTTCCTCATTAGCAGCAGGTCGTCCTGGTAATGTCTGCTCTAGCTTGGCTTTGGCACGGGCACTTCACGTGGGTGATGATGTTCCCCATTAGCAGCAGGTCGCCCTGGTAATGGCTGCTCTAGCTTGTCTTTGTTCCTCATGGCTGGAGAGACTGCTAAGCATGAGTGTCATTGAGGGGTAGCCATGGGTAAGGCACAGTGGATGAAGGAACTCAGCCAGCCCTTATTTAACATATCAATAGATGTGGGGGGGGAGGAGATGGTGGCAAAGGATATTAGCTCATTACTACACTCAAAGTAATACAAAAAAGATGTTGCTAAAGGTTACCACAAAAAAATGTCGCCTTCAAAGGCCTCCAGTCAGTCACGTGTACCTCAACACAGGCAGGTGCAATCCACTTTAGGGCAGATAGTACGGAGAACACAGGCAAGTCCAATCCACTTTAGGGCAGATAGTACGGAGAACACAGGCAGGTCCAATCCACTTTAGGGCAGATAGTACGGAGAACACAGGCAGGTCCAATCCACTTCAGGGCCAATAGTATGGAGAACATAGGTAGGTGCAATCCACTTCAGGGCAGATAATATGGAGAACACAGGCAGGTGCAATCCACTTTAGGGCAGATAGTACGGAGAACACAGGCAGGTCCAATCCACTTCAGGGCCAATAGTATGGAGAACATAGGTAGGTGCAATCCACTTCAGGGCAGATAATATGGAGAACACAGGTAGGTGCAATCCACTTCAGGGCAGATAATATGGAGAACACAGGCAGGTGCAATCCACTTTAGGGCAGATAGTACGGAGAACACAGGCAGGTCCAATCCACTTCAGGGCAGATAGTATTGAGCTTCATTGAGATCTGCTAGGATTTCATCCATGGTGTGCATGGAGTCATTCAATCTTGATGGCTCTGTTCGGTAGCATCATTCCCATGCATACCCACACGTCTCATGTTAGTTGGACTTTGTTGATCATCACCACCCATGGTGTAGGTCTGGCACTTGTTTAATGATGTCCTCTCTCACCAGCTTCTTTCGCTTTTTCTCAACCTCCTTCCTTAGATGGATTGGGATCAGTCAATGTTTTAGCGCCATTGGTTGTACAGTCTTGACCATCTGAACCCATACTTTCTTTCCCTCACAAGCAGCCAACGCCACCAAAGAGTGCCAAAAATTCTTCCAGTGGATCGTTTTATGAATGTCGTCCGTAAAGTGCATGCACTGGAGCGGTTGGGCAGTGGAACTCTCAGTAGTGTGTCTATGATCCTCTCTGTTATGAATTTCTTTGTGTGCAATTGGTGTGACCCGTGTTGAATGTCTTCAATGTGCATGAGCAGGATAAGCATATATCCTGGTGGGTCCTTTGCGTAGCTTGAGCTGTTGGACCTTGTCACTGTCCGCGACAGTGATGGATGCACTTCTATCCCTTGGTGCTTTTACCTCTAGGTCTTGGATGACAGGTTTGTATTTGGGTGTAATCTATTGGTTTTTCTAGTTGGTCGATGCTAAGGATATCACATAGAAGTCAGCATTATCATCGTTCTCTGGGCATTCTCCAGACTCTGCAGCACTGGATGTAGCCCTTTCTCCGTTTTCACTTTTGTGCCCCCTCTCGGCGAAGACCTGCACACTCGTGCTAAGTGATTGCTTTTTCCGCAGGCCGAGAAGGCCTTTGCTTTGGCTGGACATGGAACCTCATGAGAGGATTCACCTCCACAGTAGCCAGATGGCCCTGCCAGTTTTGGTGTTATTGTTTTGTTTGCAATCTTTTGGCAAAATGAGCTTCACACCAACAGCCTAAAGTGCCATTGTTGCCCCTTTTCACCAGTTTGCTTGCCAGGACAGTCTCAACATTTGTAGCTCGCCCAGATTACAGCTCCTGGGAACTGCCCAGTTTCAGCATATAGCGTAGCGTTATGCCAGGATCCCTTAATGGGAGACACCAATGCTTGGTTGAGTGGCACCCTTATATAATTTGCCCTGCAAGAATAGACACAACCACAATACGCAATTACATTAGCGATTTATGATCAATTTACTAAGATTAATACAGCCGACACGTGTTTTGGCCATCAGGTCTTCTTCCAGGCAAGTATACACACAATAACATGGTCAAAAATGAAATGCAAAATCATACATGCGGGTTTTGCACATGGATTAATCAAACATTTCACATTAATGAGATTTAGTAAGTACAGCCATTTGGTATAGCATAAAATGTTCAAGCACAACCCAAGGGCGATATGTCAATCCAATATCCTTATAAGAAACAAGGAGTATAAAACAGTACATAAGCAATAATCATGAATTAATGTAAAGGATACAAGGATGTCATCCCGGTCACACGAAAGGGGCAACGAAAATAAAGGAGAAGAACCTCATTATAATAACCAATTGGAGATAAAGCTCAGAGAAGGGAGTACATGACTCTCACATCTCACATCTCCAGTGAGTTTGTACGATACATGCCTTACTATTGTGTAACACCAAAGCCAACATTGCAATTGTGCCAAGACAAGGGTTTTTATTTGAACAATGGAGGGTTGGTGAAATGCCTAGATGGCCCTATATCTAAGGATGGGAGCACGCTCGACCATCAAATAATGAATAACACACCCCTAGTGGAGTCTTTCAAAACAAAATGGCCTATACTGACAAATCCTTTTGCCTGCCCTAATGCTAATGTAACACATGTATGCAGAAATAATTTAGATGTAAAGAAAACAGTGTTCAAAAATAATATGTCACGTGACTGTGCAATGAGGTTCCATTCCCCATGTTTTCACCACAGGACAAAGTGGCACACTCAGGCTTAATAATACACTCTGGATTCTCAGGCACGAGGATGCAGCTCAGGGCACAAGCCAGGGCCTTCCACAACAAAGTATCTTTCTCATACAAAGTCTCTTGCTCACAGGGTGCCTTGGATGTGCACAAAAACAAAGTACCTGTTAGGAATATAAAGTTCACAACCTTTCAGGTTCACAGCCGGTCTCCCTCAGCCGGGCTCGGACCTTTCACTCACAAGTTCACAGATCTCCCTAGGCCGGGCTCAGATCTCTTATTCACAATGTTTTCCACTATTTTGTTGTTTAACTGAAGACTTTCGAATGTGCGAGGGGTTTTACAAAGACCTCAACAGGACCACTTTGATTATTATTTATCTTCACTCTTTCCTTTCACTTGTCTGCGATATATGTAAACAGAGACCTTCGATTGGGCACTTTCGCTATGCCGGGGCACTCTGTTATTTTGTATCAATCGGATTATGCTAATTTCAAAGTTCATCAATGTTTCGCTATTTAACAGTAATTTCACACGCGTCTCTCCATTAAATGCACCAATTAATGCATTCTCTCTGGATACACTTATGCCGCTTGCAACCTTTGCTTCAACACAGACCGTCCTTGCACAGTTTTCTTTAACTCACCGGCTGTGTCGATTTCTGCTTTTGCGTCTTTGATCTGGGAGCCACGACGGCTGCTTCACCTCCCCAACTTGATCAGAGGTGCGGCAGGGCGGCGGGTATCTTGTACACACAATGCAGGATTCACCAGCTTCTCCTATCGCACTTGCATATTCCGCTTTCAAGGCTCTTGGAATGTAACGATCATTCGCCGAAAAGCTCAAGGTCTTTCTCCTTCTTGATGATGCCTCATGGTCTGCCGTCTTGTTCCATCTGCTCAGCTGCTGCGTCTTCGTGTGCTTGGCCCAAAGGAGGCGGAGTTCAGAGGGGGCAGAGCTGGCAGTTGATCTCAGCTCAAAGCAAATGTTGAAAATAATAGTTTCATAATAGTTTAAAAATTGTGTAATTTCTTTCATGCTGCTTGTTTTTCAAATTCCACACTATACATCCATTCTGCTTTAAATCACTTCTATGGCAGTGGTGCACCCAAAAATAGGTTATCATTGCCACTATAAAATCGCTTTGGGGTCCCATCATGTGAGGAGGTGCAGTCTCCAGGATTGCAGGAACTCTTGCCACATGACATCCTGGGCAAATGTTTACGACTCACTTGCACTCATTTCCCCTCCGCACTTGCCTGTTTAGCTTTCAACAATGCTCTGCTTTATTTTCAAAAATGTTTGAGCACAAAGGCACATAAAACTACATTAAAAGTAGAAAAAGGAGCAAAGGCTTACAGTGGTTCATAGAGGTATATCGAGGTTTATACTTGACTCACAAAGCTTTTTCAATGGGAAAGTCCCATTGAAAAAGCTTTGTGGATCAAACCCAATAAATCAACAAGGTTCAATTAATTCATATATCCAAAAGAGCCAAACACTACAACAAGCCCAGGTCATTTCAGGCCTTGATTCACAATACGAGTGTGCCACAGAAAGTGCAGCGATGGAACATAGCCGGAATAGCGTGGGCCTGGAGTCTTCTTTCCTGACCCTTACCCGAAGAACATAGCCGGAATAGCGTGGGCCTGGAGTCTTCCTTCCTGACCCTGAACCGAAGAACATAGCCGGAATAGCGTGGGCCCGGAGTCTTCCTTCCTGACCCTTAGCCGAAGAACATAGCCGGAATAGCGTGGGCCCGGAGTCTTCCTTTCTGGCCCTTACCCGAAGAACATAGCCGGAATAGCGTGGGCCTGGAGGCTTCTTTCCTGACCCTTACCCGAAGAACATAGCCGGAATAGCGTGGGCCTGAAGTCTTCCTTTCTGACCCTTAGCCGAAGAACATAGCCGGAATAGCGTGGGCCTGAAGTCTTCCTTCCTGACCCTAGCAGCGTGGGCCTGAAGTCTCCCTTCCTGATGCTTACCCGAAGAACATAGCCGGAATAGCGTAGGCCTGAAGTCTTCCTTCCTGACCCTTACCCAAAGAACTTGGTGTTTTCTCCCCAAACTACCCCCCCAGCCCCCTGGAATTATCTCATATAGGTAACGGGGCCCACCCCATTACCTCACATTTGGTGCATTTCATTAGAAAAGCATTAGCCACGTCGATCGTCGAGGGGGGTGGAGCGTGGTGGTCTCTTACGCAATGATTTTGTCTGATCCATAAAAAAAATATTGTTGGGCATTTTATAGCTGTATTCCAATCGCTGGATAATAAAAGCAACATTCTGCTCTCATTCGGCCCTAGATACACTCAGACAGCGCTCAAAATAGCTTCCTTTGTTCATGATTATCAGATCCGCGGTCTATGGAACTAGGCACGGATGCCTCTGGACACGGGCCTCTCCATTCCTACAATGATGCTGTCATTTCCGGTCATGAGAGGAAGTTTGGGGACCCTGTGTAAGTGTGTCTGACACGTTTCCTGCAGCTGTAACTGGCAGAAGTGCCAGCCAGCCAGCCATAGCTTTGCTTAAACAATGTTGTGGCTGGGTGTCACAGCCTGTCTGACTTCATCGTGGTGGGCGCATCTCCCATTGCGGCAGTGGCCATGGTGGGATAATGTGTCCCGCCGTGGCATGGTGGGACGAGGGGGCCTCGGCTCAACCTCACTTTTGGGAGACTGCTGAGGCCCAGCCCCGGCTAGCTACGGTCCACTTAAAACACTGGGTAAAGCCTTACTTGCCCTGTTCTAAGGTGGTATTTCCCTACCTAAAGAAACGAAGGATAGTCAGAGTCAATAATGCGCACTTACAAGCCTGTGTCCAAAACTTATACTCGCCCTCACAACTAAAGCTAAACAATTTGTAGGGATGTCAGCACCAAACTAAATAGTATTCCAATATAAAGGTCTGAGCTTTTTCAGCTCTTGGCTTGCATGTCAGCCCCTTTCCCAAGTTCAAAACAGTTCAAAAGAGTCTCAGGGTTTCCTTCCCCAAGTTCAAAACAGTCAGTACTCTTGACTTTCAATAAGTGTTCCAAACCAGCTGAACAACCTTTCAGGCTTTGCAAAGGTTCACTTAGCTTATTCTTTTCAATACTTGTTAGGCACAGCAGTTTCAGTACCCTAACTTTCCTTGGTTCACTCCAAGTAGGGGTTACCCGGTCTACGCGCAGTTGTCGAACCACACGGTCCACCCACTACAGGTCACACAACCGATAACCCTTGGAACTTTGTTATATTCACTTGTTCTCATTGGACTTCCTTGCCAACACAGGCTCCCTCTTTAGACCTGTGTCAATTGTCCACTTGCAGTTCTTTTTATCATTGGCAGCTTCTTGCCTCTACCACAAAGTGACTGTCACACCATTCACTTTGTGGGGTGCTTTCCTTGTCACCACTTTGCTTCCATGCTTCATAATGGTGCTTATCATTTGTCTTATCACTTTGTTTCTTACGCCCTTGTCACAGACTTTCATTTGGTTCATACTTTCACATTGTCCATCAATGCCTTTTTATTTGCTTTCACTGTATTCAAAATGCACCTTACTTTCCTTTCACTCGTGCTGTGCTTTCATGTAATTTGCATAACTTTTCCTTAGTCCAGTATTCAATAATGCATGAAACACTTTAAAGTTTGTTCGGTATTCAAAAAAAACTTCCTTTGGTCTTCCGACCCTCTTATCATAAGTTTTCACCTGATCAGCATCTCTTTGCGCTCAAGACTAGACCCTGGAGCACCCCCGAAGTGACTATTCCCTTTCCTTCACTCACTGGTCTACGACAGATCCTCTGAGTGCTTTCGGCTTTCTCCTCTGTGGTTTCTCGCTCCCCGTTCACTTGCCAGGTGCTCTGACGAGCAGCGTCCATTACTGCCAAATCTTCCTGCTGCTTTTGGTGGCTCCCTGGAGTCTTCAGTGCCCCCCACCTCCAGCGGGGGATACACTGCACTGGATTCTGCAAGGCTCCCGACCTTCTTACAGCCCGCTCGGGCGGCGGCATCCTTCCTGCTCCCCTGCAATGCTCAGCAACCTCTCCACCAGCACCTCTGCAGCATGTTCCGTACTTCGTAGCTGCATCCTTTTCCCGAAGCAGCTATGTCGCCCCAGGCAGCTCTCTTCTTGCCATTTGCTGGTTTCTTTTTGTACATACCAGTAGTCGTTCAACTGGATGCAAGTGTAAGTCCTTTGCCTGACCGCAATTAGTGGGACATACATGATCATGGTAGTAGTGTTTCACAGTCCTCTTCCTCATCTCAGTACCAGAGTGGTGCGCACCAATAGAAGTGTACATTACTCTGAGTTGCCTCTTCTTCATTCCAGTCCCAAAGGCATATGCATGTGGGACAGTGTGTGGAAAGAGGGGCAGACTGATGATAACCTACATAGGAAGAGGGGGGGGGCAGGGTGCACTCTGCCATTTTCCTGTATTAACAAGAGACGGTGGATGTAAACTGCTCACATGAGGGGGTGTCCTCCTGACTGATCTCTTTCTTGTCCCTTAAAGGAAGAAAAAGATGGAGTTTGACAGTATCCTACAAAGATTTCTGGGACAAAGATTTCTGGGACGGAAGGTTCATCAGGAAAAGGAAATGGCAAATACTGCGTCTCGTCTGAAGATATAATCTCCCCACTCCCCACTTACCCTTCACCCAGGTGATCGTTCCTCGCACATCCACCCCCAGGGTCAGGATCCAAAAGTGATGGCCTATCCCTGGCCACCTGGGGAGCAGATCCAAGGGGAGTAGATGGGAAGATGCCTCCAGGTTTCTCACAGCATGTAAATAGAAAATAAACAGGACCACACAGGGAGAGGGGTGGTGGTGGTCGTGGGGGTGATGGCCGGCAGGGGAGGGACGCCTTAAATTCCAGGATCACAGAACCCTAAAACTAATAAATAACCTGTAATACAGCAAATCAGTCACAATGACAAACTGGTGATCCAGAAGTGTAAGCCAGGGTAAGGAGGACATGCGAGGGCTGTCTGGAAAACATCAGTATGACCTGGAAGCAGATCTATTCAGCCCACAGTGCCAAAAACACAACAAATCTAGCCAGAGTGCAACGAGAAGACTACAAGTGTGGCTAGTAGGCACTCGAAGAGCAACCTGCAGCGCTAGTCCAAATCATGGGGCAGTTCTGAACTACCCATCAGCTATTCCTCCTCCATCTTATAATCTAAAGTATTACCTGTTCCTGGTGCAGCCTACATCCACCATGCATGCACCGCAAGCGGTCTGGCATGCATTCAGCAACCACATTCTAAGGGAAATCCCGTGGGGTGCAAAAGCAGCCCCAGACAAAAAGGAAAATGCATTTGGCTACGTTGGGCCTAAAAATGCAGGAATACTGCCTTGGAAATACGAAAGCACAATTTTGACAGGCAGACTGAAAGGGCAGCCATTCCATTGTTTTTCAAACTGCAAAACAATGAACATGGTTTCATTTGATAAAACAAAGACTGTGGAAAATGTGTGCATTCTGCAGCTTGAAACCAGGAACATGGAAATTGAAACAGCACTGCAGAAGTAAATTTAAAGATATATATTAAGGAAATGGGGGGGGGCTTATCACAACTGTTTTGAAAGAAACTGTGAGAAGGAAAACTAAAATGAAGTGTGCCAGATGGGAGCATGACAAAGATCCAAATTCACACGACTATCTTTCACTATAGTATAAAAAATGAGAGGCTATTTTCACAAAAGAGAGCAGCTTGGAAAAATAAAGGACATTTGCATCTGGGACCGAAAGAAGCGGTGTACCAGTGAAACTCCAGTGTAACTCCAGTGTCTGTGCCAGTTTAATATAAAGTATAATTTAAGATCAACATTAATGGCTGTTACGCTCTCCTGGTCTCTGCGGAGGCATTGGGGCACGGTTGCAGCCCTCCCTGAACTTGAATCACCCCCTTCAGGCCTCTTCCTCAGTAGAAAAGCTGTGAGCGGTGGTACGTGGTGATACTGCTCCTGCATGGAGATGACAGTGTGCGAATGCACCAATCTGTGATTGTTGTACCTCTCGAATCCTTGACCCCAAAGTACAGTCTCTGTGAGCATACGCCGGCCCATAATGCTCACCTGTGAATTATGGAAGATATGCTCTCTGTCCTGCTACTTCTGGCAGGGGCACGTCGAATGGGATCTAGTTCCTTCACTGATCCCTGATAAGGATTAGTCCAGTCCAGCTGCAACTATGCTTCTCCTTATGATTGGTAAGTCTTTCTTGAGCTCTTGTGATGCTGTTCGTTCTGTTTAATGTCTTTATATGTTGCTTCTATTTATGCCCACAATAATGTCTCACTTCTGTTTTCTTACCTTAGATGGAAATGCGGCCACAATGCAGCTGTGAGACGCGAGACGCGGCCGATGGAAGATGAATGCTACCGCAATGTTCGACAGCAGGTAAGTGATGGTTTAAGGAAAAGTACGAAGTATGGCGAAGCGCAACCTTAAACTGACTGTTTTTTCGATGTCTAACCTTGTCTTCTGTTTGAAGATGAAGATTTTGGCGTTCCAGAAAGTGTAAAGGTGAATATTTGGTTCACTGAAGAGATGTACAGGTAAGAACAGCTTCCCCCAGTTAGTAAGTATGCTGGCAGGAAGCAGGATGTCCAGGAAGCAGGCTCTTCAAAGGTACGTCTGACCTCAGGCGACGGTGAGCGTTACGCTGCTTGCAAGTGCAGAATAACGCGAAGCGTCTGTCTTGAGGATCGGGGCAGTTTATATAGCTGAGATCGTGGGCATGCCCATTAGGGCCGGCTAACCAGCCACACCCTGCCACTCCTAGAGAGTGAGCACGTGCAAAGGCAATCAATTAGCAGCCACACCCAAGAATGAACTTGTGGCTGCTTAATAGATGGAATGGTCAATGTTAATGCATCCTGCTTAATGGATGGATTGTTCAAGGTTAATGTATCTGAAGTGTTATGTCCATAATAAAAACTTTTTGGTGTTAAATGGATGTTCTTGTTTACTTTTGTTCATGAGCCTGGCGCCAAAGGCGCCAGGACAGTGTCCACCCACCCAGGTCTGCTGTGCATGCGACCCCTGCATGCCTGTGCCCCTGACTTCATGACCATGACAATGGTATGGCGCAGGTGAAATCTGCATATGATGCAAGGTCAGGTATTAAAAGGCCTGATGTGTGAAGAACGTAAAATCATCAGTTTCTGTTCAGGGCGAAAACCATCCATTTCTGTTCAGGAGAAATGACTGGTTTTTTTTAAGAACACTCAAATATTGAGCTTCCCACCATCTTCTATCTAAAAGATCTTTTGAAGCCAGAGCAGTGACCGAGCCTGCTCTCAAAGATAAGCAAACAGATCATCCATTAGCCTGGCCTTTGACTGTTCAAGAATGTTGATGGACTTTATTGCAGGATTGGGTCAACACAGGAAGCTGATGGCCAGATCACAATTGCAGTTTGAAGAAATGAAACCTAATGTGCCATTAAAGTGAAAATATACATATATGTTTAGAGATTGCCATTAGCTTAGATGCACAATAAGGAACAAGTTACTTACCTGTAACTGTTGTTCTCCAGCATGGGTCTGGCATGGATTCACATGCTCATGAATATTCCCCGTCGTCAGGCTGGGAATCCTCGGCACAGAAAAAAATCAGTATCATTTTCGTTTCAGATCTGTCTTTCTTAGTAGTAACCAATCACTGATCTTTGGGTCATACTGCCCCCAGCCATTGACTGCCCTCTCCCTAAGCCCCGCCTCCGGCAGCCATCCTCAGATTTGGTAGCACATAAAGTGGCAGTATGACCAAGTGAAGAGCCGCAGAAGGGTAGGCGGGAGGGTTCGCAGGGTCCAGCATGGGGTCTGGCATGGATTCACATGCTCATGAATATAAGATTACATAGCAGTACACACAAGCACAACCACGGGAGGTGGCAAAAGGCCCAACATTAAGCAATACATAAACTCAACATTGAGCAACTCTTACCTCCTCACCAGGCCCTTCAGGCGAACAGGTTGCGCAGCTCTGCTTGGCCGACCCTGGAATCCCGATCGACCCAGTAGAATTTCGTGAAGGTGTGCGTCGACCTCCACGTAGCAGCCCTGCAGATGTCCAGCAGGGGCACACCAGACAAGAACGTCGTGATAGCAGCGATCGCTCTGGTCGAATGGGCTCTCGGATGGCCGGGCAGCGGTCGGTTTGCCAACCGGTGACAGTGCATGATACAGCCGGAGAGCCATCTGGAAATGGAAGCCTTCGAGAGAGCCTTCCCTTGATTCACAGGTCCAAAGTTCACAAAAAGCTGCGACGTCTTCTGAAAACTCTTTGTGCGGTCCACGTAGAACTTCAGCGCTCTAGCTACATCCAGCGAGTGCAAAGTCCTCTCGGCCAGCGACAAAGGCGACGGGAAGAAAACTCATAACACCAAGGGCTCATTGAGGTGGAAGTCCGATGGCACCTTGGGCATGAAGGAGGGGTGCGTCCTGAGCACCACCCTCGTGTTGTGAAAAGTCAAGTATGGAGGCTTGCAACATAGGGCCTGAATCTCTCCCACGTGCCGTGCTGCGGTGATGGCCACAAGAAAAGCTGTTTTCCACGATAGGAACTTCAACGGTGCCGTATGCATAGGCTCAAACAGGGTCCCCATGAGCCTAGTCAGCACCATGTTGAGCTCCCGTGCTGAGGCTGGGGCCTTCACCGGCGGGAACGAGCGGAATAGTCCCTTCATAAATTCTTCACCAGGCGATGAGACCACAAGGACACCCGTCCTGTTGCCCTGGTATATCTGGAGATGGCAGCCAGATGTATCTTGATGGAGGCGTGAACTAGTACAGCCTTGGCCAACGACAGTAGGTACGGCAGTACTTGAGGGGCCGTAATCCGTAGAGGGTTCATCTTCTGTGCCCGGCACCAGACAGAGAACCTCTTCCATTTGTGTTCGTAACACTTGAGAGATGAGGACGCCCTGGCCTTTGCAAGAACCTCTCTGCAGTCGGCCGGTATATCGTATCCCCCAAACTCTAGTGCTGCAGGAGCCAGGCCTGCAGGTTCAGAGACTTTGGGTCGTGATGAAGAATGGCGCCTCCTTCTCTGGAGAGAAGATCCGCGTCCACAGGCATTTTGACTGGTGGGGACGCCGATAAGTCCAGAAGGTCCGGGAACCAGATCTGTCTCGGCCACGCCGGTGCGACGAGGATCATCCTGCACTGGGACCTCTTGAGCTGGTTGACGAGCCGGAGTAGCAGTGGCAACGGCGGGAAAGCATAGAGGAACAGGTTGTCCCAGGGGAACGAGAAAGCATCGCCCATGCTCCTCGGTTGGGGGAACCTGCTGGTGAACCTCTGGCACTTGGAGTTTGTCGCTGTCGCGAAGTGATCGACCTGGGGTCTGCCCCACAGCCTGAAGAGTCGATCCATTTGATCCTGGCGTAGCTCCCACTCGTGGCACGAGCGGAGCTCCCTGCTGAGTGAGTCAGCGATGGTGTTCTTTATCCCTGCCAGATGAAAAGATACCAGAAACATTCCCTGGTCGACGGCCCAGTGCCACAGATCCTGGGATTCCTTGGACAGGGCTGGGGATCTGGTTCCACCCTGCTTCCTGATGTAGAACATTGTGGTGGTGTTGTCGGTGAAGATCCTCACCCTTGAGGGACGTAAGAAAGGACCTGAAGGCCCAAAACACTGTGCGGAGCTCCAAAATGTTGATATGAAGCTGTTTTTCCTCCGGGAGCCAAAGGCCTCTCGCGTGGAGATTTCCGGTATGCGCTCCCCACCCTTCCAGGGAGGCATCCGTCATCACCGTTACCTGGTGAGCTGGGGTCTGAAAGTCTGCACCCGCCGTCAGATGAGTGCGGGTGCCCCACCACCAGATCGCTCGTCGGAAGGTCTCGTTGAGCGGTATCCTGTCCTCGAAGCTGCCCAGCGCCTGGATCCAGGGTGCGTTGAGGAACTCTTGCAGTGGACGCATTCGAAGTCTGCACAGGCGTACCAGATAGATGCAGTAGGACATCATCCTGAGAAGGGATTTGATGGATCTTACCCTGGCTACGTCCGTGGCTAGTAGGCGTTGCACCTTGCCCAGGATGGTTTTCGTCCTTTCGTCGGATGGCGAGGCCAGCCGTGCCACTGTGTCGAGCTTGGCTCCCAGAAACAGGGCGACCTGCGAAGGGACCAGGTGGAATTTGTGGAAGTTGATGGAGAACCCCAGGTCCGTGAGTAGCTGGACGGTCTTTGCTGTGTGCTCTACGGCGAGCTCCCTTGTCCTTGCTCGGATGAGCCAGTCGTCCAGGTAGGGATAGATGTAGATCCCTTGCAGGCGTAGCCACACCACCACCGGTGCTAGGCACTTGGTAAATACCCTGGGTGCTGACTTTAATCCGAACGGGAGGGCCTTGAACTGGTAGTGCCATCCTTGGACCGCGAACCTGAGGAACTTCCGGTGTCCTTTTAGACTGGGGATGTGGAAGTAGGCATCCTCCAAGTCCAACGACGACAGGAAATCGTCCTCCTCCAGCTGTCCCAGCACGTGCTGGAGGATGACCATCCGGACCTTCTGAGCCTTGATGTACTTGTTCAGTCGCCGCAGGTCCAGGATGGGATGCCAACCTCCTGTCTTCTTCTTTACGAGAAAGTATCTCGAGTAGACCCCGGAGCCCCGAAGTCTCTTTGGGATGAGCTCAATGGCACCTTTCTTGAGCATCATCCTTACCTCCAGCAGCAGCAGGGGTACGTGGTTTTCCTTCCTGGCCACGCGTGGCACACGAGGGCACTTCTTTAGAAACTCGAGGGCGTGCCCCTGGGCCAGGGTATCCAGCACCCAACGGTCGGTGGAGATAGACTCCCACACGCTGACGAACTTCGCCAGCCGGCCTCCCACCAGGGTGCTTCGGTGGGGCCCCGACGCCATGGTCGGTTCAGTCCTGTCTTGAGGCCACCTTGCCGTCTTGACCTCCCTGGCGACGACGGCGGGAACCTCCAGACTTGCCCCGTCCTCTATAGGCCTCCTGCGACGAGGAACGGCCCGCTTGACGGTAGGTAGAGGAGCCGCTTCCAGATCCTTTGGAGGCCCCTTGCTTGCTTCCGGTGTTCTGAAAGGACGGCCGTCGTTGCTGGAGAACTCCCAGGGCCCGGCTGTCTCTGTGTCCACTTTGATGGCTTGCAGAGACTCATCGACTGTCTTCCCAAACAGGTTGTTCCCGTCAAAGGGCATGTCCAACACTTTGGCTTGTACGTCCTGGCGGAAATCCGTCGCCTTCAACCATCCGCGCTGTCTGAGGCAAACACCGTTGCCCAACTGGCGGAAACCTGTGTCAGCGATGTCCGTCGCCACCGTTATGGCTTTGTCTGACGCCACCTCGCCTTCTTGCAGGATTTCCAGGGCTTCTGCCAGCTTGTCATCCGGCAGAAAGTCCAACAAGGGAGCGATTTTATACCAAAGTTCCCTGTCGTAACCGGCAACGATAGCCAGGGCGTTGGCTGCCTTAATCGTCGTCGCCACCAACGTGATGACTCGTCGTCCCATCGCGTCGAGTTTCTTTCCCTCGCCGTCCAGTGGTGAAGTCGATGTCGATGCCGATGCCCCCCCACGCCTTCTTCCTGGCCGCCACCGAGACGACTGAATCCGGGGTCGGCTGTGCTCTAAGGCATAGAGGGGCCGCATCGGGGACCGGGTACTTCTTTTCGTATCAGTCCCTTTTTGACGGCGTCGTGGACGGGTTCTTGAGGAGAGAGAGCCCCTCGTCCCAGATGTCATCCAGTAGAGGTACCGCGAGGACCGTCTTCCTCTTGGTCCCCTCCTTCTTTTCTTTGGGGCAGAGCTGGAAAAGGGGCAGAGCTTGAAAAGCTCGGATGCCCTGGAGATCATCGCATGGAAGGATTCAATTTCATCGGGTGGGGAAGCCCCGGGAGGGGGGACGACGGGAGGTCTACCCATCCATCGCCACCCTCGTCATCCATGCCCGTCATGGCCGTGTCCGTGCCCGTGTCATCCCCGCGGACCATGGTTGAGCAGGCCTCGAGGGCTGGAAGGGTGCAGGAGGATGTGTTCTTCTCCTCTTGGGTGGTGGACTTCCCGACGGCCCTGCCCCTGGCTCCTCCGTCGGGCCTGGCTCCGGCTCCTCTGTCGGGGGTAAAGGCAATCTAGTCCTTATTTCAGAGCATAAGGATTGAATTGCCGTCAAAATGGCCGCCGAGTTGTCCTGCGGCACTGGCTGCGACGGGCGCAACGGTTGGTCTGGGGTCCCGTCGGCGCCGCCGTCGCTTCCGTCATCCCCCTCGTCGGGATGCCTCTCGACGGTCTGGTCCTCCTCCATGCCCGCGTCGTGGCTCTCAGGGGTTTCGACAAGTTCCTCCTCTGAATCCACGACAGCCACTGCCCCCCCTCCTCTTTCTCCGCCGGGGCTTTCGTAGGGGTTCTTTCGATGGGCTTGAAAGATGCCTCCCCCCGAGGTGGCAGGGAGACTCTGGGCCCCGAGGCCGCTTCCGCAGGTGTAACCTCTGCAGGCTGCTCCAGGGTTGCCGCAACCTCCTCGATAGAGGCCTTGGCTGGGTGAATCAAGGCCTTAGTCACCGACTGCGTGCTTGTGGCCTTCACCTTGGGGGAGGGCTCCCCGCCTCGCTCCCCCTCAGCCGAAATCTTCAAGATCGACCGGGGCCTCTCCAGAAGCTTGGCTGTGTTCTTGGATTTCCTCTTACCCGAGCCAGAGCGTTGGCTCTTGGTCGATGGCTCCGGGGAGGTATGCGCCCTGCCTGGCAGCCGAGGAGCCCGACCGTTCGCCGGCTTAGCCTTCTGTTGGGCCCACGTCGCCGGGGCGCCCTCACAGGACTTAGAAGACCGCTCGGATTTCTTCTTTTTCTCCTCACCTGACGGGCTCTTTCCCTCCAGCCAGTTGGCGAGACGAAGATGGCAGTACCTCATGGTCCGCTCCAACATGTTCCCGCAAAACGCATAGTCCTCCTCCACATGCGTTTTGTCCTTGTGAATACAGTAGAGGCATAAGGAATGCTCGTCTTCCTTGAACACGTTCTGCAGCTGGCATCCAGGGCAGGACCTGAACAGCTTCCCGGGCATCGAGCTCCCTTTCTCCTGGGCCATGTCCGGGGTAGGCCTCAGAAACATCTGGAATCCTCCAAAAGCGTCGTTCAATGAAATCTTCACCCTTGAGGGGTGTAGAAACTTCTGAAACGTGTCCCCGTTGATCGGATGTAAAGACGGTGGAGCTTGAGGCTCAATTTAACTGAAAAATTAGAAATTCTCTTTGAAAAAGCGCGAAAACGCAGCAAAAGCACGAGAGCTAAGCATGAGGACTCCCAACACTTGAACGTGCGGTAAAAATCTGAGGATGGCTGCCAGAGGCGGGGCTTACGGAGAGGGCAGTCATTGGCTGTGTGCAGTATGACCCAGAGATCAGTGATTGGTTACTACTAGGAAAGACAGATCAGAAACGAAACTGATACTGATTTTTTTCTGTACCGAGGATTCCCAGCCTGACGACGGAGAATATTCATGAGCATGTGAATCATTGCCAGACCCCATGCTGGAGAATACTTTGTTCATTTTCTCAGCCGCAGAACAATAACACAAATATCACTGTAAAGATTATAAAAAAGGCCTGCCTGTTGATTCAACTCACATAAGAATTTGACCTTGGGAACAGCAGTTACAACCTAAAATGTGTTTCTAGCTCCCCAAAAAATGTCACGAAGCAGAGATTTTGGGAGATAGTAGTTTAGTGAAGTAGTTACTTCTATATAAAATGTTGTGACTATGGCGAATCAAACTTCCAGTGTGCCAGGAGTCGTGTCGGGTCAGCAGTTCTGAAGCACTGGTTGTGACGTCTCGGATGTCTTTAAGCGAATATCTGCATAACAATGGTCAATGTTGCAGTCGGTTGCAGCTCAAGGAGCTCGACTGGCTCAAAGATGTCCTTTAAGTTGGACGTCGGTAGATGCTCGTTGATGCGCTTCTCCTAGCTTCTTTACTGGGCTTTTGTTGTCCTTTGAGGCAGACGGCCCAAAGGTGGGGAGTGTGTTACAGGCAGCTGCCTTGTCCTTGGTTTCAGGTACAGAGACTCTCTAGCACTTTCCACCTAGGAAGCTTGCTGCCTAAGAGGGCACGCTGTGTGCTGGCTGGGTACCGGTTCTGGAGCTACTGGATGGTACTCTGAATTTAGTGTCTCCATCAGTTTCCCTGGGAGATCTTTAGGGGAGGAATCTTGCGTCCCTCTTGGAGGTCCTGGCCTTCCTTCACTAGCGGATGATGTAAGGCAGACTGTACCTTCAGCCAGGGTCCCATGATGAGTTCTTCTGGCTACTCCTTGCAAAGTCTTCAGATGATCTGCCAAACGAGGGGCTCTACTCTCTTTTAAAGCCAAATGGACCACAGGGATTGGTGTAGGCTAAGTCTACCTTAATGAACCAATCATGGGCCCCCAACAGAAAAGGTAAAGGGGAGAAAACATGTACTACTAAGTCCCACTCATCTTCCTGTCTGTTGTAGATCAAAGGGTCTCTCTGGTTAATGGAGCTTTCTGTGGTTCCTGATTAAAGCGGCAGGTCCCCCTTAAAGCTTCAGCGAGACCAGACTCGCTGGCTCCTGCAAACCACATTCTCGTACCTTATGAATGGAGGTCCCCCTGCTGGGAGGACTACTGCAAATATGCAGTCCCAGACATAACAGTTCACTGTCAATCGATACTGAGGGCGGGAGCTGGCTTCAGGTTGACACAGTTGCATATGAACAGTTGTTGGGTTTCCTGCCTCCTTTGTTAGCCTCTGCAGCCAGGCCCCATGTGGGCCTGTTTGAATTGAATTACCCTATGAATAGTATGGGAATTGCGGTCACCCACTGCAGGGCCCAAGAAAAGGACACAACGTATCCAGTGAGCCTTTGTTAGTTAATTAGGCTGGCCATTGCAGCGGGGAAGGTTTGGCCCTCCCCCTTCTGGAGCTGCACTGTGTACTCCTCCTGTCATATCCCAACTAAATATGACAGGGCGGACAGCGCCTGTAGGCTGTGTCCACCCAGAGTAAATGTGTCTATGGGTGTCGTGCAATGAGCATAGTAAAATGTGTGTGGACTAACTATGCTTTTTTAAGTGGAAAACTGAAATGTGTGGAAATGGAAATTCAAGGGGTTGGACTGATCCCTCCCTGAATTTGGGCTTGGTAAATGAAGGGTCCAATCAAAACAAAAGGAGCTAGGCCTCGGTTAAGGGGGTGGAAGATAGCGGTCCAATCCCAAATAAGAGCCAATAAGATGGCACATCCTCATTTTTATAATTTGAGGTTTGATTATCGCTTGATAAGGTGTTGCACTATGGGAAAGGGGAGGACTGCCTGATTTCATCTGAGTTGGAACTACTGACCAAAATAACCTGAGGGGGCCTGGGAAGGACAAAAAGAGGTTGGGATCTATGACCAAAGAGAGGCAAAATAGAGGAATTGAGCCTGGAGAGTATCCATGACTGATGTTTGATTCTGACGGTGCCTGTCGTGTATCTGAGACTTGATCTCTTTGTTCCAGAGTGCAAATCCAGACATATTTATGTAAATTAACTTGTCCAAATCAAATCTTGGGTGATGTGGGATGTAATGTTTCCCTTTATTGAGTGGGTGGGCCAGTTACAATAAATCCTTAGCATTTTATTAAACAATAATTTAAATAATTCCCACATAGCCAAATTACACAGGGTGATTCTGTTGAAATTTGAAATTAACAACTCTGCCTCCAGTGTGGATAAAAGTATAGTCTGGAAAGTAATTGGGTACTCCTATTTATTTTTGCCAACCCCAAAATGTCGCTAAAGGGAGGGGTGCATTAAAAACTAAATTCCCTACTGCTTCCGATTTCTTTGAACCCTGCCTCAAAGCAGAGGGGTTCCAAATGATCCACTGAATACCTGGGTTTGTATGCTGGGACAGGACTGTGTCTTCACAAAGTTAAGGGAGATTTGGCCTTGCATAATGGTGAAAGAAAAAGGGTTGAAAATATAAATCTAAAGTGTTTGTTCTGAAAGGTTGTTGTGCTATAAGACTGCCAGCATTGCTAAGAGCGCAGAGCGAGTCACAATTCTGTTTACCTGTGATTAAGTTAAACAAAACTGCAGCATTTCTAAGTGTGCAGGGAAATTAGAAATAAAAGTCACAGCATGTGTAAACTTGATATAAAGTAGAGTGGCTACCGTATGATCTTGTCATGTTTCAAGGCGCTACATGAGTTTAAAGGTGGAGCACTTGCAAAGTATTTTGACTGTACATGTTGGGGGGTTAAAGAGTCCGTGATCTGTGTTATCCTGAACCAACTAGTGTTTTCAATTTGGGGTGAAAAGTACACGTAAGGAAAGAAAAGGATTTGGGCCATGGAGTGAGGAGGCGTGAATGTGATTTTGTACAAATATTAATTTTCCTATTTTGTAATAAATATATATTCTTTCTATACACCGGCCTGGTTCTTGGCTCATCTGTGGCACAGGGTGCGGGACCTACGCGGTTCTATATGAATCACAGACAGGGCTGGGGCAGCGCTTTTGATTGGGGAGGGAAAGAATTCCCTGCATCGATGGTTCATAAATATCTGCTGACAATCCAGAGGGGCCAGCAGCTTTCTCTGAGCAATGCTTGAGGGCAGGGGATTTTAACACCTTTATTGCAAGAGCTATAGGGTGATTACCAGGAGGGTTTCAGAGCCCACTTCTTCACAGAAATCAAGCATGGCTTGCCCTTTACAAATCACAGGACAGACTGAAGTTCACTACAGCAATGTCAGCGCCCAACAGGCTGTGGGCTTTGGGGTTAAATAACCTGTCATGGGTCCCATGCCACCAAATACATTGTGAAAATAAAAGGTATCAGATGGTGGTGGGTCGCACCAGACACCCATTTCTGCATTCTTTTCTAGCCCATCTGGCATACAACCATACGTGGCCATCCCTTCTGAAGTCTTCCATCCCCTACTGCTACTGGCCTCAACACTGTGTGCACTTTAGATGCCAGTGGTCCTCCCATCTGCATCCCAGTGAGAGCCGACACAGCTGAAATATCTGGGCGGTCCCCAAAGGACCCCACCAAGCTCAGTCTTTATGACTGAAGCGGACTCCTAAGGCTGAAGCCAGAGCCATGTACTGGATCATGTTCAGCTTCTGCTGCCTCCAATGATGTTTGGGCCCATGGATCCCCCACACCTTCCATGAGGCAGGTCTATGGGGTTCTACTGTAACCAATGACACTGCTCTCATAGTCACTCAAAGTCTGGGATTTGACACTGCGCTATCAGTCAGGAACTGCAATGGTGACCATTGAGGTCTTTGAGTCACCGTACTCTGGGATGGGTGGCACCACAGCCTCGAGCAACCAGAAAGCTTCCTTGTTTCACCAGTAAGGCAATGGGATTTGGGGAAGGGTGCGAGGATAGGGCGGTAGGCATACTTGCACAGATCTTCGCCACTTTCACTCTCCCACCTCCTACTCTGAATCGTCCTCTCCTCCCCCTTTTACAAAAGGGACATAAATAACATTCTGTGACCCGGGAGGGGGCAGGAGGCTTAAGGAATGGAACACAGGGAGTATTTTGCAGTCGCTCACACTACACTCTCCTTGCCCTTCCCATGCTATGGATAACAGAGACCAGCGCGTGATAGGCCTGTTTTAAGCATCTATAACCTTGTTGGCCTTCGGCTTAAATACTACAACTATGCTTCAGTCACAAAGTACAAGACCAAAGCAAGCCGCAGCTTCCCAGCAGGTCTGGGTGCAGGCTGTGGTCAACTGGAAAAGTTTGGTATTGTTCAACCAATTCATGTGTAGAATTGTCAAGGTTCAACAACATGTGGGGAATTGACAATGACCTGTTTGCCACATCTCGAAGACGGCCATCTGCACAGGGGCAGAGCTTAAGCGCTTGGTCTCAGTCTCTGTTTGCCACACAAACCGCCCCTGGTCAGACCTCAGTCTGCAAAGACAGGAAAGTAGACCGCCCGCGTGGATGTCCCAGAAGGACTGTGGAATGCAACCCTTAGCCATGTCTGTCTGCCTACTTCGGTTTGGCCTATATGTATTGAACAATAGGACAAAGAACATACCCCAAAATAAACTCTAAGTGCGTCAAAGGGAAAGACCCAAGACACTGCATAGGACCTCACATTCCAAGTCTGCATAAACTGCACGGAGGGGAACGGAGCATAAATCTGGGAGCCTAGGCAACACATTTATTGTCATCGTGCCTAACCTCTCAAAATGTACATTAACTAAATATTTCCAAATGATCAGTCCCTAGGAGCAGTTTAGTTCTCAGGGTACGCTCTTCAAAAGGAACTCACTCATGGTTTAACTGGCAAGAGCGCTGCTTTATTTACAATAGTGACCGTTCATATTGCACACAAAATCATGTGTTTCTTGACCCACTCATGGCAACACCGCTTAAAAACCATGTCCCTCTTGTAATCTGAGACTATGTTTGGAAACATGGCCCTCCCTGGTCACCTCTATGTGTATTTTTCCCGTTGCTTCCTATCAGTTTTCTATATCCATGCTTGAGCACGTGTACATTCTGAGAGACTGCTAAGCAGAGTTCTACGTCTATATTGAAGCCTGTATCCCAGCCTAGTAGTTGCTATTATGCAGCCTATATCCTTGCTTGAGCACATGTACATTCTGAGAGGATGCTAAGCAGAGTCCTGCGTCAATATTGAAGCCTGCATCCCAGCCTTGTGGCTGCATTTATGCGACCGATATCCATGCTTGAGCACGTGTACATTCTGAGAGACTGCTAAGCTGAGTTTTGTGTCTATATTGAAGCCTGTATCCCAGCCTCGTAGCTGCTATTATGCAGCCTATATCCATGCTTGAGCACGTGTACATTCTGAGAGACTGCTAAGCCGAGTTCTGCGTCTATATTGAAGCCTGTATCGCAGCCTCGTGGCTGCTATTATGCAGCCTATATCCATGCTTGAGCACGTGTACATTCTGAGAGACTGCTAAGCCGAGTTCTGAGTCTATATTGAAGCCTGTATCCCAGCCTCGTAGCTGCTATTATGCAGTCCTTAGCCATGCTTGAGCACGTGTACATTCTGAGAGACTGCTAAGCCGAGTTCTGCATCTATATTCAAGCCTGTATCGCAGTCTTGTGGCTGCTATTATGCGCCCTGTGCGATAACACAAGTACCCTCATTGTGCACTGCTAATGTTGCATGTGAAATGCCCTCGCTAATTATTTGGATTCCCGCACCAACGGAGGTTATTCAATCCTATTTAAATTGATGTCAGGATAGCACTTCAAGGAATGGCTGGGACTCATACGTAGGTGGAGGTGGGAGTACAGGGTGCAGAGCACCAGCCAGGTATAATATTAGCTGCAAAGCCACCAGAGCAGGGAGTCAGAAGTCCCCCTCTTCACCACTTCCAAAAGTATTACAAGTGTGTGCGTGCATGCACTCCCTGCATTCCTACTCTCCGGTAAATGCACAGACCCGTACCTCTCCGGAGGAAGCTCTCCTCTCCGTGCTGCAGGTAGGTCGCAAGGTCCTTCTTGCACGTTCCCTGCAGGTAAGCCTTCCATTGCTGAGCGACGGCCGTGCCCTGGGCGATCCTGGCCGGGTCATAAGCCGCTGTGTTGGTGACTCCCTTCTCATCCACAATGCTAGCATCCTGGCCATCGTAAGCGTACTCATAAATCTGCCGGTAGGACCCATCATCTGCAACCTCGCAGCCGAACATCATCTGTAAGGTGTGCACACCTGTGGAGGAAGCAGAACAGAGTGAGATGCACAGATGACACTTACAGGAGGAGGCAGAGCAAGGGATGCAGGTGACAGCCTAGTGGGCGCTAGAGCAAGCACAGGCAGAGGCAGAGCAAGGGATCCAGATGCCAGGCCAGGGGGCGCTACAGCAAGCACAGGAGGAGGAGAGCAAGGGATGCAGGTGACAGTCCAGGGGGCGCTAGAGCAAGCAGAGGAGGAGACAGAGCAAGGGGTCCAGGGGGCACTAGAGCAAGCACAGGATGAGGCAGAGCAAGGCATCCAGGTTCTGATCCAGGGGGTGCTAGAGCAAGCACAGGAGGAGAGCAAGGGATGCAGATGCCAGTCCAGGGGGCACTAGAGCAAGCACAGGAGGAGGCAGAACAAGGTTATCCAGGTGGCAGTCCAGGAGGCGCTACAGCAAGCACAGGAGGAGAGCAAGGGATGCAGGTGACAGCCTAGGGGGCGCTAGAGCAAGCACAGGCAGAGGCAGAGCAAGGGATCCAGATGCCAGGCCAGGGGGCGCTACAGCAAGCACAGGAGGAGGAGAGCAAGGGATGCAGATGACAGTCCAGGGGGTGCTAGAGCAAGCACAGGAAGAGGCAGAGCAAGGGGTCCAGGTTCTGGTCCAGGGGGCGCTAGAGCAAGCACAGGAGGAGGCAGACCAAGGGATCCAGGTGCCAGTCCATGGGGCGCTACAGCAAGCAAAGGAGGAGGGGAGCAGGGGATGCAGGTGCCAGTCCAGGGGGCGCTAGAGCAAGCACAGGTGGAGGCAGAGCAAGGGGTCCAGGTGCCAGTCCAGGGGGCACTAGAGCAAGCACAGGAGGAGGCAGAGCAAGGGATCCAGGTTCCAGTCCACGGGGCGCTACAGCAAGCAAAGGAGGAGGAGAGCAAGGGATGCAGATGCCCGTCCAGGGGGCGCCAGCCCAGGGGGCGCTAGAGCAAGCACAGGAAGAGGAGAGCAAGGGATGCAGGTGACAGGCCAGGGGGCGCTACAGCAAGCAGAGGAGGAGGAGAGCAAGGGATGCAGGTGACAGTCCAGGGGGTCCTAGAGCAAGCACAGGAGGAGGAAGAGCAAGGGGTCCAGGGGGCACTAGAGCAAGCACAGGATGAGGCAGAGCAAGGGATCCAGGTTCCAGTCCACGGGGCGCTACAGCAAGCAAAGGAGGAGGAGAGCAAGGGATGCAGGTGCCAATCCAGGGGGCGCTAGAGCAAGCACAGGAGGAGGCAGAGCAAGGGGTCCAGGTGCCAGTCCAGGGGGCACTAGAGCAAGCACAGGCAGAGACAGAGCAAGGGATCCAGATGCCCGTCCAGGGGGCGCTACAGCAAGCACAGGAGGAGGAGAGCAAGGGATGCAGGTGACAGCCCAGGGGGCGCTAGAGCAAGCACAGGAAGAGGAGAGCAAGGGATGCAGGTGACAGGCCAGGGGGCGCTACAGCAAGCAGAGGAGGAGGAGAGCAAGGGATGCAGGTGACAGTCTTGGGGGTCCTAGAGCAAGCACAGGAGGAGGCAGAGCAAGGGGTCCAGGGGGCACTAGAGCAAGCACAGGATGAGGCAGAGCAAGGCATCCAGGTTCTGGTCCACGGGGCGCTACAGCAAGCAAAGGAGCAGGAGAGCAAGGGATGCAGGTGCCAATCCAGGGGGCGCTAGAGCAAGCACAGGAGGAGGAAGAGCAAGGGGTCCAGGGGGCACTAGAGCAAGCACAGGATGAGGCAGAGCAAGGGATCCAGGTTCCAGTCCACGGGGCGCTACAGCAAGCAAAGGAGGAGGAGAGCAAGGGATGCAGGTGCCAATCCAGGGGGCGCTAGAGCAAGCACAGGAGGAGGCAGAGCAAGGGGTCCAGGTGCCAGTCCAGGGGGCACTAGAGCAAGCACAGGCAGAGGCAGAGCAAGGGATCCAGATGCCCGTCCAGGGGGCGCTACAGCAAGCACAGGAGGAGGAGAGCAAGGGATGCAGGTGACAGCCCAGGGGGCGCTAGAGCAAGCACAGGAAGAGGAGAGCAAGGGATGCAGGTGACAGGCCAGGGGGCGCTACAGCAAGCAGAGGAGGAGGAGAGCAAGGGATGCAGGTGACAGTCTTGGGGGTCCTAGAGCAAGCACAGGAGGAGGCAGAGCAAGGGGTCCAGGGGGCACTAGAGCAAGCACAGGATGAGGCAGAGCAAGGCATCCAGGTTCTGGTCCAGGGGGTGCTAGAGCAAGCACAGGAGGAGAGCAAGGGATGCAGGTGCCAGTCCAGTTGGTGCTAGAGCAAGCACAGGAGGAGGCAGAGCAAGGGATGCAGGTGACAGTCCAATGGGGAGCTGGAGCAAGCACAGGAGCAGGGAGAGCAAGGGATATAGGTGACAGTCCAGGGGGTAGGTGCAGGAGCAAAAGGAGCCAGGGAGACTTAAGGGGGGCCCAGAGTTGCACACCACCCCCATCAACTGCGTGAAAGACTAAATGAAAGGTTTGGACCTCAAAGACCTTTATGTTTCATGGTAGAGTAACTGGAAGGCACCTTATCATCGAACCCTTTGCAAATGCAATCCAATGCAACAAAAATAAACTGTTTAATTTTTGTTTAGGGCATTCATTAAATTCTATGTTCAGGGCTTTAAGTGGGTCGGTCTAACCGTGATAGAGCCCTGGCAGTCTCTGAAAATTGTGTATGAGACTGGGTCCTGCCGGGGCTCCCTAGAGTGCCATGGTAACGCAACCCACTAGAAGCCAAGGAATTTTTACTAAAGCCTGAAGCTCTCATGTATAAGCAAGAGATACAGGCTTTTCATCCTTTTGTGTCACAGACCCCCACCAGACACCCCTTTATGATGCAGCGATCATCATCCTTGCACCCCACTAAGATGGTAATCTCCAGGAGGAGCCATCGTGTTGTTGAATATGCTCGCCCTAATAACCGTGGGTTTACACATCCATACACTCTTGCGTTGATCTTACTCGGCTTCATGGCAATGAAATCTATCATGTGGGCCCCACAAGTCTACCCCAAAGAATTGCAAGATACAGGTGGAATCCTACATGCCCAACGAAACAAACCTCTATATCCTCATGTGCTCCCCTCAGGCCAACGCCAGAGATCTGAAGGGGGGAGAACAGAGGCTTGCCTGAGGGGGGGGAGAACAGAGGCTTGCCTGAGGGGGGGAGAACAGACGCTTGCCTGAGGGGGGGGGGGGAACAGACACTTGCCTGAGGGGGGGGGGGAACAGACACTTGCCTGAAGGGGGAGAACAGAGACTTGCCAGTGGGGGGAGAAGAGAGGCTTGCCTGAGGGGGGAGAACAGAGGCTTGCCAGATGGGGGAGAACAGAGGCTTGCCAGATGGGGGAGAAGAGAGGCTTGCCTGAGGGCGGGACAACAGAGGCTTGCCTGAGGGGGGAGAACAGAGGCTTGCCAGACGGGGGAGAACAGAGGCTTGCCAGATGGGGGAGAAGAGAGGCTTGCCTGAGGGCGGGACAACAGAGGCTTGCCTGAGGGGGGAGAAGAGAGGCTTGCCTGAGGGGGGAGAACAGAGGCTTGCCAGACGGGGGAGAACAGAGGCTTGCCAGATGGGGGAGAAGAGAGGCTTGCCTGAGGGCGGGACAACAGAGGCTTGCCTGAGGGGGGAGAACAGAGGCTTGCCAGACGGGGGAGAACAGAGGCTTGCCAGATGGGGGAGAAGAGAGGCTTGCCTGAGGGCGGGACAACAGAGGCTTGCCTGAGGGGGGAGAAGAGAGGCTTGCCTGAGGGCGGGAGAAGAGAGGCTTGCCTGAGGGGGGAGAACAGAGGCTTGCCAGAAGGGGGAGAACAGAGGCTTGCCTGATGGGGGAGAAGAGAGGCTTGCCTGAGCGCGGGACAACAGAGGCTTGCCTGAGGGGGGAGAAGAGAGGCTTGCCAGATGGGGGAGGAGAGAGGCTTGCCTGAGGGGGGGAGAAGAGAGGCTTGCCTGAGGGCGGGAGAACAGAGGCTTGCCTGAGGGCGGGAGAAGAGAGGCTGGCCTGAGGGGGGAGAACAGAGGCTTGCCAGTGGGGGGAGAAGAGAGGCTGGCCTGAGGGGGGAGAACAGAGGCTTGCCAGACGGGGGAGAACAGAGGCTTGCCAGATGGGGGAGAAGAGAGGCTTGCCTGAGGGCGGGACAACAGAGGCTTGCCTGAGGGGGGAGAACAGAGGCTTGCCTGAGGGCGGGAGAAGAGAGGCTTGCCTGAGGGGGGAGAACAGAGGCTTGCCAGAAGGGGGAGAACAGAGGCTTGCCTGATGGGGGAGAAGAGAGGCTTGCCTGAGGGGGGGGAGAACAGAGGCTTGCCAGATGGGGGAGAAGAGAGGCTTGCCTGAGGGGGGAGAACAGAGGCTTGCCAGACGGGGGAGAACAGAGGCTTGCCAGATGGGGGAGAAGAGAGGCTTGCCTGAGGGGGGAGAACAGAGGCTTGCCAGATGGCGGAGAAGAGAGGCTTGCCTGAGGGGGGAGAACAGAGGCTTGCCAGAGGGGGGAGAACAGAGACTTGCCTGAGGGGGGAGAACAGAGGCTTGCCTGAGGGGGGAGAACAGAGGCTTGCCTGAGGGGGGAGAACAGAGGCTTGCCTGAGGGGGGAGAACAGAGGCTTGCCTGAGGGCGGGAGAACAGAGGCTTGCCTGAGGGCGGAGAACAGAGGCTTGCCAGAGGGGGGAGAACAGAGACTTGCTTTAGTCTGATAGCAAATAGGCAAGAAGAATACACCCTCTCTCCTTAATAACTCCTCTAGGGAGGATTAGATGCCCAATAGGAGCCACAGTTTCGGTACTACCAAAGGCACTAATGGACACTCCCCCGCGCCCCCTATACTTTCTCTCCCACTCTATTTCTATCCGCCTTTACTTTCTGCCACCGCCTCCTCCTAAGAACGAAACTTCGCTTATAGGAAAGCAGAAGCATCATCCAAAGGGGGCTGGTGTGACCACGAAAGGTCATACATGAATCCCCTCCAGGAGGATAGCTCGATGCAAACAAGACATCGCAGAGCGACGCGGGTTCGAATCCCAGGCGTAGAGAATTAAGCATATTATAAAAGATGAATTCATTACGAGATGACGATATGAGTGAGAGCTTTCAGCTGGTCCAGGGAAAATAGCCAACATACACCCCCACGCTCCCACTTCATTCTTCCTGTGCCTCCATCGAATTCCCCACCCCTCTGTACTTATTAGTTGCTCTATTAAATTAATGAAATGTTTTAATAGATTTGGCAATGTGCTTTTAATATGTTCCTGTTTGTACGCAAAAGCCAGGGGGTTAAATATTAATGACATTTCTCAAAAACGGGACTTGAGAAAGGATGGCAGACTGCAGAAAGGCCCACCGTCCGTAGAATACAGGAGCCCTGTTGCCCAGAATAGGCTGCGTGGGTAGGAGACCCTCCATGCCAGGTTCTGCCCCAGGAGACGCAGTGCCCTGCGTAACTATGGGCACAGTCACAGGGCGCCACCACATGCAGTGTGAATGTGGGCCCAGAAGAGGAATATGGGGTTCCCCCTGGACCCCTCCCATGTGCCCAAGTACCAAAGCATGGGACTTCTATATACACAGGACAACCTGGTCCCCAACACGCTACAGACCATTCTGCTTGGGTAATTCTTCCAGTAATGGACACAAGATGCTGGCTGCGCGCATGCAGAAGAGAAAGGTGGAAAGGCCTGGAGCAGAGACTGGGAAGAGAACCCGGCAGGAGGGGAACCGAAGCGAGCGGCTGCAGAAAGGCCAATGAGATCTAGACGCCCTCCAAGCATACAAGAATGTCAACATTCCCTCCAACCCAGGACGGTGGAAGGTGGAAAGACAGGGAGACTGTAGTGGAGCATCAAGGAAGTAGGAAGATACACCGGAGGACGAAGAAAAGACACGAGAGAAGAGGAGGAGGTGAAGACTGGCCTAGTTCCACGAACACTTTAGGCTCGAGATTGCCACAGACTGTCAAGGAGGAGATGCAGAGGAACTGGGAGCAGTGCGTCAGGACGGCGAGACAGGGAGGAGACGGCGAGACAGGGAGGAGACGACGAGACGGCGAGACAGGGAGGACACGACGAGGCAGCGAGACAGGGAGGAGACGACGAGGCGGCGAGACAGGGAGGAGACGGCGAGATGGTGAGACAGGGAGGAGACGACGAGGCGGCGAGATAGGAAGGAGACGGCGAGACTGGGAGGAGACGGCGAGACTGGGAGGAGACGGCGAGACTGGGAGGAGACGGCAAGACGGTGAGGAGACGGCGAGACAGGGAGGAGACGACGAGGCGGCGAGACAGGGAGGAGACGGCGAGATGTTGAGACAGGGAGGAGACGGCGAGATGGTGAGGAGACGGCGAGACAGGGAGGAGACGATGAGGCGGCGAGATAGGAAGGAGACGGCGAGACTGGGAGGAGACGACGAGGCAGCGAGATACGAAGGAGACGGCGAGACTGGGGGAGACGGCGAGACTGGGAGGAGACGGCGAGACTGGGAGGAGACAGCGAGACAGTGAGGAGACGGCGAGACAGGGAGGAGACGGCGAGGCGGCGAGACTGGGAGGAGACGGCGAGACTGGGAGGAGACGGCGAGACAGGGAGGAGACGATGAGACGGCGAGACAGGGAGGACACGACGAGGCGGCGAGACAGGGAGGAGACGGCGAGATGGTGAGACAGGGAGGAGACGGCGAGATGGTGAGACAGGGAGGAGACGGCGAGGTGGTGAGGAGACGGCGAGACAGGGAGGAGACGACGAGGCGGCGAGATAGGAAGGAGATGGCGAGACTGGGAGGAGACGATGAGGCGGTGAGATAGGAAGGAGACGGCGAGACTGGGGGAGACGGCGAGACTGGGAGGAGACGGCGAGACTGGGAGGAGACGGCGAGACGGTGAGGAGACGGCGAGACGGTGAGGAGACGACGAGGCGGCGAGACAGGGAGGAGATGGCGAGATGGTGAGACAGGGAGGAGACGGCGAGATGGTGAGGAGATGGCGAGACAAGGAGGAGACGACGAGGCGGCGAGATAGGAAGGAGACGGCGAGACTGGGAGGAGACGACGAGGCGGTGAGATAGGAAGGATACAGCGAGACTGGGAGGAGACGGCGAGACTGGGAAGAGACAGCGAGACGGTGAGGAGACGGCGAGACAGGGAGGAGACGCGAGGCGGCGAGACTGGGAGGAGACGGCGAGACTGGGAGGAGACGGCGAGACAGGGAGGAGACGACGAGATGGCGAGACAGGGAGGACACGACGAGGCGGCGAGACAGGGAGGAGACGGTGAGACAGGGAGGAGACGACGAGACGGCGAGACAGGGAGGAGACGGCGAGATGGTGAGACAGGGAGGAGACGGCGAGATGGTGAGACAGGGAGGAGACGGCGAGATGGTGAGGAGACGGCGAGACAGGGAGGAGACGACGAGGCGGCGAGATAGGAAGGAGACGGCGAGACTGGGAGGAGACGGCGAGACGGCGAGACAGGGAGGACACAACGAGGCGGCGAGACAGGGAGGAGACGGCGAGATGGTGAGACAGGGAGGAGACGGCGAGATGGTGAGGAGGCGGCGAGACTGGGAGGAGACGGCGAGACAGGGAGGAGACGATGAGACGGCGAGACAGGGAGGAGACGGCGAGACTGGGAGGAGACGGCGAGACTGGGAGGAGACGGCATCCAGATCCAGGGAAAGCTTAGCCTTTGTAGACCGTGAAGCCTGCGGGGAAGCCCTAGGCGCGCTACTAGAGAAGATGCTGTGTGCGTGATTATGCCCTTTACGTTGATTTAGCCATTCATCCACCCTTTCGTAAATAACCGGAGTAAAACACGGTGTTCACATCAGACTGGTGTCCCCGACAGCCCATAATACTCTTGTATGACAAGGCTCCCTGCAGAATGACTGCAAGTGACCCAAACCTTCCCAGCAGCTTGTTCTCATCCTGTAGGCACTTTCTCTATGCAAGCCGCCCCCCTCTAGGATTTCACAGCTTACAATGCAAGTCAACACGGAGACCCTGCCCTGCTTCTCCCACAACCTCCGTTTCCTCGAGTTCAATGGACGCGTGAGTGCACTTAATGCCACGACACTACTTCGCTCCCCCTCCACGGAGCCTACACACTGAGCTGCTCAAGGTAGCAGTAACTCCAGTACCACAAGAAGGACCGTTGCTTCCCGCAGTCTATGACAAAGATGTTTCCCCAATTCAAGAGTTGGGCCATGGTAGGGTAGTGAGTGTCACAAAACAAATGCACTAGAGGAGGCTTGCGACCTTTCCCACCTTGGATTATAAGGCATCATTCCTCAACGAGCCACGTACACATAGACACTTCCTGTCTGTGCCACCCGCAGAGCGTTAAGCCAATCAATGTAGGACAGGTGGCTTGCGCCTGGGGCTGCTTATGGTCTTGTGCTTAAGGGATGTGACCATTGGTTTGGGCTGAGCGAAGCCTGATTTGCATATGCTCTGCCAGTGGTTAGTATTCAGCCAATCCCATCAACCCTCCCTTGTTGCACATGCTGCAGACCCCTGGAAGACCCTTTAGAGCACTGGATTGTCCATCTGGATGAGATGATCAAATCACAAAATTGCATAATCATTAGACTGTGTCTGCAAGAGAAGTCTTTGCTCCACACGGTTTCTCCTTTTCGTTATTCATCCAATTGCCTGTCACAGATATTTGCTTCTCAAGGGTCTCAAGATGGCAACTGGACAAGACACATTGCAATGATTCAAGGTTTATTATTAGAAACTCACATGCAAGCACATTTAGTGTTAAGAGGGTGGGAGAGCCATGTATAAACCTTTCATACACCTTCTGATGGACAAGACAAAATAAAGACTTTTGATTTAGAACTCGGTTACATTGAAACACTCAAATCATAGGGGTACTATCAGAGTGAATTGGGAGGGGGGGGGGTTAGATACTGTACGCATACCGGGCAGGATCCCACTGCTTAAACTTCCAGGGCCCTCCAAACAAGTTTAAGAGATGACATTACTCAATACCATGGTGGGCTAGAGGGCCAGCAGGATATGCTAAGGGCAATTAGTGCTGCACGCGTGGCTCAGTAGACCAGGGCTGAAGTTGGCTCAGTGTGTACATGCGCACTGCAGGGCAGGGAAGAAGGAGGCACAGATTCATGTCAGAGGCGTATGTCCAGAGGTGGGGTCTCTTTGTACATGTATATGGGGATGGAAAAGGCTAGATCTGGTGGGGGGCCTGGTTTATAAATAATCATTGGAATACAGGAAGTTCTGGAACATGAAACAGATTCACATTACGGAAGGCAGTGCGCTACATCGCAAGCTGGCCTCTGTCTTGACGAGTGTGTGTGCGTGCATTGGTGGCCACTCACTCAACTCTAGACTTGGGCAAGCGTGTGTTTTTCTTAAACACAGTAAATCAACACCTATAATTTTGGCAATTCCTAAATTATCAATCGCTACCACAACTGGTTGATAAATTAAACTGTTTTCGCTCTGTTTCCGTCCCTTCTCCTTCTTATTATTTTTCCTCTTCCCTGTGATGAAACAACTCCATTAATTCATGGTTTCCTTTGCAACTGCAATACATCAAATTCACGGTATTTACAATTCTTTCATATATTTTTCCATTGGCTATGAATGTATGCTTGTGTGTACCCATGTACGTATGCTGTTTGGTCTATTTCAAAATTGAAATTGTGTTTTTGTAAAACAATAACTTTCACACATCTATGCTATTTAACTGGGGAACCACCTCTTTATTTGGGGTTGGAGTGCTCGAAACACGTGTCAGGCTGTACACCGTTGCATTCAATAAATCTGCAATCTAAGCAGTGTCTCCATACTATTTGTGTTGGCGCAGTGAGACTGGAAAACGTTCTTATTTATAACAAACCCAGTTCCTACCTCCATGCTCCCCATCTCCCTCCCAACCCCCCCCCCATCCCCGCCCCTTACCTTAGGTCTGGTTGGCAAGGCTCATTATAGTCTGCACATCCCTACCTCCATGCTCCCCATCTCCCTCCGAAACCCCCGTCCCCGCCCCTTACCTTTGGTCTGGTTGACAGGGCTCATTATACTCTGCACATCCCTACCTCCATTCTCCCCATCCCCTTACCATACCTTGGGTCTGGTTGACGAGGCTCATTATAGTCTGCACATCCCCACCTCCATGCTCCCCACCCCCGCCCCTTACCTTGGGTCTGGTTGACAGGGCTCATTATACTCTGCACATCCCTACCTCCATTCTCCCCATCCCCTTACCATACCTTGGGTCTGGTTGACGAGGCTCATTATAGTCTGCACATCCCCACCTCCATGCTTCCCACCCCGCCCCTTACCTTGGGTCTGGTTGACAGGGCTCATTATACTCTGCACATCCCTACCAACATGCTCCCCATCCCCGTCCTTTACCTTGGGTCTGGTTGACAAGGCGCATTATTATTTTTATTTTTTATTTTTTACATTTGTAGAGCGCACTGCAGCCCATAGACATCGAGGCGCTATTACATGAAGGCGTAAGCAGCAAGATTATGTAAACAAAGGAAACATAAGGTACTTAGTTACAGAGAGAGGAGCGGAGCATAGTTACAAATGACTAGTCTGCACATCCCTACCTCCATGCTCCCCATCCCCACCCCGTCCCTTACCTTGGGTCTGGTTGTCAAGACTCATTATAGTCTGCACATCCCTACCTCCATGCTCCCCATCCCCGCCTCGTCGCTTACCTTGGGTCTGGTTGTCAAGACTCATTATAGTCTGCACATCCCTACCTCCATGCTCCCCATCCCCGCCCCGTCCCTTACCTTGGGTCTGGTTGTCAAGACTCATTATAGTCTGCACATCCCTACCTCCATGCTCCCCATCTCCCTCCCAACCCCACCCTCCCCCGCCCCTTATCTTACCTTGGGTCTGGTTGTCAAGGCTCATTATAGTCTGGCCATCCCTACCTCCATGCTCCCCATCTCCCTCCCAACCCCATCCTCCCCCGCTCCCTACCATGGGTCTGGTTGACAAGGCTCATTTTAGTCTGCACTTCCTTACCTCCATGCTCCCCATCCTAGCCCCGTCCCTTACCTTGGGTCTGGTTGACGAGGCTCATTATAGTCTGCACATCCCTGCCTCCATGCTCCCCATCCCCGCCCCTTACCTTGGGTCTGGTTGACGAGGCTCATTATAGTCTGCACATCTCTACCTCCATGCTCCCCATCCCCACCCCTTACCTTGGGTCTGGTTGACAAGGCTCATTATGGTCTGCACATCCCTACCTCCATGCTCCCCATCTCCCTCCCAACCCCTCATCCCCACCCCTTACCTTGGGTCTGGTTGACAAGGCTCATTATAGTCTGCACATCCCTACCTCCATGCTCCCCATCCCCGCCCCGTCCCTTACCTTGGGTCTGGTTGACAAGGCTCATTATAGTCTGTACATCCTTACCTCCATGCTCCCCATCCCCGCCCCTTACCTTACCTTGGGTCTGGTTGTCAAGACTCATTATAGTCTGCACATCCCTACCTCCATGCTCCCCATCTCCCTCCCAACCCCACCCTCCCCCGCCCCTTATCTTACCTTGGGTCTGGTTGTCAAGGCTCATTATAGTCTGGCCATCCCTACCTCCATGCTCCCCATCTCCCTCCCAACCCCCACCCTCCCCCGCCCCCTACCATGGGTCTGGTTGACGAGGCTCATTTTAGTCTGCACTTCCTTACCTCCATGCTCCCCATCCTAGCCCCGTCCCTTACCTTGGGTCTGGTTGACGAGGCTCATTATAGTCTGCACATCCCTACCTCCATGCTCCCCATCCCCGCCCCTTACCTTGGGTCTGGTTGACGAGGCTCATTATAGTCTGCACATCTCTACCTCCATGCTCCCCATCCCCACCCCTTACCTTGGGTCTGGTTGACAAGGCTCATTATGGTCTGCACATCCCTACCTCCATGCTCCCCATCTCCCTCCCAACCCCTCATCCCCACTCCTTACCTTGGGTCTGGTTGACAAGGCTCATTATAGTCTGCACATCCCTACCTCCATGCTCCCCATCCCTGCCCCTTACCTTGGGTCTGGTTGACCAGGCTCATTATAGTCTGCACATCCCTACCTCCATGCTCCCCATCTCCCTCCCAACCCCTCATCCCCGCCCCTTACCTTGGGTCTGGTTGACAAGGCTCATTATGGTCTGCACATCCCTACCTCCATGCTCCCCATCTCCCTCCCAACCCCTCATCCCCACCCCTTACCTTGGGTCTGGTTGACAAGGCTCATTATAGTCTGCACATCCCTACCTCCATGCTCCCCATCCCCGCCCGTCCCTTACCTTGGGTCTGGTTGACAAGGCTCATTATAGTCTGCACATCCCTACCTCCATGCTCCCCATCCCCGCCCCTTACCTTGGGTCTGGTTGACGAGGCTCATTATAGTCTGCACATCCCTACCTCCATGCTCCCCATCCCCGCCCCTTACCTTGGGTCTGGTTGACAAGGCTCATTATAGTCTGCACATCCCTACCTCCATGCTCCCCATCCCCGCCCGTCCCTTACCTTGGGTCTGGTTGACAAGGCTCATTATAGTCTGCACATCCCTACCTCCATGCTCCCCATCCCCGCCCTTACCTTGGGACTGGTTGACCAGGCTCATTATAGTCTGCACATCCCTACCTTCATGCTCTCCATCCCCGCCCCGTCCCTTACCTTGGGTCTGGTTGACAAGGCTCATTATAGTCTGCACATCCCTACCTCCATGCTCCCCATCCCCGCCCGTCCCTTACCTTGGGTCTGGTTGACAAGGCTCATTATAGTCTGCACATCCCTACCTCCATGCTCCCCATCCCCGCCCTTACCTTGGGACTGGTTGACCAGGCTCATTATAGTCTGCACATCCCTACCTTCATGCTCTCCTTCCCCGCCCCGTCCCTTACCTTGGGTCTGGTTGGCGAGGCTCATTATAGTCTGCACATCCCTACCTCCATGCTCCCCATCCCCGCCCCTTACCTTGGGTCTGGTTGACGAGGCTCATTATAGTCTGCACATCCCTACCTCCATGCTCCCCATCCCCGCCCCTTACCTTGGGTCTGGTTGACGAGGCTCATTATAGTCTGCACATCCCTACCTCCATGCTCCCCATCCCCGCCCCTTACCTTGGGTCTGGTTGACAAGGCTCATTATAGTCTGCACATCCCTACCTCCATGCTCCCCATCCCCGCCCGTCCCTTACCTTGGGTCTGGTTGACAAGGCTCATTATAGTCTGCACATCCCTACCTCCATGCTCCCCATCCCCGCCCTTACCTTGGGACTGGTTGACCAGGCTCATTATAGTCTGCACATCCCTACCTTCATGCTCTCCATCCCCGCCCCGTCCCTTACCTTGGGTCTGGTTGACAAGGCTCATTATAGTCTGCACATCCCTACCTCCATGCTCCCCATCCCCGCCCGTCCCTTACCTTGGGTCTGGTTGACAAGGCTCATTATAGTCTGCACATCCCTACCTCCATGCTCCCCATCTCCCTCCCAACCCCTCATCCCCACCCCTTACCTTGGGTCTGGTTGACAAGGCTCATTATAGTCTGTACATCCTTACCTCCATGCTCCCCATCCCCGCCCCTTACCTTACCTTGGGTCTGGTTGACAAGGCTCATTTTAGTCTGCACTTCCTTACCTCCATGCTCCCCATCCTAGCCCCGTCCCTTACCTTGGGTCTGGTTGACGAGGCTCATTATAGTCTGCACATCCCTACTTCCATGCTCCCCATCCCCGCCCCTTACCTTGGGTCTGGTTGACGAGGCTCATTATAGTCTGCACATCCCTACCTCCATGCTCCCCATCCCCGCCCTTACCTTGGGACTGGTTGACCAGGCTCATTATAGTCTGCACATCCCTACCTTCATGCTCTCCTTCCCCGCCCCGTCCCTTACCTTGGGTCTGGTTGGCGAGGCTCATTATAGTCTGCACATCGGCTCTGTGCTCGTCTTCCGTCTTCTGAGCGATCGAGGTCTGCCCTTCCCAGTAACTGGATTCCATCTTATCCATCCAGCGAGCTTTGGGCTTGCACTCACGGGTTTCACTTGAATAGGTAGCGATGGGGACATCATCGACAAGCCCAACTATCGAGAACTCTGGCGCTTTGCCGCGTTCCCCGGAGACAGAGGAGTAGTAATAGCAGAGAGTGTGCGAGCCTAGGGAGGAGAGACAGGTGGTTAGAGTGACTGCAGCTTCAAATCAGCCCCTCCAATTGAGGAGTAGGAATAGAGTGCAAGCATGAGGAAGAGAGAGGTGTCAAAACACCAGGCACTGTTGCACACTGCAAGTATGAACACAAAGACACACACACACACACACACACACACACACACTCCATTGCCTCCCCCTGACCTGGTGCCCCAGACAAGATTAAAAACAGTGGTCAGGGTATCACGGTTACCAAGGAGTCCACCTTCATCTTTAATATAAATTGGTGCATTATTCATATGTTAAAATGCAATAAACTCAAATATAATTAAGGCAGCAAGCCCACTGTGTGAAGCACAGTTTGGGTGCTGCTGGCACTGTGGGTGGCAGCTGCAGCTGATCCTGAAAACGATGACCTGCTCATCGTCTTGCAGCCCGACCCCTCCCATCCCCGAGGAGCCTCCGATTGGCTGCTCTTGGATCAAAAGTTGTGTGTCTGCATATTATAAATCATTGCTTTCCAGTAATAGTCTTTTTGCAGCTTGAATTAGTTTAGTGTTACATGATTTGCAAAGTCCGAGATTAGCCTGGAGTATAACAACTTTTATCTAGCTCAAAATTAAGCATTGAAATGGGCATTTTTGTGGTATAGCCTGTGAATGACCATGTGTGTGCGGGTACCGATACTGTCCTTTGGTGCCTGTGTCAGCAAATTGCTCTCTGGGACAATATAGACAGTAAAAAAACAAAGTCCTTCTTGCAGACCACAATTTGGGCCCTCAAGATCCCAATGACCCTACTGCTTTAGACCTCGCTAACACCCTAACTGACTTAGGATTCACCTATCACATCCAAGAACCTACCCACATCAAAAGGGAGGTCTCTTGACTGGCTAGCCGACACTAACTGCAACATTAGCCTACAATCTAATTCCCCTTGTGCAGGGTCAGATCACCATATTATCACCTTCAACATTGGAGCAGCTCACCGCCCGGCACCTTCCATTGCGCCTGCCATCCCTACCAGAAACAAAACAGACATAACAAAAGATAAGTTAATCCCCCTTATTCTTCCCACCCTCAATAAAATCACAGATTCCTGTTCTGATCCCTCAATTTTAGCAGATACCTATAACTATGCGGTGCTTACAGCCTTAAATTCCATCGCCCCTATTAAACTCAGGAAACCTAAACCACATGCGCACCTTAATTAGTGGTTCACACCACAGTTAAGAGTGCTCCGCAAAGCTAAACGTACAGCAGAAACCTGCTGGAAAAGTCATCCATCCGATGCACACAAGGACGGTCTCATCCTTGCCTCCCTTAATTTCAAAGAAGCCATCTTCCAAGCAAAAAAAAAAAGAGTCTTATAATAATCGCATTATGCAAGCACACTCAAACACCAGAGAATTACCCAAAATTCTAAAGGAACTTGAGTCTCGCGCATTGCCCCCAGACACCTGTGTCAAAGACAGCAATTGGTGTGCTAATATACAGACAGCGCTTCTGGACAAAATTGCATCCCTCCAATCTAAAATTAAAAGCAAACAAAACTCACTACAGTCTGATAAACCTCAGACCATTTCTATGAGTGCTACGTCCCAGGCCACCACCAATATTGAACCTTTCTCCTTCTCTCCACTCACCACTGCTGAAGTAGAAGGAATTATTAACAAACGTAAACCTTCGATTGTCAAGGCGACGCATGTCCTGCTACTATTATCAAGGAAGCCTCTCATGACCTAGCCCCTTTCATCACGGCCTTCATAAACTCATCTTTCAAAACTGGCATAGTCCCAGACAATCTCAAGGATGCTTGGGTTATCCCGTTGCTTAAAAAAACGTCTCTTGACCCGAATATACCAACCAACTTCAGACCTATCACTGTCCCTTTCATGCTCAAAATAATAGATTGCGCAGCGTATTTGCAGATCCAAGACTATCTCGAAACCAACAATCTCCTTGGTCTGAGACAATCAGGCTTCCGCCCTAGACATGGGACTGAAACGGCCCTGATCGATCTCAAAACACAAATTGAGGTCCTAAAAGATAGTGGGAAACTAGCTCTGCTATTACTACTTGACCTTTCTGCTGCGTTTGATCTGGTCAATCACCAAATCCTATGCCAGCATCTCACATCTGCCACCCACTTCTCTGACTCAGCCACTGCATGGATCAGTTCCTTTCTAAGCAATAGATCCATGAGGGTCTTCTCCCCTATAGCCTCTGCAGACCCTGCTCTTATCCATTGTGGCGTCCCTCAAGGTTCTTGTGTGTCACCTACACTCTACAATGTGTTCACCAAACCTCTCTTTGATGCTCTTGACTATCCGGGTGTCTCTTACACTAACTATGCGGATGACACCCAGATACTCATCCCTATCACAGGTGACCACACAGTTGACACCAAATCCCTGAATGACGTCTACCTGGTCATTCAGGCCTGGATGGCACAACACGAACTTTGCCTTAATGACGACAAGACTGAGCTCCCAATGCTAGGCTCATCTCATCATCTCAATAAATAGGACCATGCCTTTAAGTCTTTCATCATTGACGGCAATGACATCATGGTCTCCAAGGACACCAAAACCTTAGGTGTCTACCTTGACTCTGCACTATCAATGAACAGACAAACTAATGCAGTGAGGTCGGCGGCGGCCTATACCTGCAAACTCATTACGGCCTGCAGGCCCTTTTTAAATTCCCCTAACTGTATCACCCTGGCTAGAACTCTCATTATGTCTAAGGTCGACTATTGCAGTGCCCTCTACCTGGGGACTAGCCAATTCAACCTCAATAAATTGCAAATTACCAAGAATAATGCCATCAGAGCGCCACTTAACATTCCTAGGAACCATCATATTTCTGACTCCAGAACTAATCTACTTTGGCTCCCAGTTAAACACTGAATCTCTCTGAAAACCCTTGCGCTGACACACAAGTGATTAGCTAACAAGGCCCCATCCTACCTATCCAACCACCTCACTATCCACACGTCTTATGAGATCTGCCCAATTACACAGTCTCGCTCTGCCCAGAATCAAACTGCAAAAAGCTGGGGGCGTGAGCTTCCCTGTCCTGGCCACGAAGCTCTGGAACTCCCTTCCTATCTCCATCAGAAGTGACCCATCCTTCCTAGCCTTCAAGAATAAAACTAAATCGTGGCTCTTCACACAGAATATGTGGCTCACCCAATATAGGGTCTGTTGCCAATAGCCTTACGGCGGCTTTGTCTCACTGTATTTTACTGCACTGCTTAATTTATGTTGACATTTAGCGAATTTGGCTCACATCTGTATTTTTTCTGTAAACAGGTTGAGTTAGTTCACTTCCATTGACTTGTAACTGTAACTGTGATATGAAAGACTATGCGCCCGGATGCCTGCGGGCCTGGCGCGCTCTATAAATGAACTAAATACAAATACAAAGTACAACCTTATTAATGTGGCATGTTCACCTACAATTTCTCTGTGTTAATTGGCTAAAAAGCTCTTTTGTTTACTGTGCACCTAATTGTGGGGAGGATGGGTGCGCACATGTCCCTCTAAACGGATACAATCACCAGATCGTCAGCCGCCTTTGATAGGGTCAACCATACAATCCTTTTAGAGAGGTTGAGGACGGTTGGGAGGGTCTCCGAGCATGCCATTTGGTGGTTCAGATCTTTTCTACAACAGCGCCAACCATGTGTTAGATTAGGAGCCTTCACGCCAGACCCATGTACCGTGGATTGTGGTGTCCCACAGGGCTCATCACTGTCGCCGCTTCTCTTCAACGTATATCTTTGACTGGTTATGGACATTTTGAGACGTCATGGAATAAGCTTCCAATCATATGCCGATGATACTCACATTTTTATTACCGTGGATAAGGTTGAGGAATCTTTTGCTAAAATTGGTGACTGCCTTCAGCAGATTAGTGAATGGATGGCCTCTAACCAACTGCAACTGAATGCGGCCAAGACAGAATTCATTCTGTTTGGTCCTGAACAATGGTCAATTATTATAAAAAATCAGCCACTCCCCAAGCTATTGGGAAATGAACTTAAATTCTCAACTAAGGTTAAGAATCTAGGCTGCATCTGGCAGGACAATCTAGGTAGTGAGAGCAGGTGGGATCCAAGGTGAAAGCCATCTTTTACTCCTTGAGACTCCTCCCACAAACTCTCCCATATATTCCGGAAGGCGATCATGCTATGGTGGTGGGAGCCCTTCGATACACCCACCTAGACTACTGTAACAGCCAACGGGTGGGCATCCCAGAAAACCAGCTCAGCAGACTGCAAAGGGCACAGAATGCAGCGGTTAGGTTGGTTTGTGGGTTAAGCAAAACCTCCCATGTATCAGCGTCACGCCGTTCGCTCCACTGGCTATCGGTTGATGACCGCATCAAGTTTAAAATAGCTTGTTTGGTATTCAAATGTCTGAATGATTTAGCACCAGACTATTTGTAGGATAAACTTGAGCGGCACCAACCGTCTAGATGCTTACGCTCCAAGCACCAGGCTCTCTTAGTCATCCCCTCATCTATAATTGTCTCAAGAGGGGATAGAAGCTTCTCGGTTTTTGGTCCTAGACTTTGGAACAGCCTACCGAGTGAATTTAGGACTATGGATTCCCTGTGTCTTTTTCGTAAAGCCCTGAAAACGTTTTTGCTTAAATAAACCTAGCCAGTTTCTTAGAATGGCTACGTCCTACTGCCGCACTTTTGGATCGAATGAGACTCTGTAACAATTCTAGATACGTGTTTCAGCAAATGTCATCTGTGCCAATATACAGTTTATTCTGTTTCGAGCGCGTTACAAATGCACAAAATCAAATCAAAATCAGAAAGAGTATAACTGGATAAGTCAAATCGTTCTGTGGATTGCGAATGATTCTCAAGAATGCATAGATTAGTGATACGTGTGTGCTATTGGGGCTGGGTATGCCAGATGACTGTTCAAGGTGTGTAGTGGACATTGGCCTTTACCTCCAATGTGGCCCCTGTTCCTGGAGTGGTCAGTGCTTGGTGTTTACACCTCTTGTGCAAGGGGGTAGCATCCATGGAGCAATGCTAGACTTATTGACCGGGCAGCCTTCTTGTTTGGGGCAAATGGAAAAACTGGAATGTCTTTTGTATTTTCTTGCTCTATGTAGAACAGGACTGCCCTGTGTACATCAAGTCTTTGTAAGGACCTTACTGCCCTGACCTGTGGCCTCTGCAAGAATGCAGGCAATTCAATGGTTAATGTGCACGTGTGAAATGCATCTGGGAGGGGGTAGGGGCAAGTTCTGTACACCTCCTTGTCTCTACGGATGGGGGCAAAAGGTTAGTCCTGAAGCTCGGTCACCCTTCCGATTAAATGAACACCTATGAGGAAAGCTACACTGCATGTCGGGTGTTTTGTGAGAATTTGCAGCTAGGTTGAGCAGGAGGTAACTTTAGCAGTTTGACTCCTTCCATAAAGGCTTTAACCAGGCCTCAGCATGTGCCCTCGTCACTAGACATTGGCGAGAGATAACCGACTCTTCCTGAGTAAGACATCGTGTGCTCTGCCCCTGTGGTGAAAGCAGATGGCGAGTGACCTTAGCTCTGGCTAGTAGCTCGCTTGCAACTTGAAAGGTTTACCCCTTCTTTAGCCAATGGCATTTTCCACCAGAACACCTCAATGTTGAGATTGAGTGCATACAGACAATGCTTCCAAGTGTATCTTCAGCGAATTATACACTAGCCCAGAGCCGCAGAGACAGCAAGTAAGATGTCGCTTCTGACAGGGCCAGTGTTGTGGGTGCAGTGTCAACAACAGCAACACCAGCGCGTTTGCACGAATAAGGATCCGCCACGGTGTCTCCAGGAATGTTTTCATTAAAGGCCTTAATGCACTCGCCCACACAGGAATTTATTGTGATGGAATAAAAACCTTTACATAGGCCTTACCCCACTAAACCACCAGGGATATTGTTTGAAGGGCAGTCGCCAGGAAGGCTTGGGGAGCCCACTATGCCGCCAGGAAACACACATATCAAAAGAGCCTAAACACAAGGGGCGCCAGTCCCCTATAGATTGCTGGGCCTTCCAGCTCATCAAGGAAGGTACGTTATTGGATAGTGTAAGTATCCAATCCTGGGAGGGGGTGGGGTATATAAGCAAGTGTGTGTGAGTTGTTAAGGGTGGGTTGGTTGAGTATGGACAGGAGGTGGTGGAGATGTCAGAGAGACCAGAGGAGACGAGAACAACATGAGTGCAGAGGCTATTGGAAAGGGGGGGGGGGTCTGTGGGCAGAAGGGGAGAGCGTAAGAAGTAGCAGAGTGATAGTGCTGGAGGTAGTAGCAGTGGCAGTGGAGATAGTGGAGTAGCGAGTGAGGGAATGGTAGTAAGCAGCAGTGGCAGTGGAGATAGTGGAGTAGCGAGTGAGGGAAAGGTAGTAAGCAGCAGTGGCAGTGGAGATAGTGGAGTAGCGAGTGAGGGAATGGTAGTAAGCAGCAGTGGCAGTGGAGATAGTGGAGTAGCGAGTGAGGGAAAGGTAGTAAGTAGCAGTGGCAGTGGAGATAGTGGAGTAGCAAGTGAGGGAATGGTAGTAAGTAGCAGTGGAGATAGTGGAGTAGCAAGTGAGGGAAAGGTAGTAAGTAGCAGTGGCAGTGGAGATAGTGGAGTAGCGAGTGAGGGAAAGGTAGTAAGTAGCAGTGGCAGTGGAGATAGTGGAGTAGCGAGTGAGGGAATGGTAGTAAGTAGCAGTGGAGATAGTGGAGTAGCGAGTGAGGGAATGGTAGTAAGTAGCAGTGGCAGTGGAGATAGTGGAGTAGCGAGTGAGGGAATGGTAGTAAGCAGCAGTGGCAGTGGAGATAGTGGAGTAGCGAGTGAGGGAATGGTAGTAAGCAGCAGTGGCAGTGGAGATAGTTGAGTAGCGAGTGAGGGAATGGTAGTAAGTAGCAGTGGCAGTGGAGATAGTGGGAGTAGCGAGTGAGGGAATGGTAGTAAGTAGCAGTGGAGATAGTGGGAGTAGCGAGTGAGGGAATGGTAGTAAGTAGCAGTGGAGATAGTGGAGTAGCGAGTGAGGGAATGGTAGTAAGTAGCAGTGGAGATAGTGGAGTAGCGAGTGAGGGAATGGTAGTAAGTAGCAGTGGCAGTGGGCGTGAAGGATACGTTAGGAAATGGAACAGGCAGTAGAGTGGTAGTGGTAGTAGAGGTGGATAGGGAGTGTTAATGTCAGAGTAGGAATAGCAGTAGAGAGAGGGAATAGTAGGAGCCACAGGGAGTGGGAGAATAGGATCCCTGGTATGAGTAGATGGAAATTATTACAGAAGGAGCGCAACAGGCAAGGAAGTAGTGTGAGGAAGGGGGAAAGGAACAACAGAAGTAACAGGAGGTAGAGACAGTAAGAAGCGAAGGGGTTGAGAAGAGAAGTCAAATCAAAGGGTGGAGGTGGAAAAGGTGGAACAAGAGACCTGAGGGCCGCAGTCAGGCGGGAGGTGAACACTGTAGGAACCCAGTGTAGTGAAGGGGCAGGAAGTACGCATGTGCACGAAGAGGGAGTGACACTGGGCGAAAGAAGGCACCTTCCCAAACACCCTAGACCACTAAGCGGGATAGGTAAGGGAAAGTAGAGAAAATCCCCAGCGAGTCAGTCAGCCGTCACCTTAGGGAAGTCGCCCTCAGCTCTAGAAAGAGAGAAGGTAGTAGGTGGCACCAATCTATAGCGACTTACATCCCCGCTAAGGACGCCTGGGCCTGGGAGGGGGTAACCCAGCAGGAGACATACATAGAGGGATGGCCCCAGTGCCAACTTCCCTGAAGAACCCGGTAAGCCCGAAAGATCTAATTCTGAAACTGACAGTCACTTGGTCTGTTGTAAAGTCAGTAAACACCCTTGGACTGTCTGACAGCATATGCATGGTCATTTGAGGCAGGCCTCCCGACACATGCTGTACACTCAGAATGATTGTTTTGTACACTGACTCACAACCCATTCATTAAAGTAAAGAGAAAAGATCCCAAGTTGAGACTGCGCCCAGTTTTTTCAACAAGCGTTTTATTATATTGATGCCCTTAGTGATGACGTGTTTCGGTCCCTCTTGGACCTTTCTCAGATCAGGGCTGATGTTATGTATCAATCAAAAGAAATGATCACAAAATTATAAAGATATTTTCAAAATCATATGAAAGCAAAATTAAAAGATGACAGAAATGTCAATTCACATGTTTTACCAATTATGACAGTAATTGATGGATTAAAGCAAACCATAAAAAATAACAGTTATTAAGTCAAAAAAACCAAAATGCCAGACAAAAAATGGAGTGGGGAATAGGGAGGAATAGTGGGGGTCAAGAGATAGGCAACACCACATTTTCGTTAGTCACTGTTACATGTTGTGTCACATAGGAAATCCAGGAAATTTGGATTCAAGTTCTCTTTTTTACCTTATTTTCATCTACTGCCCCTTATGGGCTATCGCAAATAGTAGCCTCTCTTCAAGTCTCGGGTGAGATCCCTTAAAAAAATAACTATACAAATCACACAAAGTTGTCCCCTCCAATTATGTGTTCAAGATCTCTATAGGTATCACCGAATATTGCGAAATAGTAATTCTCTAAATCAAATAGGTCTGTTTCTTTTAATTCTTAAGCGTTGAGTTGTCGTAAGGATGTTCATAAGTCTCCATTACTTTGAATGCCTAATTAATAGTACTGTGCGTTATCCATACATTTCATACCTACATTTATGAGAAAGTAATGCCCTTATTCTTTTTATATATAAATACTCATTAAGGTTTTTCAAGTCATTCTTAACTGACTGTGTATTCTGGCTTTTATAAATGTTCTAATAAGGAAACCCGTGCGCGCGTAAACACAATAACAAAATAATGCTGCCGAGCGTTTAAATCTTAGTCCCGAAGTCGCGGCAGACATTTCTTTTTTTTTTAATAAACTTTATTTTTGGGTTGCACATCACGATACACTCACCTCCAATCTCCCATGCAAGTTACAAGTATGTTATGCATTTCATAATCGTACAGATTTTATCAAGCTGCTGTTATACGTCAGGCCATTATTGTTATGAGTACAGTAGACACAATGCAAATAATAGGGGATAGAGTCTCATATGTAGGACCACGAAGAGTTTACATTTAGTTCACACTTTCATCATCAGAATTTTCTGCATCGGGACATGTTTCAGTTAGGTACGCCCTGAATGGTGCCCAAATGTCTTTCGGTTTACATGGAGAGGGTTTCGTTTCCACATAGTTTTCTTCGCATTCATTTACATAAACCAGTGCAGAGAGGAACTGATCTACCGTCGGTGCCTGTGTGTTCTTCCATTTCTGGAGGATGCATTTCTTTGCGACTGCGCATGCCACATTGAACAGTCTCCTGATTTTTTCGGGGACTTTACCGATGTCCCCGAACAAGTATTTCGGGGGGTTAAGGACTGCAGGGATTTGTGTGATCTCCTCCGTGGCAGACATTTCTAACAAACGCAGTGTGTGCTACACTTGCAGGACGGTCTCTTACCTGACAACTTTGTACTCGCGTCTAATCGCGTGCCGCGGATTCTCCTGAGGGGCCAGCGATCAGCGCAAAGTCCCTCATTATTGTGTTCGTGTTGTCATGGAAAAGGATCCTAGCCCTGGTCTGTTTTCTAATTGTGTGACAGCATTTCACCTATGCTCTCATGGTGGCCATTTTAAGCTAGTGTTTTTAAAGTTACTCTGGTGCATTTCGGGCATGTTTTCTATTCAATTTCCTTCACCGTAACTTAAATTTATTTTCAGAAATTGCTAAAAATTACTATGCCATGTACTACATCATTCCGAGATTAAATTGACGGTGTTATATACTTACGAAACTTTTTAAAACACCCATATTTTTCACAATTACATAATGGTTGCATGCATGTTAATCCTGGGTTCTAGTCTCATTTAATGGATTTTTAATGAGACAAATAACCACTTAGGGTTCACTGTCTAATATAATTCGTGTAACTATTGTCACTTACTATGAATGCCAGTCGGAGCATTACAATTCTCATATGAAGATACAATGCTGGAGAGCCGTACTGAAACCTGTTCAGAGAGATAGGTACAAGTATACACATTACAATATATTCGTGGTAGTTCATTTGGACAAATAAGGTTATGAAAGAGAAAAGGGTCCTCTATTATAGAAAGGACACCATTTCATTGTCTGTGTTTAATCCAAGCACTGTAGAGTTCAGGTTGCAAATTATTCTCGCTTCCGCTTGTCTTAGTTTCTTTTCTTTATTTCCACCTCTTCTGCCTAGTGAGATTTTCTCAAGGCCAATAAATCGTAATTCAGCTTTATTAGCCATCTGATGTTTTTGCTGCCAATGGCAGGCCAATGGTAGTCTTGAATCTTGACTGCCAATTTTGGCAAGATGTTCTCTGACTCGTATCCTAAGTTCTCTTATAGTGCTACCAATGTAGACCAAGTTGCAAACACATATAATTCCATACACTACATAGTTTGACCTGCAGTTGATTGGTTGTAGAATCTTATTATTAGTGCCAGTAAATGTTTCCATTTTGTTGTGTGCAAATTTGCACATTGTGCAAGTACCACACTTTCAAAAACCATTTGTATGGTATTATAATTCTTTTCTTTCATTGTTTCTTGTGAATCAAATCACTAAGGGCATCAGTATAATAAAACGCTTGTTGAAAAAACTGGGCGCAGTCTCAACTTGGGATCTTTTCTCTTTACTTAACCATTTATATGTGGTTTTTACTTGGCTAAACCACTACCCAAGGGGACGCGACCGCAGGGAACGTGTTGTTGAGAAAAGAGCATTTTTACTCATTACTGAAAAAAGATGTCGCCATGTCAGACCTGACCAACATAGCCAAGCTCTTCTAAAACAACATTCATTAACGTATCTTTTCTGTGTATTTGTAATGTGTGCCCCCCTGAGGATGCCCATCACGCAGCTGGCAGCTGTAAATGTCCAAGCTAGGACCTAGGAGCCAATCGGCCCTATTCATCGACTGTGGATCCGAGAGCACTACATGCTGCCGTTGAGTGAGCAGATTGTGTGCTGGGTGAAGTCTAACATGGGAACAGTTGGGTGGAGGGAGCCGCCTTCCTACGGTGCAGGCTGCGCTATTACACTTGTCGAGCACATATTTGGGCGATTAAAATGAGGGTCATCATGTTCCTGTAGCAGTTCCTGCACTACCTCCCACATCAGAGGTGTTGGTGGAAAAGCATAAGCAAATACCCCTGCTGTCCAGAAGGCAATACCTAGTGATGCTTCTGGGGGATCCTGGATGGGAAGCTTGGGGGTACCTAGTGATGCTTCTGAGGGAACCTGGATGGGAAGCTTGGGGGTACCTAGTGATGCTTCTGAGGGAACCTGGATGGGAAGCTTGGCTGTACCTAATGATGCTTCTGAGGGATCCTGGATGGGAAGCTTGGGCAATACCTAGTGATGCTTCTGAGGGATCCTGGATGGGAAGCTTGGACGTGCCTAATGATGCTTCTGAGGGAACCTGGATGGGAAGCTTGGCTGTACCTAGTGATGCTTCTGAGGGAATCTGGATGGGAAACTTGGGTGTGCTGCCTAATGATGCTTCTGAGAGAACCTGGATGGGAAGCTTGGGGGTGCCTAATGATGCTTCTGAGGTACCCTGGATGGGAAGCTTGGGTGTGCTGCCTAATGATGCTTCTGAGGGATCCTGGATGGGAAGCTTGGCCGTGCCGAATGATGCTTCTGAGGGAACCTGGATGGGAAGCTTGGCCGTGCCGAATGATGCTTCTGAAGGATAAGAGAAGCTTGGGCTTGCCAAGTGATGCTTCTGAGGGATCCTGGATGGGAAGCTTGGACTTGCCTAGTGATGCTTCTGAGGGAACCTGGATGGGAAGCTTGGGTGTGCTGCCTAATGATGCTTCTGAGAGAACCTGGATGGGAAGCTTGAGGGTGCCTAATGATGCTTCTGAGGGAACCTGGGTGGGAAGATTGGCCGTACCCAATGATGCTTCTGAGGAAACCTGGATGGGAAGCTTGGGGGTGCCGAATGATGCTTCTGAAGGAACCTGAATGGGAAGCTTGGCCGTGCCGAATGATGCTTCTGAAGGATAAGAGAAGCTTGGGCGTGCCAAGTGATGCTTCTGAGGGATCCTGGATGGGACGCTTGGACGTGCCTAATGATGCTTCTGGGGGTACCTGGATGGGAAGCTTGGGGGTGCCTAATGATGCTTCTGAGGGAACCTCGGTGGGAAGCTTGGACGTGCCTAATGATGCTTCTGGGGGTACCTGGATGGGAAGCTTGGGGGTGCCTAATGATGCTTCTGAGGGAACCTGGATGGGAAGCTTGGGCATGCTGCCCAATGATGCTTCTGAGGGAACCTGGATGGGAAGCTTGGGCATGCTGCCCAATGATGCTTCTGAGGGAACCTGGATGGGAAGCTTGGTCGTGCCTAATGATGCTTCTGAGGGAACCTGGATGGGAAGCTTGGTCGTGCCTAATGATGCTTCTGAGGGAACCTGGATGGGAAGCTTGGGCATGCTGCCCAATGATGCTTCTGAGGGAACCTGGATGTGAAGCTTGGGCATGCTGCCTAATGATGCTTCTGAGGGAACCTGGATGGGAAGCTTGGGCATGCTGCCTAATGATGCTTCTGAGGTACCCTGGATGGGAAGCTTGGGGGTGCCTAATGATGCTTCTGAGGTACCCTGGATGGGAAGCTTGGGGGTGCCTAATGATGCTTCTGAGGGATCCTGGATGGGAAGCTTGGCCGTGCCGAATGATGCTTCTGAGGGAACCTGGATGGGAAGCTTGGCCGTGCCGAATGATGCTTCTGAAGGATAAGAGAAGCTTGGGCTTGCCAAGTGATGCTTCTGAGGGATCCTGGATGGGAAGCTTGGACTTGCCTAGTGATGCTTCTGAGGGAACCTGGATGGGAAGCTTGGGTGTGCTGCCTAATGATGCTTCTGAGAGAACCTGGATGGGAAGCTTGGGGGTGCCTAATGATGCTTCTGAGGGAACCTGGGTGGGAAGATTGGCCGTACCCAATGATGCTTCTGAGGAAACCTGGATGGGAAGCTTGGGGGTGCCGAATGATGCTTCTGAAGGAACCTGAATGGGAAGCTTGGCCGTGCCGAATGATGCTTCTGAAGGATAAGAGAAGCTTGGGCGTGCCAAGTGATGCTTCTGAGGGATCCTGGATGGGACGCTTGGACGTGCCTAATGATGCTTCTGGGGGTACCTGGATGGGAAGCTTGGGGGTGCCTAATGATGCTTCTGAGGGAACCTCGGTGGGAAGCTTGGACGTGCCTAATGATGCTTCTGGGGGTACCTGGATGGGAAGCTTGGGGGTGCCTAATGATGCTTCTGAGGGAACCTGGATGGGAAGCTTGGGCATGCTGCCCAATGATGCTTCTGAGGGAACCTGGATGGGAAGCTTGGGCATGCTGCCCAATGATGCTTCTGAGGGAACCTGGATGGGAAGCTTGGTCGTGCCTAATGATGCTTCTGAGGGAACCTGGATGGGAAGCTTGGTCGTGCCTAATGATGCTTCTGAGGGAACCTGGATGGGAAGCTTGGGCATGCTGCCCAATGATGCTTCTGAGGGAACCTGGATGTGAAGCTTGGGCATGCTGCCTAATGATGCTTCTGAGGGAACCTGGATGGGAAGCTTGGGCATGCTGCCCAATGATGCTTCTGAGGGAACCTGGATGGGAAGCTTGGGCATGCTGCCCAATGATGCTTCTGAGGGAACCTGGATGGGAAGCTTGGGCATGCTGCCCAATGATGCTTCTGGGGGTACCTGGATGGGAAGCTTGGGGGTGCCTATGGGAAGCTTGGGCATGCTGCCCAATGATGCTTCTGATGGAACCTGGATGGGAAGCTTGGGCATGCTGCCCAATGATGCTTCTGAGGGAACCTGGATGGGAAGCTTGGGCATGCTGCCCAATGATGCTTCTGAGGGAACCTGGATGGGAAGCTTGGACATGCTGCCCAATGATGCTTCTGAGGGAACCTGGATGGGAAGCTTGGTCGTGCCTAATGATGCTTCGGAGGGAACCTGGATGGGAAGCTTGGAAGTACCCAATGATGCTTCTGAGGGAACCTGGATGGGAAGCTTGGAAGTACCCAATGATGCTTCTGAGGGAACCTGGATGGGAAGCTTGGGCGTGCCTAATGATGCTTCTGAGGGAACCTGGATGGGAAGCTTGGGCGTGCCTAATGATGTTTCTGAGGGAACCTGGATGGGAAGCTTGGCCGTGCCTAATGATGCTTCTGAGGGTACCTGGATGGGAAGCTTGGGCGTGCCTAATGATGCTTCTGAGGGAACCTGGATGGGAAGCTTGGAAGTACCCAATGATTTACTGAGGGAACCTGGATGGGAAGCTTGGACGTGCCTCATGATGCTTCTGAGGGAACCTGGATGGGAAGCTAGGATGCGCAGCAAGCCTATATCAGGATTATCCCACCTCTGGAAAACCGGAATGCTTCTGTGCTACGCTGCAGCGGATACCCCACATATTCTCCCCACCTTTCATGGGGGACATCCCTGTGACCCCTGGTCTTAGTGAGTTTTCTTCTGGGGGGGGGGGCATCCCCCATGGCCTCTGTCCTTTTCCCAGCCCTGTTACTGCCTCGCGCCTGCCACCGGGTCCGCCCCACAGATTTACTGCAACGTTCCATTGCCTTTCAGCTTTGCTGCAACCTGCAAGGCTTCATCAATGCACCCCCAGGAACAGCAATGAAATTGCTGGCCCTGCCTGGACCACACCTTCCAGCCACGGCCAGAGCTCAAGCTGGCTGCACTAGTCCCTAGGTGCTATCTTTCGTAGAAGTCTCATGATTGCATGCCCAAATGCAAGCGCTGCCCTTGGTGTGTTCAAAGAACTTATAGGTAAGAAAAGGGTTGCATCCAGAGTGAATGGGTGCGACTTAATGGAAGATCTAGGACCCTTTGTTCATATCACAAGACTCATGTGCACGTTTTCTGCTACTCCTGGTCCCTGCTTGTTCCTGACAGAGCAGCACCACGACAACCAAGTCCCTCCACATCCCCTTAAGTACAACCTGCCTGTGCATGTTCGAGATCCACAAGAGGCCGGTAGGCTTGACAAAATCCTTCTCAGGAATGCGATAGTAGAGGGCACACTCCACTGCTGAGTGTGTGGCTCAGACTTCCCTGCAAAGACTCACTGTATGGACTCCACTTCTTCACCAGGTCAGCAACTGAGCTGAGCTGCCATCCTAGTGAAAGAGCACATCAGTGCCAGCAATGCTGCCAGCAGAGGCTGCACCTACACAATGCTGCCGGTAGAGCAGCAGAGGCTGCACCTACCCAATGCTGCACCTATCCAATGCTGCCGGCAGAGGCTGCACCTACACAATGATGGCTGCACCTACACAATGCTGCCGGCAGAGGCTGCACCTACACAATGATGGCTGCACCTACACAATGCAGCCGGCAGACGTTGCACCGACACAATGCTGGCTGCACCTACACAATGCTGCCGGCAGAGGCTGCACCTACACAATGCTGCCAGCAGAGGCTGCACCTACCCAATGATGGGTGCACCTACACAGTGCTGTCGGCAGAGGTTGCACCTACACGATGCTGCCGGCAGAGGCTGCACCTACACGATGATGGCTGCACTTACCCAATGCTGCCGGCAGAGGCTACACCTACCCAATGCTGCCGGCAGAGGCTGCACCTACACAATGCTGGCTGCACCTACACAATGCTGCCGGCAGAGGCTGCACCTACACAATGCTGCCAGCAGAGGCTGCACCTACCCAATGATGGGTGCACCTACACAGTGCTGTCGGCAGAGGTTGCACCTACACGATGCTGCCGGCAGAGGCTGCACCTACACGATGCTGGCTGCACTTACCCAATGCTGCCGGCAGAGGCTGCACCTACCCAATGCTGCCGGCAGAGGCTGCACCTACACAATGCTGGCTGCACCTACACAATGCTGCCGGCAGAGGCTGCACCTACACAATGCTGCCGGCAGAGGTTGCACCTACACAATGCTGCCAGCAGAGGCTGCACCTACCCAATGCTGCCGGCAGAGGCTGCACCTACACAATGCTGCCAGCAGAGGCTGCACCTACCCAATGCTGCCGGCAGAGGCTGCACCTGCACAATGTTGACAGCAGAGGCTGCACCCTACACAATGCTGACTGCACCTACACAATGCTGCCAGAGGCTGCACCTACACAATGCTGCCGGCAGAGGCTGCACCCTACACAATGCTGCCGGCAGAGGCTGCATCTACACAATGCTGCCAGCAGAGGCTGCACCCTACACAATGCTGACTGCACCTACACAATGCTGCCGGCAGAGGCTGCACCTACACAATGTTGACAGCAGAGGCTGCACCTACACAATGATGGCTGCACCTACACAATGCTGCTAGAGGCTGCACCTACACAATGCTGCTGGCAGAAGCTGCACCTACACAATGCTGGCTGCACCTACACAATACTGGCTGCACCTACACAATGCTGCTGGCAGAGGCTGCACCTACACAATGCTGGCTGCACCTACATAATACTGGCTGCACCTACACAATGCTGCCGGCAGAGGCTGCACCTACACAATGCTGACTGCACCTACACAATGCTGCCGGCAGAGGCTGCACCTACACAATGCTGCCAGCAGAGGCTGCACCTACCCAATGCTGCCGGCAGAGGCTGCACCTACACAATGCTGCCAGCAGAGGCTGCACCTACCCAATGCTGCCGGCAGAGGCTGCACCTACACAATGTTGACAGCAGAGGCTGCACCCTACACAATGCTGACTGCACCTACACAATGCTGCCAGAGGCTGCACCTACACAATGCTGCCGGCAGAGGCTGCACCCTACACAATGCTGCCGGCAGAGGCTGCATCTACACAATGCTGCCAGCAGAGGCTGCACCCTACACAATGCTGACTGCACCTACACAATGCTGCCGGCAGAGGCTGCACCTACACAATGTTGACAGCAGAGGCTGCACCTACACAATGATGGCTGCACCTACACAATGCTGCTAGAGGCTGCACCTACACAATGCTGCTGCCAGAGGCTGCACCTACACAATGCTGGCTGCACCTACACAATACTGGCTGCACCTACACAATGCTGCTGGCAGAGGCTGCACCTACACAATGCTGGCTGCACCTACATAATACTGGCTGCACCTACACAATGCTGCCGGCAGAGGCTGCACCTACACAATGCTGACTGCACCTACACAATGCTGCCGGCAGAGGCTGCACCTACACAATGCTGCCAGCACAGGCTGCACCTACACAATGCTGCCGGCAGAGGCTGCACCTACACAATACTTGTCACTCATATTTGCTTTAGTGCACTTCTGCCTCTGATGCAAAGCAGAACCTCTGCAGGTGTTCTGTTGATGAATGCGCACCCCCAGCCCCCCGCTGCGCACCACACCAAAGTTGCGGGGACCCGCATTTCTTTACCACAAGTGTTTTCCCCCCTCCCTTGCAACCTGCCCCAGGCGCAGCGCTCATCAGCCCCGGGCGGGCCTCTAAGCACTCTTGCGGAACGCTGTCCTCGGGTGGGGGGAGGGGGCGCTCAGCGGGGGCCACTGAAGCACGGGGAGGGGAGGGGGCTGCAGGCAGGAGTCCCGCCCACCCCCAGTAAATGACTCACCGGCCAGCTGCACCCAGAGCGCCCCCTGCAGGAGGAGCAGAGCCCGGGCCATGGTGAGGGAGGCGGCTGCAGCAGCAGGTCCGGCTATTCCAGTGCTGCCTGCCCCCAGCAACACCCCCTCGACCTCTCTTCACCCCGCCCCACCCCGCCCCCCATTGCTGCCACCCGCCAATCAAAGCACCGCGTCATCAGTCTCCGGGCAGAGAGGACAGAAAGTGAAAGTGAAAGTGCAGACCCCGTGCAGCCGCGTGACTTACAGCAAGGCACGTGGGGGGAGGGGAAGGAACTCCGGGGCGCTTCCGGGAATAGGGACCAGGGGAAAGAACAGGGCTGTTCCGGGAAAGGCATTGGGAAACCCCCAGAGCGCAGTAGGGGGTGTGGTAAAGCCCCTCCTGTAGTGTCTCAGCTCAGCACTCATACACAGACCTGCTGTGCAGCCTCTGCTTGGTCCAGGTATAGCTTTAGGATACAGTACTAGGTACCGTATGTACAACATCCAGTTACTCTTTACATCAGTTCATTGCACAGGGATAAGTTATGGACACCGCATACAGAGGAGTAAACCCACCAGCCATCCTATCATCCCAGCTCAGACCCCCACTCTTGGAACATTCACACACAGATCCACTCAACATTCTCCTGAGCTGCATTCATGCATCAACATTCTAATAGCAAGCACCCAGGCCAGTGGCAAGACAAGACTTACAATATAACATCTCCCTTTCATACCAGATCCAACCACAACATATAACACAGGGCTGTGACACATTGCCACCTTCAAGGCTATAACCCCCCATCTTTTCTCATTTGTATTGATATGATATGGCATTTATAATGCGCCTATACACAAGTGTGCGACGAGGCAAGGGAGGGGGAACAGAGGGAAAACAGAGCAATCTTACTAGGCCAGGCGACATTGAGATTGCGCAAGTGCAGGGAAGGGGAGAAGTGCGAGTGGAAAATGGAGGGGGCAGTGCAGGACATGGACCACACAGCAGAACACATAAAACAAATATAAATAAATAATAAGGGAGGCCAGCTGGTGGCAAGTGCAAGGGTAAGTGCAGACATCAAGTGTCAAGTACTGGTAGGGGACTGTAGGGATACAGAAACAGACCCCGAGTGCAAGGGTTGCCAGGGGGGCAACCAGTGCAGGAGTGCAACTGGTGGGGAGGGGACCTGGGCCCAATATCAGAGGGTAGCCAGGTAACCAGTGCAGTTTCAATTTCAAGCATAAGTTCAGCAGGGGAGAGGAAGAGAGAAAGCAGAAGCAAAGAGGAAGGTCTTGAGGTGCTTCTGGAACCAGAGATGGTTCTCCTGAAGTTTCAGAGAGGCAAGGAGGCTGTTCCAGAGGGAGGCCCCAGCAAAGAAAGAGATCTACCACCAACTTGTTGCTTGAAGAAGCAACTGACCATGAGGGAGTTGGAGAGAGAGGAGCGAAGGGCTTGAGAAGGAAGATCTTTACAAAGAGGGAGTTGAAGGTATTCAAGCCCCAGCCCCCAGAAGGCCTTGTGGACAATGCAGAGGGTTTTGAACTTAATCCTCGCAGCTACTGGGAGCCAGTGCAAAGATTTCAGTCCTGGAGGGATACAATTCCTGGCTTGATGCCAAGGACAATCTTGCAGTCCTGTTTTGGATGAGTTGCAGAGGGCGGAGAGTAGAAACAGGCAGATTTAGAAAGAGGCTGTTGCAGTAGTCCAGCCTAGAGAGAACCAGAGCTCTGGAGACAGTGAGCTTCTGGGGGAAGGAGAGGAAAGGAAGAATACCTCTGAGGAGGTGCAGTTTGTAGTGTGACTTCTTAGAGATGTCAGAAATGTGAGGGGAGAAGGTGAGTGTGGAGTCCAAGATGACCCTGAGGATTTTAGCCTCACAGGTCAGAGAAGGAGGAGGGCCAAGAGAGGCTGGCCAGAGAGTGACAGGAAATCAGGGAGCAGGTGTGCCGATGAGGAGGATCTCAGTCTTACTGGCATTAAGGCAGAGATCATTAGCGGCACACCACTCCTGGATAGCAGACAGACAGTCAGAAATGAGAGATGGAGAAGAGGTGGCAGAGGGGAGCCAGAAAATGAGCTGAGTGTCATCCGCATAGCACTGAAAGTTGGGGCATAGAGCGGCAATGCGGTGGGCAAAAGTGCCACGTATTGATTGAACAGCCAGGGAGAGAGGTTAGACCCCTGGGGAACCCCACAGGTAGAGAGAGAGATAGAGGAGAGTAAAGACCCAAGTTGGACCTGGGAGGGTCGATCGGAGAGGAAAAAGGTCAGCCAGGCCAGGGCCTGATCGGTGATACCCAGGTTATCACGGAGACGGTTGAGCAGGATGGTATGGTTGACCGTTTCAAAGGCAGAAGAGAGATCAAGTAAGATGAGGACACAGGGGGTATTAGAATCGAGGTTGGAGAGCAGGTCTTCACGGATGTTCAGGAGAGCAGTTTCCATGCTTCTGGCAGCTCTGAAGCCAGACTGATGGTCATGGAGGCAACCAACAGATTCAGTGTGAAAATTAAGCTGGGAGATGGTCAGCTTTTCCAAGAGTTTGCCCAGGAAAGGAGTGATGGAGATCGGCGATAGTTAGCCGGGCAGGAGGGGTCGGCTGAGGGTTTCTTAAGAGGGTGCACAAGGGAGTGCTTCAGGGGCGAAGGGAAGACTCCAGTGGCGAAGGAAATATCTTCCAACTCGAGCTCTTCCACCTCTAACTCCTTTAGGGTCAGTCACTTCTCCAAGCAACAAGTTGGGGCAGATTTCTTTCTTCGGCTGGCGCCTCCCTCTGGAACAGCCTCCCTGCCTCTTTGAAACTTGAGCAAAACCATCTCCAGTTCCCAAAGCACCTCAAGAAGTTACTCTTTGCTTCTGCCTTCTCTCTTCTGCTACCCTGCTGATCTCCTGTCTGATACTGCACTGGTCACCTGCCTAACCTCTGAATTCGAGCCCAGGTCCCTGCCCACCCAGTTGCACACCTGCGCTGCCTCCTGGCAACCCCTGCACTTGGGCCTGTATCTGCAACCTGAAGTAATCTCCAAATCAGGGTCACGGTGAATTGATGGTGCCGTGGCCGTACCACTTAACACGACAACCCTTCTCTTGCTCCACCCTGTCGCATCATCAAGCACCACATATCCTATCCCTACCCTCACCACCACATGCAGGGACGTGAATACACTCCTCCCTTTAGGGACAAACCTGGGGTTCTTCACACAAATCCTATTACCTACTTCGACCCTAATGGGCCTTTTTCCACACTGCCATGCTCTCACGCGATCCTGATGTGCCTGCACCCTTTGCAACACCTTCAATATGTTTACCCCTGTAATCACACCACCACCAAGGGCAGCTGTCCTCAACCTTGACCCAGCCTTCCTACCCCTCATCAGTTCAAACAGAGGTCTACCAGTCATCACCAAAGGTGCCCGCCGATATGCTGTCAAAGCTTCTGAAACCCCCTCCTGCCACGCTAAACCGTTGGCTGTGGCCAGCTGAATCCCTTCACAAAGCCATTCATCTTCTCCACCAACCCATTGGCACACGGATTGTACAAAGCCGTCCTATGATGTCTGATGCCATAATTACTCAAGAAATCCTGCATTTGCTGGGACACAAATTGTACCCCGTTGTCTGTGACCATACTCGTGGGCACACCTTCCCTATCGAATATCCTCTTAAGGAAACGTATCACTTTATCAGTAGTCACACATTCAAAAGCAGAGCCTCAACCCACTCTGACGTATAATCAACCAACATCACCACAAATCTCAAACCTCCCTCCAAGCACTCCATGGGGCCCATAATGTCCAAAGCCACCTTGGACCACACCTCATTGAGGACATCCACAGGAAACACTGGTTGCGGGCGCACCACCCTACTCTTATCACTCATGGGGCAGGCCACACACTCCTTCACTATCACCTCTACCTCCTCATCCATAGCCGTCCACCAATACGCCTCCAGCAACCTCATTTTGGTCAAAGACCTCCCCAAATGCCCTTCATGCATGAGCTCAACTAGCCTAGTTCTCACACTCATGGGAGGCACCAACCTCGCCCCTCTCATGAGTCCCCATGGTCATTCCGGCAACTCACTCAAAACCTGCATGTACCCACTTACCTTCCTCCCTACCCATCACTCCTTCCCAACCTTCCCGCAGACCTTCTCTAACCCATGCTAATTCAAAATCCTTTGCTGACTCCTCCTCCCACTCATCCTTATCCACCGCGGGAAGAACGCACGCCACCTGGGTGCTGACATCACACTCCCCCTGCTCATCCGACACCTCCACAGGAAACTGTGATAAACAATCAGCTACCACATTCCTTATGCCCGGAAGGGACTCCACCCTGAAATTAAACTCCTGCAGGTCCACCATCCACCTCGCAATCGTAGAAGACACCAATGCCACACCCTTGGTCGTGAGCACATACACCAATGGTTTGTGGTCTGTCGTGATAACATATGGAATACCCCACAGAAAAGTCCTAAAATGCTTTGAAAGCCCACATCGCGGCAAACGCCTCTCTCTCAATGACCGCTTACGACTTCTCTGCATCCCTGAGCGCCCTAGACGTGAATGCAATTGGTTTACACACACCATCCTGCCACTGCTCCAAAACCGCTCCTAACCCGACATCACTAGCATCCACTGTAAGTACCGTCTTGTTTTTTGGGTCAAATGACGACAAAGATGGAGTCCCATCCACATCCTGCTTTAATTGCACATAACGTCATCCGACACTTCCCTGACACTCAGCACAGGCACACTCTTCCCAGGCCACATCTCAATATCAAGGGCCACCTGCTCATCCTACCCCAACTCTCTTGCACCTTTATGAGCCACATGCAATTTGCCCTCTGTGCTGCGCCCCTTAAATTCAATTCACAGCCATTCATACCCCAAAACCATTATGGGTGCTTGACCATATGCACTTGGATTCATGTCATGAGGTTTGAGAGCAGACACCTCCTTCCCAAAAATTCTCCCCGTACACCTCTGGCGAAATCATGGTATACGGGGAACCAGAGTCTACTAACATTTCCAAACATACACCATTCACTATATGTCCCATGGTCCCTTTTTGGTCTCCCCTCCGACATGCAATATCACCCCTTCCCTCGTCACACTGCCGGCATTCCAGCGCACCCCAGAACACCATCCGGTTCTATCATCCTGACATTTTTTTTTCCTAGCACATTGCCCTCCCCCACATTCACTCTGCACAACTTGGCGTAAAGTCCTCTCGTCTTACACCACCTGCACTCACCTGCCCACGCAGGACACTCCTTGGCTCCAGTGGGGTGACTTGACCAACCATATTTCTCACCCCTCCCCCATAATTCACTCTACTTGGTCTGCTGGGCTGCCCCTCAAGCTTCTCCAACTTCTTTTTGACCTTGCTGATACCTTTCTTGAACGGTGGCAATATCGCTTGGACGGACTCCCCTTGGCTACGCCTGTCCGTCTTTTCAGTGACAACTTGAACGCTGGCACGTGACTCTTCTATGGCCCTCGCAATCTCTATCACCTTGTCCAGTGGAGGATCCCTTTCTATCTATAGTCTTTCCCTGACTTTGGAATTGCTGGTTTTGATCATGGTTTGGTCCCTGATCTACTCCTCCTGCACACAGTGAACTTGCATGTAGCCATAAGCTTCCGCAGTGCTGTGACATAAGCGTCAATGCCTTCCCTAGCTCCTTGTGCCCTGGAGAAGAAATGGTACCACTCAAGGAGCACGTTGGGTCTCTTCCCAAACCGCCCTTCCAACTTTTTGAGAGCTTTTTCGTATGCGGTCAGTACTCTCTCCCCTTCTCTGCTGCCTGGCACAAACACCTCCTCGCCTGGACAATGCCTGAAAATTCTGAGTCCTTGGGTCCCAATACAATTTAGCAGTGCCGCCTCCTTTTCATCGTCACTGTACTTCACCCCTCCAGCTGCTCTCATGTATACCTTGAAAGCATCCACCCACAAGTGCCATGAAACTGGTGGTTCGCCAGGAGACTTCAGAAATGCTGGTGGAGGTCTGGCGTTGCTGTGCTGCATGCTGACCTTGTGCTCCCCCGGCCCTGTAAACGGGCAACCTGCTCACAGACGCATTATGTGCATATGCGACTCACAGCTCCTGGCCGCACAGCTTAACAGACGCACAGGGTGTTTCCGCTACCACAGTATGCTTGCAGTACCCTTTAAATGACCAAAATGTGCTAGCGCTGTCTCAGCACTTTCCCTTGGTTCTGAACTCGCCTGCAATGTTTCTGTACCCCTGAGACAACCCGATGGACTTGCAGGAAAATCTTCACCAGTCAGACTGTGCTGACTTCTGTTACAACTTCTTCCTCATTAACCAACTGCTTCCACCGTACCTTCTTTTGCCTCTGGACAAGGCAAAATCTTCAAATTCGCCTGCTTCCTGTTCCCAAATTCCTTCAATTCACCTTTCTTTGCTCCTTTTATGCAGCCGGCGTTGAATTAAACAAGGCGTTGCCCAGCAACCCGGGCTAGATGCCGAAGCGTCGATGTCGCTAGGTCCTTTCCTCTAGCGGTGACGCATCGGCGCCCACTTCTCCGACTAGGTCTGTTTCGGTGTGGCCCAAATCCTTGCCCAGACGCACTCTGCAGGCTTCCTTGCCTCCCCTCTGGGCTGCAACCGTCTGCCCGCTGTGAGGGATGCATCAAAAATTGGGCCGCGACTGCCAGATCTGCCAGTGTACCGAGTCCTGCACCAGTGAATTGCGCAGGGTCTGTCCCACGCCGGTGCTCCTCCTCATCGCCAGTGAAGTAATCTAAAAGGCGGTAAGTGGAAGAACTATGACTTTATTTCTGTTGGGAAAGACCCCGTGGCCACACCGCCACTCAGCCCTCTTCAACCGTTTCACCCGCACCTGGAATGCAGACTACGCAGCAATGCGAGCTGGCATTCCAGAGTACATTATGACACAACCCTACAGTCCCCTAACCTGCCCTTAGTAGACACCTGTTGTCTGCACTTTTAACCCTTGCACTTTTTTTGATCCTGTGTCCGGCACTTGCTCTTCCTCCCGTCCCCTGGCACTTTTCACCTCCCCTTTCCCCTGCACTTGTGCCCCTTTCCCCTGCACTTGTGTGATCTCAATGTCACTAGGCCTAGTAAGATCGTTGTCTTTGTCCTTCGTCTGTTTCCCCTCCCTTGCATCATTGCGCTGTGAAATACGTGTGTATTGGCGCGTTATAAATGTCAAACCATATCAACAACACTCCAATACAATGTTGTTTAGATGAGTACAGTGTTTAATAGAGTAGATAATGATCAGTGTCCCGATCACCCCTGACATCTTGTTACCAACATTATAAACACAACCCCTTGTAGGGACTTTCCATCAAAATAAAATGTCATATGTGATGTCATCAACATTTGTGATGTCATCTTTGAGCGCCTTGATGTCCCTGGGATGCTAGTGAGCTTTATAAATGTAAATAAATGTAATTACAGAGTTCTTTCCAGTACATGAACAAACTCAAGTAGAAACGTAGCCATTGTCTGCAGCATCCATCATACAGGTGCAATATTCAAAATCTTCCCATGTTGGATACTACAGTGATTAATGCTTTCGTTTCAGACGTTGTGTACTGTGAAACATGTCATAAGTAGCTAAGAATGCCTCACTTACTACATAATTGTACTGCTATACACAAAACATAAAGAGACCACAACACATACAAATATGAGCATATACAGGGAAAGTAAAGTAAGCAAAATAAATAGCAGTGCTACCAGAAAATGTTGATTATCTTCATGCACAGAAACAATTGCTGTATTTCATGCTTGCCTCTCCCATATGTATATGTATCATATGATGTGACTGAACCATAAGGAAAGTAGTCTAAGAACATATCAGAAGGGTAAGGTCTACAAATATAGGACCTTTTGATTGTTTACTTCCTGACTGTCAGTGAAGAAGAGCAGCTGGTGTAGATATGTCACTGAACAAAAAAAAGAGGGAGCCAGACATGTCATATCATCAGTCATGTCATCAATGACACTTGTGATGTTATCCTTGATGTCATGGGTGTTAGTCTTAGCAGTGGACAGTGGTAGAGCGAGTTATGGTTGCCTAGCTTACCATATCTAGCGAATGTCTGGGGTTTTTTGGTTTTACCTGTAACCATAACATCCCCGTAACAACGTTTTTCCATTGAATTTCATAGCTTTTTACTAGTGCAACTTAACCATAACTTCCCTTTACCAATGTTTTTTCAGTGAGAACAAAGTGAAAGCGGAATACCGCTTTCTGGACAGCACTCTCCTCAATGAAAAAATCACCCAGATACGTTTAAAAAAGGATCTCCATCAAACGTCCTTTATTCAACAGGTACAGTGCACAAGTTGCTCAGGAGAGAACAAAACAACTACGCGTTTCACTCTGACGGGCTATATATTTTATGCCCACATGCCACTTCTGGTGATGTCACGTCCAGTGATGTCACCGAGGTTAAAGAGCAACTGATGCCACCCGTGTCAAAGGGCAGATGACATCACTTCCTGTGATGTCATACAGTGTTTGATGTCACTTCCGCTGCCCCAGGCATTTTGGTGAATCAACCTCCCTGGACTTTTCTAGCCCTCTTAGGGTGCAACATGGGTGTGAGCCTCCAGCAGTCAACGGCATCTCGAGCCCTCTTAGGGCTCAGGGGAGGTGTGCATCTCGAGCCCTCTTAGGACTCAGGGGAGGTGTGAGACTCCAGCAGTGTCAGCGGCATCCCGAGCCCTCTTAGGACTCAGGGGAGGTGTGAGCCTCCAGCAGTGTCATCGGCATCCCGAGCCCTCTTAGGACTCAGGGGAGGTGTGAGCCTCCAGCAGTGTCAGCGGCATCCCGAGCCCTCTTAGGACTCAGGGGAGGTGTGAGACTCCAGCAGTGTCAGCGGCATCCCGAGCCCTCTTAGGACTCAGGGGAGGTGTGAGACTCCAGCAGGGTCATCGGCATCCCAAGCCCTCTTAGGATTCAGGGGAGGTGTGAGACTCCAGCAGTGTCAGCGGCATCCCGAACCCTCTTAGGACTCAGGGGAGGTGTGAGACTCCAGCAGTGTCATCGGCATCCCGAGCCCTCTTAGGACTCAGGGGAGGTGTGAGCCTCCAGCAGTGTCAGCGGCATCCCGAGCCCTCTTAGGACTCAGGGGAGGTGTGAGACTCCAGCAGTGTCAACGGCATCCCGAGCCCTTTAATGACTCAGGGTAGGTGTGAGACTCCAGCAGTGTCATCGGCATCCCGAGCCCTTTTAGGACTCAGGTGAGGCGTGAGACTCCAGCAGTGTCATCGGCATCCCGAGCCCTCTTAGGACTCAGGGGAGGTGTGAGACTCCAGCAGTGTCAGCGGCATCCCGAGCCCTCTTAGGACTCAGGGGAGGTGTGAGACTCCAGCAGTGTCAGCGGCATCCCGAACCCTCATAGGACTCAGGGGAGGTGTGAGACTCCAGCAGTGTCAGCGGCATCCCGAGCCCTCTTAGGATTCAGGGGAGATGTGAGACTCCAGCAGTGTTAACGGCATCCTGAGCCCTTTAATGACTCAGGGGAGGTGTGAGACTCCAGCAGTGTCATTGGCATCTTGAGCCCTCTTAGGACTCAGGGGAGGTGTGAGACTCCAGCAGTGTCAGCGGCATCCCGAGCCCTCTGAGGACTCAGGGGAGGTGTGAGACTCCAGCAGTGTCAACGGCATCCCGAGCCATCTAATGACTCAGGGGAGGTGTGAGACTCCAGCAGTGTCATCGGCATCTCGAGCCCTCTTAGGACTCAGGGGAGGTGTGAGCCTCCAGCAGTGTCATCGGCATCCCGAGCCTTCTTAGGACTCAGGGGAGGTGTGAGACTCCAGCAGTGTCAGCGGCATCCAGAGCCCTCTAATGACTCAGGGGAGGTGTGAGAGTCCAGCAGTGTCAGCGGCATCCCGAGCCCTCTTAGGACTCAGGGGAGGTGTGAGACTCCAGCAGTGTCAGCGGCTTCCGGAGCCCTCTTAGGACTCAGGGGAGGTGTGAGCCTCCAGCAGTGTCAGCGACATCCCGAGCCCTCTTAGAACTCAGGGGAGGTGTGAGACTCCAGCAATGTCAGTGGCATCCCAAGCCCTCTTAGGACTCAGGGGAGGTGTGAGACTCCAGCAGTGTCAACGGCATCCCGAGCCCTCTAATGACTCAGGGGAGGTGTGAGACTCCAGCAGTGTCATCGGCATCCCGAGCCCTTTTAGGACTCAGGTGAGGTGTGAGACTCCAGCAGTGTCATCGGCATCCCAAGCCCTCTTAGGACTCAGGGGAGGTGTGAGACACCAGCAGTGTCATCGGCATCCCAAGCCCTCTTAAGACTCAGGGGAGGTGTGAGACTCCAGCAGTGTCAGTGGCATCTCAAACCCTCTTAGGTCTCAGGGGAGGTGTGAAACTCCAGCAGTGTCAGCGGCATCCCAAAACCTCTTAGGACTCAGGGGAGGTGTGAGACTCCAGCAGTGTCAGCGGCATCTCCAGCCCTCTTAGGATTCAGGGGAGGTGTGAGACTCCAGCAGTGTCATCGGCATCTCAAGCCCTCTTAGGACCCAGGTGAGGTGTGAGACTCCAGCAGTGTCTTCGTCATCCCAAGCCCTCTTAGGACTCATGGGAGGTGTGAGAGTCCAGCAGTGTCAGCGGCATCCCAAACCTTCTTAGGACTCAGAGGAGGTGTGAGACATCAGCAGTGTCAATGGCATCTCACGCCCTCTTAGGACTCAGGGGAGGTGTCAGCGGGACTCCAGCAGTGTCAGCGGCATCTGAAGCCCTGTTAGGACTCAGGGGAGGTGTGAGACTCCAGCAGTGTCATCAGCATCTCGAGCCCTCTTAGGACTCAGGGGAGGTGTGAGACTCCAGCAGTGTCAGTGGCATCTCAAGCCCTCTTAGGACTCAGGGGAGGTGTGAGACTCCAGCAGTGTCATCGGCATCTCAAGCCTTCTTAGGACTCAGGGGAGGTGTGAGACTCCAACAGTGTCAATGGCATCCCATGCCCTCTTAGGACTCAGGGGAGGTGTGAGACTCCAGCAGTGTCAGTGGCATCTCGAGCCCCCTTAGAACTCTGGGGAAGTGTGTGACTCCAGCAGTGTCATCGGCATCTCGAGCCCTCTTAGGACTCAGGGGAGGAGTGAGACTCCAGCAGTGTCATCGGCTTCTCAAGCCCTCTTAGGACTCAGGGGAGGTGTGAGACTACAGCAGTGTCAGTGGCATCTCAAGCCCTCTTATGTCTCAGGGGAGGTGTGAGACTCCAGCAGTGTCAGTGGCATCTCAAGCCCTCTTAGGACTCAGGGGAGGTGTGAGACTCCAGCAGTATCATTGGCATCGCAGGCCCTCTTAGGACTCAGGGGAGATGTGAGACTCCAACAGTGTCAATGGCATCCCATGCCCTCTTAGGACTCAGGGGAGGTGTGAGACTCCAGCATTGTCAGTGGCATCTTGAGCCCTCTTAGAACTCTGAGGAGGTGTGAGACTCCAGCAGTGTCATCGGCATCTCGAGCCCTCTTAGGACTCAGGGGAGGTGTGAGACTCCAGCAATGTCATTGGCTTCTCAAGCCCTCTTAGGACTCAGGGGAGGAGTGAGACTCCAGCAGTGTCAGCGGCATCTCCAGCCCTCTTAGGACTCAGGGGAGGTGTGAGACTCCAGCAGTGTCATCGGCATCTCGAGCCCTCTTAGGACCCAGGTGAGGTGTGAGACTCCAGCAGTGTCATCGTCATCCCAAGCCCTCTTAGGACTCATGGGAGGTGTGAGAGTCCAGCAGTGTCAGCGGCATCCCAAACCTTCTTAGGACTCAGAGGAGGTGTGAGACTTCAGCAGTGTCAATGGCATCTGAAGCCCTCTTAGGACTCAGGGGAGGTGTCAGCGGGACTTCAGCAGTGTCAGCGGCATCTGAAGCCCTTTTAGGACTCAGGGGAGGTGTGAGACTCCAGCAGTGTCATCAGCATCACGAGCCCTCTTAGGACTCAGGGGAGGTGTGAGACTCCAGCATTGTCAGTGGCATCTCAAACCCTCTTAGAACTCTGAGGAGGTGTGCGACTCCAGCAGTGTCATCGGCATCTCGAGCCCTCTTAGGACTCAGGGGAGGTGTGAGACTCCAGCAGTGTCATCGGCTTCTCAAGCCCTCTTAGGACTCAGGGGAGGTGTGAGACTGCAGCAGTGTCAGTGGCATCTCAAGCCCTCTTAGGGCTCAGGGGAGATGTGAGACTCCACTCAGGGGAGATGTGAGACTCCAGCAGTGTCAGTGGCATCTCAAGCCCTCTTATGTCTCAGGGGAGGTGTGAGACTCCAGCAGTGTCAGTGGCATCTCAAGCCCTCTTAGGACTCAGGGGAAGTGTGATCGGCATCTCGAGCCCTCTTAGGACTCAGCGGAGGTGTGAGACTCCAGCAGTGTCAGCGGCATCTACAGCCCTCTTAGGACTCAGGGGAGGTCTGAGACTCCAGCAGCGTCATCGGCATCCCAAGCCCTCTTAGGACTCATGGGAGGTGTGAGAGTACAGCAGTGTCCGCGGCATCCCAAACCCTCTTAGGACTCAGGGAAGGTGTGAGACTCCAGTAGTGTCAATGGCATCTCAAGCCCTCTTAGGACTCAGGGGAGGTGTGAGACTCCAACAGTGTCAATGGCATCTCAAGCCCTCTTTGGACTCAGGGGTGGTGTCAGCGGGACTCCAGCACTGTCAGCAGCATCTGAAACCCTCTTAGGACTTAGGGGAGGTGTGAGATTCCAGCAGTGTCATCGGCATCTCGTGCCCTCTTAGGACTCAGGGGAGGTGTGAGACTCCAGCAGTGTCATCGGCATCTCGAGCCCTCTTAGGACTCAGGGGAGGTGTGAGACTCCAGCAGTGTCAGTGGCATCTCAAGCCCTCTTAGGTCTCAGGGGAGGTGTGAAACTCCAGCAGTGTCAGTGGCATCCCAAAACCTCTTAGGACTCAGGGGAGGTGTGAGACTCCAGCAGTGTCAACGGCATCTCCAGCCCTCTTAGGACTCAGGTGAGGTGTGAGATTCCAGCAGTGTCATCGGCATCTCACGCCCTCTTAGGACTCAGGGGAGGTGTCAGCGGGACTCCAGCAGTGTCAGCGGCATCTGAAGCCCTGTTAGGACTCAGGGGAGGTGTGAGACTCCAGCAGTGTCATCAGCATCTCGAGCCCTCTTAGGACTCAGGGGAGGTGTGAGACTCCAGCAGTGTCAGTGGCATCTCAAGCCCTCTTAGGACTCAGGGGAGGTGTGAGACTCCAGCAGTGTCATCGGCATCTCAAGCCTTCTTAGGACTCAGGGGAGGTGTGAGACTCCAACAGTGTCAATGGCATCCCATGCCCTCTTAGGACTCAGGGGAGGTGTGAGACTCCAGCAGTGTCAGTGGCATCTCGAGCCCCCTTAGAACTCTGGGGAAGTGTGTGACTCCAGCAGTGTCATCGGCATCTCGAGCCCTCTTAGGACTCAGGGGAGGTGTGAGACTCCAGCAGTGTCATCGGCTTCTCAAGCCCTCTTAGGACTCAGGGGAGGTGTGAGACTACAGCAGTGTCAGTGGCATCTCAAGCCCTCTTAGGGCTCAGGGGAGATGTGAGACTCCACTCAGGGGAGATGTGAGACTCCAGCAGTGTCAGTGGCATCTCAAGCCCTCTTATGTCTCAGGGGAGGTGTGAGACTCCAGCAGTGTCAGTGGCATCTCAAGCCCTCTTAGGACTCAGGGGAGGTGTGAGACTCCAGCAGTATCATTGGCATCGCAGGCCCTCTTAGGACTCAGGGGAGATGTGAGACTCCAACAGTGTCAATGGCATCCCATGCCCTCTTAGGACTCAGGGGAGGTGTGAGACTCCAGCATTGTCAGTGGCATCTTGAGCCCTCTTAGAACTCTGAGGAGGTGTGAGACTCCAGCAGTGTCATCGGCATCTCGAGCCCTCTTAGGACTCAGGGGAGGTGTGAGACTCCAGCAATGTCATCGGCTTCTCAAGCCCTCTTAGGACTCAGGGGAGGTGTGAGACTCCAGCAGTGTCAGCGGCATCTCGAGCCCTCTTAGGACCCAGGTGAGGTGTGAGACTCCAGCAGTGTCATCGTCATCCCAAGCCCTTTTAGGACTCATGGGAGGTGTGAGAGTCCAGCAGTGTCAGCGGCATCCCAAACCTTCTTAGGACTCAGAGGAGGTGTGAGACTTCAGCAGTGTCAATGGCATCTGAAGCCCTCTTAGGACTCAGGGGAGGTGTCAGCGGGACTTCAGCAGTGTCAGCGGCATCTGAAGCCCTTTTAGGACTCAGGGGAGGTGTGAGACTCCAGCAGTGTCATCAGCATCACGAGCCCTCTTAGGACTCAGGGGAGGTGTGAGACTCCAGCATTGTCAGTGGCATCTCAAACCCTCTTAGAACTCTGAGGAGGTGTGCGACTCCAGCAGTGTCATCGGCATCTCGAGCCCTCTTAGGACTCAGGGGAGGTGTGAGACTCCAGCAGTGTCATCGGCTTCTCAAGCCCTCTTAGGACTCAGGGGAGGTGTGAGACTGCAGCAGTGTCAGTGGCATCTCAAGCCCTCTTAGGGCTCAGGGGAGATGTGAGACTCCACTCAGGGGAGATGTGAGACTCCAGCAGTGTCAGTGACATCTCAAGCCCTCTTATGTCTCAGGGGAGGTGTGAGACTCCAGCAGTGTCAGTGGCATCTCAAGCCCTCTTAGGACTCAGGGGAAGTGTGATCGGCATCTCGAGCCCTCTTAGGACTCAGCGGAGGTGTGAGACTCCAGCAGTGTCAGCGGCATCTACAGCCCTCTTAGGACTCAGGGGAGGTCTGAGACTCCAGCAGCGTCATCGGCATCCCAAGCCCTCTTAGGACTCATGGGAGGTGTGAGAGTACAGCAGTGTCCGCGGCATCCCAAACCCTCTTAGGACTCAGGGAAGGTGTGAGACTCCAGTAGTGTCAATGGCATCTCAAGCCCTCTTAGGACTCAGGGGAGGTGTGAGACTCCAACAGTGTCAATGGCATCTCAAGCCCTCTTCGGACTCAGGGGTGGTGTCAGCGGGACTCCAGCACTGTCAGCAGCATCTGAAACCCTCTTAGGACTTAGGGGAGGTGTGAGATTCCAGCAGTGTCATCGGCATCTCGTGCCCTCTTAGGACTCAGGGGAGGTGTGAGACTCCAGCAGTGTCATCGGCATCTCGAGCCCTCTTAGGACTCAGGGGAGGTGTGAGACTCCAGCAGTGTCAGTGGCATCTCAAGCCCTCTTAGGTCTCAGGGGAGGTGTGAAACTCCAGCAGTGTCAGTGGCATCCCAAAACCTCTTAGGACTCAGGGGAGGTGTGAGACTCCAGCAGTGTCAACGGCATCTCCAGCCCTCTTAGGACTCAGGTGAGGTGTGAGATTCCAGCAGTGTCATCGGCATCCCAAGCCCTCTTAGGACTCATGGGAGGTGTGAGAGTCTAGCAGTGTCAGCGGCATCCCAAACCTTCTTAGGACTCAGAGGAGGTGTGAGACTTCAGCAGTGTCAATGGCATCTCAAGCCCTCTTAGGACTCAGGGGAGGTGTCAGCGGGACTCCAGCAGTGTCAGCGCCATCTGAAGCCCTCTTAGGACTCAGGGGAGGTGTGAGACTCCAGCAGTGTCATCAGCATCTCAAGCCCTCTTAGGACTCAGGGGAGGTGTGAAACTCCAGCAGTGTCATCGGAATCTCAAGCCCTCTTAGGACTCAGGGGAGGTGTGAGACTCCAACAGTGTCAATGGCATCCCATGCCCTCTTAGGACTCAGGGGAGGTGTGAGACTCCAGCAGTGTCAGCGGCATCTGAAGCCCTCTTAGGTCTCGGGGGAGGTGTGAGACTCCAGCAGTTTCAGCGGCATCTCAAGCCCTCTTAGGACTCAGGGGAGGTGTGATCGGCATCTCGAGCCCTTTTAGGACTCAGGGGAGGTGTGAGACTCCAGCAGTGTCAGCGGCATCTCCAGCCCTCTTAGGACTCAGGGGAGGTGTGAGACTCCAGCAGTGTCATCGGCATCCCAAGCCCTCTTAGGATTTATGGGAGGTGTGAGAGTCCAGCAGTGTCCGCGGCATCCCAAACCCTCTTAGGACTCAGGGAAGGTGTGCGACTCGAGCAGTGTCAATGGCATCTCAAGCCCTCTTAGGACTCTGGGGAGGTGTGAGACTCCAACAGTGTCAATGGCATTCCAAGCCCTCTTAGGACTCAGGGGAGGTGTCAGTGGGACTCCAGCAGTGTCAGCGGCATCTGAAGCCCTCTTAGGACTCAGGGGAGGTGTGAGACTCCAGCAGTGTCATCGGCATCTCGTGCCCTCTTAGGACTCAGGGGAGGTGTGAGACGCCAGCAGTGTCAGCGGCATCTCAAGCCCTCTTAGGACTCAGGGGAGGTGTGAGACTCCAGCAGTGTCAGTGGCATCTCAAGCCCACTTAGGACTCACGGGAGGTGTGAGACTCCAGCAGTGTGAGTGGCATCTCAAGCCCACTTAGGACTCAGGGGAGGTGTGAGACTCCAACAGTGTCAGTGGCATCTCAAACCCTCTTAGGGCTCAGGGGAGTTGTGAGACTCCAGCAGTGTCAGCGGGATCCCAAGCCCTCTTAGGACTCAGGGGAGGTGTGAGACTCCAGCAGTGTCAGCGGCGGTGTGCAGTCATATTTTTTAATGTAATAATTTCAAAAGTCATAATGTCGAAAATATTGATTCGAAAATATAAATGTCGAAAATACAAAAATGCGAATTTCTTTCGATTTTTTTCGAATACTTTTACATGCAAGGGTAAGTATTTATACATATTTTATTAAGCATATTTGATTTTTTTGAGCAGTAACATTGTAACATACGTTTAATAATAATAATAATAACATTACAATATGTATATTGCTAAAATAGATTCTATAATAACTATATAGTTTAAATAACTATTTATTTTAAACATAATAATAACAATAAATAAATGATAAATAATAAATAGGTAGAAGTGTTTTTTTAACTTTGAACAATCAGTTTCTCCAGCATGGGGTCTGGCATGGATTCACATGCTCATGAATATTCACCGTCGTCAGGCCGGGAATCCTCGGTAAAGAAAAAATCAGTATCAGTTTTGTTTCTGATCTGTCTTTCTTAGTAGTAACCAATCACTGATCTCTGGGTCATACTTCCCCCAGCCAATGACTGCTCCCTCCCTAAGCCCCTCCCCTGGCAGCCATCTTCAGATTTTTACCGCACGCTCAAGTGTTGGGAGTCCTCTTGTTTAGCTCTCGAGCTTTTTGCTTCGTTTTCGCGCTTTTCAAAGAGATTTTCTAATTTTTCGGTCAAATAGAGCCTCAAGCTCCACCGTGTCTACATCTGTTACAGACTTGATGGTCGTGCAGAGTAAGAATACCTCCGTCCCCAAGTACCGCACAGACAACACCAGAAATACTGCCTGTGTGGTCTTTGAGGCCACAGGTGAAGTGGTTCGTAGGCCTGGATTCGGGAACAGCCGGAAAAGGACCCCTCGAACGCTGTAAGGCAATAGGTTATTGGATAAGCACAGAGCAGTTGGCAAGTCAGAACCCCAGGGAAATGATCAGAAATGGCTTACCTAATGTGTTGGCAAAGATGCTCAATAACAGCAGAGAGGCGTTGGGAATTCCCCAAATGGTGGAGGGCAGTGTCATGACCGCAGCCTCCAAGGAGTCAGGTTTAGCCCAACTGCCTCGGAAGCCGGGTCACAACTTCATTTCCAGGCACCCATCGGCTCCCATAGGGGCCTTATGGACCTTGTCCTGGCGCCAGTGGCGCCAGGCTCATAAGGGGACCCAGTCCCGGCACAGGACGTGCCGGGCTCATGATGCAAGGAATGGTGCTTGGGTGGACCTACCTGCTGCAGACCATGCTGCTCACTCACCTGCAGGATGAAATCCTCATCCATCCATGGCTGGAACTACTTTACCTTCTGGGTGTGGCCAGCACCACTCCCTGGGACTGGATACTGGAACTATTCTGGAAGCTGGGACTTCTTTCCTGGGCGAGGCTGCTGTGGAAGGAGACACCTAAGCACTCCAGTAGGCTATTTAAACCACGCCCGATCAGAGCAACGTGCTTCGCGTTATTCTGCAATAGCAGCAGGACGCTCACCGTGTCAACTCCAGAGAATCTGCAACTTCTGCATCTAGGGAAGAGAAATCCGTAATCTTACCTTCTGAAATACCATCTTTGTCTTCTGCAGCATCTGAGAAGGGAAAAGAACACCAGGTTAGCACGAGATAAAACCAGCGCAGCACTTACCCAATCCATCGGTGCATCTCAAGCCACGGGCTGCAGCTCTCCATTTTTCGGCACCCTGTGGAAGCAAGGACATTGGTTAGTAACCTTCGTGAAACTTTTCCTACCTGCGCTGCATTCTTCTCGCCTCCGCCGACGCTGCTACTCGCATCTGCAAAACAAAAGGACATCATTAAGAAATACAAAACTCCATCCATACGCACGTGTTTTGGGCAGCTCTCATCTTTCTCACTCCTCGGCGCATTCCTCGACATCTATTTTTCTACCCAGCTGCTTCTGCAACCTGAAAAAGGAAAAGAGACATTAAGAAGTGCTTTAAACTTCGAATTGACATTTTTTACTTACTTGCCTGCAATACCTTCGCATTTCCATTGCTCTCCATTCAAGCAACCGCCGTTCGTGCTGCTAACGACGGCCTAGCTCCGAATCTTCATCCTCTGCAACCAAGAGGCTGGACAATTAACCAGTGAAGTAACTGGCTTCGGCACCCCTGCACAGACGCAGGATGGAGAGCTCCGCTTTCACCTATATAAGGTGAGCACCTTTAGCCTACGAACTACGTGGGGATTACCAGGAAGGGGAGTCAGCTTGCCTGTCAGGCTTATATATCCTATTAACCCCTTGCTCTCACAATTGCAGACACCTCACCCTTCAGATCAAGATCTCAGTGAGGAGAGGGCCTTTCCAGGGTGGCATTCGAGGCCTGCGCGTGACCCTAGAAGACTCCGAGAACCCCCAGCCCAGACCTGCGCCTCCGAGGGATTCAGGTGAGCGTTACAGAACGCGAAGCCTACCGCAATATTCCCACCCAGGCGCAATGGAAACCTCAGACACAGATCAACTGGCTCAAATGCTTGGGGAACTAAGGGCAGAAGTACACGCATCTCGCCAAGAAACAAACGCTTTACGAAGGGAGTTGATCATGGCCAAGGAACGGACTGATGATCTGGCCAGACAGTTGCTACAGGCTCAAGCGGGACAGACGCCACTGCCTCTCTATGGAGGGGGCGGCACGCCTACAACTTCAAGTAATCCGGTGCAAATTAATCTGCCAGGGAATGTGCCTTTGGCCCCGCCCGAACGTTTTTCCGGAGATCCAAAGCGATATGCAGTATTCATCAATCAATGCCGCTTGCACTTTCTGTGTAGACCCGCCGCATTCCCAACGGACCAAGCCAAGGTAGCGTTTGTACTCTCCTATCTTAGCGGTAGTGCTGCAGATTGGTCCATTCCTCTCGTGACACAGGATGACCCGCTCCTCTATCACTTTCAAGACTTTAAGACCAGTATGGAAAAGTTGTTCGCAAGACATTCACAGGGGCAGGCCTTGGACACTGAACTCCTGTCACTCAGACAAGGTAATCAGGATCTCCTGGCTTACATAGCGTCCTTTAATAGACTGGTGGTTGAGACCAGGTGGCCTGAAGATAAGAGAATCACGCTCTTCTACAGAGGCCTACGTGGGGAACTTAAAGACGTTTTAGCACAGGTGGTTAATCCGCCGCAAGACTGTTCAGATTATATCGACCTAGTGGTCCAATTAGATCATCGGCTACAGAACAGGAAGTCCGATCGATCCAGATTTGAAACCCGGGTACTTTCAAGACCTCAGAGCTCCGCTAAAGGGAATGACTCCGTGGAACCAATGCAAATAGGAGTAGTAAAAGGACCATTAACTCAGAAAGAACGGGAAAGAAGAAGGCAATTACAGCTGTGCCTATACTGTGGGAATTCTGGACATTTCCTTCGTGATTGCTCAGTGAAACCGGTCAAGAAGACCGTAGGAGCTTCTGATAAAAATGCTGAGAAACTGGAATCGGGAAACGACCTCGCCCGACAAGCGTAGAGGTCCACTTGCCGAGCATTAAAACCAGTTCCTTGACCTCGCATTTGGTTATGCCTATGGTCCTCATAAGTCCCAATAGACCAGATCGCATGCATGCTATCAAAGTATACATTGATAGCGGAGCAATCGGTAATTATGTGGACCACGACTTGGCTACCAGGATGGATCTTCCCCTATGTCCCAAGATGGTAAAGGACGTAATCACTACAGTGGATGGTACTGAAATAGCTTCCGGACCAGTTTCTCATACCACCATGGAGGTAACGTTGTTATGTCAAGGCGGACATCGGGAGAAGATTGTGTTTGATGTAATCAAGGCCCCGCAGTTTCAGGTGATTCTGGGAATGCCTTGGTTGGAAAAGCACAATCCTCAGATAAACTGGCGAGCCAAGGTAATTCGGTTTCCAGAATGCGCTTCAACCTGTTATCCTCAGTCCGAAATCAAGCTAGCAGCCATCACTTCCGAGGACCCCCGATTACCTCTGGAATACCAAGAGTTCAGCGACGTCTTTCAGAAAGATCAAGCCAACACCCTGCCACCGCATCGGTCATACGACTGCCAGATAGACCTGATACCTGGGTCCACCCCTCCGTGCAGCAGAATATATGCCCTCACTGAACCAGAAAACCTCCATCTCAGGCAATACTTGGACCAGTACTTGGCTAACGGATTCATCCGCCCCTCGAAATCCCCGGCTTCCTCAGCTTTGTTCTTCGTCCCGAAAAAGGAAGGTGACCTAAGAACGTGTATCGATTATCGCGCCCTGAACCAGATTACAGTCAAAAACCGATACCCGTTGCCATTGATTCCTGAATTATTGGACCAGGTAAAAGGCGCCTGCATATACACAAAGTTAGACCTCAGAGGAGCTTACCATTTGGTACGCATTAAGGAGGGCGACGAGTGGAAGACGGCCTTTCGCACTAAATATGGATTATTTGAGTATCAAGTAATGCCCTTCGGACTATGTAACGCACCGGCCGCTTTCCAGTATTTCATGAATGATGTCCTCAGAGAACTTATTGATGTGTGCGTAGTCGTTTATATTGACGACATCCTGGTATACTCAGCCTCAGAAACTGATCATCGTAGACACGTCACAGCGGTTTTACAGAGACTTCGCCAACACCGCTTGTTTGCTAAACTGGAGAAGTGCACCTTTCACGCAAAGGAAGTGGAATTTTTAGGGTTCATCTTATCACCCAACGGAGTTCACATGGACTCAAGAAAAGTGGATGCTATCACCAAATGGCCTTCCCCAACTTCCGTTAAAGGTGTGCAGAGCATGCTGGGCTTCGCTAATTTTTACCGAAGGTTCATTCCTGAATTCTCTCGGGTAGTCCAACCTATCACGGCTCTTCCGAAAAAGAATAAAAAATTCAAGTGGACTCCAGAAGCCGAACAAGCCTTCCAAGAATTAAAAGTCAAATTTATCTCTGCTCCAGTCTTAAGGCATCCCCGTCCAGAACTTCCCTACATCGTTGAGACAGACGCTTCCAGTCTTGCAATGGGGGCGGTGCTGTCACAAAGAGACCCCGAAACGCACCAGTTACACCCTGTAGCCTTTTGGTCTCGCAAATTTTCGGCTCCTGAAATCAACTACACAATTACGGACAAAGAACTCTTGGCAATTAAGTCCGCCTTTAAGGCCTGGCGGCATTATCTTTTGGGAGCCCGGCACACGGTAACTGTAATCACGGATCACCGTAACCTCCAGTACCTGAAGTCAGCTAAAGCTCAATCTTCGAGGCAACTACGCTGGGCTTTATTCTTCGCAGAATTCGATTTTGTAATCACTTTTCGACCAGGCGTTAGGAACGGAAAAGCAGACGCCCTTTCCCGGATAGGGGTAGACGAACTTACAGCTAATCCGGAGCCGGTGCCAATAATTCCTGAACAAAAGATACTAGGAGTAATCAACACATTATCCCTCGAAGAAATTAAAGCAAGGGTCAATAAGCTCATAACTCCCGAAGATTCATCGAATTGGCAATTGAAAGGAAAGGATTTTACAATAGATCAGAACCTATTGTATTTCCAAGGAAGACTATTCTTACCCTGCGCTGACTTACAAAAACAGGTCATCACCTGCTACCATGATTCTCTAATGGAAGGACATCCTGGAGTTGCCAAAACCTCAGAGAAAATTAAAAGGCATTTTTGGTGGCCATCTTGGAGGAAAGATGTTAAGGAGTTTGTGGCTTCTTGTGGTATCTGCGCACAAAACAAGAGTCAGAAGGAAAAACCAGCAGGATTATTACGTCCAATAGACATTCCACCAGGCCCTTGGCACACGCTCTCGATGGATTTTATCACGGATTTACCCCCTTGCTCCGGATACAACACAATTCTAGTGATCGTAGACCTTTTTTCAAAAATGGCTAATTTTATCCCACTGAAGGGTTTACCTACAGCTTCCATTCTAGCCCGAGAATTTCTTGAAAACATTGTCCGGTTACACGGTTTCCCTTCAGTACTAATCTCTGACCGAGGGAGCCAATTTATTTCCCATTTTTGGCGGAGTTGTTGTCGTTTAGCACAAATTGATGTACGACTTTCCACCAGCCATCATCCTCAAACCGATGGGCAGACTGAGAGAACTAACCAAACTCTAGAACAATATCTGCGCTGCATGTTGCATCAATCCGAGGGTACTTGGAAGGATGTCCTTTGGATTGCTGAATACGCTTACAATAATTCAATCCATTCTGGGACGGGAAAAACCCCTTTTTTCCTGCTGTATGGAAGTCATCCTCGAACCTCAAATCTGGACCCACCTCAAGCTCTCGGAACACCTGCTGTTGACCATCTGCATTCGACAATAACTCAAGCATTTAAAGAAGCCACAGCTCATCTTCAACGAGCTAAAGAGTCATACAAAAAAGGAGCAGACCAACATCGAAAAGAGGCTCCTCAATATCAAAAAGGAGATCAAGTCTGGCTGTCCACTAAACATTTATCTTTAAAAGGGCCACGCACCTTCAACCCAAGATATTTAGGGCCCTACTCAATCACGGCCATGATTAACCCAGTGGCTGTCAAACTAGAATTACCTACTCGAATGAAGATACATCCTGTCTTCCATGTTTCTCTCCTGAAACCTGTGCAACCCGGAACCCGTTTGACTAAACCTCCTGAGCCAATCCAAGTTGACGGAGAATCCGAATTTGAAATTCGAGACATCTTGGACTCCAAAATTTCCAAATCAAAACTATACTACCTGATTGATTGGAAGGGATATGGACCCCAGGAGAGATCTTGGGAACCCTCAGAATATGTACATGCACCTCGTCTAGTCCGAAAATTTCATCGGGCTTTTCCCAACAAGCCAAAACCTCCGGAAAAGACAAGCTTGGGAGGGGCCTTGAGGGGGGATGCTGTCATGACCGCAGCCTCCAAGGAGTCAGGTTTAGCCCAACTGCCTCGGAAGCCGGGTCACAACTTCATTTCCAGGCACCCATCGGCTCCCATAGGGGCCTTATGGACCTTGTCCTGGCGCCAGTGGCGCCAGGCTCATAAGGGGACCCAGTCCCGGCACAGGACGTGCCGGGCTCATGATGCAAGGAATGGTGCTTGGGTGGACCTACCTGCTGCAGACCATGCTGCTCACTCACCTGCAGGATGAAATCCTCATCCATCCATGGCTGGAACTACTTTACCTTCTGGGTGTGGCCAGCACCACTCCCTGGGACTGGATACTGGAACTATTCTGGAAGCTGGGACTTCTTTCCTGGGCGAGGCTGCTGTGGAAGAAGACACCTAAGCACTCCAGTAGGCTATTTAAACCACGCCCGATCAGAGCAACGTGCTTCGCGTTATTCTGCAATAGCAGCAGGACGCTCACCGTGTCAGCTCCAGAGAATCTGCAACTTCTGCATCTAGGGAAGAGAAATCCGTAATCTTACCTTCTGAAATACCATCTTTGTCTTCTGCAGCATCTGAGAAGGGAAAAGAACACCAGGTTAGCACGAGATAAAACCAGCGCAGCACTTACCCAATCCATCGGTGCATCTCAAGCCACGGGCTGCAGCTCTCCATTTTTCGGCACCCTGTGGAAGCAAGGACATTGGTTAGTAACCTTCGTGAAACTTTTCCTACCTGCGCTGCATTCTTCTCGCCTCCGCCGACGCTGCTACTCGCATCTGCAAAACAAAAGGACATCATTAAGAAATACAAAACTCCATCCATACGCACGTGTTTTGGGCAGCTCTCATCTTTCTCACTCCTCGGCGCATTCCTCGACATCTATTTTTCTACCCAGCTGCTTCTGCAACCTGAAAAAGGAAAAGAGACATTAAGAAGTGCTTTAAACTTCGAATTGACATTTTTTACTTACTTGCCTGCAATACCTTCGCATTTCCATCGCTCTCCATTCAAGCAACCGCCGTTCGTGCTGCTAACGACGGCCTAGCTCCAAATCTTCATCCTCTGCAACCAAGAGGCTGGACAATTAACCAGTGAAGTAACTGGCTTTGGCGCCCCTGCACAGACGCAGGATGGAGAGCTCCGCTTTCACCTATATAAGGTGAGCACCTTTAGCCTACGAACTACGTGGGGATTACCAGGAAGGGGAGTCAGCTTGCCTGTCAGGCTTATATATCCTATTAACCCCTTGCTCTCACAATTGCAGACACCTCACCCTTCAGATCAAGATCTCAGTGAGGAGAGGGCCTTTCCAGGGTGGCATTCGAGGCCTGCGCGTGACCCTAGAAGACTCCGAGAACCCCCAGCCCAGACCTGCGCCTCCGAGGGATTCAGGTGAGCGTTACAGGCAGATGGTGGGTATGTAGACAGGCAAGCGCCCAGCGTGAGGCCAGAGACCAAGAATCCAGGACAAAAAACAAAATCCGTAGGGCAAACCAGGGACAGTCCAATGGTCAGGCAGCGAGAAAACCAACAGTTCCAAAACGAGGTAACAAGAAGCAAAGGCAATAGGAATCCGATTGGGTAAAGGTAGTCCGGTAACTGGTGATCCAAAGTCAATACTTGGGCAAGGCAAAGGCAATCCGTGATACAAAAAAAACGTGGTCGAGCAAATCCGTAAAGTCAAAAGCGAAACGAGCGTCACGGAATCCAGGTGGAAACAGCTGTGAAGCAACGCTCATTGTTTTCCGGAAGCTTTTAACCAATGAAGGCGTATCACGTGATGGGGATGGCAGAAGTCATGTGATACGGAGTTGTTGTGAGGACGTATCACGTGATGGGGATGACAGTAATCACGTGATACGAAAGTATTGCTGCAATGGGGAGTCACGTGACGCGTGACGCGCGGATCCTCCGAGGTCCATTCAGGGCACCATGGTGATGTGGAAGCCTCCAGTGTAACTGCCAGGAGCGGGAGGGAAGGTAAATGCCAGGTCTATGAGTAAGCCCCCGGGTATGATGACTGAACGGGTGCATGAACGTGCATGCAATCGGGTGTGTATGTGAGCGAGTGGGACGGCAAGAGGCCGAGGGTGGGGGTGTGGCACTTGCAGAGGGGGTGTTAGGTGTAGGAGACGTGACAGAGTCCCCCCTCAACGGCCCACGACCTCGTGGGCAGGCAGGGCAATCCCTATGAAACCGGGCAACAAGGAGAGGGGCATGAACATCAGAGGAGGGAACCCAGGAGCAATCCTCAGGGCCATAACCCACCCAGTCAACGAGATACTGAAGGCGACCCCTGTGAAGACGAGAACCCATGATGGCATTGACCTCGAACTCATCAGGGGTGGACAGCGAAACGGGAGCAGGAGGTGTGGTGATACGGGTAGGAGCAAGACAGGGTTTGAGGAGGGAAGTATGAAAAACCGGGTGGAGCCGCCAGGCAGAAGGGACCCCAAGGCGAAAAGCAACAGGGTTCAGGACTCGAGTGATTCTGTAGGGACCAATAAAGCGAGGCAACAGTTTGCGACAACCGGGGATGCGTAAATGCCGGGTCGACAACCATACCCGATCACCCACGTGATAATCAGGGGCTGCTGTCCGCTTCCTATCAGCCTTTGATTTCATAACTGCCTGTGCCTCATGAAGATGGACAAGGGTTTGAGCATGGACATCGGCCAGATCGCGAACACAGGCGTCAGCAGCAGGAGTGGCAGAAGTGAGGTCAGGTAATGGGAGAGTGCGGGGATGTTGACCGTACATAGAATAAAAAGGAGAGAAACCCATAGCAGAATGTCGGGCATTATTGTATGCAAATTCAGCGAGATGGAGTAGGTTAAACCAGGAATCCTGATACTGGAGGGTCAAACAACGCAGGTACTGTTCCAGGGCCTGGTTTACTCTCTCCGTCTGCCCGTCGCTTTCTGGGTGATAGGCAGAAGAAAAGTGAGCATCAATGCCTAAGAGCTTGGTAAGGGCACGCCAGAAGCAGGAAGTAAACTGTGACCCACGATCCGATACAATAACCTGCGGAAGACCGAAAAGACAAAACACAGCCTTAAAGAACAGACGGGCAAGGGTCGGGGCTGAGGGAGTGCCGGTACAGGGGATGAAGCGGGCCATTTTGGTGTAGGAATCTACTATAACCCAGATGGTGTCATAGCCCTGTCTGCGTGGTAGGTCTGTAATAAGATCCATGGAGATGGTATGCCAAGGCCTGGGGGGAACAGGTAGCGGTTGGAGTAAACCCAAGGGACGTCCTCTACGAGCCTTACATTGAGCACATACTGAGCAGGTGTTAACATAGTTTTCTATGTCCCGTCTCATGGATGGCCACCAACACCAACGGTGTAACAACTCAAGAGTACGTTGCTGCCCTGGATGGCCGTTGATAGCAGCGTCGTGGGACCAAGCAAGCGCCTGATTGCGGACGTCGCTCGTGGGAAGGTACAATCTACCCTGGATGAATGGCAACCCCTCCTGAAGTACGATATCCCATTCAATGAGTGTATGGGGATGTTGGGAAACCCATTGCTTGATGGCCGTAAGCATGGGTGGGGATGGTGTGCATAGATATATGACATGGCCCTTTCCTAACACCGTGTCTGGGAACAGAGGCAACGTTTCCCCCCCAGGGGAGCGAGAAAGAGCGTCAGCTTTGCCATGGGCTGGACCCGGCCTGTGCTTAACCACAAAGTCAAAAGCAGCAAAGAACAAGTGCCAACGCACCTGTCTGCTATTTGCGCATTTAAGCGAGACCAAGTCCTGGAGGTTCTTATAGTCTGTGTACACTATCGTCTGGTGCCTTGCCCCCATGAGGTGGTGCCGCCATACCTGGAGGGCATCCTTTATGGCCAAGAGTTCCTTCTCAGTTCTGTGTAATGGGATTCGGCTGCGGAGAACTTCTGTGAATGGTAAGCAACCGGATGTAAACAGCCCGTGGCAGGGCATGTTTGGGACAGCACGGCACCTAGGGCGAACGAAGAAGCATCTGCTTCTAGTACATACGGTAAGTCTGGGTCAGGGTGCTGCAACACAGGGGCTGAGACAAACCTAGATTTAAGAGTATCAAACGCCTTCTGGTGTATGGAGGTCCAGATAAAAGGGACAAGAGGGCTAGTCAATGCTGTCAAGGGAGATACAATGGAAGAAAACCCAACTATGAATCGTCGGTAAAAGTTAGCAAAGCCGATAAAGGATTGTAACTGTTTGGTGTTGCCAGAGATTGGCCATTCTGTGACAGCACGGACCTTGGATTGATTCATCGATAGCCCCCCAGGAGAAATATGGAAACCCAGGAAGTCCACCTCTCTGACATGGAACGAGCATTTTTTCGGGTTTGGCAAACAATGCGTTCTTTTTGAGGCGTGATAGGACCTCCCTGACATGAGAGACATGGTCCTCCAAAGAGGAAGAAAAAATCAGGATGTCGTCTAGATAGACCACCACATACGTATCCAAGATATCAGAGAAAATGTCATCGATGAAACGTTGGAACGTTGCAGGTGCATTACAAAGCCCGAAGGGCATTACGGTATACTCAAACAACCCATGTCGGGAACAAAACGCGGTTTTCCATTCGTCACCGCGCCGTATTCGGATCAGGTTATATGCCCCTCTTAGGTCTAGTTTGGTATAGATCGATGCCTTAGTCAGCCTATCCAGGAGCGTGGAAATAAGTGGGATGGGATATCTGTTCTTTATTGTGATGGAATTCAACCGCCTGTAGTCCACGCATGGGCGCAAATCGCCCTCTTTCTTTGGTACAAAGAATATAGGACTGGCAGCCGGAGAGCAGGACGGCCGAATATGGCCCAAACGTAAGGCCTGTTGTATATAGTCCTTTAGGGTTTGTTCCTCGGATGGTGATAGCGAGTAAACCCTTCCCTTGGGTATGGGAGCTTCTGGAAGGAGGTCGATAGGGCAATCGTAGGGCCTATGCGGAGGTAGGCCTTCCGCTACGGGTTTATCAAAGACCATGTGGTAATCATGGTATTCCTTGGGAATGCCTGCCATAACGGCTCCCACGGTGTGTGCTGACGTGCCGTCAGGTGTCGTGTCACTGATATGGGAGGAAGCCGTAGCGCCGAGAATAGAGGCAGGAGATGAGGGTGACTCAGGTTCTATGACACAAAAAAGTTGGCATTCTTCTGACTCAAACAGCACTTGTCCCGTACCCCAGTTGATTAAAGGGTTATGGTGTTTCAACCAGGGTATTCCCAATATGACCCCGAACTGGGGTGTGGTAATGAGGTCGAACGACAAGTGTTCCTTGTGGGTACCTTGTATGACCACCTCCAAAGGTGCGGTTTGGTGTTTTATCGGGCCGGAGGCTAAAGAAGTGCCATCAACAGCCTGTACCAGTTTGGGGTGGTCCTTTTGGATCAGAGGTAGATTAAGACGATGTGCTAGCGCAATGTCCATAAAACAACCCGTGGCTCCGGAGTCGATCACTATCTGAACAGCGTGAATGATTTCTCTGGTGGGTTACAGTAGGGCTTGTACTGTAATAGGTCTGATAGGACCAAATGCAGGGTCAGCGGGGGTCGTGAATGGGCTCGCCGGTGCCCCCGGTATCATGGGCGAGCCTTCTGAAAACCCGGCGCTTTATTTCTCGGTCGGCGGGGGCATTCTTTTACATAATGTCCGTTTAGACCACAATAGAAACAAGCGTTGTTGGTTCTTCGACGTTCACGTTCTGACTGTGTTATGGGACTGCGGATTCCGCCTATTTGCATGGGCTCGGAACCGACAGAAGATGGTGCTGGAGATGGCTGCCCAAACGTGGATTCCATCCTTCGTTCGGATTTGCGGGCGTCCACCTGTAGGGCAAGGTCTACAAGGTCTGTGAAAACAGAAGGAAGGGCAGGGACCACCGAAAGGGCGTCCTTCATAGCACCACTGAGTCCTCGGTAAAACACAATCGCCTTCTTTTCCACAGGCCAAGAGGTTTCAGCTGCGAGTTGGTTATGCCGGGTGATGTACTCGATCAATGTATGTTTGCCCTGTGTAAGGTCCAATAGTTCCAGGTCCCTTGCCTGGGCCTTGTAGTGGGTATCAAACACTTTAGCCATCTCTGTGACCAGAAGCTCAAAATTGTACAAGACGGGATGGTTGCCCTCTAAGAACGGATTTGCCCAAGTGGCCGCTATGCCTGATAGATGAGACAAGAGAAAAGCAGCTTTCGTAACCGAATCGGGGAAGGCCTGAGGTCTGCACAAGAAATGGAGTCTGCATTGATTTATGAAGGTGCGGTAGGTCCGTGGGTCTCCCTGAAAGCGTTCTGGGGCAGCAAGAGGAGAGGAGGTTGGGATCAATACAGGGGCAGGAGCGGGAGCAGGTGTGGCCTGGACTGGAGGGGTGGTATCCCTAAGCTCGATGTCCGCAGACGGGGAATGATGTGCGCTTTGTAGGAGGTCTAGGCGGTGGTGAATGGCGGCTGTGGCTGTGGCCATGTCAGTCCTGAGAACCGCTACGGCCTGCATTAAAGCGGTCACGGGGTCCCCGACGGAGGGATCCATACTCCGACGGCCAGAGGCTTCACAGTCTGTTACAGACTTGATGGTCGTGCAGAGTAAGAATACCTCCGTCCCCAAGTACCGCACAGACAACACCAGAAATACTGCCTGTGTGGTCTTTGAGGCCACAGGTGAAGTGGTTCGTAGGCCTGGATTCGGGAACAGCCGGAAAAGGACCCCTCGAACGCTGTAAGGCAATAGGTTATTGGATAAGCACAGAGCAGTTGGCAAGAGCAGAACCCCAGGGAAATTATCCGAAATGACTTACCTAATGTGTTGGCAAAGATGCTCAATAACAGCAGAGAGGCGTTGGGAATTTCCCAAATGGTGGAGGGCAGATGGTGGGTATGTAGACAGGCAAGCGCCCAGTGTGAGGCCAGAGACCAAGAATCCAGGACAAAAAACAAAATCCGTAGGGCAAACCAGGGACAGTCCAATGGTCAGGCAGCGAGAAAACCAACAGTTCCAAAACGAGGTAACAAGAAGCAAAGGCAATAGGAATCCGATTGGGTAAAGGTAGTCCGGTAACTGGTGATCCAAAGTCAATACTTGGGCAAGGCAAAGGCAATCCGTGATACAAAAAAAACGTGGTCGAGCAAATCCGTAAAGTCAAAAGCGAAACGAGCGTCACGGAATCCAGGTGGAGACAGCTGTGAAGCGACGCTCATTGTTTTCCAGAAGCTTTTAACCAATGAAGGCGTATCACGTGATGGGGATGGCAGAAGTCATGTGATACGGAGTTGTTGTGAGGACGTATCACGTGATGGGGATGACAGTAATCACGTGATACGAAAGTATTGCTGCAATGGAGAGTCACGTGACGCGTGACGCGCGGATCCTCCGAGGTCCATTCAGGGCACAATGGTGATGTGGAAGCCTCCAGTGTAACTGCCAGGAGCGGGAGGGAAGGTAAATGCCAGGTCTATGAGTAAGACCCCGGGTATGATGAATGAACGGGTGCATGAACGTGCGTGCAATCGGGTGTGTATGTGAGCGAGTGGGATGGCAAAAGGCCGAGGGTGGGGGTGTGGCACTTGCAGAGGGGGTGTTAGGTGTAGGAGATGTGACAACATCCGAACAACGGGGACCCGTTTCAGATTTTTCTACACCCCTCAAGGGTGAAGTTTTCGTCGAGTTACGCTTCTTGGAGGAGTCCAGAAGTTTCTGTGGCCTACCCCAGACATAGCCCAGGAGAAAAGAAGCTCGACGCCCGGAAAGCTGTTCAGGGTTTTCCCTGGATGCCAGCTGCAGAATGTGTTCAAAGAGGATGAACATTCGCAGTGCCTCTACTGCCTTCATGAGGACAAAACGCACGTGGAGAAGGACTGTGCGTTTTGCGGGAACATGTCGGAATGGACCATCAAGGATCGACATCTTCATCTTTCCAACTGGCTGGAAGGAAAGAGCCCGTCAGGTGAGAAGAAGAAGAAGTCTGAGCGGTCTTCTAAGTCCTGTGAGGGCGCCCCGGCGACGGGGGCCCAACAGAAGGCAAAGCACCGTGAGTCTGCGGGCACTGGGAGTGCCAAATGGTCGGGCTCCTCGGCTGCCAGGCAGGGCGCATGCTCTCCAGCACCATCAACCACGAGCCAACGCTCTGACTCAGGGAAGAGGAAAGCCGGGAACCTGGCGAAGCTTCTGGAGAGGCCCCGGTCGGTCTCGAAGGATCCAGTCGAGGGGGACCGAGGCGGTGACCCTCCCCCCAAGGTGAAGACCACAGGCCCGCAGAAGGTGGTGAAGGCCTTGATTCACCCGGCTAAGGCCTCTATCGAGGGAGTCGCGGCAGCCCTGGCGCATCATGAGGAGGCTACACCAGTGGAGGTGACCTCGGGGCCCAGAGTTTCCCTGCCACTGCGGAGGGAAGCCTCTTTCAGGCCCATCGAGAAGACCCCCGTGAAGACCCCGGTGGAAAAAGAGGGGGGGAGTCAGTGGCCATTGTGGACACGGACACAGCCTCTGAGGAGGAACTGGTTGAAGTCTTGGAGGGCCTCGACGAGGGCATCGAAGAGGCCCGGTCCCACAGGAGGGATCCCGACGAAGAGGACGACGAGAGCGGCGGCGCCGGCGAGGTTCCTAGTCAACCGTCGCGCCCGTCACTTCCGGAGCCGCAGGACAACTCGGCGGCCATTTTGTTGGCAATACAATCCTTATGTTTGGAGATAAGGATGAGATTGCCCCTACCACCGACAGAGGAGCCGGAACCAGGCCCGACGGAGGAGCCAGAGCCAGCCCCGTCGGGAAGTCCCCCAAACAAGAGAAGACGGACCCATCCAGCCCCACCTCTTCAGTCCTCGCGGCCTGCTCAGCCTTTGCCCACGTCCCCTGTACCTGGGGATGACATGGGAACGGACAAAGCCACGACGGGTACAGATGACGACGGCGACGACGATGGGACGGAGCTCCCATCGCCTCCAGCCCGGGCCTCCCCGCCCGACGAGATTGGGTCTTTCCACGCTATAATCGCCAGGGCATCTGAGCTTTTTCAGCTCTGCTCCGAAGAGAAGAAGAAGGAAGGTTTCCTTTACCAATGGCGCGAGGCCAAGAGGAAGACAGTCCTCGCCGTGCCTCTGTTGGATGACAACTGGGACGGGGGTCTCACCCTTCTGAAGAACCTGTCTACGATGCCTGCCAAGAGGTATCGGTACGAGAAGAAGTACCCGGTCCCCGACGCGGCACCTTTGTGCCTTAGGGCGCAACCGACCCCTGACTCGGTCATCTCAGTGGCGGCCAAGAAGAAAGCGGGGGGGCATCGGCCTCAACGTCAACTTCCCCGCCGGACGGTGAAGGAAAGAAGCTGGATGCAATGGGACGACGAGTTATCTCGTCGGCGGCAACAACGATTAAAGCGGCCAACATCCTCAGGATTGTGGCCCGCTACGACAGGGAGTTATGGTACAAGATTGCCCCCTTGTTGGACTTTCTACCGGACGACAAAAGGGCTGAGGCCCTGGAGATCTTGCAGGAAGGTGAGGTGGCATCGGACCATGCCATAACGGTGGCAACGGACATTGCCGACACCAGTTTCCGCCAGCTAGGCAACAGCTTTTGCCTCAGACGACGAGGGTGGCTCAAGGCGACGGATTTCCACCAGGACGTACAAGCTAAGGTTTTGGACATGCCGTTCGACGGGAACAACCTGCTTGGGAAAACAGTGGATGAGTCCCTCCAAGCCATCAAGGCGGACATGGAGGCAGCTAAGACCCTAGGAGTTCTCCAGCAACGAAGGCCGTCCTTTCGGAGCTCCAGAGGCAAGCAGGGTGCCTCCAAGGGATTCGGCGGTGGCTCCTCTACGTACTGCCAAGCGGCCCGCTCCTCATCACAGGAAGCCTATAGAGGACGAGGCCAAGGCGGCAAGGCATCCTCCAAGCAAGATTGAACCGACCGTGGCATCGGGCCCCCACGAAGCACCCCGGTGTTAGGCCGGCTGGCGAAGTTCGTCAGCGTGTGGGAGTCCATCTCCACTGACCGTTGGGTGCTGGACGCCCTGGCCCAGGGGCACACGCTCGAATTTCTAAAAAAGTGCCTCTGCATTCCTCCCGTGGCCAGGAAAGAAAACCATGTCCCTCAACTACTGTTGGAGGTAAGGGCGATGATCAAGAAAGGTGCCATCGAGCTCGTCCCAAAGAGGCTCCGGGGCTCCAGAGTATACTCAAGGTACTTCCTCGTTAAAAATGAAGACAGGGGGGTGGCGACCCATCCTAGACCTGCGACGACTGAACAAGTACATCAAGACACAGAAGTTCCGGATGGTCACCCTCCAGCATGTGCTGGGACAGCTGGAGGAGGGTGATTTCCTGTTGTCATTGGATTTGGAAGATGCATACTTTCACATTCCCATTCTAAAAGGACACCGGAAGTTCCTCAGGTTCGTGGTCCAAGGGCGGCACTACCAGTTCAAGGCCCTCCCATTCGGATTGAAGTCGGTACACAGGGTTTTCACCAAGTGCCTCGCTCCAGTGGCAGCGCGGCTGCGCCTGCAGGGGATCCACGTCTACCCCTACCTGGACGATTGGCTCATTCGCGCAAGGACAAGGGAGCTTGCCGTAGAACACACATCGAAGACCGTCCAGCTGCTCACGGACCTGGGGTTCTCCATCAACTTCCCCAAGTCCCACCTGGTCCCCCCTCAAGTCGCACTGTTTCTGGAAGCCAAGCTCGACACAGTGGCGCGTCTGGCCTCGCCGTCAGAGGAAAGGACAAAGGCCATCCTAGGCAAGGTGCAGCGTCTGCTGGACACGGACGTGGCCATGGTGAGGTCCATCAAGTTCCTCTTCGGGATGATGTCCTCTTGCATTTATCTCGTGCGCCTGTGCAGGCTTCGGATGCGCCCTCTACAGGAGTTTCTTGACGCCCGCTGGATTCAAGCGACGGGCAGCTTCGAGGACAGGATCCCTCTCAACGAGACATTCCGACGAGCAGTGGCGTCGCCAGGAATAAAATTTAGGAGGGGCACAGAGGGGGCCAAAGACAAAAGTAGGGGGGCACAGACAAAAGTAAAGGGAGAACATGATCACTGCTCATCTTAGGTAGGGGGGGAACAGGGGGGTGCACAGGTTTTCACAGGGGGGGCCCCGGCCCCCCCAGACCCCTCTAGCGACGCCACTGCCCGACGAGCAATCCGTGGTGGGGCACCCGCGCTCATCTAGCGGCAGGGACAGACTTTCAGACCCCGGCCCACCAGGCGACGGTGACGACAGATGCCTCCCTGGAGGGGTGGGGAGCGCACACCGGAGATCTTCACGCGAGAGGCCTTTGGCTCCCGGAGGAGAAGCTGCTCCACATCAACATCCTGGAGCTCCGGGCAGTGTTCTGGGCCCTCAGGTCCTTTTTCCCATCCCTCAAGGGCAAGGTGGTGAGGATCTTCACCGACAACCCCACCACGTTGTTCTACATCCGGAAGCAGGGCAGTAACCAGATCCCCGGCCCTATCCAAGGAAGCTCAGGATCTGTGGCATTGGGCCATTGCTCAAGGGATGTTTCTGGTGCCGTTTCATCTGGCAGGGATAAAAAACACCATCGCTGACTCACTCAGCAGAGAGCTGCGTTCGTGCCACGAGTGGGAACTACGTCAGGATCAAGTGGACCGACTCTTTCAGCGATGGGGCAAACCCCAGATCGACCTGTTCACGACGGCGACAAACTCCAAGTGCCAGAGGTTCGCCAGCAGGTTTCCCCAACCGAGGAGCATGGGCGATGCTTTCTCATTCCCCTGGGACAGCCTGTCCCTATATGCGTTCCCTCCGACTCATCAACCAGCTCAAGAGGTCCTGTTGCAGGATGATCCTCATCGCACCGGCATGGCCGAGGCAGATCTGGTTCCCGGACCTTCTGGGCTTGTCGGCGTCCCTACCGGTCAAGCTGCCGGCAGACGCAGATCTTCTTTCCAGTGAAGGAGGCGCCATCCTTCATCACGACCCAGAGTCACTTAACTTGCAGGCCTGGCTCCTGCAGCACTAGAGTTTGGAGGGTACGATATCCCGGCTGACTGCAGAGAGGTTCTTGCAAAGGCCAGGGCGTCCTCAACTCTAAAGTGCTACGGACATAAGTGGAAGAGGTTCTCTGTCTGGTGCCATGCACAGAAGATGAACCCTCTGCGGATTACGGCCCCTCAAGTACTGCCGTACCTACTGTCGCTGGCCAAGGCTGGACTAGCTCACGCTTCCATCAAGATACATCTGGCTGCGATCTCCCGTTACACCAGAACTACGGGACGGGCGTCCTTGTGGTCTCATCGCCTGGTGAAGGAATTTATGAAGGGACTGTTCCGATCGTTCCCGCCGGTGAAGGCTCCTGCCCCGGCGTGGGAACTCAACGTGGTGCTGTCCAGGCTCATGGGGGCGCCATTCGAGCCTCTGCATTTCGGCGCCGTTGAAGTTCCTGTCGTGGAAGACAGCATTTCTTGTGGCCATCACCTCCGCACGACGAGTGGGAGAGATCCAGGCCCTATCCTGCAAGCCTCCATACTTGACTTTTCACTACACGAGGGTGGTGCTGAGGACGCACCCCTCCTTTATGCCCAAGGTGCCGTCGGACTTCCACCTCAATGAGCCCTTGGTGTTACCAGATTTCTTCCCGTTGCCTTTGTCGCCGGCCGAGAGGACTTTGCACTCGCTGGATGTGGTTAGAGCGCTGAAGTTCTACGTGGACCGCACGAAGAGTTTTCGGAAGACGTCACAGCTATTTGTGAACTTTGGACCTGTGAACCAAGGGAAAGCTCTCTCGAAGGCTTCCATTTCCAGATGGCTCTCCGGCTGCATCATGCACTGTCACCGGTTGGCAAACTGACCGTTGCCTGGCCGTCCGAGAGCCCATTCGACGAGAGCGATTGCTGCTACCACGGCGTTCTTGTCTGGTGTGCCCCTGCTGGACATCTGCAGGGCTGCTACGTGGAGGTCGACGCACACCTTCACGAGATTCTACTGCGTCAACCGGGATTCCAGGGAGGAGTCCAGAGTTGGCCAAGCAGTGCTGCGCAACCTGTTCGCCTGAAGGTGGGCCTGGTGAGGAGGTAAGAGTGCTTAATGTTGAGTTTATGTAATGCTTAATGTTGAGCCTTTGCCACCTCCCGTGGTTGTGCATGTGTATACTGCTATGTATTCTTATATTCATAAGCATATGAATCCATGCCAGACCCCATGCTGGAGAAGGAACAAGTTACTTACCTGTAACTGTTGTTTTCCAGCATGGGTCTGGCATGGATTCACATGCGAACCCTCCCTCCTACCGCTCTGCGGCTCTTCACTTGGTCATACTGCCACTTCACGTGCTACCAAATCTGAAGATGGCTGCCAGGGGAGGGGCTTAGGGAGAGGGCAGTCATTGGCTGGGGGCAGTATGACCCAGAGATCAGTGATTGGTTACTACTAAGAAAGACAAATCAGAAACGAAACTGATACTGATTTTTTCTTTACCGAGGATTCCTGGCCTGACGACGGGGAATATTCATGAGCATGTGAATCCATGACAGACCCATGCTGGAGAACAACAGTTACAGGTAAATAACTTGTTCCTTATGTTTTCTCCGCTAGATGGTGCTATCGTATTACAAATGGGAATGTGCTTTTTGTTGATATTTGTTATTGATTTGTACGTAAGGTAGTGTAAGTCTACATATGCGTGGGCACCATTTTTAAAGTCCATTTTGGATGCGTTTCCGTCGCGTTCGGGTCTCCGTTCCTGGTTTTTTAGGATTTGGATGTTTTTTTACAGGATTTCATGGACTCAATGGATTTTTTTCGGGGTTTCATGGATTTAATGGATTGTTTTGGACCTATGGACTGTTCTTGTTGGATCGTGGATTTTTTCTTGGGCCTTGTTGGATTTTCACTTTTTTTTGTTCGCTGGATTTAACTGCTTTTGACCGCAGATTTGGGTATTGCTTGGATGTTATTTTTTATTTTCCTATGGATTGCCTTCTGGACTTTGGGATCCTTGGATTTGTTTGGTCGGTGTTTTTGGCTACTCTTGGTATTTGCCATGCAGGATCGTGGCATCTACAAAAACGTGAGTATTTTCAACACTTTAAATTGTATGCTATAGAATCCAGGTAGTTTTCTTTGTCATCTTGATTACATTTTTGTACTATTTGCTCAAGTTTCTGCTCGTAGTCTCTGTATTTTTCCTTTTTAATTCTGTGTTTGCAAGTGAAATGGTTTATGATAGACACAATTCTTAATGGGATTGTTCATTTTGTAATTCTTTTAAAAAATGCCATAAATTTGGGTTTTTTGTGTTGACATTTTTATTAATTCGGCTAAGCCATCCTTCCAATGCATTATTAGTTCTCTGTCTCCCCTCTAATGTGGCCTGGTAGCAATTCCATAATTTTACATTATAGTTGGGCCTTCGTCTTGTGCCACTCCTTGTTAATTGTCCTAACCAAGTGTTCTCCATGTAATCTAAAAAGTCAGAATTTTCCTCCTCATGATTTTTAAAATAGTCATTGTCTATTAAATGTTCGTAAAAATTTATAACGTGATCCTCCTTAACAAATGCCAATCTGAAAAGTTTTTTTATGTTATGTTGATATGTACTGTCCTCCGTGTATTTTGTGCTTAGTCCCAGTTTTTGCAGTTTCTTCCAAATGGCTTGAGTAAAATGAAAAAACACCCTTGTATGTTTGTGTCTGTATATATTGCAGAAAATGCTTTAATTTGTGCTATTTCGAAATCCATGATTATATTTGTCGGTTTTGAATCTGGGACATTGGGCCTCATTACACGGTAGGCGGAAAAAATCGGAATTTTACGGCATGGCGCCATTAGCGCGTCCGCCCTCGCAAGAGGCCGCTAATAGCGTCCCATCACGAGTACGCGGACACGAGCATAGCGCCATGCCGTAAATGACCGTTCCGCCCTGCCGCTAAATACCTCAAAAAGCCCCTTACCGGCACCCGCAAAACCGCCGATAGCGCCTCCGCCCTCCCGCTACCCGTAAATAGCGGACACCGCCATTACCGCACACCGTTAAAAAGCGGAACCGGAAATTACGTCGTCGCACAGGAACGGGAAAGAGCACAGCGGCCATCTTCAAAAAACACAATCCATTGCCATCCTCTGCATCCAGGACATATATCCAGGCAACTCCGACCAGGAACCATACCGGGTAGCTCGAGGATGCCGAAGGCGCTTAAAAAAACTGCTGATCGCCAGCGCAAAGAAAAGTTCACTAATGAGGAACTAATGATGCTGACCACCACACTTGCTGCAAATGCAGGAGTAGTATTTGTTAACGATATGCGGCGGGAGGCCCTCCTTAAGAAGAAGGCCATCTGGGCCGAAGTCGCGCTAAAAGTCAGTGCGGTGGGCACCACCACCCGGAGTGTCAGGGAATGCCGCAAAAGGTGGGACGACCTCCGGGTGCGTCTGCGCAACATTTTATCTGTGAACCGCAACATGGCAATGGCCACAGGAGGTGGCGCAGAGTCCCCCTTGAAGATGAAGGAGTGGGAGGAGATATGTGCCTCCACAATAGGAGTCGAGTCGATAGAGGGGGTCGGCGATATGGAGCATGGCGTGGCCGTTTCATCGGATGGAGGTGAGTGTATGCACCCAAAAATGCGCAGTGAAGGGTGAGGGGTCCCACAATCATGTGTCCATATGAATGCCGTGGATCCAGCCACAAACAGACATGCATGCATCATCACATACCCACCAACACAGGGCCAATCATGCATGAGCCAGCCAACATCCCCATTCCATGCCTCCACAATGATGACCCCAAAATGCATCAAACTGCATGACGTATACATATGCCATAATGCAGGTAGACCCATAGATGATGATTTACCCTTCTTATCACCCCTGCAGGATCACACACGGAAAATGAGGAGCCACGCACGTCAGCACCCACTCCCGCACCCATGAAAAAAGCCAGGAGGGATGCCACCGGGGACCACGCAACATCCTCTAGGGGACCCAAGAGTAGTGACCGGGACAAAGGCAGCAGGAGCAGCAGTGCCACGCAGCCAGAGGCCATGCCTGCCGCTGTAGTGGTAACCACGGGAGTGTGTCTCCCATCAATTGAAGGCAGCATGGAGGGAGTGCACTCTGCTGCCACCAGCTCTACGGGTGAGGCAGCAGCCACTGGGCCACTTTCCGATGCGGAGGAAGCACCGGTGAATGAGGATCTGAGTCAGAGCCCCATCCCCAGACGCCACTTACTCGCATCCCCAATGTTTTCACCAGGTCCGTTCAGCCAAGGCGGATCGCCCGCCCACACACATGATGTGTCATGGAGCCCCCTGGAACCTACGCCTGATGCCAGTGCTATTGATCCAGGCGCATCAGCCATTCCACCGGCAGACAACGAGGAACTTGACCTATCAGCCATCTACCAGAGGCAGACCAAAATGGCTGGTCTGGTAGGTCAACATGTGGCAGAGACAGGGCACCTGAGGGAGGACATTGGTGCATTCGCACGCCAGACGAGGGAGGCCATGGAGGCATGCACCAACCGCATATGCAATGAGATGGGGCAACTCAGGCAGGCCATGATCCGCATTGCGGAGGCGATTGAGGGCAGATGTCCACTCCCTACCCAGGAGGAAACAGGCCCAGCCTCCTCTGGGAGTTCGCGGCAGACAAGCCCCCTACGCCGCTCTATGCGCAACCTCAGGCGCACACCATCGCAAACGCCCGAAGAAGGAGCCAACAAATAGGGCCAACAAGGAATATCGGCCACATTTGGGGAAGGACATGTTCACGCCTTGGAACTCACGTGGGAGTGTTGTGGGGGGAGGGGGGGAGGGTGTATTCGGGGGTGTTGTGGGGGGAGGGGGAGAGGGTGTATTCGGGGGTGTTGTGGGGGGAGGGGGGGAGGGTGTTTGCACAGTTGGGGTTATGCACTTTCTGTACACGTTATGTTGAAAATACACTCTTCTGCAGTTGAAAAACAGGCATGGTCTCCATCATTGTGTATGTGTGATTTTCTTTGGGAGAGGGCCCTTTGTGGGCCTCAAGACGGCCACAAGGGCAACAATGCACGTCTCTCCATGCATGATATTCCACCTTTGTTCCTGATGCTATTCCTGATTCCGATGCTGACGCGGATCCTGTCCCGCCATGCCATCGCCTCTTGCATGTCCGGGCTGGCCATTTGGACAATACTCATCCACATCCACATCATGCTCATCTAGTGTTTGCATGGTGCCATGGGCACATTCTATCAGATGCACATTTAGTTGTGCCTTACACATACCATGGTCATCTTCGCCTTGATTCCGGGGGTTTGTTGGCTGCCCTTGTGGTGTTTCTGGGTGCCCCGGTGGTGCTTGCTGCGCAGGTCTCGGCCTCCTCCTCCTACTCCTACTCCTACGTCTCTTCGGTGCTGCCTGTTGTTGTTGGTGCTGCACTGCAGTCATGTACGCAGGCCTATGTCATGCTGCTGGCAGGGCTTTAAGTGGGCCGGGGCCTGCCGGGGCTGGGCCCTGGCAGGCTCCGAAATTTCGTTTTGAGGCGGGGCCCTGCCGGGGCCCACTAATCTCCCCTGGCAGCCCCAGCACTACACGAAAAGGCATTTTTTTCTACAGCCTGAAACTCTCGCTCGTGTGCGAGAGCTTCAGGCTTCAGAAAAAAATGCCTTTCCGCCATAATGGTGGCGCCGCACCTACGAGGCATCCCTTTAAGCAAGGGATACCCGTGGGCCGGCGCCACCATTATGGAGACAACGTGAGGCCGCTGGAAGCAGAGGCCTTGCTTTCTAAATACTGAAGCTCCCGCAGATTTGCGGGAGTTTCATTCTTTAGGAAAAGGCCTCCGTTTCCAGCGGCCTCACCCTTTCAGCCTTAATGGTGACGCTGCCCCTCCCCAGCTGGCATGGGGCAGCGCCACCATTAAGGCTGAATAGGCGAGGGGCTATCCCATGCCAGGTAAGGCTATAGAATATAAATGTAGAGATCAGCACCGTCTCCCCCACGGGGAGAGGGTGCTGATCTCTACAAAAGGCTGCCTGGCAGGGGTGCTAGTAGACCATTGAGCCGAGGCTCGTCAGGGGGGGCGTGGCCTAACTGGCCAGCGGGACCCCCGCCGTTAGGCCACGCCCCCTTGATGAGCCCCGGCTCAATTTGTAGTGCCACTTAAGGCACTGGCTGCTGGTGTTGGGACCATCTTGCTGTGGGAAGGGGTGTGGGAAGGGGTGTGGTGTGCTCTTTAGTGCTGGCTGTCTCCATTGACTCCACCTGTGCTGGTTGTGTCCAACTGGGGCAGATGGGCAGATGGGAACACTGCTCAGGACTCTTAACGTGTGGTTTTCGATGCTGTTATTAGCGCCATGCCGGTACATGCTTTTTGGGTCTTTGGGATGCCGGTATTGCCGTGTACGCATGGGTTGTGATTGCGTGCTATTTGCGCCAAGGCGCTGTTTACGGTGTGGGGGTCGCGCGCAAGCGGCCACGCCGCTATTGGTGGCGCCGTACTTTACGGGTCCACTAATAGCGGTGGGTCCGGGTCGTGATCGGCTTGGGAAAATACCGTTACCGGTATTTCGTTACCGGTAACGGTATTCCCTTACCGCCTACCGTGTAATGAGGCCCATTGTCCTTAATTTTGTGAAACACGATTTTGTAAGTCTCTTCGCTTTTCTTGGGCATCAACACATATACTAGTGATATGAGTCTGTTATTTATTGATCCATGTACTGTAAAAAATTGTTGAAATGGTTGGGGGCATGCCTTGAATGTTGCGTCACTTTGCCACATTTCGCTTTGACTAAGTTGCTGGAAATTGGTCGCCGTTGAAAATATTAATATTTTTTCGTCTTTCATTTCTATGGTAGCATGGTGCAAATGTTCTCCTTTTTCAGTTAATTTAAACACATTTGGGATGGTTATATCACTGTATATCATAGGTGCTGGTGGGAGATTTTCTTTCTGTTACTTTTTTCGGTTCACTGTTCGCTGCATGTGTTTTTCACCAGGCATTTGTGCTGATATGTGTAATGGTAACTTGCCATATACTGTCGCAATTACAGAGCCGCTGGCTTGCCCTGGTTTTTCGACTGCCTTTCTTTTTAGCTCATGAAGAGTTTTTTTTATTATTATATTTGTTTTATGCGGAAGATGGTTGTGCTCTCCTTTTATTTTTATATTAGAAGCCTCACTTATCACCCGTGCTGTACATTTTGTTCTCCCATATTCAGTGCACTTCCAATATGTGCGTTCATTTTTTTCTGATTCCTTATTGTAAATGTATCCGTTGTAAACCAGTTGTTTTCGTCTCTTTTGTGAAGTTATATATTCCACTTTTTCTGTCATTTTCAATCTGAAACACTATTTTTGTGACACACTAATAGTAACATACTTTTCAAATTTAATATCTAGTTACATATTTGTTATGGTAATACTACCTGTTTTTGCCTGAAGTAGCTGTATTCAATGTACTGTAGTCCGCTCTGACGTTTGGTTCTGTCAGGTAATGATGGTTTTTCACAACCGTCATCTGTTCCTTGGTATTTAGGCAAGGTTCTTTACTCGTGGGTTTCACCTATTTGTTTAACCCTTACTACTCTTCATTTTGTGGGGTTTTCGTTAGTCAAAATGTATTTTATTTACAGATAGTCAAATGGTTATGGGTTGGGGGTGGGGGGGTTGACTGCGGGGGTTCAGGTGAGGGGGGTTGGGGGGAACCCCCCCATAAAAACGTTACTATTGCTGACACTTTACATTGGTATGTTAGCATTGCTGGTCGACTTTTTTTTCGACATTTTTTTTCTCAAATAATTGTCTTTTTCTGTTATATGTATATGTTTTCGACATATTCATTTTCGACATTTTTTTTCGACATTTTTGTATTTCGGCATTATGTTTTCTATATTATGACTATAAACCGTCAGCGGCATCTTAGGACCAGGGGAGGTGTGAGACTCCAGCAGTGTCAGTGGCATCTCGAGCCCTCTTAGGGCTCAGGGGAGTTGTGAGACTCCAGCAGTGTGAGTGGCATCTCGAGCCCTCTTAGGGCTCAGGGGAGGTGTGAGACTCCAGCAGTGTCAGTGGCATCCCGAGCCCTCTTAGGACTCAGGGGAGGTGTGAGACTCCAGCAGTGTCAGTGGCATCTCAAGCCCTCTTAGGAATCAGGGGAGGTGTCAGCGGGACTCCAGCAGTGTCAGAGGCATCTTGAGCCCTCTTAGGACTCAGGGGAGGTGTGAGACTCCAGCAGTGTCAGTGGCATCCCGAGCTCTTTTCGGATTCGGGGGGGGGGGGTGGTTGGGGGGGCAGGGGTGAGACTTCTGCAGTCTTGATGTGTTTTCTATCTAACCTTTGCTGGCTGAAGGTTTGCCTGGCAGTGCATATTGTGTTGCTATTCACTTTTCCAGCTGTTTTCTCAGCCCCCAAACGCCTAAGTTTCTCTTGGATAGAGCGGAGTGTGAACGGCAAGTTGGCGTGTGAACCCCGTGTTTTCGCATAACACCCCACGATCCCAGGACCAGGTCTATCGCCATGTGAAAGGGAGAATTGTGCTTTGGTTCTGAAGTTCTGTTTCCCACTGATATATCGTTAACAGATGTAATTAGTTATGTGTTGATTTAAAGGTGGTTTTGAGGCGCAGATAAGGTAGCAGTATAGTTTGGGGTGACAGCAGGGACCCCACCTGTTAACATGCAATCTACTGTGCACTCAGTCATGGAGCCCACGGGTCTTAGGAGTTTTGGGGCCGTGCCCCCCTCACTTTCTGCGATGGATGTGTCCATTTGCATGATCAGTTTAGGGGTTCACAAGTATTTCTGACTCTGGATGCCGGGGGACAGTAAGGCTGGGAGGTGGTTTGTGCAACTTGATTTCCTTGGATTTCGTATACGTGTTGGGAGTAATTAAGCAGATTTATGGTGCAATGCTGACATCCTGCGGCGAGCAGGGAAATGGCGGTCCGGTATTGATGTATTTTCCAGGAAGGAAGCAAGGTGGCAAGGCTCGGCTTCACTCTGCTCACGTTCTGTCCCTGTTCTCCTCTGCAACTTCTTTTCCCAGGGGGCGAGCCCTGCTTTCAGCACGACCCCCCCAATCCTCCCCCACACCTTTCACACACACCACCTGTCTCGCTGTAGACACACCTGCAAACAGCAGCTGCAGAGCTTGCATCTGAATGGTCAAATGCTGGCTCTTGGGGTGCACTGGGCGTATTCTATGGAGGATATCAAGGGCCCATTGTAAAACGTGTGTAGTTCACAGCAAATCTGAACCTGCAGTTATAACACAAGTAAATACACTCCGGCGGGTCTGGTTATTAGTTAGGCACTAAAGACAAAAAATAAGCAGCATTTAAAACACTGACTGTTTTTAACGGCCCAATTAAGGGCCATGCCTCAGTTACTTGATAATCCCTATTACTCCTAGTCACTCTCTTCCTCGTCACATTACTTACTTTTCAGGCGTTCCACCTCCCATACCTGGACCAATTTCCAATTTAAAATGTTCCTTTCCTCCCCATTTCTGGCGATATATCATGCCTCATTTACCCACAATCCTTATTCGTTTCCATGGAAAGGCTCGTGGGCCTTTCCATCCCAAAGATAGGGGTTTGCCACCATAGCTCACCAGATGGTCTCGACAATGCTCCCCCATTGACTATGCTGGCTAGGGTTGATGGGAGTTGATGGCGGGGGTTGATGGGAGTTGTAGTCATAACATCTGGCTAGCCAAAGGTTGCATATCCCTGTCAAAGAGGTGGGTCATAAGTACTGGGACAAAGAAGATTAGAACTAGCAGTAATAAGGATTATGTGGCCATTACCTCCACAGCTCCGGTCCTTCATCCCACTGCTTACTTTTGAGAAATACGAGGCCAATGAAGACCAGCGATACCATTCTGAGGCAGAGCGCACCCCTTCATCTTTATTGTATATCATAGGAAGCACGCCCTGTGGCTTCAGCGGGCACCCTGCTCAAAGGGCTCGTGCTAAGCATACAGGAGGCGGCGCACAATATTTCGCCTGTATTGCTTTATGAAAGGGCTAGGATCTGCCCATGTTGCTGCCCAACAGATATCCACCACAGGACTCCTAGGATGTCTGCCCAGGTGACTGCCCAACAGATATCCACCACAGGGACTCCTAGGGTGTCTGCCCAGGTGGCTGCCCAACGGATATCCACCAGAGGAACTCCAAGGGTGTCTGCCCAGGTGACTGCCCAACAGATATCCACCAGAGGGGGTGTCTGCCCAGGTGACTGCCCAACCGATATACACCAGAGGGGCTCCAAGGGTGTGCCCAGGTGACTACCCAACAGATATCCACCAGAGGGACTCCTAGGGTGTCTGCCCAGGTGACTGCCCAACAGATATCCACGAGAGGGACTCCTAGGGTGTCTGCCCAGGTGGCTACACAACATATATTCACCAGAGGGACTCCTAGGGTGTCTGCCCATGTTGCTGCCAAACAGATATCCAGCAGAGGGACTCATGTGGTGTCTGCTCAGGTGACTGCCCAACAGATATCCACCAGAGGGACTCCTGTGGCGCCTGCCCAGGTGACGACTGCCCAACAGATATCCACCAGAGGGACTCATGTGGTGTCTGCTCAGGTGACTGCCCAACAGACATCCACCAGAGGGACTCCTAGGGTGTCTGCCCAGGTGACTGACAAACAGATATCCACCAGAGGGACTCCTACGGTGTCTTCCCAGGTGCTGCCCAACAGATATCCACCAGAGGGACTCCTAGGGTGTCTGCCCATGTTGCTGTCCAACAAACATCCAGCAGAGGGACTCCTAGGGTGTCTGCCAAGGTGGCTGCCCAACAATAGGGCTGACTTATAATTCACGAATCCTCGGGAGAGGACGACCACGACGCTTGAAGCAGGAACTTCATAATTTGCAGGTGGGATTGAACCCATGACTTGTTAGAACCATACAGGATAGAGAATCATTTAAAGGCCTTGAAAACAACCTGAGGTCGAAACACGTGTCAAATCAAAAAGATATAGGGAGAACATTTGGGCCTTGAAAACGACCTGAGGTCGAAACACGTGTCGGCTGTGTGTTTGCTCGAAGAATAAAATCACTCATTTTGGAGATATATTATGCCAGCGGTTTTTTGGATTTACTTGGAAGTAATCTATGGATAAAAAGGATGGACTTGTAAAAATAACAATTTCTGAAACCAAAGTTAAAAAATATATGGTTAGAGGGCAAGATATCCGCCCGAACCTTGTATTCTAATTTTCACTTTTTACAAGCTTTGTGGGAAGCTTGAGGGTAGGATATAACTTGCAGCCAACCTGTTCATTTCAAGTTTTTAGAGTGGGAACAAGCGCACACAGCTTTATAGCGATCCCACATTTTTTGATAGCCCAACAGATATCCACCAGAGTGACTCCTAGGGTGTCTGCCCAGGTGGCTGCCCAACAGATATCCACCAGAGGGACTCCTAGAGTGTCTGACCAGGTGACTGCCCAACAGATATCCACCAGAGGGACTCCTGTGGTGTCTGCCCATGTGACTGCCCAACAGATATCCACCAGAGGGACTCCTGGGGTGCCTGCCCAGGTGACTGCCGAACAGATATCCACCAGAGGGACTCCTGGGGTGTCTGCCCAGTTGACTGAACAACAGATATCCACCAGAGGGTCTCCTGGGGTGTCTGCCTGTTAAACCATATTCACATAATACCGTCTGGTTATGAACATTGGCCTAAGCACATTAGCATTGTACAGAAAACCGCGTCTAAAATGTCCTGAATAGAATTGACTAAAACCGCCAATTTAGAAACGTCCGCCATTTTGATTCATTTCTGTTTCTGTCTCAAACTGGACTATGTGTTTTTCCAGCCTCAGCTGAGCTGAATGAACTTTGGACTATGTCAACATGCTGAGGCTGCCTAAAGCAGAATGTTTGTTCTGTGCAAAGAAACCTTGTAGCCAAAATGAACTGCAATTTAAGTGTTGTCTGCACCCACAGCTTCATCCTCATTCAAACCACAGAACAGAATGCTAAGTAGCTAAAACCGTGCACTTTGGCAGAAACCCTTTGTGTTCATCTCTTGAAACTGGACTTACTTTAAGCTCAAGAATAAGGAAAGATCTACATGGCCGAACAGAACAAAGTTTATCATCATTGTACTCTGTGTGTAGAGAAACATATCTTAAACATGAAAACAACATTGCTATATTTGTCATGTGAACTTGTTAAACGGGATATCATATTGCGTCTCCTTTATTGTATATATTGGCCTAAGCCCAGTTGCTCTGCGAAGAAATCTGTGTTGCAAGGTTCTGACCGTAGATCGACTTAGCCGCCATTTTAGGTCCATCCACCATTTTGATTTTCATCTCAAAGTCATTCTGTATTCTAAAATGGTGGACAGTGTTCTCCTGCTTGTAAACTAGCCGTCCTGACCTTTACATAGGTTAATGTCTAAACGGCCCATAGGCTAAATGCTTGGGTCGTGTAATGAAACCTTGTCCTACATTTAACCTGTAGATTGAGGATTACTCGCGCCAACAAGTCCGATCCACGAACATACATCAAATACAATGTTGTGTAAATACTAAATGTGAACACCTGTTGAACTACATTGTATAGGACGTGTACTAAGGCTTAACGTTAAATCTGAAGATACACTGTTGCCATTGTGACTTATTGTTGTACAAATTGGAAGTAATTCACATGCATATAGTTGGACTACCTAGAGGTGAACTCGGCACGAACCCTAGACCGAGAATAATTAACCTGCAGAGGGGCTGGACATCTCGATTGGAAACTGTATAAAAGATGTGAATATTTAGACGTCCAGTACCTCTCACTTCTCACACCGAAAGGGCTGGTATTCACTGTGATGTACTGAGGGCCAGATAGCTATTTGATACTTTGTTTCTTTGTAAACTGTACAGTCATAGAATAAAGATCTGTGAATCTTTATAAGCCCATGTTTGGTGCATTTCCTTTGGGGTACTCAGCCTTGAAATTTCCTTTTGATTTTACAGATGGCGCCGAATAGGGACCCTCAAGATTGATGTCAGCTCGTTGAAGGTTGACGCGGCTATCGGACCGGCATTGGACAGTGTAAAATGGATGAGACGCGACACCACAGCAGCGCTGCACGACCCAATCCCTGGACGGTGAGCATGCGGTCCGAGTCAGCATCTTGACGAGGGTCCATATATCGAGGCGGGCAGATTTTCTGAAATCACCAACCACGTGGGACCTCAGTTTGAATTTTGTAATCATATCGGACCTCCTTAGGATTTGATCAGGTGAGTCGTGACCCGATTCTTAAGTATCCTGATAATTAGTTCTGGCGTATTGCACTTGCAAGTACAATTATTGACCAGGTAACACCAGTATTCTGATATGCCTGGGAAATTGTCTGCCTGCTTCAGAACGTTATTCTGCAGTGACAGACAATCTTTGGAATTTGGCCGACCGGCGCCAATGAAGGGGTCGCCGGCGTGTACTATGTACTGTAAGCACGGCATTGGTAGTATAGTATTTAATGATATTTGGCACAGACAAACTAGACATGCTTCCGAACTTCAGTGGCTAATCAATGGTAGTTTGTAAATTCCTCGTATTGAATATTTAGAATCTATATTATTGAAGAAAAAGGCTAGACCTGCAGCATTCAATGTATTACAAAAATGGAAGAAAGAGGCTATGCAGCAGCTTAAGAGTAGAGAAAAGCATGCGCGCCGTCATATGGCAAACGCTGAAAAAGTGTTGTTATATGACCAGAATAAACAGTCTGAGTCAGTTATGAATATGGATAGGGCTTTTTCACTCAGTATCCAGAAAATCTATCCTTCTAAAGACTTTCATGTATCCGATGAATTTATTGACAAACTTCTGAATGAACGAAGGCCTGGTGCCACTGCTCCACCTCCGTATGTTCCTCTTCCTGCTGTTATTCCTCCTCTCGTTGTTCCTCCTGCTCCTCCTATTGCTCCTCTCAATGTACCTCTTCTTCCGTCTATTGTTCCTCCTCTTGTCGTTGCTCCTCCGCTTGTTCCTCCACCTTTGCCTGCTGTTACGGGTCCGGTGGGTTTGCCTGCCGCGCCAGTGATAGTACCTCTGTTTCCAGATGTTCAAAATGTGCCTACTCTCCCTCTTCCAAGTGGTTCTACACCGCTTGTAGTAGATCGGGGAGCGTGATTGAGGGTTGTCACTCGTAATACTGTATCTTCAGAGAAAAAGCGTGAGTTGACTGCATGGGCTAAGCATTGCATGGAGAAGGGTGAACAAGCTGATGTTCTTGCCACACTTTGTAATTTAGGCAACTTTTGTGAGAAAAACGTTTTTATTGAGGGATTAGGAATTCATTTATGTGTAATGTGGAACAGGCTAAGTGATATAGATCTCCCACAAGGGTCAAGGGATCTGAATACTTTAGCATTCTCTAGAGATACTGCGGAGAAAGTACAAGAGCACGTCGAGAGGGTTTTTGAGTATAGAAGGGAGTTGGAAAGGTAAAAGAATGAAGATGTAGATGGTGATAGTTTGGATGTTATGTTCGTCCAGAAACGGTTTTCCCCTTGTCGTAAATCGATAAATGAGAAACACAAATTTGTACGAAGGATGCGATTAGGTGGATTTCAGACATGTCGATAACTCCCGTTGAAGTATATGACACATATAGTCAACATACGTCAGAAATGCAGGGGAAAGTGATACAGGTAATGGTAGAGTACCTACAGGATGAATGCGTAAAAAGAAAGATTTGTTGTCCCGCAGAGTTATTGAGGGCTTTTTTCGTTTGACACTTCTTCGGCTGCTTTAGCGCTCGATCTAGCTCTGTTGCTTAGTAAGGGTTCAGAGTTGCCTACTTCTCAGTTGCCTATGAGAGAGGTTCCTCCGACATTTGTCCCAAAAGTAGAGATTCCCGCTAATGTTGCAGCAGGTACACCTGCCCAAGATATCCCTGCACACTATGTGTCGCAGTTCGTTCACGTCCCGTTCTCAAGACAGGAAGTGAACACCATCAAACAGTCTATTCCCGATATTAGGAAGAATCCGACGGGGTTCTACAAAGAAATAGAGTCCGTTTTGCAATCATCAGTATTCACCCTAAGTGATATTGATTTGTTATTTCCCGTACTCCTACCTGTTGATTTATGGAAACAGATTCGGACTGTGAATGATGTACCAGGGTTAGGAGGCCCATGGGATACTATGGCTAGACTCGATAGAGAAAGACCAGCTGGTGATAGACCACCGCAGGTAATACTAACTTTGCCTGACAGAATAATTACGAAATTGAAAACTATAATTCCTGAAAGAAGAATTATTTGGGACAAGCTTACTGCCTGTGTCCAAGGGAAGTCTGAGGGTGCTACCAAGTTCTTTAACCGGTTCGAACAAGTATTTTCTGATTACCGTGGGCAAGACTTAAGCACAGAGTCTGGGAAATGACTATTCGTGGATACATTTGTGCGTGGATTGCTGCCTGACATCCAGTCACAGATCATGTCCTCCGAGAGCGCTTGGCAAGCAAAGTCTCAGTCAGAAGTACTGCACATGGCTCAGTACTATGAGAATCGTGTCAATAACGAAAAAGAAAGAGTGGAAAAGAGAAAAGGTGACTTAAAGACAAAAGTACTATTGCAGCAAATTGTTAGAGGCCCTAGAGGGGGTAATTCGCAATTTGGAGGTCAGTATGTTCCACAGGGAAATGCGCCATTGGGTCCTGGAAACATAAACCAGTCTGCTTATTGCAGACAAGAGGGTCATTGGCGTGCACAATGCCCGATCCTCCAGCAGAGGTCGAATAGCACATTTGGGAATATGGGTAGATGATCCAGGGGCCGCCCAGGGGTAGGGGGTCCTGGTAGAGGTCAGTTTTCACAGGATTCGCAGCAACCTTTTTCGCAGGACAATCAGGCACCTAGTGTGGACAACAGAAACATTTTTGATCATCCTTCTGCTGCTTACCTCTCTGAAGAACTTCCTTTCGACGACATTCTGTTTCGCTAGGATTGCCCGAAGCAGGGTTTGGAACGAATGCCTGTTCCAGTTAATCAGAAAGGTCCCTATGTTGAAATATCAGTTGGAAATAGGAAACATCTATTTTTGATAGATATAGGGGCGCAGAAGTGTTCCATTGACCATTCATGGGTTCCAAACATTCCACTGTCTGGGCAAACCAATGTTTCTGTAGGGTTTCTGGCACACCAGTCGTCTGTCCGGTTTCTTCGCCGGTACCTATTTCTTTGGGTCCATTTATAGACCACTGCCCATTCCTTTTGACTACGAATTGTGGAGAGAATTTGTTGGGGTTGAATCTGTTGAAAGAATTAAATGCGGTCATTCATTGTTCTTCTGATGGAGTGCGTTTGACGATTTCACCACAGCAACTTTCTGTCTCTCAATTCTTGACTAGACCTTTGCTGCCGGAATTTAGTAATGTTCCGGAGTGTTTGTGGGCAATTGACGACAATGATGTCAGTGTTTTGTAAATTGAGTCCATTAAGATTATTCTGAAACATGGAGTAAAGTTGCCACGTATTCCCCAGTATAAGATCTCGGTCGATGGTGAGCAAGCTTTGAAATGCATTGTCTCCGATTTTGTGCATCAAGGGGTGATTGAGGAAATTGCGGGTAGTTTGTGCAATAGTCCGATTTTGCCCGTGTACAAAAAAGACGATAATGCAATTCCCTTCCGTTTCATTATTGATTTACGTGCCATTAATAAGATCGTTGCTCCACAATTTCCCATTGTGCCTGATGTGACAACAATATTGACCATGATTCCGGCTTCAGCTACTCACTTTAGTGTTGTGGATCTAAAAACGCTTTCTTTAGTATCCCTATACATAAGGACAGTAGATACTTGTTCGCATTCACCTTAGGGGGACGTTCATTTACCTTTACCCGTGCACCGCAAGGTTACACGGAAAGTCCTAGCATCTATAGTAGGGCTTTGAAAGAGCAGCTCGTTACCCTTGAGTTGCCCTCTACTTGTACACTGCTTCAATATGTTGACGACTTACTTTTAGCTGCTGACTCAGAGGGCCTGATTCATGGAACGATTTCCTATGGGATTGCACCATTATAAAACACTTCCATGAATCAGGCTCAGAGAGCGCTTGTAAGGAGGGCACTGTGTTGTTGCTTATTCACCTGGCACAACATGGACACAAAGCTTCGCTTAAAAAATGTCAATATTGTTGACAGGAGGTCGCCTATTTAGGCTATCTCCTGTCAAAGGAGGGAAGAAGGTTGACGCCTGAATGGATAAAAATAATTTCTAGCATGTCTGTCTGAAATACACAGAAGGAAGTTAGACCCTTGATAGGAATGGCTTCTTACTGTAGGCAGTGGATCCTGAATTTCTCCTTAGTGATTAAACCAATGTTGGCTTTGACGAAGAAGGGCATTTCTTCGCCATTGCCGTGGAACTTGGAACACCAGCGAGCATTTGATCTGCTCAAGACTGAATTGTGCTCGGCACCAGTTTTGGGCACACCAAACTATGAAAAGGCCTTTGTGTTGTATATGCATGAATGTGATGGATGTGCTTTGGCTGTGTTAACGCAGGAACATGGAGGGAGGAATAGGCCGTGCAGCTATTTTTCTTCCGCCCTTGATCCTGTAGCATGCGCTTTTCCAAGATGTTTGAGAGCTGTCGCTGCTGCGTCCGTAAAACAGAGCGAAGGAATGGCCCTAGGCCATGCTTTAACCCTGATGGTACCTCACTCTGTAGGTGTTCTATTAAACAGAACACAAACGCAACACCTCACCTCTGCACGATTAACGAGATACAAATTGATCTTGTTTGCACCGCACATCCAAATCAAGAGGTGTGGTGTTCTTAATCCGGCTGAATTTCTACCTTCCCCGCAAGGTACTGCTTGCAGTAATGAAGAGTCACATGACTGCCTTTACACCACAGAGCAAGAGACCAAAGGCGGAATCGATTTGAAAGACACTCCTTTGTACAATCCACAAGGGGAGCTGTTTTGTGATGGCTCCTGTTTCAAACACCCTGATGGTACATCCACAGCTGCTTATGCAATCACCACATTGAGCACAGTCATGGAGACCAAATGAATCGCGCATAACTCTGGGCAGGCCACAGAGATTATATCATTGACCCGAGCTTGTGAACTTTCCAAAGGGCTTACCGTAAACATATATACTGACAGTCAGTATGCCTTTGGGGTGGTTCACAACTTCGGCAGACTTTGGGCAGAAAGAGGTTTCTTGACCTCACATGGCACTAAAATCCAGCATGGCTCCTTGATAGTACGGTTACTCTCAATGCTTGCACTCCCTACTCAGCTAGCCATTATGAAATGCGCAGCACATCAGAAGGTTGTAGATAATATCGGGAAAGGGAACGCTTTCGCCGACCAGATAGCCAAACAGACTGCCACTGATCTCTCTTCAGAAATGTATACTTCAAGGGAAGCCACAAATGCATGTACTTTGGATGAGGGTATTGACTCTGTAAAGAACATTCAAGCCGATGCCACGTTAGAGGAATCTAAGAAATGGGCCGAGGGTTTGGGAAAATTGGATGATGATGGGTGTTGGGTGGACAAAGTTGAAGGGAAGTGGTTATTGCCCGACGCATATGTTATGATGATGGTTGTTATGGCTCATGGTCCTACCCATATTTGTGCTCGTAAGGTCACCAAAATGTTGCAAAATGTGTGGGTAAATGACAAAATCCCTAAGGTAGCTGAACACTTCATTCAGGGGTGTATGATTTGTTTGCAGCACAATGTGGGAAATGGCACATCAACTCCTAGGGGTAGTTTTGGTCCACCTTCTGTCCCCTTTGAAGTGATTCCTTTTGACTTTATTGAAATGGCGCGTTGTCAGAATTTCAAATACGTGTTAGCGGTCATCTGTGCCTTTAGCAAATGGGTTGAAGCTTTTCCCGTCAAAGATGCCACAGCCCTGACCACGGCAAAGACCATGCTGAAGGAATATTTTCCAAGATTTGGTTTGCCAAGAGTCATCTGGTCGGACAATGGTCCACATTTTATCACTGCTGTAATTCTGCAGATATGCGCGGGATTACAGATCGATAAACGGTTCCCTTCGGCCAGACACGCACAGAGTGCTGGACTGGTAGAAAGACAAAATTGTATCATCAAGAACAAGCTCGCTAAAACGTGTGCCGGCACCAAACTAAAATGGCCGGATGCCTTGCCGATTGTATTATTGTCCATGAGGACCACCCCTCAAACTAAGACTGGGCTCTCTCCTTTTGAGATGGTCATGGGCAGGCCAGCCAAGATTTTGAATGTCCCAAGGCCCCGTTCTTTACGCGATGTCGAAAATGTACTTATTTCTGACTACTGAGGCCAGTTAACAAAAAATCTGTATTTGATTTATCACCAGGTGCGAGAGGCTTTACCTGTTAAGTATGAGGGCCCTGGCCACAGCATACGGCCGGGTGACTGGGTCCTCACAAAGGCATATGAGCGATCCTCTTGCCTCATACCTCGTTGGTGGGGCCCGCATCAGGTCCTCCTGGTCACATAGATGGCAGTGCGAGTAGCAGGAAAGAAGCACTGGATCCACGGATCGCATGTCAAGAGACTTCCACACCCTGTGCCACACGCTACAGAAGATACAGAACCCCTCACCAGTACTGCAACCATCAATCACGAAGCAGTAAACAGCATCAAGAGTGCGTCAGAGACTCTCCCTGAGCCCGTTGGGCCTGGGGAAACAGCCATGTCACTTCCACACTCTCCAACAGTTTCGCCTTTAAAATTTGTCCCGGATCTTGCATCAGATCTCGCTTTGGATTCGTCGCTTCCATCGGGAAGTAACTACACGTTGTTCACAGATCACTCAGTACCGGGGATCACAAGGTACGATCTGCGTCCAAGGAAATAGACCTACTGCACGGTTCGGCTGTGCCATCGAAGGAAATCATCAAAGGGCTTGCCTTTTTGGCCTGATCATTTGTGTATAAGGGGATTCTGTTGGCTAGGGTTTGTGAAAGGACTAAGAAGATGCTCGGCCTGGAGGTCGCCAGCAAAAAAAACATTGGTGTAAATCATTTGAAGAATAATGCCTGCAACCTCTTCCGCTCGTACGGAACAGATAAGAGACTGTGTGACCAGCCACGGAAACGAACATTCAAATGTGTGGGCCCCGAAAACGTATTGTTGTTTAGTGATAGTGTGTCAAGGCGAGGTTCGCCCCAACGCAGAAGCAGCAAGAACTCCTACCTCCCCTTGACGGTCTTGGTGCCTGGATTGGTTTAAAAAAGGACGCTGCGACCCCCACGGGGAAAGAGGGTTAGGGTCCACGGATTGGATGGGTTTCGGGGTGGTAGGGAAACCGGGTTTAGAGTTAGGAAGAAGTTGTGGACAGGCAGGGGATTGTTAGGAAAGGCATGCTCCTTGACTCCGACCATTAAGAGTCTGTTCTGTTTTGCCCAGATGTTGCAGCTTAGTTTTCACACACATTCACCCATGCATTCATATCTCATGCATGCGTTACCCTTTGTAGGATCTCAACACTCTGTTTGTGTCATACACAGAGTTATGCTCCGTAAATAGATTTCTCACACACAACTCCCGGGTGAGGTTCAGCACTCAGTTTAGCATAGACACTGAGTTATCCCTCTTAATACACAAGGATTACAGGTCCTTAAACAACAGCAAGAAATTCTAAATAGCGTCAAGAGAAAGCACAAGACTTTGATCACAATAAAGGACTTAGCTCTGGGTTTCCAACGAGTCTCGTTCCGCCCGCCGGCTCTGCAGTCTGTGGGCCGTGGAATCAGGTTGCTGTGGGTGGCGGTATGCCCCTGACAAGAAAGGAGATAATTAGCTTTGCTCTCGTGCGTATTCAGATTGCTCACAAGTAACCGCAACTGGCGAGTAATATCTTACAAGCACCCGCAACTGACGAGTATAGTGTTACACAAGCACCCGCAACTGGCGAGTGTAAATCGGCATGCAGTTTAGTAATTGTTATTAGTTAGTTCACGTAGCTTCCCCGGAACTTGGTAGGCTCCCTCGATTGTCAAACTGGCAACCAGAGCCTCTTATGAGCGTTAGTTTCTTCAGGCAAGCATTAGATTAAAACAATTAACTTATCTTTAAAGCTGCAGGGCCTGACGATTGTATTCCGGCAGCGAGGGCGGCCCCGCGAGTGGCTTCGCTGGAGCTCTGCAAGATGCATCCTCTCAGCAGCAGTGTTGAGCGCGAACGGGGATTTGGAGCTTGCGCATGCGCTCCAGACGTCTCGCGCATGCGCGTTGCTTTGGGCGTTGGGCGGGGCGTTCCCTGGGTCTTTTGCAGGCTCTGTGTGCCTGATTTATTTATACACAGGATCCGGGCTGCCAGGGCTGTAGTTCTATGCCACAAGGTTGCTGGGAATTGTAGTTTTTCCTGGGTTGTGCTCCTGGAAACCCCTTTCTTACAACACTAGGTGCACCTACAAAAGGAGCAAAGATGATACCTGCTCAGGGCACTTTCCCCTACAGTACCTGTAACCACTTTACACTTGTTCCTTCCCCGGGGGCTCAGCCTGGGCTTTATGACAGTACACCCCCTCCCTGCAGAAGGGCCGGGTTTAGTGGGATGGTTGCGATGGAACAGGCGCAAGAGTCGAGGAGCATGCACATTGGAGGCGGGTTCCCATGATCTATCTTCGGGGCCAAAACCCACCCAGTCAATCAGGTACAATTACTGACCTTTTTTCACTTCTGAATTCAATATGGCTTGGACCTCATATTCTGGGTACCCTTCTACCATAACAGGTGGTGGTCTTTCCATGCGCATATGGGGGGCTGCTGGTTTTAGAAGCACCACATGGAACACCGGATGGATTTTCATACGAGCAGGAAGATGAAGCTGCATAGCCACCGGGTTAATAATTTGTGTAATGAGGAATGGACCTAGGAAGCAGGGTTTCAGTTTTTGGGATCCAGGTAAGTGTAAATGTCATGTTGAAAGCCAGACTTTATCCCCTACTTTATATTCTGGATTAATATGGCGTTTCCTGTCTGCATACTTCTTTCATACGTTCTTAGCTGTGTTTAAATTTTGTTGAACCGTCTTCCAGGTTTGTGTTAACTTGGCCACTTTAGTCTGTACTGAAGGCAGCGTATCTGGGGTGTGTGCACCACTTGGTTGTATGTGTGGATTGAATCCAGAGGTCACAAAGAATGGTGAGAATCCCGTGGAGGTATGCTGGGAATTATCATATGCTAGTTCTGCTAGCCATAGGAGTTCCACCCACCCTTCTTCAGCTCCATGCATAAAACAGCGAAGGTACTGCTCGAGTGTCTGATTTAGTCGTTCTGTTTGTCCGTCTGTCTCGGGATGGTAACTGCTGGACATCTGCAGTTGTATACCTATTTTATCACAGAAGAGACGCCAGAACTTGGGTGTAAACTGGGTTCCACGATCTGAGATAATGTGTTGTGGTATTCCATGTAAACGGACTATACGTTGCAGGACTAGATCTGCGAACTCCCCTGCTGTCGGTAGATCGCAACTAGGTATAAAGTGAGCGAGTTTGGAAACAAGTCTATTACCACCAGCATTGTGGTATAACCGCGATCTGGGGGTAGTTCCACAATGAAATCCAGTGACACAGTATGCCATGGCTGCGATGGCGTGGGCAGAGGTCTAAGTAACCCCATTGGCTTCTTATGATCCATTTTGTTACGAGCACATATTTCACGTTGTGTTACGTGTTCTTGTAGGTTAGGCCACCAATAGTGCCGTTGGATTAGTTCTTGAGTTTTATTTACTCCCGGATGACCAGCTAATGGGGAATCATGACACCATTTGGGACTTGAGTCCGCAAGGCCTTGGTGGGCAGGTATACTGCTTTTCCCTGGTATAGTATACCATCTTGCAGGGTACATCGCTGACCCGGGTCCTCCCATTGAAGTAACTCTTGAGCTGTCATAGCATCTCCTATTTGTTCTAACAACATATTAGTTATACTTCCTATGATCTTGGTTGGGGACACTATGGGTTTTGCTGTCTCGTCCACTCTGGCTTGGGCCTGTGATTCTGGGTACCTGGAGAGTATATCCGCCTTTTTATTCTCCGCCCTGGCCGGTATGTTACCACGAAATCGAAGTCTGCGAAGTACATGGCCCATCGTAGCTGTCATGGAGTGAGGGCCGTGCTGACTTCAAGAACTGGAGATTGCAGTGATCTTTTAGCACCATTATGGTGTGTCTTGCCCCAAGTCGATAGTGTCTCCATTCCGCGAAGGCAGCTTTAATGGTGAGTAGTTCACGATCTGCTATGGTGTAGCTTTGTTCCACCAAATTGAGTTTTCTCGAGTAGAAGGCTACTGGATGTAATTGTCCTGACTGATCTCGTTGAGAAAGGATCGCCCCCAGAGCATAACTTGAAGCATCGGTTTCCACCAGGAATGGTAATGCTGGATCTGGATGTAATAAGACAGGTGCCGAGGTGAAGGCCTCCTTCAGCTGATTGAAACTGTGTTCTGCCTCAGCATCCCACACAAATGGTTTTCCTTTCTTGAGCAGTCGGGTGATGGCCAAGCTTTTCTGTGCGAACCCTTGGATGAACCTACGATAGAAATTTGCGAACCCCAATACTGAATGTAGTTCTTTGACATTTCGTGGGGCCGGCCAATCCAAAATCGCCTGTACTTTATGTGTATCCATTTTAACCCCGTCAGGTGATAAGATGAACCCGAGGAATTCCACTGTGGCACAGTGAAATGTACATTTCTCCAATTTGGCGAATAGGTGGGGTTCCCGCAAACGCTGTAAAACAGATCTGACATGTTGTACATGTTGCTCCATATTTTGAGAGTAGATCACGATATCGTCAATGTAAACTACAATGAAAATGTCTAAGAAACCTCGAAGAACCTCGTCCAAGAAGTGCTGGAAGGTGGCGGGTGCATTGCAGAGACCTAATGGCATGACTTGATACTTGTAGAGTCCAAATTTCGTCCTGAAGGCAGTCTTCCACTCATCTCCTTCATGCACCCACATCAGATGATAAGCCCCCCGTAGGTCCAACTTTGTATAGATTGTGGCTCCTTGTACTTGGTCCAACAGAACTGGTATGAGTGGAAGAGGGTATCGATTTTTAACTGTAATCCGGTTTACTGTGCGGTAATCGATGCACGTCCTGAGATCTCCGGTTTTCTTCGGAACGAAGAATAACGGGGAGAAAACGGGTGAAGTAGAATGCCGGATGAAACCGTTCCGCAAATTGGGTTCTATGTATTCCTTAAGGTGTTGGTTCTCAGCTTCCGTCAACGCATAGATCCGGCTACATGGTAGCACGGCTCCTGGTTCCAGATCTATCCTACAGTCAAATGACCGATGTGATGGCAAAGTTTCTGCAGCTGTTTTGCTGAAGACATCTTGGAAATCTTGGTACTCCTGTGGTAGACCTTCTAGTGGTCCTGTTTCGGCGCCTTGTGTGCCCCCTAGAACCTGTACAATGTACCCCACCCCCTTGGTACAATGAGTACTACAATAACTAGAAAAAAAGCAAACCGTACCACATGCCCAATTGACAACTGGGTTATGCAGTATAAGCCAAGGTAGCCCCAGGATAAAGCCGAACTGGGGAGCTACGATTACGTCAAATTGGATGAGTTCTTTATGCCCCTGGATGTCCAGAATCATCTCCCCTATTTATTGTGTAACCGGTCCTGATTTCAATAGGGACCCATCTACAGAACAGACCGCTTCCTGAGTACCTTTGGGGGCTATCGGTAATCCCAATTTTTCAGCATAACAAATGTCCACAAAATTTCCAGTAGCCCCTGAGTCTTCCATAAGAGAGATCACATGATCCTTTTGGCGTGTCTGTAGGATGCCTGTAACTGTGATATGGGACTTGTGAACATGTGTCACATTACCCAACGTGTGGACAGGGGCGTGGTGATGACTTTGGCTCAGCAGATCCGCCCTCTTCACTGGCGAGCGTTGGCGTTTCCCAACGATGGAGCATTTTTGGGCTTGGCCCAACACTCTCTTACAAAATGCCCGGACTTGCCACAATACAAAGTTTTTCCCTTCTACGCTTATCCCTTTCCTCCTTAGATATTGGTCCTCGGATCATCCCAATTTGCATAGGTTCTGGGGTCTTTTCTGCTTTACTTGAGCTGGTTAATACCCTTGGATAGTCTGCTCTTGCTGGGTTCTGTCTACTTTCCCATTTACGTCTGTCTTGTCTCCTCTCCCCTTGTCGATGGTCCAGACGTAAGGCTAGGTCTATCATTCCTGTGCAGGTAGTTGGTTGTGGATCTACCTGCACTTTCAGGTCTTTTAATTCCTGCCTAAGCCCTTGGTAAAAAAGGGCCATTCTTTTTTTGTGAGGCCATTCGGCTTCAACCACCAACCGATTGAATGTTGTTACATACGAGATGAGATCCTTGCTTCCCTGTCATAATGTGAGTAGTTCCCGGTCTTGGATTAAGGAAGCTGCTCTTCGATTAAACAGTTTTCCAAATTTGTCCTGAAATTCTGCCCAATCGTATAACATGGCATCGTCCTTCTGTACCGGGGGGTAGCCCATGCTGCGGCATCACCGGTAAGGTAGGAGATTATGAAAGCAGTACGGGACTGATCAGAACGGAAGACTGTGGGCTTAGTTAGGAAATGTAATTGACATTGTGTCATGAAAATGGAGTACTTCTGTGGATTGCCCCCATACCTCTCCGGGGTGGCTAAAGGCATTGGTGGTTCTGTGGTTACTTGGACCTGCACCGGAGTAGGAGAGGGCCCATCCGGAAGTGGTCTCCCCTGCGCCGTAAGTTCCTGCACCCTGGTGGCTAGCGTTGCCTAGTCCCGCCAAGTGGCCTCCAGAGCATCTTTTAACTCATGTAGGACGCAAGCTATGTCTTCCATGGCTACTGAGTTCGTGCTACTTGGGCATTGAATATACGTGGCTTTGCCCTTCTGTCAAGGCGAGGTTCGTCCTAACGTAGAAGCAGCAAGAACTCCTACCTCCCCTTGACGGTCTTGGCGCCTGGATTGGTTTAACACAGGACGCCGTGACCCCCACGGGGAAAGAGGGTTAGGGTCCACGGATTGGATGGGTTTCGGGGTGGTAGGGAAACCGGGTTGAGGGTTAGGAAGAAGTTGTGTACAGGCAGGGGGATGTTAGGAAAGGCATGCTCCTTGACTCTGACCATTAAGAGTCTGTTCTGTTTTGCCCAGGCGTTGCAGCTTAGTTTTCACACACATTCACCCATGCATTCATATCTCATACATGCGTTACCCTTTGTAGGAACTCAACACTCTGTTTGTCTCATACACAGAGTTATGCTCCGTTAATAGATTTCTCACACACAACTCGCCGGTGAGGTTCAGCACTCAGTTTAGCATAGACACTGAGTTATCCCTCTTAATACACAAGGATTACAGGTCCTTAAACAACAGCAAGAAATTCTAAATAGCGTCAAGAGAAAGCACAAGACTTTGATCACAATAAAGGACTTAGCTCTGGGTTTCCAACGAGTCTCGTTCCGCCCACCAGCTCCGCAGACTGTGTGCCGTGGAATCAGGTTGCTGTGGGTGGCGGAATGCTCCTGACAAGAAAGGAGAAAATTAGCTTTGCTCTCGTGCGTATTCAGATTGCTCACAAGTACCCGCAACTGGCGAGTAATATCTTGCACGCACCCGCAACTGGCGAGTATAGTGTTACACAAGCACCCGCAACTGGCGAGTGTAAATTGGCAGGCAGTTTAGTAATTGTTATTAGTTAGTTCACGTAGCTTCCCTGGAACTTGGTAGGCTCCCTCGATTGTGAAAGTGGCAACCAGAGCCTCTTATGAGCGTTAGTTTCTTCAGGCAAGCATTAGATTAAAACAATTGACTTATCTTTAAAGCCGCGGGGCCTGACGATTGTATTCCGGCAGCGAGGGCGGCCCCGCGAGTGGCTTCGCTGGAGCTCTGCAAGATGCATCCTCTTGGCAGCAGCGTTGAGCTCGAACGGGGATTTGGAGCTTGCACATGCGCTCCAGATGTCTCGCGCATGCGAGTTGCTTTGGGCGTTGGCCTGGGCGTTCCCTGGGTCTTTTGCAGGCTCCGTGTGCCTGATTTCTTTATACACGGGATCCGGGCTGCCAGGACTGTAGTTCTATGCCACAAGGCTGATGGGAATTGTAGTTTTTCCTGGGTTTTGCTCCTGGAAACCCCTTTCTTACTACACCAGGTGCACCTACAAAAGGGGCAAAGATGACACCTGCTCAGGGCACTTCCCCCTACAGTACCTGCAACCACTTTACACTTGTTCCTTCCCCGGGGGCTTAGCCTGGGCTTTATGACATAGTGTTGACTCCCTAGGATTCTGGTATCTGGAAGAAGTACATCAGTTTGAAAATGTGTTACCCGCTGAAAATGTACCCACTGGTTATACTCCTTTCATTCATCTGCATACTTTATCTCCTAGAGACTCTCAGCACAGACATACCACAACAACACTCTATTACTCATTATGAATGCTACACATGCAATTTTTAATAGGTCCAACTGTTGGGTTTATTTGCATTTACCGCAACATGGGGATAAGGGGCTAGGTTGGTGTATTCATCCTTTACCGTTGACAACTGCTTGCTATGCTTCTCTTAGAGCACTATTCTTTGGCCGATGGAATGATAGCATCTCAGGGAACTTCGATTGGACTAACTTGAATGATTTTGAAAAACGTGTTCTAACCCCCGTTGGAAGCTCACTCTTTGCGAATAGGAGCAAGCCAAATGTTGCTTCAATTAGGCCTTCTGACAGACTGTCCCGTCCTTTTCAATCTATGATCTTCAAGATGGCTCCTATAGGCAATAGGGATGCCATGCCTCCTTCTTATACTGTCAACCACAGCCCCGATTCAGTTTCTTTCTGCATAAAGAGGAATGGTACTCAGTCAATGGGTGATTTTAAGGGTTGCCCAACCTTGCGAATTTGACTAGTGAGGACAGACCTTTGTATGTAGGCGAACCTATCTACTTTGTTTGCGGTAATGTAGCATTTCCATGGTTACCCAGGGATTGGCAGGGAACTTGTTATTTAGGGATCCTGTTACCCGGGTCATTCATTGCTAGCACTGTAGAGATTTCAAAGGCTCGTCCACGGCGGGACGAGAATGGCGATACTTCAGCACAAGTTCTGGGTGACGTAGCTAAATCCTTTGCGCCATTTTGGGGCAAATATTGAACTCAGAAGATATCAGGGGACTAGCGAGAGTACTGGAGAGGACCATCAACCAGACCACTGATATACTCTATAATATGACGTTAGAACAGAAAGCAATAAGGTTAGTGGCACTTCAGAACCGGATGGGATTAGATGTCATCCAGGCTGAACTTGGCATGTAAATTAGTGGGGTCTGCATGCTGTGTTTTCGTGCCAGATTCCTCCCCAACTATCTTTAGGGCGATTCAAAATATGCATGTTCTCAGTTTAGAAGTGCATGTTCCCGAGGGAAACTGGGATCTCAGTGCTTGGTTCTGGGACCTCCTACGATCTTGGGATTGGAAGCTACTTTCAGTCTTGCTGATTATTTTAGGTATTCTGTTATTTCTTTGCTGCTGTATACAATGTCTTCCTGGTATGTGTTCGATGTTAGGAGGATGTTGTGCACAAGCGATGGGTGCATTAGGGCACAAGGTATATGCCCCAGTGAAAAGCTCCAATGAATTTGTGCTGAAGGAAATCTCAGTATCCGACCTCACGGCAATCGATATCTCCGATAGTGATTCAGGATGTATGGACTTTGAGACGTGGAATTACTCGTAAAGTGACCAGAAGTAGTTTAGCGCTTGGCTGAGGCCAAAAGGATGGTTTGTTAAACGGGATAACATATTGCGCCTCCTTTATTGTATATATTGGCCTAAACCCAGTCGCTCTGCGAAGAAATCTGCGTTGCAAGGTTCTGACCTTAGATTGACTTAGCCGCCATTTTAGGTCCATCCGCCATTTTGATTTCCATCTCAAAGTCACTCTGTATTCTAAAATGGTGGACAGTGTTCTCCTGCTTGTAAACTAGCCATCCTGACCTTTACATAGGTTAATGTCTAAACTGCCATAGTCTAAATGCTTGGGTTGTGTAATGAGACCTTGTTCTACATTTGACCTGTAGATTGAGGATTACTCGCGCCAACAAGTCCAATCCATGAACATACATCAAATACAATGTTGTGTAAATACTAAACATGAACACTTGTTGAACTACATTGTATAGGACGTGTACTAAGGCTTAATGTTAAATCCGAAGATACACTGTTGCCATTGTGACTTATTGTTATACAAATTGGTAGTAATCCACATGCATATAGTTGCACTAACTAGAGGTGAACTCGGCACGAACCCTAGGCCAAGAATAAATAACCTGCAGAGGGGCTGGACATCTCGATTGGAAACTGTATAAAAGATGTGACTATTTAGACGTCCAGTGCCTCTCACTTCTCACAACGAAAGGGCTGGTATTCGCTGTGATGTACTGAGGGCCAGTTAGCTATCTGATACTTTGTTTCTTTGTAAACTGTACAGTCATAGAATAAAGATATGTGAATCTTTATAAGCCAGTGTTTGGTGTATTTCCTTTGGGGTACTCAGCCTCGATATTTCCTTTTGCTTTTACAAACTGGGCATGAACTCTAGCAACTAAGTAACTTGGGGAGGGGCTGGACAATGTAACCGGGACTGGGGAAAAGAGTATAAATAATGTGAGCGTTGTGATGTCCAGCACTCTCTCCCCTCACAGTGTCTGCTGGTACACACTGCGAGGTGCTTGAGAGCCAGATAGCTATCTGTACTTTGATTAAAAAGTATACATATAACTCTGAACTTGTGATTTGCATATTTAATTTTGGTGGTACTAAGCCTTGATATTTCCTTTGGTCTTTCAGAAGGCGCCCGAATAGGGACCCTCAAGATTGATGTCACCTCGCTGGATAAGGAGACGCGGCTATCGGACTGGGATCAGAGAATGAAGGGGCCCCTTGTATGAGATGCGACACCTTGACAATACTGCACGATCCGATCCCTGGACGGTGAGCAAGCGGTTCGAGAGGACATCTTGACGAGGGTCCTCATATCGAGGCGGGTATTTTTGCCAAAATCGCCAACCATGATGATCCTTTGTAATCCGATCGGAACTCCTTAGAATTTGAAATCAGTTGAGTCGTGCCCCGATTCCTAAGAATCCTGATATTGGTTGCAGTTTTGTTCTCGCGAGTACAAACAATGCCAGGTAACACCAGTAATCTGACATGCCTGGGAAATTGTCATCCTGTTTCAGGGTATTATTCAGCAGAGATAGACATTATTTGAGACAAGGCCAACCGGCGCCACCCGTTGGGTCGCCGGCTTGTTTAATGTACTGTAAGTATGGCCTAAATAGTATTGTATTTAATGAGATTTGGCACAGACAAACTAGACATGCTTCCGAACTTCAGTGGCCAGTTCATGGTAGTTTTGAGATTGCTCACCTATAAAAAAGAGAATCTATATTGTTGAAGAAAAAGGCTAGGCCTGCAGAATTTGATGCAATTAAAGATTGGAGAAAGGAAGCTATGCAGCAACTCAGAAGTAAAGAAAAGCATGCACGTAGGCACATGGCTAATGCTGAGAAAGCACTATTGCATGATCAACAGAAACAGTCAGAATCTATTAGAAGCATGGAAAGGGCTTTTTCACTTGATGTACAGAAGATATATCCGTCTCAAGATTTTCATGTGTCAGATGAACTAATTGACAAATTGTTGAATGAACGTAGAACTGTTACAACTGCACCTCCTCCCTATGTGCCTCTCCCCATTGTTTTGCCTCTTCCCGCTGTTGCGCCTCTTCCCGTTGTAGTACCTCCTCCTCCTGCTGTTGCTCCTCTTCATGTTGTTGTTCCTCCTCCTGCACCTCCACCCTTACCGACAGTTGCCGTTCCCTTAATTCCGTCTCCACCACTAGCGGTAGTGTCTCTGCTACCTATTGAACATGATTTATCTGAATTTTCTTTTCCAAGTGGTTCTGCTCCACTTGTAGAGATTGAAGGGGCGGGAGCTGATTCAAGAATAGTGACTCGTGGTACAGTATCTAAAGCTATAAAAAGAGAATTGTATACCTGGGCTAAAAAATATATAGAAGAGGGTGAAGAATCAGCTGTTTTAGTTGTGATTTCTGTCCAAGAAAGTATTCCCGAACAGACTATTTTGATAGAGGGATGGGAACGCATTTGGCTGTTATTTGGAGTGATTTGACGGACATGAATGTCCCACAGGGGTTGAGGGATTTGAATGTCCTAGCCTGCACAAGGGACACTGTGGAGAAAGTATATGAGCATGTAGAGAAGGTATTTGAGTTTAAGAGGGAGCTAGATTGGTTACATAAAGATGAATTGGATGGTAATGGACGGGAAGCCTCATATGTGCAGATACAATTTCTTCCTCCATTGAAACCAATGAATGAAGACATGCGCATTTGCACAAGAGACGCTCTTAGATGGATTTCAGATGTTTCAATTTCTCCCATTGAAGTGCATGACACGTTTAGTCAGTATGCTCCGGCAATGCAAAGGAAAGTTTTACAGGTGATGGTAGAGTATCTACAAGATGAGTTTTTGAAAAGAAAGGTTTGTTGTCCCGCAGATTTGATGGTCATTTATAAGAGAACATTTTTGCCCGATACTGCTTTGACTACTTTGTCACTTGATTTAGCTTTGTTGCTTAATAAGCGTTCAGAATTGACTATTTTTCAATTGCCAATGAGGGAGGTTCCTCTGACATTTGTTCCGGCTAATGCTGCAGCAGGCACACCAGCCACTACTATTGAAGCACATTATGTCTCACAGTTTGTTCATGTCCCATTTTCTAGACAGGAAGTGAATACCATTAGACAAACGATTCCAGATATTAGGAAGAATCCAAGAGGATTTTATAAAGAAATTGAATCTGTCTTGCATTCATCCGTTTTCACGCTGAGTAATATAGATTTGCTGTTTCCCGTGATCCTTCCTGCTGATTTATGGAAGCAGATTAGAACTGTAGATGATCAGGTCGGAATGGGTGATACATGGGTTAACTTGGTGCGAATAAATGGGGAAAGGAATGCTGGTGAGAAACCACCACAGGTGATACTAATGTTGCCAGACAGAATAGTAGATAAACTAAAAACTCTGGATCCCGAGAAAAGAATCATATGGGACAAGCTTACGGCTTGTGTACAATTGAAGTCAGAGGGTGCAACTGAGTATTTTAACAGATTTGAGCAAGTGTTTTCAGACTTTAGTGGCCAAGACTTGAGTACAGAGTCAGGGAAAAGGCTATTTGTAGACACGTTTGTATGCAGATTATTGCCTGAAATTCAATCACAGATAATGACGTCTGAAAGCGCTTGGCAAGCAAAATCATGATCTGAAGTATTACATATGGCTCAGTACTATGAGAATAGAGTCATCTTCACAGGATAGTCAGCAACATAGTGTCAATATTGGGAACATTTTTAATAATCCTTCGACTGTTTATTTTTCTGAAGATCTCGCATTTGATGACATACTGTTCCGCTAGGACAGCCCGAAACAGAGTCTGTTTCTATTCCCGTCGATCAGAAAGGGCCCTACGTTGAGATGAAGGTGGGGAATAGGAAGCATCTATTTTTGATAGATACAGGAGCACAGAAGTGTTCCATTGATCATTCACGTGTTCCAGATATTCCTCTGTCAGGGCAGAACAACATTTCTGTAGGGTTCTCTGGTACACCAGTGGTTAGTCCGGTCTCTCAGCCGGTACCGATTTCACTGGGGCCATTTACTGATTCATGTCCATTTCTTCTAATGGCAAATTGGGGTGAAAATTTGTTGGGATTGAATTTGTTGAAACAATTGAATGCTGTAATTTACTGTTCTCCGGGTGGAGTGCATTTAACGATTTTGTCTCAACAAACTTCAGTTCCACAATTTTGTCTAGACCTTTACCACCTGAACTTAATAAGGTTCCGACATGTCTATGGGCAGTCAATGACAATGCTGTAGGTATTTTGCAAATTGAATCAGTTAAAATTGTATTGAAACCAGGTGTTAAATTACCGCATATTCCGCAATATAAGATTTTGGTTGAAGGTGAGCAGGATTTGAAAAGTATTATTTCTGATTTTGTACACATCGGTGTGATTGAGGAAATTGCAGGGAGCGTGTGTAATAGTCTGATTCTACCTGCGTATAAGAAAGGGCAAAATGTGATTCCTTTCCGCTTTATTATTGATTTATGCCCTATTAATAAGGTTGTTGCCCCACAGTTTCCGATCGTACCTGATGTTACTACAATATTGACCATGATTCCACTCTTAGCTACTCATTTTAGTGTTGTGGATTTAAAGAATGCCTTTTTCAGTATTCCTGGACATGTTGACAGTAGATATTTGTTCACGTTCACCCTAGGGGGACGCTCATTTACATTCACTCGTGTGCCACAAGGGTACACTGAGAGTCCAAGCATCTAAAGTAGAGCGTTGAAAGAACAGCTTGATACACTTGAGTTACCTTCTACTTGCACGTGGTTGCAGTATGTAGACGATCTGCTTCGAGCTGCAGATTCTGAAGTTGCTTGCAAGGAGGGCACCGTGTTGCTGCTTATTCATTTAGCAGAACATGGGCATAAGAATTCATTAAAAAAGTTTCAGTATTGTCAACAGGAAGTCACCTATTTAGGCTATCGTCTGTCGAAGGATGGAAGAAGACTGACACCTGAACAGATACAAAGCATCTCTAGCATGTCTGTCCCAAATACACAGAAAGAGGTCAGAGCCTTGATAGGCATGGCTTCATACTGCAGACAGTGGATCCCGAACGTTTCATTAATGATAAAACCTATGTTGGCATTGACAAAGAAGGGCATTTCTTTGCCCTTACCATGGAACATGGATTGGTAGAAAACATTTGATCTGCTCAAGGCTGCGTTGTGTTCAGTGCCAGTTTTGGGCACAGCAAACTATGAAAAGGCCTTTGTGTTGTATGTTCATGAATGTGATGGATGTGCTTTGGCTGTTTTAACGCGGAACATGGGGGTAAAAATCGCCCATGTGGTTATTTTTCCTCCACGTTAGACCCTGTTGCATGCGCTTTGCTGAGATGTTTGAGAGCCGCTGCATCTGTAAAACAAAGTGAGGGTATGGTTCTGGGTCACTCTTTAACCGTGATGGTACCTCACTCTGTAGATTTTCTATTAAAGATAACGGAGATGCAACATCTCACATCAGCACGACTAACAAGGTACGAGCGGATTCTATTTGCACCACATATCCAAATTAAGACATGTTGCTCATTAAATCCGGCCAAAATATTGCCTCTTCCGAAAGAAACTGCTTGCAGTGACAAAATGTCACATGACTGCCTCTATACCACAGAACAAGAGACTAAGGGCTGAATTGACCTAAGTGATACACCTTTAAAAGATGCAAAAGGGGAGCTATTTTGCGATGGCTCCTGCTTTAAACTACCGGATGGTACATCCCCTGCTGCTTATGCAATCACTACATTAAGCACTATAGTGGAGACCAAATGAAAGGCGCATAATTCTGCGCAGGCCGCAGAGATTATTGAATTGATTAGAGCTTATGAACTTTCTGAAGGGCTTAGTGTGAACATATATACAGGTAGCCAGTATGCCTTTGGGGTAGTTCACAACTTTGGCCGACTATGGGCTGAGAGAGGTTTCTTGACCTCGAATGGAACTAAGATACAGCATGGCACTCTAATAGTTCGGCTACTTTCAGCACTTGCTCTTCCTACACAGTTAGCAATAATGAAGTGCATGTCAGAAAGTAACGGACGATGTGGGAAAAGGAAACGCTTTTGCTGACAGAATACCCAAACAAGTATAAGAAAGGGGCAAACCTGCAATTCTGGTCCCTGGTCCTTCAGGTAAAGTACATTATATCGGAGCAAGGTGGACCAGTGGACAGGGATGACACTTAAAGTGTTTATTCAAATATAACTTTTTAAATATTTCGTCAATATAAATTTCACATAATTCATGTATGTATGATATAAAATCATAAAACCAAATAATTCATTCCATCAATTTAGCATTCGTATCTCATACAGTCACTCTTAATCCCATACTCTCACTTTTCAACCATCAGCAATAAAACCAATTTGGCATGTCAAGGTGGTGTAAACAACTGCTCTTGATACAGTCTTCCTTAATTTTTTCATATACTGGTGACCCGGTCCATAATATCAGGTGTAAAAAATCTGGTATTTTTTGTTAGTCCAGATGCACACTGCAAATCCTCGACATGTGTTTCGGTCACAAAAGACCTTCTTCAGGACGTAGGGCACAGAGTAAAAACTCGGCCCTTTACAGAGGTGTATAGGCCAATGTTCATTCTATAAAAAAACATACAAATACATACATCAGAGGAGTGTCATCCCTATTTTATTTCAGCGGTGACTAGTATTGTCACAAAAAGGGTATCTACGCAATAGAATCACCAGGGTCTACTCACCCCCAAGACCAACTCTAGGGTAAGCAAGTTGACTGTCGGAATCAATCCTCCACAGGACTCTATAGTATTTCAGACATCCTGTGGATTAAACAAAAAACACCACTAGGTCTATTTGTGCTCACCAAAAATAGGTAACACCAAATTAGCCTCCCATGCTTAAATCTGTTTAAAAACAATGTTTAAAAACAATACAAACAATATACCAGAAGTTCACTTACAAGCACTGTTGATTTATGTGATAAAGCATTCACACGCCTACGGCACAGTCCACTGTTTTATTCCAATTGTTGTGTCCAGTTGGTACATCTATGGACCAATTTGCAGACCCAAACCAGGTCTACACCACTAAGGGAAATAGAGAAAACATGGCACTCAGTCAAATATGAGATCTTGCTATCCCGTAACACTACTTGGTTATATTACATCTGCCAGCCCTCAATTCTCACAAACTTAAATCACCATGGTGGCAGAATCCCTCTGAATCAGATCTAATACATTCCCAAAGAGAATCCTAATATCACGCTTATACTGTCTCACGTGTAATCATATAACACATGCGGCGTTCAACAAAACATGCTGTGTTCCATAACACAAACTCAATGCTGTCCCCTCATCCAGCATAGTTATTCTATATACGGGGTGCGGGACGCTTCAGGTTTATTGCTGTGTTCAAGAACACATGCTCGATGCTGCCCCCCCCATCCTGCATGATTGTTCTGTGAACAGAGTGCGGGACGATTCAAGTTTACTCGTGTGCGCCACGTTTTCACATACAGATTAGATAGAGGCTAAGCAACAATGCTGCCGCCCCATCCAGCATGACTATCATGAGTGTTTACAACCAACTTGTTCCATTCTACTGAAACATTAAGTCCGTTCCTGACCGTGTCTAGAGTATAAATCCATTTTTGTTCGATACGATGTAGTGTTGTCCCCACATCACCTCCTCTCATATTATTCTTTACATGTTGAAGTACAAACCAACGCAAATCTGTGCCTTTATGCTGGAATTTAACAAAGTGCTCCACAAGAGGTTTATCGGCCACTTTATTTCTTATGCTGCTTCTATGTTCCGAAATTCGTTGTCTGACCTCCCGTGTCGTTTTCCCCACATACAACAGTTGGCACGGGCATTTGATAACATAAATAACATTTTTAGTCAGACAATTGTTATGACATTTCATTTGCCAGACTTTTTTCCGTACTTGAACTCTCGTATAGTTGTAGTAAGTGGATAAGCCACACATTTGCCACATTTATAGTGGCCAAGAATCGGGGGCAATCCCCATTGATTGTTAATAGTTTGGTCTGTCTTTGGTTCTCTATAGGTATGTACTAATCTCTGTCTTAGATTTTGGTTCCGTTTGAAGGCAAACATCGGTTTCTGAGTAAGTGACCCTGGTTGTTTTATCAGGTTCCAATGTTTGTTAATGATGATTTTTATATCACCACTTACAGGGTTAAATGTTGTTACACATACAAGACGCTCCCCCCTTCTCTTTTCTCGAGTTGTAAGACATATATCTCGATTCGTATATTCAGCTCTTTTCATTTGATCTTTAATCAGTCTCCTCGGGTACCCTCTACTCGCAAGTCTCTCTTTAAACTGTTCTGCGTGTACCTTGAACTCGTCTTTTTCCGCACAGTTCCTCCTTATGCGCAGGAACTGTCCATAAGGAAGGTTCTGGCATAAACTAGACGGATGAAAACTGTTGAAATGAAGAAGGGAATTCTTGTCAGTGGGTTTTTTGAAAAGAGTAGTAATAAGTTGGTTCCCAGATTTCTTACTTACTAGATCCAAAAAACGTACTTGACAATGACTATACTCAATCGTAGATTTGATGTTCATATCACATTGGTTTAGCCAATCATGAAATTCCATTAAGGACACCACAGACCCCCTCCTAATTAAAAAGACATCATCGATGAACTATTAACAATCAATGGGGATTGCCCCCGATTCTTGATTACTATAAATGTGGCAAATGTGTGGCTTGTCCACTTACTACAACTATACGAGAGTTCAAGTACGGGGAAAAAGTCTGGCAAATGAAATGTCATACCAAATGTCTGACTAAAAATGTTATTTATGTTATCAAATGCCCGTGCCAACTGTTGTATGTGGGGAAAACGACACGGGAGGTCAGACAACGAATTTCAGAACATAGAAGCTGCATAATAAATAAAGTGGCCGATAAACCTCTTGTGGAGCACTTTGTTAAATTCCAGCATAAAGACACAGATTTACGTTGGTTTGTACTTCAACATGTAAAGAATAATATGAGAGGAGGTGATGTGGGGACAACACTACATCGTATCGAACAGAAATGGATTTATACTCTAGACACGGTCAGGAACGGACTTAATGTTTCAGTAGAGTGGAACAAGTTGGTTGTACACAACTGAGAGAAGATTAGGAGACCTGTGTTGCATTCATTTTCTGTATATGTCCTGCTTTTTTTTGCCTAGCACTGTTACATGAATGTACAATGTAATTGGTTTAAAATGAATGCATGCACTAAGAACGTTGGTATATTCTTCACATTGTTGAATATTAGACCTTGGGTCATAATTAAATGCTTAGGTATGGATCACCTTGTCAGAACATATTGAAAATGATGGTGAATAGACTATAACAACTACATGAACAGTACGAACCATTTAAATATACTGATGACCCCGTTTTGACCATCAGGGGGCTTTCCCCTCATCATGTTATGGAGGTTTTGAATATGGCCCTATTGTATTCTTTACATTTCGATTACTAGGTGTCACACGGCTACGTGTTGTGATTATTTATCACAGCATGAAGTGTTTGTTTACCATGAGTAACGATTAAAACATTGTTGTCTAATTGCATATTCTTTAGTTACACATCCGACAAGATGGCTGCCAGTTTTACATGTAGTAGTCCCTTGTTTGTTTCCGGAGCGTCCTTCGAGAAATTTTTTGGTGATTGAGATTGTGTTACACTGTGGCCGTTGTGGGATCTATTGGAGTCCCTCTTCTGTGTCGTTCGTTTGTTTACAAAACAAGAGGATGTCCGCGTTCATTTCGAACGAGAGGAGAGACGTGCCGCTGGACTGTTTTCTGAATGCCACGAGCTTGTACTGGTAAGTCCGCGGAAAATGCTACTTTGGATTTAATGGTGTGGATCCAACTTGAATGCGTGACGCAAGTTTTGTACTCATTATAGTCATGCTGGATGGGGGGGCAGCATTGTTGCTTAGCCTCTATCTAATCTGTATGTGAAAACGTGGCACACACGAGTAAACTTGAATCGTCCGCACTCCGTTCACAGAACAATCATACAGGATAGGGGGGACAGCATCGAGCATGTATTCTTGAACACAGCAATAAACCTGAAGCGTCCCACACCCCGTATATAGAATAACTACGCTGGATGAGGGGACAGCATTGAGCATGTGTTATGGAACACAGCATGTTTTGTTGAACGCCGCATGTGTTATATGATTACACGTGAGACAGTATAAGCGTGATATTAGGATTCTCTTTGGGAATGTATTAGATCTGATTCAGAGGGATTCTGCCACCATGGTGATTTAAGTTTGTGAGAATTGAGGGCTGGCAGATGTAATATAACCAAGTAGTGTTACGGGATAGCAAGATCTCATATTTGACTGAGTGTCATGTTTTCTCTATTTCCCTTAGTGGTGTAAACCTGGTTTGGGTCTGTGAATTGGTCCATAGGTGTACCAACTGGACACAACAATTGGAATATAACAGTGGATTGTGCCGTAGGCGTGTGAATGCTTTATCACATAAATCAACAGTGCTTGTAAGTGAACTTCTGGTATATTGCTTGTATTGTTTTTAAACATTGTTTTTAAACAGACTTAAGCATGGCAGGCTAATTTGGTGTTACCTATTTTTGGTGAGCACAAATAGACCTAGTGGTGTTTTTTGTTTAATCCACAGGATGTCTGAAATACTATAGAGTCCTGTGGAGGCTTGATTCCGACAGTCAACTTGCTTACCCTAGAGTTGGTTTTGGGGGTGAGTGGACCCTGGTGATTCTATTGCATAGATACCCTTTTTGTGACAATACTAGTCACCGCTGAAATAAAATAGCGATGACACTCCTCTGATGTATGTATTTGTATGTTTTTTTATAGAATAAACATTGGCCTATACACCTCTGTAAAGGGAAGAGTTTTTTCTCTGTGCCCTACGTCCTGAAGAAGGTCTTTTGTGACCGAAACACGTGTCGACGATTTGCAGTGTGCATCTGGACTAACAAAAAATACCAGATTTTTGACACCTGATATTATGGACCAGTATATGAAAAAATTAAGGAAGACTGTATCAAGAGCAGTAGTTTACACCGCCTTGACATGCCAAATTGGTTTTATTGATGATGGTTGAAAAGTGAGAGTATGGCATTAAGAGTGACTGTATGAGATACGAATGCTAAATTGATGGAATGAATTATTTGGTTTTATGATTTTATATCATACATACATGAATTATGTGAAATTTATATTGACGAAATATTAAAAAAGTTATATTTGAATAAAAACTTTAAGTGTCATCCCTGTCCACTGGTCCACCTTGCTCCGATATAGAGTACCCAAACAGACTGCCACCGATTTTCATTCCAAGATATATGTGTTGGAATCAACAAAAGGGGTCACTAACACCTGTGTGATAGATGAAGGAATTGGTTGCATAAAGGAAATTCAGGCTGATGCCACTCCAGATGAAATTAAACAGTGGGCTGAGGGTCCAGCAAGTTTAGATGATGAGGGTTGTTGGGTAGATAATGAAAAACAAAAATGGATGCTACCCAATGCTTATGTTACCGCTATGGTGACAATGGCTCATGGTACAACACACATGTGCCAAAAAGATTTGCAAATTGTTAGATCCTGTATGGTATAATACCAATATTCAAAAAACTGCTGACCTTTTTGTTCAAAGTTGCATGGTATGCTTACAGCATAATATGGGCAAAGGTACATCGACACCAAAGGGTAGTTTTAGTCCCCCATCCATGTCATTTGAGGTTATACATTTTGATTTTATTGAAATGGAGCGTTTCAAAATTATAAATATGTTTTGGTAGTTATCTGCGGTTTTAGTAAATGGGTTGAAGCTTTTCCTCTAAGAGATGCCACAGCAATGTCAACGGCAAAAGTCATGCATAAGGAATATTTTCCTAAGTTTGGTCTGCCGAGGGTCATCTGGTCGGATAATGGTCCACATTTTATCGCTGCTGTCATCCTGCAAGTATGCGTGGGATTACAGATCGATAAACGGTTCCATTCAGCCAGGCATGCTCAGTGTGCCATATTTATAGAACGCTGTAACGGCATATTAAATAATAAGATTGCAAAGGTTTGCACTCAGAGCAACTTGAAATGGCCTGATGCCTTACCAATAGCCTTATTATCTATGCAGACGACTGCACAATCAAAGACAGGGCTCTCTCCTTATGAAATTGTCATGGGGAGACCAGCCAACATATGGAAGATACCAAAACCCAAACTGCTAAAAGAGGTGGAGCATGTGATTCTTTCTGAATATTGTGACCCGTTAACTCAAAAGTTGTATTTGATTCATCAACAGGAGCGAGAAGCCCTTCCAACAAAGTGCGAGGGCCCAGATCATTGACTTCGACCTGGTGACTGGGTGTTATTGAAGGC